>NC_079149.1:21979422-23179422 GCF_945859685.1 Eupeodes corollae | reverse complement strand
TTTCGACCCAAAAAGTCTACACAATTTCCTTCATTCTACTTGAGTCTATCCTTGTATATATTTTCACATAAAGAGCTTCCATATGAAGGTTGATGAATTTGTTTTTGTTTTATTTATATCAATGCACTTTATATAAAAAACAAAATGGCTTAATATTGTATCTAATATGGGGATGAAACAAACTTTTGCATGCTTACGTCAGCTGTTTAGGATCTTTTACCGATATTTGTTTTTATTCACATTCATAAGTCTGCTTTTACTTGGGTAGGATCTTTGTATATGAAAAATGTTTATATTATGTATAAAGCTACGATGCGATTCATATAGATTCAACTTGTTTCTTCAAAGCTTTTTTCCTTTAGATAGAGCTTTATTGTAATTTCATATCAGAAGAACCAGGATGGAAAATAAATAAGATAAGAAAGGGCAGACCATGAATGTTTAATTTGTAAAGCGATCGCCTATTGGTTGTATAGTTAGGTAGCAGGTAGGTGTCTAATACGAATTAGGAATAGTTCATTGGCATGCTTAGCTTTATGCAGATAGATAAAAAAGGACATGTTTATGGTGATAATGATAATGAAGGAATGTTATTGGTAGCTAAAAAGTACATACTACATTCCTTCTTTACTACAAGCTTTCATCGCAAACATGGAGTTTTTACGTTCAGTTTATTTATTTTGTTAAAGTTTAAAAAAATAACAAGCATACGTACAGGTACAAGAAATTGCTATTCATGTGTTGTTTAAGGTCAGGCTTTTGAGCGTTTTGGATTTTAGTTATGAAGTGACACGTAAGCAGCAGTTGTAGAAGTTGTACGTAATACCTTTATAAGTAGGTACAATATGTATACGTTGAAAAAGTGATTCTAATAGAAATTACATATACTCTTTCTAGTCCGTTTCTTTAACTTGTACTAAGTATTTATTCTTTTATATAGGCGAAGGAAAGTAAATCATGTGTGAAACAACCTTATTCGTAAAGAATAATATTTTAAAATCACATATACAAAGTTACCAAGATATTACTTCTTGATAGACACTTTAAAATAGATTGTTGATTAAATAGGTATATCATATTCGTTAATCCGATACAGTTGCGCTACATGGGCGGCCATTGTTGGTATTTACAATAATTTTAGTTATAAAAATACATAAATATGTACCAAATGCACTAATTTAGATAAAAGCTAGGAATGTAATTACAATTTTGTCAAAATAATGCGCTATTTCGGGCTCATGCATAGTTAAAATATTTAAAAAAAAAACTATTTTAATATTCAAAATTACGCCCGAAAAATAAGTTTGTCTTCAAAAATTTAAATGCCATTTTATAAATAAAAAAACATTTTATTTTTCAAATTTTTTTTATGAAAATCGTTAGAGCGGTTTTTTTTTAAATTAATTTTTTATATATAAAATTTTTCAATTTTGTTCTAAAAATATTTTTGGTACGCAATTGTTTAGAGATTGTTAATATACGCTATACGATTGAATTTCGTAAAAAAACGTTGACCCGTTTTTGAGATATCAAATTTTGAAAAAATAAAATTCAATATTTTTTTAAAAATCCAAACAATAAAAAATTGCACTTTTGATAATCAAATATTGTTAAGGCAATATTGTTAAAGCAATATAAGAGCTTATTCAGAAAAAAAATTATTGAAATTGGATTATAAATTGCTGAGAAAATTAAAAAACAAAATAACGGTTCTATGAGCGGTACCTTTCGTGAGCAATACAAAAATTTGTTTTTCTTATTAAAAGAAGCCAAGTTTAAAAATGAAATTTTAGAGAAAATTTAAAGAAAATCTATCGGTTTGTTTTTGAGAAAATTCGAATTTTCGTTTTTTGACCAAAAAAATTGTATGGTGGCCACTGTTAGTTTTGATCTTAAAAAAAAATTGAAAAAAATGCATAACGCGAATCTGCTCAAAACCTTAACTTCCAAGTTTGAACTCAATCGACCCAATGGTTTAGGCTGTAGGAGCGTGGACAGACAGACAAAACCGACCGGACGGAATCGCGGGACCCACTTTTTTCGACTTGTCTACCATCGTAATATCATGTTTGATTAAAATCTCGAGTTCGAAATTTTGCACGAATGCAAAACTTGCCATATAGTTCCTATATGTCGCAAGTAAAAAACAATCCACGCAATTATCTTGAGAGGCCTTTCTGCATCTTTCTGCAATATTATCTGTATGCAAAAATTTATTTGAAGTCGATGGCTCTTGAGCTATGGACAACGAAAAAAACATTGAGAACGGACGGACGTGTGAACGTATGGACGTACGAACGTGCGTACACACGCACGTACAGACATCTTCCTAAAAATCTTGTATTTCGACTCTACGGTCCTTGAAACGTCAAGAAATGTCAAAATGTTCAATTCGACACATCGGACCCCTTACAATAACTTTCTATGAGAAGTTAAAAATGAGATAAAACAATTTTTGATCTTACTATGAATTCGTAGTTTTCAGGTTTTTGAAAAAATTTATATGAATCATACAATAACATAAAGGAATTAAGTTCAAGGTTTCTCAAAACTTCAGACCGAGTCATATGAAAACTCACATAAGTCATCTCATAACTAATAAGAAATACCGAAATCTAAAAATTAACTGAAAACTATAAAAACTAACTGAATTAATTCAAACTGTGTTTTCTAAGTAAAGACTTGTAGTTTTTAAAATCATCATGTAAATTATTCTTATGGCCTATTTTTTGGTTGAGCTTAGGCTCTAAAAATCTTTTATAGTCGTCTTTAGCATTCTTAAAACCGTATATTAAAAAATGTATTATGGAAAATTTAAAGTCAAGATTTGATTTCAGAGCATCTTAATCCTGCTGTTTAAGCAACTGACCTCGTTGAATAATTGTGATCACCTCTTCAAGAAGTTAAACGTTTGCGCAAAAATACGAACTGTGCTTGCAAAATTTTCACCATTTCATTGTGTAATTATTGCAAAATGGCTAATTTAATTTTAAAATAGTATAGTTTTCACTTGTCAAATATCAAAAGATGAAAGTTCCAAACGTAATAACGTAATAGCTGCTCAGATTCCGAATCATTTAAAATGAAACCTCTTTTAGGAAAATCTTTAAATTATAGTAAAATCTTTTTAAGTTACCGAAAAACATGTTTTATTTCAATTTTCTCAAATAATTTCTCAACAAATTATACTTGTTTTAGGTTAAATGGTCAAGGCATACAGACAATCAAATTTAAGACAAAAAAAGACAAAATTAATAATTTAAGATCCACACTTTTGCTTCTGTTTGCCATAACGCGTTTCATTAATATCACAAGTTTTATAAATTTCAGTTGAAACTCGTCTAGCCAGTAACTTAATATTTAAAACCTAAAAATGATGCTATTTTTTTTAGTGTAGAACTTTTTTTTCATTTTCATTTTTCGGATAAAAAGTCTGCAGCTTATCAAATGCTTTTCGTGAAATTTAATTGTGGAAAATTGAAGTTATAAATTGAAAATACCATCAATTTAAGTATGCCGAAAATTCGTCTATTGTATTGCCTTGTTTTGTGTTTGTTTTTAAAGATCATATTATAATGTAAATACCACATATAATAAATATTAAAAACTATACAACGATTAACAGTTTGTTGACACTACTCAGCAGTTTGTGTACCTTGAGGACACTTTCACTTTTTTTTGCATTTGAATCATTTAAATGCAAATCTCACATAATTTATTCAAATAACGATTTTACTTATGTATTTATATATGTATGCATATCTTAAAGCTAATCAGCAAGAGTGTTTTTTTTTTGTTTGTCTTAGATGTAATTAAAAGCAGTGCTTCTTCTTATATGGATATGGATAAAGTCAATCATTCATAAATTATATCACGCACAACCAAAGCTAGATATAAGCTTACAACTTAATTACAACTTTATAATGATTATAAGCTATTTGCAAAAGCCACTTTATATATTTTGTTTTTATTATTTTTCTTCACCACACACAATTTTTATGGTTAAGTTAACAACCCGTAAAATAATCATCCTTGATATGGATGGAATTGAAGCTTTTCAAGACGAGTTTTGAATATTTTAACATTTAAAATAAAATTTAACACTAAATAGAGGTATGCATAAGAAGGTAAGGTAAGGTAGGCCAGAATTCATCAACAACAACAAAATCACACTCACTTTGACTAACGATCCCATTTTATTGATGTATTAATTTTTTTAAATATATTTTCACAAGAACTTTTTATTTTTCTAAAAAATTTATAATTTATTCAATGTCCTTTGTTTTATATTAAAATATTTTATTTCATCAGATTTGTATCTCTTTAAGGCGGTGTAGGTAGTTATCTGGCAAGTATCTAATCAGTACTGTCAAGAATCACGTTGACAAATTCGAATTTATATGAAAAATTTGGACCGTGTTTCAAGATATGTCATACGTCATCTCAGCTGTGATGTTACTGCTGCTGATTATGATGATGATGATTCTGTTGAACAGCGATGTTATAAACTTACTTATTGTACCTTACCTACCTTACCTACATATTTAGATATGTATAACAAACGGGTTTACAAGATCTATAAGCTCAAGCCATTATATAGAAATGAGATGATGACGAAGATATAGGTACACGAACTAACCAACAACAACAACAAAAATTGAAGATATTGTTGATGTCAGATAAATAATGTTTTGATGATGAAGCTCACAGGTTATAAGATACTTTTCTATCTTTATGTCTATGATCTATGAATATGACTGATGGGTGGTATACAAATATATGCATATACGAGTAATTATTACAAGTTCGCTTGGGGGTGTTAATTTTTGTTTGTATTGTTTTTTTTCGTCTTCGATTTTTATTTGTGTTGTAGTTGAGTCAGTTTTAAAGACATGCATATAATTATTGTTTATTTATTTTTATTATTTGCAGGTTTGATGGGAGAGGACATAATTGCATTTGCAAAATAAAAATAAGAGCGGTGTAACTTTTCTTCGGAATTTTCTAAATTCATGTTTAACAGTCAGAAAGGTCTTCTAAGAAATTAAATGAATCAAAAGTAGAAGGTGTCAAATGCAACAACTTTACAAATTTCGAGCATTGAGATTTTTTACAATGATGCATGAAGGGTTTTTTCAAAAAGAGATTTCATTTTGAATAGCTTACTATTTGGACAGCTGTCACTTAAAAACCTGTCAATTTTAACATTTTTTGAGTCTGGGATGCGACCCACACTGATAACTTGCCATCCCGTCTGTCTTGCTTAGAAGTTTGTAGGTTTTCGTGTTTTTTTAAAAAAGTTATCAGTTAAATTATTCTAAAGAATTTTAAAATAGTCAACAATATTGTGCATTTGATGAAATAGTTTAATTTCACAATCTATTTTTGGTACCTAAAACGTTAACCAATTTTTACCATTTTTAGTAGCATTTCTTAGAAGTTTTTATCTATATATATAAAAGAAAGTCGTGTTAGTTACACCACTTATAACTCAAGAACGGCAGAACAGATTTGGCTGAAAATTGGTAGGGAGGTAGATTAGAGCCAGGAGACGGACATAGGATACTTTTTATCCCGTTCGACAGCGTTCCCGTGTGACTTGACATGAAACGTCATTTACTATAAAACGTGGTATAACAAAAAAGAATCAGACTTGGAATAACAAAACGCAAATGACAGCTATGTAATTGACGTAAAATGACAGCTATGTAATGACGTATGGATGACAATTTGATATTTGTAAGAAATCAATATTAAAACTATTTCTATTAAATAAATAATTAAGAAGTGGATTAAAAGTGAAGTGAAGTTTAATTAATAATGCCACGACCAGCCTGAAGCTCTGGATCGTACACTTAGGAATTTTAGAACTGAGTAACGTCCGATGAGAGGTGTTGTGATACTGTTTGCAGGTGTGCCAAGAGGTATAAAATCGTCATTTCTGTGGACTTCTGTCAAACTTTTAATATTGACCACAAATATGCGCGTACATTTGGGTGGTGATAATAATGCAGCACAATTTTCAAGAACTCTTTTGGATATAGGAAATGGAAATATTTTAAATAATGATGGTGAAGTACTAATAGAACCAACATTAGCTACTAGCGTAACTAGACAAGATGAATTAAAAGCTAATGTTTACCCGTCGCCCAAATTTCAGAAAAAACGGATGACTGGTAACGCGAACGAATTATTTTAGAACCTAAAAACGATTCTGTTCCAAGCATAAATCATAAAATTCTTTCAATGTTTGAAGCCCATCAACAAACTTATCTTTCTATTGATAATCTGACTGATCAAGAAGATGCTATTGATATTCCAATCGAATTTTTGAATTCTTTGAATACATTAGAACTTCCTTGGCATAAACTAGACTTGAAAATTGCGGCTCAAATAATACTTATAAGGAATTAAATGCACCGAAATTATGCAATGGTACTAGATTACGGATAGTAACTATGCAGGGGAAAGCGATTGAAGCTAAAATTCTTTCCGGTTCAGCCCAAGGCCAAAGCGTTTTCATTCGCAGGATACTGATGATTACTAACGAATGCCCTATAAAGCTTTGTTTTGCTATGTCTATCAATAAGGCACGGACACTGAGGGTTGCAGGCATTTATATCACAAATCCCTGTTTTACCCACGGACAATTTTATGTTACTTGCTCCCGTGTCAGCTCGGCAAAAAATCTGTATGCTTACAAAAAAGTATTTTAACCATAATAGAAATATGTATAGAGATACTTTATAAAAATTATTAAATAAAAAAGGTACAATATAAGAAAATAGTAGTTTTTCATCCTAATTTTTTTATATAAAATAGTTGAATACCTCCCGGGTGAAGTCGGGTAAACCAGCTAGTTTCTTATAAAAACAAAAACAAATGGGATGAATGAATCTAATTTAAAGTCAATATCTTCTATTGTTCACGAGATATCGAGAACCGAACATCAATTTTTACCAAATTTGCGTATTTTATTTTGTAATGAAAAAACAGACTGTTGGATTTTTATAAAAAAAACTACTGAATATCGAAAACAATATTTTTTGTGAAATAAAAACATTTTGAATTTTTTTTATTAGGTTTTAGTATTGTTTTTTTTAGGTTTTTATTTTTTGTAAAAAAACTGTCATTAGATTTTTCTTAAAATTTTACTGAATGTTGAAAACCACACTTCTTATAAGTTTAAATTAGTTGGAAGCCATGATCTCAATTTCTTGAAAGGATATTTCTGTCGAAAATTAATTTTTACCAATTTTTGCTAAATTTTCTTTTAAGTTTCTATTTTTTGTAAAAAAAACTGTCTGGTTGATTTTTCTCAAAATTTAACTGAATGTTAAAAATAATATTTCTTATAAGATAAAATAAGTTTAAAGCCATAATCTAAGTTTTTGAAAAGATATTTGAGCCGAAAATCAATTTTTACTAACTTTGAGTTATGCTTTTCTTAGGTTTTTATTTTTGTACAAAAAACTGTCAGTTCGATTTTTCTCAAAACCTTATCGAATGTTGAAAACAATATTGTTTATAAAATAAAATTAATTTTAAGCTAAAATCTCAAACTTTTGAAAAGATATTCGAGTTAAAAATCAATTTTTACAAACTTTTGTTAATTTTGTCTGATTATTTTTTTTTTTCAAAATGTAACTGAATGTTAACAACAATATTTTTTATAGAATAAGATTAGTTTAAAGAAAATTTCTCAGCGTTTTAAAGAGTAATTTGAGTTAAAAACCAATTTTTACCAACTTTTATTGATTTTATTTTTTAGGTTTTTATTTAAAAAAAAAACTGTCCATTGGATTTTTCTCAAAATTTTACTAAATTTTGAAAACAATAATTTTTATAAGATAAAATTAGTTGGAAACCATAATCACACATTTTTGAAAATATATTTGAGTCGAAAATCAATTTTTAAAAACTTTGAGTAATGTTATTTCTAGGTTTTTATTTCTTATAAAAAGAACTGTCAATTCGACTTTTTTCAAAATTTTACAGGATGTTAACAAAATTATTCTTCGTTACACAAAATAGTTGATATAAAATCAGGTGTTGTTCCACCAATTTTCGAGGGGACAAATATTTTTTTTATCAGTTTTATTGATTTATAAAAAAGAAACCGATAAGAAGTTTAGGGTTAAGAAAAATGTCCACCTATTTACCTGCTATGGTAAAAAAACCACCCACGCAATTTTCTTGAGAGCCCTTTCTGTATTTTTCTGCATTATTATCTCTATAACAAAATTTATTTGAAGTCGATATCTCTTCTGGTTCTTGAGCTATGGAAGACGAAAAAAACGTCGCGAACGTGCGGACGTACAGACATCACTCTAAAAATCAATTATTTCGACTCTAGGGACCTTGAAACGCCGAAAAATGTTAAAATTTTCAATTCGACAAATCGAACCCATTACAATATCTTCCTATGTTAAGTTAAATTGTAATTGTGAACAGTTGGGGAAACTAAGACACTTTTGCGTCGTAATGAAGCACTTTCTAGACGAACTAATGGGCAAATTGAAGCTCCAGTAAAAGTCATGAGAAAAAGATGTAGTACTGAAGAAATATAGGCTTTGTCGATTCTACGTCAATTTTTGAGATTAGGGATTCCACAAACGAAATTACATCGTATTTTGCATGAAGAATACGTTTTTTTAAAGTTGAGTCAATACAATTTTCATAGAAAAATGAGGCCCGTTTTCAAAAAGGAGACTTCGGTTATAAGCAGAATCGTCTCATTTCTGGTTCGGAAAATCTATAGTTTGGTGCTGTTTTTTGCCTGGTGATGTCATTGGCCCATTTAATTTATAATTAAATAGGTGACGCAACAGTAAGTTGAGAACTAAGGCTTAGCACTTAAAACTTACAACTATTCTTGTGTGCGAGTGATTTTTTTAGGGATGGAGGGGACCTACAGTTTTAAGCCGAATCCGAACGGCTAATTTTAAGAAAGCACTTTTTATGACAAGAAGTACTCTTGGAGGATTTGTCAATACCTCGATAGAGGTAGTATCTGCGAAAAAATTACATTAAGATAACACAGGAAGGGATTGAACCCAATCCCTCTAGCAAGGGTACTAAAAAATTGTCTTTTTTTGGACGCGGGAAAATCCACAATTCGTTGTGGTTTTTGGGTTGGGGCGATGTTATATGTCCTCACTTTTTTGAAAATGAATAAAATGCAACTGTTTGTTTTTTATTGCCAGACCTAGAAGATATTGGTGCCGTGGAATAAAGCCAAATTAAATTAGGCCAAACTTCAAGAATTGGCCTTATATATCTTTTGCAAAGTGTAATAAAGCCATTTTGAACAGTTGGTCTTATTACACATAGAAAAAGAGAATTAAATCCAAATTGGTTTTATTTCACTTTCAGCGATGTGGTTTGTCATTAATGTAAAGACACCTTGCGCACACTCAAGACCGCACCTACCCCAAATCCTATAGTGTCCTCAAGCAAGGTTGTGCAGGCGTGCAGGGAGTCAGCATGTCCCCCTTGATCCCTCACCTTAAAAGTGAGTTTTTCTTATTTCTCAAAATAGTTTGGTCTTATTTCTTTTTGTATGACAAACTGCTAAAAGTTGGCCTTATTGCACTTTGCCTTATTTAACAGCTACAAAGATAATGATCGTAATTTCTTTCCATTTTTCCCTGGCCTTCTTATTTTTCTAAGAGGTGATCGCAATTATGTGCCAAGATTTTGTGATTTTAGACAAGGTCCATGCTTATCTTTAACAATTGAATTAAGACTTTAGGTATAGAATTTATTAAGTTATTGGGAACATTCAGTCGCAAATGTCAAAATTTCATAAAAACGTTATGGTGCTACAACATAGCTATAACAAATATTTTTGGCTGATATTGTTATTTATTGTTAATGGTATATCTATATATTTATAAAGCAATAAACATCCATTCATTTCTTTCAAAAACTACTCTTTCATTTTTGATTTCAAAATGAAACTTCCTTCTGGAAACCCCTGTTTATTGCACACTTTTACTTTCTTGGTATCTATTTTTGTATTTAACCATCTTTTTCTAATAAAATACTTTTATAAATAATTAATGAAGATATTATGAAATCATATTTCGAAAAGATTATTTAAATCATTTCCATATCCTTATTCCTTATGCCAATTTCGTCAAAAATTTAAATAATAAAAATTAAAAATGATTATAATGGTATTTTGTTGAACTTATGACAATGTTCATTGAAATTGAAAAGATTTAAATCTAAAACCAGTATATATGTAAATTCATTAAATTATACTAACGGTACTAGAGTGCAAATATCTCGTGATGCGCATTAATTTATTGGTTTTGTTTTCTTGATGTTGATAAGAAGTTAATTTTGTTATTTTATTTTTTTAATAAAACATCTATAACAAATATAACCAGAACAAAAAACAGCACTGTCATGGTTTGTTGTTTTTTTCTTTGTTTTGAAATTAAATGGAAATTCAATATTTTATAATTTAGTTATTTTGTTTTTTTTTTTTTCAGATTTAAGCTTGAGATACTGGAATACAGTAATACTCGTTTATTAGCACTTCGATCAGTATAAGTTTAATTTGTATGGACAAAATTATATAAAAACATTTTTTCTTCATTTGAATATTAGCTTTGAGTCCTCTTAATAACAGACAGCAACCCAAAATATTTAAATAAAATTCAGTTACAATTAGTAAAAATCTAAAAAAAACTTATATAACTGGTAAGCACTGGAAAAATAACACTCTTTTGGCTCTGATAGAAAGAAAGTGTTACCTAGTATTTGATTAATAAGAATAATTAATGGTTTTTCAATATAAGCTTTAATAAATGTGCCAATTAATCGTGGTGTACTGTATTTTTGAAACAAAAAACTCGTTTGCACCATATCTGACGGTGCTTGGCACTGCTCTAATCCTAATATTAGAGAACTCCTTTATAAACCTTACATAAAAACTAATTAACTCGTTTTTTTTTTCAAACGGAATGAATCAAAACAAAACGGATTTTCAAGAAAAGACACTAGAACTGTCATTATTAGAATGTCTCACTAATTTGAGAATTATGAAATCGGCATAAGTTGTATAACAAGTCTTACTTTTTCCTTAAGTGTAAGTTTTATTAGATCTTTGCTTTATAATTCTATTTAAAGTTTAAAAAATCAATTACTATGAAGAAAATTGAATGCAAATTATTCTTAAAAACGAAAGAATCAAATGATGGTCATTTCTTGGAGAAAATCAATTTTGGTTTATGGTAGATGATCGGTAATGGTAATGACCGCTATAAACGACCTGTGGAAAAAAATTTCAATGATTGATGTCAATTATGAAAACCAATGATATCTATTTCTATTTTTGACTTTTCAAGTCAATTAATTTACCAATTGTCAAAAGGTGACAGCTTTAAATGTTACTGTCAAATAGTGGACTATTTAAGTTAAAATAATGGCATAGATGAAAACAAACATGTATTTCTTTTCTTCCCAAAGTTATGTTCAGGGACTCAACTACGAATACTCGCTAACATGTGTGGCTTCCGGTTTCCCAATCTCGACGTTTCTTCCTTGACTATTCTTCGCCACGTTCTTCTCGATCTACTGATTCTTTTGCCTGCCTTGAGTGAGTACATTCCACTGCAATGTCTGTTTTGCATTAAGTTTTAGGAGCGTGTGCCCAATCCACTGTCACTTTCGTCTTCGTATATTGATTTCAATGGGTTCCTGGCCTGTTATCATATAAAACTATTTATTGGATATGCGATTGGGTCAGAAAACCAGTAAGATGTTTCGACACCTTTTAATGAACTACACAAATAAAACTATAAAACAATTATGTAAGCCAGCCAAAGCTTAAAACCCCGACTATCTAGTGCCGATTGAAGCCACCAAAACTGGTTCTCCTGCTTCACTCAGTTCGGTCCCGTTCGGACGCAGCCCTACTGAACCGAAGGAGCTCTGCTCCGCCTTGTGCCATGACGGACGTCCCGATTTTACAGGAGTTGCCTATCCACGGTTCATCGTCTGACATGGTAGATTAGCAGAACTGTCAATCTATCCTGTATCAGAAGGCATATATCTAAAAGGAGGAATGCCTCTGGTGGAATGAAGCCGCTCAAGCGTGCACTCTCAAAATAGTCGTCGTTCGCATAGAACGCGCCTAAAATTAAATTGTTGGTCGAAGACATAGCTCTTGCAATGTGAGCTCGAACGTGTTTTATCACGAAATTGTCAATTCTGTTGATTCGAGCCTTGCTGTATACGACCTCGTTGGAATAGTAATGCACGTAAGAAGATTCGGCTGTTCGATATAAGCTGGTACAGCCGACTGCTAAAAAACAGCCGTTTCGTCAGAGCAAAGGCTCCTCTGGCCTGGTGAGAATTGTCTGCGACTTCTGGACATTTATTTTCAGTTTCCAGTCGTTCTAATATCGCTGAATCTTGTCGAAATCACGCTGCAAGATAATTCTAATAACTTCAACCCTTCGGGCCTTTCTGTACGCAATTAGATCGTCGGAGTACGCAATTGCCTTTGTAAGACTACCTATCAGATTGCTGGTGTAAATGCTCAAGAGAATCGGTGAATTCAACGCACCCTGTTGAAGACCATTTTTGATTACGAATGTTGTGGTAGAAGTTACATTGCCTGCTCAGTTTCAGGTAAATACCCTATAACCATACATTGTCAAAGGCCTTTTCCAAATCAACCGAACAGCACCTGTGCATTGTTGTTTTGATTTATTGCATTGGATATCAGAAACGAGTTTAGACGTAGCATGACCCGTCTTGAACCCGAACTGTTTATCAGGAACTGTTTTGTTGTCCGCAGCCCACTTAGTCAGAGCCTTTTGATGATCTTTTCATAAAGTTTTCTGATGCTCGGAAGAAGACATATCGACCGAAGATTTTACGAATTGGAGTTGTCCTTTCCCATTTTCGGGAGAGGATGAACCACAGCGGTCTTCCAATGCACTGGATAATAGGCATTATTCAGGGCATTGTTGAAGAGTGTGGTGTAAATGTCAATTGCTTCCATCGGTAAATGTCTTAGTACAACGTTGGATATACCATCGACACCTGCTAACTTTTAATTTTTTATTGAATTGAAGATGAGCTGAAGCTCAACCTTTGTCACTAACTAAGGACTTGGTCCCGTTTGCTGGGCGATTTTGGCATTTGCCAAGGAATCGTCATCGAACCGCATGAAACCGCGGTTCTCAGATCAATAATGTGAGATATCATTACGGAGGTAAAAGTGATTAAGTAGGGCTCTGTTTTCCAGGCCGTGGAAAACCTTGTACTCTTGCTGGAAAGCAGCTCCCACCGCCTCCACTTTTTCCTTCGGATCTTCAATTATATAAAAGTTATCATTAAAGATGGCTTCTTCTGTAATACGTCCCTGTTCTCTTCAGTTCTTTGGAGTTTCAGACACGGAAGGTCACTATCTTTTTTTTTCCTGAATATGTTGTTGATTTTAGAGAACATACTACGGTCACTGGAATTAACTGACCGGATCTTGCGGTCCCACTACTTAATTAATAACCTGTAGTTCTCCATAATCAACAGATTGCCATTTTTATTGACGACTTCAGTGTCCTAACCTCCAAGTCGTGTGGATGTGTAAGTCGTCTGTACAAGTTTTTGAGTCTTGTCAGTAAGCCACTCTTGTGCCTACGTAGTGCGTCAATAGTCGCGTTTCTGTAAGCGTCCATTTGTTCCCGTTCTTTGGTATTGTCCTTTCCATCGTTCGTTTTACTGTTTCGTCCATCTGTTGTAAATGTTAGGCAATTTATGTATTTGTCAGGTTTCTGTTGTTTGGTGGGGCTATGTCACTCGAACTAAGTTCTCTCGCTAAGGCGTTGGTGAAACGATACCAACGCATCTTACTGCAATTGTAAGAGTGCATTGCAACGTATTCCTCCAACTCCACTCGTTCGTTCGGAATCTGCATTACAGCAGCCAGTCCGCAGTGATCACTGTCGTACCTACTCGACTGTCTGTAAGCGGTTTTGAGGGTGATCACCCACTTTGTCTGTAATTGTTAGTCTGGTGTCGTACAGCAAAATATCCAGAAAGGAGCCGCTTCTTGAATATGATGGCTTTTCAGTAGCCAGCAGGTCGACGCCATATTCAACAGTCCAACGCACTAACCATCATGCCACGGGTACTACTTCTTGACCTCAAGACGTGACAAGCGCAATTACAAAAACGCTTTGGCTCCAGTCTTGGTGTAATTGCGCTGTAAGCTATACGTTGATCCTTTTTCATCTTTGTCCAACTCGAGCAGCTGGTAAATTAAAGTTAAAGTTTGAAATTATTGACATCTGAAAAATTAACTTGTTACTTTCGTCTTATTTTGCATTTTAAGAATGCAGTCAACTTTCCATTGAAAGCTCTGATTGAGAGAATGACATTATTATTGAACTTATGATGTTGGACCGGTTTTTTATTTATTCGTTCTTAAATTCATTGAAAATAAGTTCCATCTTCAGAAGCAAAACATTTAATTTATGTACAACATTTTTATTATATTTGGCTTAAACTTTCCCAAAACAATAAATTATGTTGATAAATAATAACATAAAAATATGCTTATAAAAAAAAACAAACACAATTTGTGTATAATTTTCCATTAAATTATATATTTAAAATATCTGAAGTATAATTATAACAATTCGGACTGTTTTTTAATAGATATGTAGCTTAAGGTACATTTGAGAAAAATAGCCCGTGTTCATTGTTAAAACGGTTTTAAAATTTGGTTTTCAATTTTTCTGGCTTCTTAGACACCGCCATTGTACTTGGTTTTTCCGATGAATAATGCTGGCTTTGATGACGGAAATCATGATGGTTTCCAAGACGACAACGATAATGTTTATAACTTTTTTTCCCACGATATTCACTCTTACCAACATCCTTTTGATAGGATTTTGAACTTCTCATTTCAGTTGTAAAAACCGTTGAAACCAATACGATTAAAGCCAAAAAAATAACTAAAAACTTTGAATTCTTCATTTTGAATTTAGCGTTTAATGGAGTGTGTATAAAAAAGTACTTTATTTTCGACTGATACTTAAATTTAAAAACATCACTTTATATACTTAATAAATTAATAAACAGAAGTTAGTCATAGTATAAAAACAAGGGTATGCGTTTTGGGAAATTTTTAAACGTACATCACCTCACGGAATAACCAGAGAATTTTTCGTTCAAGAATTTTTGATAAAATCTAATTAAACTTAAATACAGTCATTAAATATATTTAAATGTTATATTTTTTTATGATTTTATTTTAACATTGACTATAAATTAAAACGTTGGGGTTGATATTTTCGGTATCGTAGTTGTGTAATAGGGGTTTTAACTTTAATATTGAAAATGATTATTTTCTTTAAAAAATCTTCAAAACTGTGAGTGAATTTCAGTTTCTGAGAATTTTTGAATTAGAAACCATTTTTGTATCATCTCGAATTGTTAAAATTTGTTCCGATAGTCTTGTACAACATGGAATATTTTGTTGTTTTTTATTAAGTTCAAGCTTGATTTGGTTATATCTACAGGGTGGGTGTTATAGTGGTTTCTTTTTCTGGAAAACAACATTAACAAATTTATAGGAACTTGTAGTAATAGAATGCGCTACTTCAAAGCAAACAGAGGAATGTTTCACACAAAAGCGGACTTCTGACAAGGCTTAAACGTTTGTATGGAAGGTTTAGCAAAAAAATCTAGAGATAAGGATATTGAAGTCGTCTAGAAAAACCGTAAGCAAATTGATCAAAGAAAACTACCGATTAAACATTAATTTGTACTGGGAAAAGAAAATTCAGGTCGTTAATTCTAGTGACCCGAGTATGTTTCCGACCTTCCTTGTCTTAAGCTTTAGAGGATGACAGAAAACAGAGACGTACTTCTAACAGCAGGAATTGATCCAGGAGACGCACCGTCTTGGACGATGACTTCTTTGTTGTCAAGATCCGCAGGAGAAAGCAGAGCCGGTTGGGCGGCTTTCCAGCAAGTGTACAAGATTCTGGCATTCGCCCTATCACGACCTGGAGAATAGAGCCCTGAAAAAATGCCATAATCGCTAAGCAAAACGGGGCTTATACCATATTAGTCACGAATATGAAACTCCAGCTAATCTTCGATTCATTAAAGAAAAAAAAACAGCAGGTGTCGGTGGTATATATAACATTGTACTACGACATTCACCTCAGGAAGGTGTGGACATTTATACCACTCTCTTCAAAAACGTTCTGAATAATGCATATTATCCAGTCCGTTGGAAAATAGCTGTGGTACATCCTCTGTCGAAGAAGGGAAAGGACAACTCCAGTCCGGTGAACCTCCGGTCGATAAGTCTGCTGCCAAGTATCAGTCAGGTATTCGAGAAGGTTGTAAATAGAGCTCTGTCCAAGTGGGCTGAGAACAACAAAATTATTCCGGATAATCAGTTGGGCTTTGAGGCGGAACATGACACTATTCATGCTGCGTCCAAGCTTGTTTCTGATATCCAGTGGACCAAATCTAAAAGAAAATGTACGGGTGCTTGTCTGGTTGACTTGGAGAAGGCCTTCGACACCGTATGGTTAAAGGGTCTGTATCTAAAGTTAAACAGACTTGGCATAAGTAAACCACTGTTGTATATGCTTAATGGTAGACGGCTTATTGTCAAAATTGGCAATGTAACATCTACCAAAATCTTTGATATTAAAAATGGTCTTCAACAGGGAGCGGTTAACTTGCCGATCTTATTCAGCATTTACACCAGTGATCTGATAGCAAGTCTAACTCAGGCAATAGCGTACACCAACGACCACCTAATTGCTAGCAGAACGGCCCCACAAATTGTGGTTATCAAGACAATTTTGCAGGGTGACATCCACAAGATTCAGCAATATTGCGATGACAGGAAGTTGAAAACCAACATTCAGAAATGCGAAACTATTCTGTTCAGGCTCTATGGAGCCTCAAGATCGTTGGACCAAATCGACAGCCACTGGCGAACAAAAGTGTAGTAAAGTACCTTGGCATCTGGTTCGATCAGTACTTGTATTTCGACAGAAATATGATTAAGTTCTCGTTATTTAGTATTAAAATTGTTTTTAGGCCGAAAAGCAGTAGTTATAAGATAATGGATTAACTTAGAGCACCCGCAAAGGGCAAGTAAGATGTTTTTTTTAACTTTTTGAAATTTACAATAGATGTTTAAGAATTCTAGTTTTAAGATAGTTTTAAAATTTTGATACAATACAAATTTAAAAAAAATTAAAACAAAATTTAAAATATGTTTGTTTGTTTTTGTTTATCCATAAAACAGTAAAAAAAATTAAGTATTTGTTGAAGTTATTTGTATAAACAAACTTGTATTTGGCTCACCCTTAATATATTTTCAAAAAACTGTGGTTCATAATTATCATTAACAACTCTTATGCCATAATCAAGTTAGAACTGCGTTTGCTCAAAGTGATCCGTTTGATAAGTTTCAGTGCGGTCTGGAACTCTATAAATGGCTTTATTCGCAAGATAATCTTCTTTCTAGAAGTATAATTATGATTTTTCGCATATAATCGCTACGACTGCCTCTTATTAGAAGGTCCAATTTTCGATGATTTAAAAAAAAATTGCTGCCGATTTTTTGTATCATTTAACGTAAGAGGCTTAGCCAACAAAGTTTTGATTTCTGAATTTTTTAAACAGCACAAAACAAACAAGGCTATGGATCCTCCATAAAAGTAGATGTTCAATCTCTAGCTGAGATCTTCAAAAACATCCTGAATAGACAAGCAATTGGCATCCCCATCCAATTCGCAGAACCATTTATAATCAACGATACCAAAGACCAACAATTTACCCAATCACAAGTATCTAGAATCATTGTAAAGAATGAAACGCAACTAACTCATTTCTTGAAGGTTTAACAACTGATTTTACGACTGTGGTGAGGTACCAAAATTCTTCAGGAAAAACATCCTATACTGAAGAAAAGAGATCCAACCGACCCAAATAACTATTAAGGTGTATCTTTTCTTAACGTCGTGCTGTTACAAAGATCTTTTCAGGAGTGTTGGAAAGACTTATTAATTGGGTAGATGAAAATAATCTACCCAAGGAATACCAAGCCGGATTCTATAAGTACTATTTCACAGTAGACAATTATTCATCCGCACAAGTTTTGCCCGACCCCATCTAGAAAAAGGAAACAAAAAACTATAAGCGTTCTTTGTAGACTTAAAAGGGGCACCATTGAAATAGAAAAGCGAAACAGGAGTAAAACAAGGATGCCTCCTTTGTCCACTACTTTTTTTCTTTCTTCTTGGATAATCTCAGTGTACACAATATTGTGACTTATGGAACCTAAAGCAAAGCACGAGAAAATCAAAAGTATGAAATGATAAGAGGTATTGGAGAAACGAATTAGAAAAGGTTATAGAATAAATATCTTTGCGTCATGCTAACACCTTCAAGACTCACTTGAAAAAAAAGCTGAAAGAGGCAACAGGAGCAATTAACAGCAACTGGAGTTAAATTTTCAAAAGTGAAAATATTGTGCCAAGCTCTAAACATAGAATATGTAAAGCAGTGGTTCGAGCCATTATGTGCTATGTAGTATGAAGAAGTGGAAAAACTCTTAAGATAGTTTATCAATAAAATGTCCAGATTTTCATATAGCATGTCAAACTGTATACTAAACACGTAGACCGGATTACCAACATTGTTCATATACACTCTAAAGCTCCATCTTGACTACAAATAATTTAATTAACTAACAAATGGACAGTGCACAAACATGGACTCATTGAAAAGTTTGGGTCCTCGACTAAATCCAAGATAGCCAAAGAAGATTGATGTAAAAGCATCTCCAACATGGCCTGGGAATTAAGAATTATTTCCGTGATGATCTAAGTTCAGATATGATATCGACAATCTGTTCGAAAAGAGGTAAGCTCTAGCCTTTAAACTGCAAACCATACGAAACAAACTTAGAATCACATTCACCTATGCCCACGGGAAATAGTCAAGTGGCGGTAAATCATACAATCTTGGAAGCCAATTCACGTTTCCGTAAGGTGAAACTATGTGGTTACCAAACGTTTCCTTTAATGATTCAATTGTGGCACGAGTTGTGTGGCACGTTGCACCTGATTGTTGAAACAATTTCTCCTGCGCAAAAAAGTCAGTATTCATAGCTCTATAGCGGTCCTCGATTTGTCCACCTTCGTTTTTAAAGAAGTACGGTCTAGTTATTTCAACAACTCGCAAAACACACTAAATACTGTTGATCAGCGTCGAACCGTTTAAATCTTAAAATGCTAAACTAAAATTAAAATTAAATCATTCGACAGCTAATACATTATTCGCCAGGTAAAATAGTGATTCTAATTTTATAATTTACCCAACAAAGTTTGACCATTTTTAACTGTTTAAAAAACTGTTGAGAACCAAAACTTAGGTCAGCTATAGTTAGGATCTTTTAATAGAAGACTTTTTTTCAGATAAACTAAGCAAGTATGAGCCCTGGATGGAGCTTTGCTGAGCTTATGCTAAACGGCTCTAAATATAGCTTATGTTCTAAATCTTTAATTGAAACAAGTTAACATTTTATCGTGCCATATTTTCTATGTTTCCTAAATGACATATATGAAATGGCTTCAAATGATGGGTCATAAATTCTTTGACGTTAGGTAAAAAGGTCTTAAGTTGAAGAATTGCTGGTAGGTTTTTGATTTTATGTGAAAGCTTTTTTGTTTCCTTAGTCTAGAACAACTATTTATTTAATTTAGTCTTTAGACAATAAGACAGAAAATTTCATATTTGTTTTGATATTAACGTCTTTAGTTCATTGAGTCTGTGTGACCAGTTTCCGACTTAAATCCTTTTTTTTAACATCAAAGAATTAATGGTTTCTAATTCGTCAAATTTCTGTCAGATCCATTATATCCGTTAAACAATTTATAGCATTCTTATATACAATGTCTTACGGATCTAATGTGAAATTTTGTTTCACTTTTTACAACTGAATCGATAAAAAGTCTATTTTCAAAATTATACAAGAGATCCTACAATTTCTTGACGAAAATATACGTTTTTTAAGGACAAATTTGAAGATTATTTGAATTCGTTGTGAAAAATAATGTACAAATGTTAATAGTCTTGGATAAAAACATAGTTTGCCTAATTTTTGTAGATGATTTAAAAGTGTCAAAGTGTTACAAAGTTCTGTATTCACGTAAAATTATTTGCCTTTTTCGCACATCAAAGTTTTGTTATGTCTTAACTCAAGTTGACTTGAGGGTAATGTTGTTTGATTTGCACTTGACAAAGTATCTTAAGTCAACTTGATATGATTCTTTTACACATCCAATAATATCACTCTAAGATATTTAAGCATTCTGTTTTCGTGGATAAGATGAATACGAATAGGACAGAATTTCGAGGTTCTGAAAAAGACAAGAATCGTCTCTTTGACTCTTCTTAAGATCTTGTACCCTTTAAAATATTCTCAAATCTTATCGGTCCTAAAAATACTCTGTCTATATCCTAGAAGTCCTTTAATATTTTTCGGAGTGTATACGTTTTTCGACCCAAAACAGCCCACCCTTCACCCTTCCCCCATCGTTTCGTTTCCATATACCTTCGAAATCATACTAACTTTGAATCTGGTGTTGTTATTTTTTTAAGAATCAATTTTTTTTATTTACATCAATTTTAAATTTAATTCTGGAATGTTTGTATGCAAACTACGATCAAGTCTATTTTTATGCAACCTCGTGCGTACTGTTTTTTTAAATTAAATTTTTGTTTGCTACACAAACCAAATCATTTCTGCTTCTTATATCGATTTAATTATATATTTTTATGAATTAAGATATGTAAAAAGCTTCTTTATTTTTTCTAACATTGTTTTTTCTAACACACCTTAGTATTTTTCAGTTTCTTATTTTTTTAGTTACATACATTTATTTTTTCTGTTTTTATTTGTGCAAATTTTGTTTTGTTAACTTAATCATTGATATGACCCTTAAATAACATTCGGCATAATTCACCACCACCGGCTTCTTCGCAGAGGAGTAGCTGGCGGGAGCGTTCTTCACTTTTCTTCACATTGCCCATGATGCGCCGGGTTCGGGTCTCAATCCACGCCTCATTGTTCTCAGCTGCCCCGGAAGAGGCTACACTTATGTCTCGCAAATTGGTTAGAGGGCCTTCGGAGTTCTTTACTATTGGTGTCGATCCGACTTCACTCAGTTCCAATTGTGATTGAAAATTATCATTGTACGGAGATGTTGGTGAATTGCTGCCGCCAGTGTTGGTGAAGACTGCTGCTGGGACGAGCAATTTCTTATTTCCTGATGACAACGGCTCTGAGTAATGAATTGTTGGATTTGTTGGGTATGAAGATAGTTTCTTGAAGTTCCTCTGGTAGGACCAGTTGGATCGAATTTCGTCCTCAGATGACATTGTCGAAAGTGTTGGTGAAGATGAGATGAATTTGTCACCGACTCTGATGAAGACGCGGTGCTTCTTTTTTCTGCGCATATTGTTCATTTTTGACGACTTTCGAGATGATTTTTCCTTCTTGTTTGCCCTCGAGCTAAGCTGCTTTATGAAGACCTCATTGACTTCAGTGTCGTCGAAGAAGTCACCACTGCCACTGCCGGCTGTTTCGACTTCCGAATCGTAGACATCGTCGTCTTTTCTCAACTTCAGGAGCTTGTTTTTGTCCCAACGTCGTTTGTTGTTGATTCTGGGTTTGAGTTCACTCTCATTGCCATCACTGTTCGAAACCTCCGAAATGATTCTGGTCTTGTAGACAATTGAAGGGGCAGCTTCTTCAATTTGGACACTGCTAAATTTCTCAACCGTTGGCATTTTACTGCCCACCACCTTATGATCGACCAGAATCGTATCGAAATAGTCAATATCACCCAATTCCCCACGACTCTTACTGCTGTAGGTTGGTCTTTCGAAATCATCAATGTAAATAGTATCAGAACTTGCTGCATAAGTGTCCTTCTGTCCCTTCATATTGATGCTCTTTTTTGTGGAAACAGCTTGAGCTTGTTTCTTACGCTCATCAGCAGCTGCTGCACCAGCGGCAAATTCTTGGGCAGCTTTCAATATTGACAAACTGCTATTTTCAATTCGAATTTGATCGTTTTCGACATAATTCGAATAAATACTCAAAAGTTCCGAATCCGATTTGTATTCGTTCTTTTCGAGTAAATTTTGTCGATATTGTTGACTTGTCTTATCATCAACATATACCGATTTCAGTGATGGAGTATCAAAGAGAGGAGTACTGTTTTCATTGAAGAAATAGATTAAGAATATCGATCCAACTGCTCCAAGTGTGATTACCATACAAAAGAGTATGAGGGCCAGTGTGCGACGGGGAAACTTCGGATAAAGCATCTTTGCAGCAAAAGGTGATGATGATGTTGGTTATCAAATGAGTTATTCCGGCACCGTCGTCGGTTTTATCATAAAATTTTTATCAAATCGAATTTTGGTGTTGGATTTTGATGAGCTGCAATGAAATACGAAATAAGGGCATGAATTAGAATTTTTAGAAAGATGGTATGGAGGGGGGTGGGGGTTAAACAGAAAAAAAAAAAATATTTACTCAACTCTGATTCGAAAAATCTAGAATATTTTGATGTTTTTTTTTGTCAATACTTTCGGTTTAGCCTCATAATTACTTTCAAAAAAAAAAGAACGGAGGTCAAACTTCAATTGCTTGATTAACTATTTTTTAAACAGGTGTGACAAACTTTACATTCACAAATGATTACCTATGTTGAATGAATGCAGTATCCTAATCTCGAGTTGAGGAAAAAATGTTAAGACAAAAAGTTGAATTATAATTAACGAAATTTTTAAAATATTCCGGTAGAGCAACAAAAACTTCTAATAAGAAATAGTTTTAATTGATTTTAAAAATTTGCATTTATATTTCAAGTTATAGACTACTACATAGATAGTTTATATGTTTCTTTAATTTAAAAGACGTTATTTGAACTTTAAATAATTTGTCATATTTCAAGTATGGCATGGTTTATTTCATACAAAATCCGACTGATTCTTATAGCAGACGTCGGTTTTGAAAGAGTTAATAGCCAAGTTAGCAAAATTTTACATGCAAAACAATAAAAACATCAAGAGTGAATATAATTTGGTCAAAACTCAAATAAAATAAAATTGGGCTGCGATCAATTTAAGTGCAGAAGAATGTTTATTCCAGAAAAGTTGGTATTGGGTTGGGATATGTTTTCTGGAGTGTAATTGTTTTCTAAGAGATTGTTATTATTTTAATATATTTGGAAATAGAGCTTCATGTCTATCTAAGTTGTTTTTTTTTTATGTTATTAAAGTAAAAGACGTAAATGTCATTTAAAATCTTAATGGGTTGGAATACTTCTGAAAAATCTTAATTTTTCTATTGGATATTGAAAAATATTCATGCGAAATATAGTCTAATAAATCTAAAAGTCAATGTATGGGTGTTTGTCTGGTTGACTTGGAGAAGGCCTTCGACACCGTATGATTAGAGGGTCTGTATCTAAAGTTAAACAGACTTGGCATTGGTAAACCACTCTTGTATATGCTTTATGACATGCTTAATGGCAGACGGTTTATTGTCAAAATTGGCAATGTAACATCTACCAAAACCTTTGATGTTAAAAATTGTCTTCAACAGGGAGCGGTAAACTCGCCGACCTTATTCAGCATTTACACCCGTGATCTGATAGCAAATCTGACTCAGGCGATAGAGTACGCCGACGACCTAATTGCGTACAAAACGGCCCCAAAAATTAAGGTTATCAAGACACTTTTGCAGGGTGACTTTGACAAGAGTCATCAATATTGCGATGACTGGAAGTTGAAAATCAACTTTCAGAAATGCAAAACTATTCTGTTCAGGACTCTGTTGTATGAAGCCTCAAGGGATACGAGAAAGAACTGGAAAAATCTAGTAATCGTTGTACCAAATAGACAGCCACAGTACCTTGGCATCTGGTTGGATCAGTACTTGTATTTCGACAGACATATGAGTGCTGCTCTGGCCAAAGCTATGGGAGCCTTTGCCCTAACAAAACGGTTGTTTTTTAGCAGCCGTCTTGACACCAGTGTGAAGGTGGTTTGCTACTTGGCTCTTATCCGGCCGATGATAACCTATTGGTGCCCGACATGGTTCAACGTTGCCCCATCTCAAATGGAAAAGATTTGGGTATTTGAGAGACAATTTTTGCAACACAAAACACCAGAGTCGGAGTACAAACATTACTATTCCAACCAGGTTCTATACAACAGAGGCAACATAAAAAGAATAGATAATTTCTTGCTGAAGCTTTATGTCGTTGGCTATCAGTTTAATTTTTAGGGCTTACTACCCCAACAATGAGTGCACGTTTAAGTGGAAATATTCAGTCCGAAGCTTTTCTCTATTAAGACAATTGAGGACTGATACAGGATAGGGAGGCGGTTCCGATAATCTACCACGTCAGCCGTAAAACTGTAGATAGGTGACTCGTTAACAGTCGAGATGTCCTCGCACTGGACGGAGCCGAGTGCCTTCGGTTCAGTAGGACTGTTTCCGATAGGGACCTAAGAGATAGTTTGAGGCAGGAAAACCAGTTGTGGTGGCTTCAAATTGAGAATGTCATTTAAAGTTGTCTAGCCGGCTCACATAAGTCTAAGGATTAGGTTAGAGCCAGTCAGGGTGGAACCAAAAAAAAAACACACAAAAAAAAATCAAAAAAAAAAAAACGATTACCTTGGCTGTTCTAGTTTTAAAGTATTTTTAAGTAGTATTATTAGTTTTGGTTAGTTTACAGTAGCTTAAGTATTATAATGGGTTTCGGTTTATTGTTTTTAAGTTTTATATAAAGTAAAAAACAATGATAAAGATATTAAGAATTTTTTTTAACTTTCTTAGTTTTAGATTAAGTTCTTGTTATTTTGTATTAAAATTGTTCTTACTCCGAAAGGCAGTAGTTATAAGATATTGAATTAACCTAGAGCACCCGCATAGGGCCAGTAAGACATTTTTTAAGTTTTTGACATTTACGATAGTTTTTTTTTTAAATTTTTGTCTAGCTTTAAGATAGCTTTAAGATTTTGATGAAATTAAAAAAAAATGTCTAACATGTAATACAAAAATTTACGAATTAAACATGATGGATTATAATGTAAAATATTTTAAACTCAAAAATTGTAATTTTGTAATTTTTTGTTGTTCAGAAATTTTATGATTGGAAAAAAATATTTTAAATTCGTCAAAATAAATGTCCAATTGTTCAAAAATGTATATTCAAGCGAGATCTAACCCACTGACGGACTATGTCCGTTTGTAAATTTTATAAATATTTAATTTTTAATTTTTTAAAAATGTTCTTGATTTGTTTTAGAACTAAATAATAATAAATAAACCATAGATTTGAATAATATTTATAAAGTAAGATAAACTATTTTTTTTTCAATTAGAGATTTAATTTAAAATGACAGCTATTTGGGCAGCTGTTACTTTTTCACACTTTAGTAGTTGCAAAATTTGACAAGTAAAAACTTCTACAAGCGGCTGCAACTCATTGAAACTGTTAAAATTTTCTGAAAAAAAGATGGAAATTTTGAAGTCTTTAGTTCTCAAAACTAAAACACTTTACACCACAGTATTTTTTTTTTTGACAAAGTGAGCAATATTGTTGCTGTAGTCTTAAGTGTTGACATAAACCCAGGTTTTTCGATTCTTCGTCGATATTTAGAATTATAAACTCAACTAACGATATTGCAAAGTATTTTAAATACAGTGTTAAGTTTGATCATTTTTTAAGCCGTATTAACACAAGAATTTATTGCGCTCTGTCACCAGCAATATCGAATCTTTGCTAATATGGTCCTTGAAATACAATAAAGTTATACAGATTTTTGTCGAAAAATGATTTTTAAATATTAAGGACATTTTCATTTCGGAGGATACTTTCAAAAGCAGGTTTGTCGCATTTTATGCTCGAAATAGATGTGGTACGACAAATAGTTTTCCAGATCAACGTGAAAGACTGAAACAAACACCATGTTTCTCTTAACTGCCGCTAGAGCTCACGTCCGTTGGATTTTTGGAGACGTTTTTTTGGGTCATCATCAGACATCCCTTAGTAAGTGTGCCAAGTTTCTAAACTGTTGGCTTTTTTTTTGAGGTGAAAGCAATTTGTTTCGTTCATTGACTGGACTACTTATTTGAAAACGGTGAATAGTTGTGAAAAATGATTTTTTTTGGCCGGAACTAGAAGGTATTGATGTGGACCACAACAACACTGTGGTACTTTTCACATAAGCAAAAACAAATCATAATTATGCAAGAACATTTTTCCTGACCGTGTCATTTTGAGGTGAACATTATTGATCACTAAGGTCTTCTGAGTAAATAAAGGGTGATTTTTTTGAGGTTAGGATTGTCATGCATTAGTATTTGACAGATCACGCGGGATTTCAGACATGGTGTCAAAGAGAAAGATGCTCAGTATGCTTTGACATTTCATCATGAATAGACTTACTAACGAGCAACGCTTGCAAATCATTGAATTTTATTACCAAAATCAGTATTCGGTTCGAAATGTGTTTCGCGCTTTACGTCCGATTTATGGTCTACATAATCGACCAAGTGAGCAAACAATTAATGCGATTGTGACCAAGTTTCGCACTCAGTTTACTTTATTGGACATTAAACTAACCACACGAATGCGTACAGTGCGTACAGAAGAGAATATTGCGTCTGTTTCTGAGAGTGTTGCTGAAGACCGTGAAATGTCGATTCGTCGCCGTTCGCAGCAACGATCGCTATCGTTCAATGCTAACAAACTTTTTGTTGCCAAAAATGGAAGAACTGAACTTGGTTGACATGTGGTTTCAACAAGATGGCGCTACATGCCACACAGCTCGCGATTCTATGGCCATTTTGAGGGCAAAACTTCGGAGAACAATTCATCTCAAGGAATGCACCGGTAAATTGGCCACCAAGATCATGCGATTTGACGCCTTTAGACTATTTTTTGTAGGGCTACGTCAAGTCTAAAGTCTACACAAATAAGCCAGCAACTATTCCAGCTTTGGAAGACAACATTTCCGAAGAAATTCGGGATATTCCGGCCGAAATGCTCGAAAAAGTTACCCAAAATTGGACTTTCCGAATGTACCACTTAAGACGCAGCTGCGGTCAACATTTAAATGAAATTATCTTCAAAAAGTAAATGTCATGGACTAATCTAACGTTTCAAATAAAGAATCGATGAGATTTTGCAAATTTTATGCGTTTTTTTTTTAAAGTTTTCAAGCTCTTAAAAAATCACCGTTTACCTTAAGACTTATTTCTGAAGTGAAAAATAAGTTTTATGCCAATGCTTCATTATTCAATAGCTTAAGAATGAGAATGTAGTACCCGTGGCATGATGGTTAGTTCGTTGGACTTAATTTAAAAAAATTAATTTTCGCAGGTACTGCCTCTTGCGAGGAATTGACAAATCCTTCAAGAGTAACTCTTGTCATGCTTTCTCAAATTAGCCGTTCGGATTCGGCATAAAATTGTAGGTCCCTTCCATTCCTGACAACAGTACTCGCAGACAGGAATGGTTGAGAGTTGTAAGTCACTAGGCCCTGGTTCAAAACGGATTGTTGCGTTACCCAATTTATTTATTTTATAAGAAAGAGATTCACGAAGTTATCGAGGACACAAAGCAGCGATGTATGAATTGGCCATTGAAGTTATTTTCGAAAAGTATATGGTGCTGCAGTTGAAGCCATGCTAGCCATTAAGATCATATCGTTTTAAACAGTTAATTGAATGTCTTCATCTTTAAGATAAAACAAACATCTATTGATTTCTTTTTAACATAGGTACCTACTCATGTTTGTATTATCAAAATGAAACTTCTTATTGGATAGTCAATTTTAAGGGAATTATACAGATATATCATTTCAAAACCCATGCATATTGTAAACATTTCTACTTTTGAAGCAGTCATATTTTGATAATTGAAAAATAAAAAGTATGAAACAACTCATTGAAATTGTAAAAAATTAACTGCAAAAACTAATGCAGTATCAAATTCTCAAAACTAAAGCTCTTTGCGTCACTCGCTTAAGCCTTTTTTTACAATCGAAACATTTGCGTTAATCAACTAAAATATTGCTGCCGTAGCCTTAAATGTTGATGAAAACTCAGGTTTCTCGATTTTTTGAATAAAGTATTCCTTGAACGAAATCACACCTCATTTTGCATGCAGTTTAAAATCTTAATACTTTCTAAGTTTTGCTAACGCAAAAACTTAAGTGTGTCACCAGAATCTTTGAAGTTTTTCTGATTTAGTCCTTGAAATGCATCAAAATGATCCAGATTTTCATCGAAAAATAATCTTTACTGATGGCTTGAAGGAATTGGACCTTACTCATATCAAAATGAGCCTAGTGAAACTGTTACGTTGAATGAATTGCACTATCGAGTTAAGTTTAGTGATTTTGTATGACCGTAATTATAAGAAATGACTTGAACGTCAATTAAATCGCTGTTCTTCCTCCTGGCTGTGTTATTTCTCAAAAAGGTAATAACAATTGTCTACTGAGAAGCGAGATCTTGTTATTTAACAACTTTAGACTTTTTTCATTAAAGCCACGCAAAGGAAAAATAACTTTTATGCCAATGTTCAACATTAGTTTCAATTACTTTAAGATGGAATTCATGAAATTATTGAAGACATGCAGATGCAAATTATCGAATTACTCAAGAAAAAGATATGTTCTTCTTAAGAAATTTTCAATGTCAAAATGAAACCTCTTATTGAAAAACCCGTACAGTCGATTTAAAGTGAATTGTGTATAATTTCCCATCCCATGTCCATCGTAAATATTTCTAGTTTTGAAACAGTGTTAATTCCAAGAAGAAAATAGTAAAATAAAATAATAAAGTTCGTTGACTTTTCATTCAGTTTAAAATAAAGCAGTAGCTATTTATTTAAAGGAAACAATTGTTTTTTTTTTCTTTTGAAGCAACTCTGAGACCAATGTTGCCAACAGAGGATATTTTATTTGTCTTTTAGTAATTTTTATTTTACTAACGGAGATCTTTTTTTTAATGGAGGCAAGATTTGTTTAAATCAATGATTCAAAAATCCATCTTAAGAAGAATCAAATTTATTTGTTTAAATAATTTAAGTAACTTTTTCATTACTTTGTATAATTTTTTGTTAAGTTTTAGTTTTTTTGTCATTTTACGAAAGAAAAATAAACTAGAAAAGGACTTTTTTAATTCAATACGTATATGTTTTTTTTTAATGAAGTATTTCGTTCATCAAAAAACATCGTTTGGCAACGCTGTTTGTGACAAATCATATCTATATTATTATGTATGTTCAATACACTATCTATGGGAATTTAATTGACTATATATAGGCGCCATAGTTAATGGATTTTTATATGAATATACATATATTGGATTGTTCTTTATTTAGATGCAGTAATTTGTATGAAGGAATGTATAGGTGCATTACTTAAGTGAAAATATTGGAAATAACCATGAAAGAGAATCTATCATTTTTTATAGAAATTTTGTTCAACAATAAAATATAAGCAAGAGATTTTGAAAATTCCTGAGTCTTCTAAAAATAAAATATCTAAAAACAGGAATAGATAAAATATATATATTTCTGGTATATAAAATCTATCCGCATGTACACACAAGTTTATATTTTTTTTTCCGAGTGAATTGATTAAAATGCTAATTTGATTTACTATCAAATCCACTACGAAATCAAACAAATCCTCATTCAAAGACAAACAATGATAAAATTTATGATATTTCCTTAAAAAAGGGCATAATTTTTCCTTTTAAATTTTTCCAATTTTCACATAAACCATTGCACAAAACTAAATTAAGAAAAAACTGCAACTTATTGCCGTTGTTATTATACCTACTAATAAATTTTCTTACCTTAGCAAAAATTCACTGGCTACACATTTTTATCCTTTTTTTATTTGTGTGTGGTAACAAGAATCTATTTTACTTTGGATATTTTTCTCAATAATTCAGGATATTTTTGAAATTGTCTTTAAATAAAAGTTATGTTTTATCTTTATCATTTTATTGAGTATTTTTAAGATAATTTTTCACTTTTTAAAAGCTGTGTTTTTTGTAGTTTTTGTAATATTTTATAAGCAGCTATAGCAGGTTAGTCGTGTATCCTGGAATTTTCTGCGAATTAAATTTTCAGTTTTTAACTCTCGCACACAAAACAAACGCAACGACTATATCTGCATGCATTTGCAGATTGTAATGATTTTACTGCGATAGACAGAGATGTCTAGATTTTGAATTTATTGATTTCAAAAACGAAAAATAAAATAATAAGAAAATAAATGTAGAGCTATGTATAAATTTCTTGCACTTGAATTAATTATTTTATTTTCTAATAATTAAATTCCAAAATAATTTGTTTAAATATTTAAACTTGTATAAGAATTTATGTGAATTTATTTTCTTAGAAATTTATCAACCGAAACGCAATTTGATGTTACTGAAAGAAAATATATTTGTTTACACCATTTTCGGGGCAGTAAGTTGTAATGCGCATGAGTTTTTTAAGTCCATGCATGTATCTCTAGGTATGTATAATATTTTCATTCCTGAAGGAACAGAATCAGGATTTGTTTTTTTCTATTAGAATAATTCTGTATAATGTAGAAAATATGAACGTGCGCAGTGATATCAAAAATGTAGTATCAAAATTTGTATTCGTATTTTTGGCAGTAAAATGCACTTCCTTCAGTATTAAAAGTAATGAACTCTTTTTGGGTCCTCAAAAATAATAATGAAAAGCTAAAAAGATATTAATGAAAAACAGAATGCGTAAATTTGGTGTTTATTCATGATGAAAAAAAAATAAATATATTTGATTGGGCTTTTCTGCATCAATTTTAAAATTTAGCATAAGAAATTAAATTAACTTAGTAGGGTGTCACTTATTTTGAAAACAAATGAATTTTAATGCATTAAAAGTTCTTAGGTCTGAAAAAATACACAGCAAATTGTATGTACAAATTTATGAAATAAGTTGAAAAATCTTGCATTCAAAGTTCAAGATATTTATCAAGTTTGGAAAAATGTCTTTCAAAAATCAAACAGTGTTGACGCAACCAAAATTAGAATCCTTTTGAAAATGAAATCAAGATTTTTTTAATAAGAAGTTTTATTAACTTCGCATAGGAAGTTATTGTAATGGGTCCGAATTGTCGAATTGAAAATTTTGACATTTCTCGACGTTTTCAAGCATAGAAAAATCAGTTCCCCAAAGCGTTAGGTCAATAAAAGTAGTAGCCAGAGGTCTTCATTCCACGTGCTCTCCCGAGGAAGTAGTAGAAGATCTTGTACAAAAAGGCTTATAAGCCCTTGATGCAGTCAATCTATTTAAGAATGAGACAATTAAAAACTCCTCCGGAGAATCAATGACAAGTAAGAGGTTGCTGCCTTTATTCATGCTTAGTTTTGACTGCAAACAAAGTCTCAATGAGATTCAATCTTGGGCATAGCTGTTAAAATTGAACCACTCCGAAAATCTAAATTTGTTCCGCAGTGCAAACGTTGCCAAGCTTTTGGTCATACCCAAAATTACTGCAACCGAGAGTTCGCTTGTGTAAAGTTCGAAGGAAAACATGCAACTAAAAATTGTCCTTTGAGCAAAGATCAGAAATAAAAATGTGTGAACTGCAAGGGTAATCACACGGCAAGCTATAGAGGCTGCCCAGTTGCCAAAAAATTCCAAGCGTTCAGAAGCAAAAATGCATCTGCTAGAGACAAAATTAGAAACACAGTAAATAACGATTTAACTGCTGAAAACAATACTAAGAAGGAACCGCCTAAAAGAAACCCTATTCTCAGATTGTTAAAAATGTGCGGAAGAATGAAGAGACTTCCATAAGAGAAATGCTACAACTTATTCTTAAAAGAATTGATAAACAGGATTTGAATATCAAACTGCTAAGCGAAAAAGTCGCTCTTAAAAAACAATGATGAACAGAACATTTAAAATCGCTACATGGAATGCAAACGGTCTTATACAACATTCAACCGAATTAAAAATCTTTTTAGATCTGGAACATATCGATATTTGCCTGGTGTCCGAAACTCACTCCAATGGTCAAAGTCTAGATAATGTAAAAGAAAACTATTCATATTACCACGCTCCACATCCAGCTGACAAGGCAAGAGGTGGATCGGCGATTCTTATAAAAGAAAGCTTTAAACATTATGAAGTAGCCAAGTTTACTAGTGAAAATATGCACGTATTCGTATGAAAAAGAGGGTTTAAGATAGCAGCTATATACTGCCCACCAAGGCGCTCCCCGACAGAAGATGACTATACAGATCTATTTAATCTTCTTGGGCATAACTTTCTTGTTGGCGGAGACTTCAATGCGAAACACACCCATTGGGGTTCAAGATTTATATCAACAAAAGGCAAACAACTTTTCAAAGCAAGCCGTAAATACAATTGCGAATTCTATTCCTCCAGGTCGCCAACTTACTGGCCTTCCGATACTAACAAAATACCAGACCTTATTGACTTTTTCGTAGCTAAAGGAAAGGAATTAAACGAAATCACATTAGTGTCGAATTTAATTATGACCTGTCATCAGATCATACTCCAGTGATTCTATCACTAAGTGAATCGGAAGTACTAGAAAAAAGTAACCCAAAGCTTGTAAATAAGAAAACAAACTGGAATACATCATTAAGATCTCCCATGGAAACAATCGAGCAAATTGACCATGAAGTGGAACAATTTATTGCTGATGTGCAACAGGCCGCTGAAGAAAGTACTCCAACATTTTCTAAAAGAAGACAAAATGAAATAAAATATCCTTTAGAGATTAGAGAGTTGATAATAGAGAAAAGAGCTAGAAGAAAATGTCAAAATAGTAGATTTCCAGTTGATAAAACAACGTTTAACCGTATAAGCAACAATCTTATAAAACAAATTTACAAATTTAAAAATGATTCACTCAGTACATTCCTAAGGAATTTAACGACTGATGCTTTAACCGATTTTTCGCTATGGAAAGCAGCCAAGCGCCTGAAAAGATCGCAGTTACAAAATTTGCCCTTGAAATCTCAAGATGGGAAATGGATCGATAACCCGAAAGAAAAAGCTTACCTTTTCGCTGAACATCTTGCGAATGTTTTTAAACTATACTCATCAAACGCGGCTGAAAATAACTTACAGTTTGTTGATAAGATAAATGAAAGTGAAATACCAATTGTAAGACTTAAAGAAATAAAAAGTATGTGTTTACATCAACTACCAAATAAAAAATCACCAGGTTACGATCTACTGCTCAGGTTACGAAAGAAATGCCATTGAAAGCCTTCATAAAACTCCAATATACTCGTATAATAAATGCATGCCTTAAGCAACGGTATGTCCCGCACCATTGGAAAATTGCTGAAGTAATTGTCATACCAAAGCAAGGTAAACCACCTACAGAAGTGACGGCTTACAGACCAATATCACTTATACCAATTATGGCAAAAGTTTTTGAAAAGCTGCTTCTGAAAAGCCTTTGCAAAATCATAGAAGAAAGAAGGTTAATCCCAAACCATCAGTTTGGCTTTAGAAATTAACATTCCACGATAGACCAAGTTCATAGAATATCGGATGTAATAGAAAATGCATTAGAAGAAAAACAAGTATGTTCAGCTATTTTCTTAGATGTTGCTCAAGCTTTTGACAAGGTTTGGCATGAGGGACTTGAGTACAAACTGCAAAGTGATCTTCCCAGGCAGTACTATGATCGTACATCGCAGACCGATTGTTTAGAGTAAGGTACGATCAAGAATACTCGGAATTGAAGAAAATAGAAGCCGGTGTACCACAAGGAAGTGTCCTAGGTCCTACCCTGTATTTACTAAACACAAGGGATATTCCAGTTGGTAATCACACCATAATCGCTACTTTTGCAGATGATACCGCAATTTTGGGACCCGACAAATGTGTCTCTAAGGCAGCAGTAAAACTACAAAATTCCGTCGACACAGTGAGAGCTTGGACCGAATAATGGCGTATCAAACTCAATGAAACAAAATTTTCACATATAAACTTTAAAAATAAAAAGATAAACAATATTCCAATAATCAATAATAATCAAGCTGTACCTTACGCCAATACGGCCAAATAGCTTGGAGTGACTTTTGATGCAAAGCTTAAGTGGAAGGAGCACATCAAAAAGAAAAGAGAAGAACTAAAGTTGAAACATAGAAAAATGTACTGGTTGCTTCGTAACAACTATGATTTATAAATCCAAAACAAAATATTGCTTTATAATCAAGTACTAAAGCCTGTTTGGACCTATGGAATCTGATTATGGGGCTGTACAAAGAAAACAAATACCGAAATCATCCAAAAATTCCAAAACAAAGTCCTTCGTGAAATAGTTAATGCACCTTGGTACATAAGAAATACCGATCTACATCGTGACTTACAAATAGAAATGGTTACAGAAGTTGTTAAAAAATACGATGTATCGCACAACCAGAGACTGTAAAGTCATACTAATTTTGAAATTGAGTCCGTCTTCAATATAAGAAACCATGTTCGGAGATTAAGAAGAACCAAGCCTCATGAGCTTATGGTCTAAAAAAACATGGGAAAGTATTAAAAGTTTAAACTTCCCCCAAAGTGATTGTACAAAATTAAGAAAGAAAAATCGGAAGTCGATCCTTCAAGATTGGTTCGATGAAGAGGTGGTTTTAGTGGTTAAGAATCCCACACTACTTGGTGTCGAATACTGCCAAGTTTCTTTTGAAGTTTTCCTTCTGTCAAAAAAAACAAAAAGTTCTGAGAGCATAAATCTAGAACCCAATTTACTTGTTGCAGTAAAAGCACTCAATTATAAACCATCGGAATCGAAAACTTGTGGGAACAGAATTAGGGAATTAATGCCTTCTGGAGTGTAGTTAAAGTAGAAAAACACACCCACATTCCTGCTTTTAAAATAGGTAACAATATTCTAATCACGAGCAATAAAAAATCAAATGTTTTAGCAGAAACATTTTCTCCAACCCACATGGCCAATAACAACATGACTAATAACATTATTGAATCAATTGTCATCAACTCTATTGAGTCAATTAACTTATCACCTACAAATGATGATGGAAACCAGCTGGTTTTGATGGCATTAAAAATATATATTTGAAAAACTTACCAACATTAGGTTTAAAATACTTTCAAGTGTTATTTAATAAATGTCTTAAAATCGGCTATTTTCCAAACAATTGGAAAACTGCCAAGATAATTAGGAGTTTAAAACCTGATAGAAATGCTAATCTACCTAATAGTTACATGCCCATTAGCTTGTTGAGTTCAATTAGTAAATGTTTTGAATAAGTTCTTAAAGCTAGAATAAAATCACACTTAACCAATAATAACATTTTACCAAACGAACAGTTCGGCTTCAGATTGCATCACAGTACAATCCATCAAGTACATAGGATTACTGAACACATAAAAAGTAACTTAAGGTCTGGTAAAATTACAGGTATGGTACTTCTTGATGTGAAAAAGCATTCGACACGGTCTGGCATAATGCGCTTTTACACAAGTTGTTGATACTCAACTTCGCAGTGTTTTTAATAAAAATAATTGCATCATTTTTACTTCAGAGGAAATTTAAGGTTTCAGTCAATAAGTGGTTTTCTAAAAAATATGATATAACGGCCGTAGTACTACAAGGATCAGTTTTAGGACCTATTCTGTACTCAATATTTACTTCCGATTTTTCATTACTTCCTTTTTGTAAAACAGCAATTTTCGCTGATGCCACTTGCATTGTCTCTTCGGATTCATTTGGTGTCATAATCGAAAAAAGAGGCTGGGATGCGACCCACACTGATAACTTTCCATCCCGTCTGTCAATTTGTCTTGCTCAAAAGTTTGTCTATATGTACTCGTATCAATTTTTACCGAATTTGCGTACTAGTTTTTGTAGATTTTATTTTTTATGAAAAAACGGACTGTTGGATTTTTATATAAAAATTACTGAATATCGAAAACAATATTTTATGTGAAATAAAATAAGTTTGAAGCCTAAATTTTAAGTTTTTGAAAAGATATTTGAATCGATATTCAATTTTTACCAACTTTGAGTTTTGTTTTTTTTTAGATTTTTATTTTTTATAAAAAAAACTGTCAATTCGATTTTTCTCAAAATTTTATCAGATGTCAAAAACATTATTCTTCGTTGCACAAAATTTGTTTGGAGATGAATATTTTAGTCGTACGATTTTGGAGGTGACAAATTTTTTTTCAGTTTTTTTGATTTATAATAAAAACAGTTAAATGGATTTTTTAAAATATATATTTGTTTGGTATATTATGTTACAATAAATTATATAAAGTTTAATTCAAGTCTTAGAGATTTAGGGTTAACCAAAATTTTCAACTTTTTTTCAAACTGCTATGGTAAAAAAAAACACCCACGCAATTTTCTTGAGAGCCCTTTCTGCCTTATTATCTGTATAACAAAATTTATTTGAAATCGATATCTCTTCTAGTTCTTGAGCTATTAACGACGAAAAAAACGTCGCGAACGTACGGACGTACGAACGTACGTACACACGCACACACAGACATCTTTCTAAAAATCTTTTATTTCGACTCTAGAGACCTTGAAACGTCGAGAAATGTCAAAATTTTCAATTTGACAAATCGAACCCACTACAATAACTTCCTATGTTAAGTTAAAAAAACTTAATCAAAACATTACTCAAAGTTGGTAAATTTTAAAAAAAATTAAATTTCGACTCGAATATTTTTTCAAAAACTTGAGATTATGGACTTAAACTTATTTTCAATTATAAAAATATTGTTTTTAACATTCGGTAAAATTTTGAGAAAATCAAATTGACAGTTTTTTTTATAAAGTAATAGAGTTTTTTTTACAAAGTAATAAAAACCTAAAAAAGCAATACTAAAACATGTTAAAAATTTACTTTCGACTCAAATAGCTTTTCAAAAATTAAAAATAATGTCTTTAAACTTTTTTTTTATTTCACAGAAAACATTGTTTTCGATACTCAGTAGTTTTTTTACAAGAAATAGTATGCGAATTCGGTTAAAATTGATGTTCGGTTTTTAATATCTCTCAAATTAATTTCATTCATCCGTCATCATCATTTGCAAAAATTTAAGAAATGTTACTTTAATTGGTAAAAATTAGTTTTCGACTAAAAATCTATTTAAAAAACCTGGATTTTCAAACTTAACTGTTTCTTTATATGAAAAATATTGTTGGTAATTTTAAAAATTTTAAGAATAATTCAACCAACAACTTTTTTAGCAAAACACGAAAACCTACAAACTTTAAAGCAAGACAAATCGACAGACGGGATGGGAAGTTATCAGTGTTTTTCGCATCCCAGCCTCTTTTTTGGTATGGAACAATTTGTTAAGAGGAACGAATAGATGTTTCTATCAATGTTTGGAAGGTATGCCCTTTCGCGACTAATTTCTACATTTCCGACTTTATTTACTTTATAACCTCATGAATTCCATCTTTGAGGTTTTTGCTAAATATAATTACGTGTGTAATGAAAATAAACGTTGTCCATATCAATACTCTGCGACACTAAAAAATCATTAATCATGTTGCAAAATTTTGTTGTATTACTCACTTTTTCGAATAATTAGGGCAAGAATCATTCTTGAGTTTTCCAAGCTTCAAATGCAACTATTCAGATAATTAACGTAGTGTCCAATATGAACATAAGCCTCATTATTGAAGATGATTAAACTAAAACCCGAATAATTTCGATGCAATAGAATGACCTACTCGTAATTGATGAAGTCGTTTTTGAGAGTGACGCGCACAGTTTCTATTCTTCGTTTCACATATAAAGGGTCAAGTTTGACTTTTATAAAATTCTAATTAATTCACTTTGAACTATGAAAAGATACACAATCGAGCAGCGTCTTGAAGTTATTCAGGCTTATGATAAAATTGGGCTTCCTAGTTTTTTTCGGTCAATTTAGTAGTCACATTTAGTCGGAAAAATAGTTCAAAAATTGAGATAACCGGGTGTGGAGGAGATATGAAAACAGAGGATTCGTCAATAAGCTGAATTGCCGCATTTAGGTGAATGATAATTTAAGAGTGATTGTATGAAATCCAATGCACCCACAAAGAGTGACCGTTTCACACGGATTATGAGATGACAGCATCATCGGGCCGTATTTTTTCGAAAATAAGAAATAGAGAAAATAGAGCGATTTCGCCGCCTCTGGAGTCGTTAAATTAGTAATTGTTGAAGGCGTTATGGATGGTTTTTAGTATAAATCTGTTTTGGAACAAAAATTTCAAAAAAAAAAACAGTTTCTTGAAGTTTTTTGATGAACACTTATTCCAAAATGTACTATTTATTTATTAATTTAATATCCAAAATCACGTCAGACAAATTTGTAAATACAAATATGTAACAAATTTTCATTAATTAATCTGTTACAGTGGCGTAAAGTGCCATACATTATTATTTTATTTGAATAATTATTATATTTATTTAAGGAGTTTCAGTTGAAAATTGATTGAGTTTTTAAAATAAACATGATTTTAGAATAAGGTTTGAAAAGATATACATTTTTAGTAAGTATTATGCTAATAAATTTTAATTTGAGGCTGTGAAAAATTTCTAACCAAAAAAGATATATTAAAAAAGGAAAAAAATTAATGGATAATTGTATTCACAAATAACAATACAATGGTTATGACTTAATTAAAGTCTAAAAACTTGAAGCACACAAGTGTGAAATTTGTGCGACCAAGTCTACTCTAAAACTCATGAACAGATAAAAAATAAGTTGAACTTCCTCATAATTGTGGATTTCAAAACAATAATGTTTTATTGTGGAGAACTTTTTTTCGGAATTTAAGAAAACAAAAAATAACTTCAAAACAATATAATTAATCTGAAATATCTTTACATTTCTTATAAACAAACAAAATTTAAATGATATAATTTGTGGTCTTCAATTGTAATTAGAATCAAAGTGTTAATTATTGTCGATAAGATTTTAATATATTCCTTCCTTCTAAGATCAACGGCACTTCCGTTAATTTATTTCAGCTGTGTAGATTCATTCATTTAAACAAAATCAAAAATGTATCATGATGAATACTCTGATCTGATATTGGAAATTAAAATTATAAATGAATGCAGAATTTTTAATGATTCATTACTTTGTGGAGGTCAAGTAAATATAATAAGGAATTAAATGATTTTTGATTTGAGAATTCCAATGAAACATAAGAATTTTAGTTAGCACCTTTTTTGCAATTCACTAAAGGTGACTAATTGGAGTGAAGACGTTATTCTGAAAAGTTGCAACAAACTGTCATATTTTAATCATTATTTCAAAAATAAAATTCAGCAAAGAATAGGCTTCAAAAATTTGAGAAATGTTAATGTGATTGAGTGAGGTCTTGATGAGCTTTTCGAAAGCTTTTTTAGTTATTGTTGCCTACTATTTGGTGAATGGTAGAAATAAATAGCTTTTGACCTTCCAGCTTTTATTGTAGACTCGACTTTTAAAAAAGCTTTACAAATATTTGAAAGTCTTAACGTTAAAAGCTGAAATAATGACGCCTGTCATTCTATAAAATATCATTCCAAAAACTTATTGAGAAGAATTAAAATTGTATACTTTGACTTTAATTTGTATTCGGCACATTAAAAAAATGCAGTTGTTAGTTAAAAAAACGAGGTTGTAAATCAACGAAGTTAGAACAAACGATGGATACATCAAATGATGTTTACCAATTATTGAAGCTAGAACAGAATAATATTAAAAATCATTGTAAAACATTTTTGTGGGATAAATCATAGTTATTGTTTCTGTATTGGTTTTTATAATTTAATCATTGATTTATTTTTTGACATCAATAACCCACAAAAATCATAATGATTCCAGCCTCTCATTGGAACATTATAACTTCCAATTAAATTTAGTAATAGTTTTTTAAATCTCTTGACATCAATAACTTACTTAAGTCTCTCTAGAACTTGAATATTTTTATCATTATTTCTGCCCATAGTTTTTCATATGTTTTTCCTTTCGTACTCGTATTTCCTAAGATAGCCCGTTTCAATCTCTTAAAAAAAGTGAAGTGCTGCAAACAGTTTTGGAAGCAGTGTCTGAAATAGATAATAAGAAGGTTTAAAGCCCAAAAGAACAGCAATAGACTTACATAATTCAGAGGCATAGCATAGAATCCCAGTCTCTACTTAAAAACAAATTAGCAGAACTGGGCCATTGAAGCCATTCCCCATCGACAGAAAATACTGATGACAGTAGAGCAAAAATATCAAAATACGGAAATACTTCGAGTCTTGCAGCTAATTTACTAAGTATGTACGGATGGCCAAGGATCAGTCCTCCGACAATTGCAATCGGTCTTTGCATGTTATTCAAAAATCCCATTGGAGCCAACAAGTGAGATGTTTTAATTTTCGAATTATAGCTCGGTATCTCTGCCTTCAGTGTAAAAAACCAGTAATGCTATGAGAATGTGCCACATTGTGCAATTTTTTCTGATTTGTAGTATGAAGTACATAGTCAAGCATCGGTGGCAGATCTCTGGTTCCCAGCTCATGAAAACTGACATGTTTTCTACTAGAAGTATTATGTTCCCTAGCCACTCTTCAAATCTTGGTCTGCTAAGACTTACGGTACAGCATTGTCCGGATCGTCCATAATAAAAAAGAGAAATGGCTTTGAGGTTTATTGTCGTTTTTTTTTCTCTTGGTGGGTATACGAAACATCGTGAAGAGATAACTATTGTTTGCTTCAACTCCGTGTGTTTGTACGGGATTGTTAAATTTAACAATACGTTGGCCTTAGAAGTTCAGATCTTAAAATTATTTAATACCAAACCAATTAATACCAAACCAATTATGTGGCGTAAAAAATATCAGGTCCAACTGAAATCACTGTGAAAACTAGCAACAATAAAGATATTGCAACTATCGGGCTTTTCAATAGGAGCGTTACAAAAGAAATAAATTTTAAATAAAACAAAAACGGTTGTGGAAATCAAATAAATTCTTTATTTTTGTGAAAGTACGTTCGATGCAATTATGTATGGAACTCGATTTCTTTTGCATGGAAATCACAAGCACGCGGTTTTCAAGCATAAATCGGACGATACTGCTGCAATTTACGAACATACGCCGCTTCTGGTGGTCAAGCGTCTTCAGTTCTTGCGTGAATTTAATCTTGTAAGGATTTAGTCCAAGATCTTTCTCAAAACTGGCCACAACGACGGCGTCACAGGGATGCCCAACGCTTAAGAACGACGTGTAATAGACATAATTGAGCTTTTTGTAACTGAAGCCTCAGCGACACTATGGTCACTTCTCTGTCTCACTTGCGCGGGAACATTTGTATGGATTGAACTAGACAGTCAATTGTTGATTTGCTATGTAGATTATGACGACCATAAATTGGACGTAGCGCTCTTAACGTTGAGGCCACTGACTCCGAACTTCGGTAGTAAATTTTAATAATTTCAACTCGTTTTTGGAAACCTTACTGAAGAGAAACGTCAAAAGAGCGGGAAGAGATATTGCGTTGTTTGCTGTCCATGTCGCTCTACTTTTGTAGCGTCCCTGTTGAAAAACCCTGTTGGCGATGTTATAGTAAAAACTAAAATTCGAAGATCTAAGCTTTCTTTAAAGCTTCAACTCAGTGCATTTGGAAAGCGTTGCTTTAACCAAACTCTTTTTGGCCCAATTATTTTGTTTTAAAAATGTTATTAATCACTATTAATCGTTGTCTTACATTTGTCTTACAGTTTCAAATTCCATTTAAGACGCATTGAAAGTTTGAAACATTCCGCAACTCTTTAAGTACCAGTTAAAGCTATCGTTGAAGTTAACCTTTAACATTTTTTAAGGTGTATTTGACTATGATGCCTTTTTATTAGAAAAATTATTTATTTACTAATCGATTAGAAATCGCTCAAAGATTTTTTTTTGACAAAATACATTTTAGTTGCACAAATATTTTTCGCAAAAATATATTTTTCTTGTTGTCGGACGGAAAATCATTCAGATGATTCTATTTTGTAAAGAAGGAAACGATTCGTTCCGATGGTTTGTGTTTCAATTCTACACAATTTATATGAAAGAATTCTGTCATAAAAACAATTTCCGGTAGATTTCAATTAGTTCGTTTTCAATGATCGCTGTAAATTAAAATTCCAATAATTAGTTTCAATGATGAAAACCAATGATAGCTATAAATTTAATATTACCTCAGTTTGCGATGTGAAATTTGTTTCGCTCCCTGTTCCTAAAATCTTCAAAAACGTAAAACAAAAATTTGAATTATAGCTATAACCATATAAAAATGGTTCATGTTTCAACTTAAATGGTTCAAAGCATAATCATGGAATAAGACATTTGAATAGTGATGATTTGTTTCCTTTTAAATAAGTGAAAAGTTTTGTAGAAGAATGACAAAATGTAAGACCAGCCTTAAAAAAATTATTTGAATTTTTAACTGCCCATAGGAAGTTATTGTAATGAGTCCGACATTTCTCGACGTTTCAAGGTTCCTAGAGTCGAAATAAAAAAAATTGTTTGTCGTCCATAGCTCAAGAACCAGAAGAATATCGACTTCAAATAAATCTGGTTATACAGATAATAATAAAGCAGAAATATACAAAGTGAGCTCTCAAGAAAATTGCGAGGGTGGTTTTTTTGTCATAGCAGTTTCAAAAAACGGTGCACATTTTTGTTAACCCTAAATATTTCATGAACCAAAAACATGAATTAAGTTTTATATAATATATTGTAACGTGATACCAAACAAATATATTTTTGGAAAAAAATCTAATTAACGGTTTTTTTATAAATCAAAAAAAAACTTTAAACAAAATGTGACACATATCGAAAATTTTACGAATAAAAAATAATTTTATCTCCCAAACAATTTTGTGCAGTGAAAAATCTAGTTCTCAGTTTTTTTTACGAAAAATAAAAACTTTACAGGAAATATAACAAAAGTTGGTAAAAAATGATTTTGAATTTAAATATCTTTTCAAAACTTTGAGTTATTGGCTTAAAATACTTTTATCGTTTAAAAAATTTTGCTGTCAACATTCAGTATAATTTTGAGAAAAATCAAATTGATATTTTTTTACTTTCGACTCAAATAGCTTTTCAAAAAGTACAAATATTGCCTTCAAACTTTTCTTATTTCACAATAATTTTGTTTTCGATATTCAGTAGTTTTTTTCTTTGTTTTTGAATAGAAATCTATTTAACAAAACACGATTTTCAAACTTAACTATTTCTTTATATGAAAAATATTGTTGGTAAGTTTAAAGAATAATTTAACTTTTTTAACCCAACACGGAAACCTTCAAACTTTTAAGCAAGACAAATCGACATACGGGATGGGAAGTTATCGGTGTGGGTCGCATCCCAGCCTCTTTTTTGTTGTTTATGTTTGATCGAGGCCGATGACCTAAAAAAGAGAAGAGCTATAAAGTTTAGTAAGAACTTAATAGTTTTTTTTTTTTTAACGTACGTTCAACGTGGAAATTGACGGCTGTCAAATCCCAATTTAAGGTTTTCCAATAAGAATTTGCTTTTTGAATAGCCTACCATTTGAGCAGCTGCCACTTATCGAGCTTTCACCTTCTGACTTTTTAAAAGAAACGATGAATGCTTCAAAAAAACCTTCTAAAATGGATAAAATTCATTACAAAACCGATTGTTTTAAATCTACAATGGTGACCAACGCAAACATTTATGTGTCTAAAATTCATTATGCAACATATAATACAAAAAAAAATACCATTCATATTTGTATTATTGATCGAGATAAGAGAATATCAATAATTCTAATTGCTTAAGTAAGTTAAAAAATATCAATCTCTTAGAGGAAAGAAATGTTCTGAAAGTTTGTGACAGCAGCCAAATAAAAATATACTTCAAAAAAGACATTATCAGATTGAAAACTACACGTTTAATAAAACAGCCGGTTATTGCAAAGTGTATTACTTTTTTTTAAATATTGGAACTCGAGATTTTTCATCAAACATACGATCTTAGAAACATCGAAAAAATAGGTCCATTGATTCTGGCTGCGTTTTTGTCTGTTTGTGTGTCCTCGCCTTCAGTCATTATTTTTTTAAGACCAAATAATAGTTCCTAGTTCTTGGTCGAATTCAAATATTTTTAAATTTCTCCAGAAAAAAGGGGGTACCCTCTTTATTTTGATTTAAATTCTATATCTCAAAAACATATCAACATTTGTAACAAAATTCAAATGAAAAACCTATGTTTATAAGCACTAAATTACTATATGTCAAAAAAATGTTTTACAAGAGTTAATGAAAAGACTTATGTAATGTTTGTACGAAGTTTAAGGACAAATTACTTTAGATTTAAAAATTTAAATTTCAAACAAAATATTGAATTATTCTGTTAAATAAAATAATTGAATCAGCCAGCGCCAGCGGTCAGCTTAAAATCACTCAAAAGCTTAATATCTTTTTTACTCTTTCAACTAAAAGAGTAAACAAATTTTCTCACCTTTTTTTCTCTTCTCTCTTTTCATTTGTTCTTTCACTCTTATACTCTCGCAGCTCTCTTTCTCACTAAAAGCTCCATTAAAATGAATTTTGGAATTAATTTGTGATAACAACAATCTCAAAACTCGCCCAAAAACCCAGATCCTTATGTCATCGCATCATGGCGCACTTCGTCTCTTCACTAGTCAGAGTGCGAGTGTATGGAATTCGACTAACATAACGTCGCTTATTCATTCATCTCAACATTTTATTCTCGTTTGATTGTGATGTGTGATTTTTTTGGAACTTTTTTAAGCCCGTTTATTTTGGTCCATCAAATTCTCCAACTTAAAATAAACAACACACACTCAATCCAACGGAACTCGAAAACAATTTGACATTTTAACGTGTCCACATTCATCGGCGACGACGGCAAGAAAATTTGGTCTTCTCATTCTTGTTTTTTTTTTGGTGGCATTTTGGAATTTGACTCTTGTACGCCTGATGTTTGTTTACACAACACCTTACGTAACCATGCCATCATCATCAGCAGCATCATCCTCGTAGCTCGTTGTAGGTATAGAATATCGTGAGTGGTGCGTCCTGTCGGGTGTTGTAAAGGACGACGACGATGCTAGCCTTATCTCTGTATATACTGTATGACATGTTTGGCCTCCTAAATTCAATAGTAAATGGTGTTATTTGGTTTTATCTTTTGTCCTAGTTTAAATGTTTTATTTTCGGGAAATTGTTCCATTTTTACGAATGGGCGGGGATGGGGGTGTTTTTGGAATGTATTTGTAGCTACATTTTTGAGGCCAAGGTTTTTTTTGTGTTGCAATGAATTGTACAAACTGAATTTCGACACAATTAAGGAAAACATTGACCCACGTTAAAATGGCTTTATTGAACCATCACCTCGGTTTCAAAAACTGCCACCGTTTTACCCACATTCACGTAGGTATATAAAAATTATGCTATATGCGTCTCGCCTCGACCTAACCCGGTTTATGTCTTTTTTTTAGGGTTTTTATTTTCTTTTTTTTTTTTTGTAAAAAAGTTTCGAGCTTTTCACGAGCAAAGTGTGAATGGGATTTATTTGGATGTTGTGCGGTTGCTGCGATGTAAAACATCATGAGCCTTGAGGCACCAGCAACAGCAACAGCAGCAGAAGCAGCATCCAAAAAGACTCATAAAAACGGAGGTAATAATAATGTAAAGTTATGTAGTATAGTTGTTGTATACGCGAGCATGTGGCCGGGTTAAAGAAGAATTCGAGTTGAGTCGAGTGTGTACGTTTTGTGTTATGGTAAAGTTTTGAGGTCACCATATATGAGAGATATGATAACACAATGGTAGTAGTTATAAAAAAGGTACATATAGTTAAGAAGAAGAGGCTATATGGAATTTATCATTATGTTCGACGTTGGGCGCCATTTAACGATTTTTATTTTCTGTTCTCATTCATCTGGGTATTTATGGTATTGTGAAGTGTATGAGGGGAAATAAAAGGGAAAACCTTGTAAATTAATTGTATCCATGGGACTGAAGAGAACAAAGACAATATATATTTTGTTTTTGAAGAGGGAACTGTATATAGAGAGCCGCAGGATACCATGAAGCCTGCTGGGTTTTATAGTCCATCATCGTCCTTTCATATTTCATGTGTGTGATGCAATTGCTGGATTGCAAGGCTGAGCTGGCCGTGCGTCGCATCGGCATCCTGGAATGAAAGTGAAAAATGTGATACATGTAATGGGAGCTGTTCTGAACGATTTTAATATGTAAATATGTCACCAGGATTGGCAGATGGTCGATAATAAAATATAAAATGTGTATAGTATCCAGTTTTCTTTTTTTTTTTAAAAAGCTTTGAAATGAAATCTGTCAATGCAAGTTTAGTTCCTACTTGACATTCGAAAGGGAGGTTTTCTTTGTTGAATTCTATTATTAGGCTCCATCGTTTAGGTCATTAATAAATGTCACATGTTTTTGTATTCCACACATGTCCACACAGTCCACAGTTAATTATTCCAAATTATCACTTTGAGACCAAATAAATCATAAGTACCTTCCTACAATTGACCCAGAATACAAACCAAAATGGCGTTAAGTTCCGTTTATGTTAAGTTAATTTGAGTGGACAAAAATCTAATTTACTATAATGTATCTATTTACTATCCAATACAATATCTTCTTTATGAAGATGGCACAACAATTTTTAATCAAAAGATAGCCCAAAAAAATCATGAAGGAAGGAAGGAAATATACAAAAACCGACCGAACATCAGGACAAGAAGGTTAATTGCTTCGAGAATATACTGAATCCCAGAGATGTAAAGAAAGGTTTTTTTTTGTATTTTGGTTGGTTGTCGTGTAAATTGGTTTTGATTTTGAAAAAGGAAAACATTTTATTTTATTTATTTTATTTTTATTTTTTAAGTTTTGCTGATTTGGAATTGAATTGTATAATTTAGGGATTTTAAAGGCAAATTATTTAAATGAATGGAAATAATTCCTTAAAGTAAAGATTTTTAAGTTAGATTTATTGCTATTTATTTTAAAAGTGCTTTTTTGTCTGTCCCATTTTTGGTCCTCTGTCCTGAATATGCAAAACCGGCAAATTAGCTTAGATTTGATCTAACTTCAAGACGAGATAAATCCATGTAGACCTTCCTTGTCTCTTGAGAACGAGATTTGATGAGACTGTAATTTCTTATTCAAGTTTATACTTGAAATCATAAACTGTCAAATTTGGTTAGAAAATAGCTGTGATAGCTTACAAAAACAAGTCACAAGCTGTTTGGCCAGTTGTCTACTAAGAGGTTTTATTTTGAATAACGCACTTTGTTTGGGAAGCAATCAATTTTGAAACTATTCAGTTTTTAAATTAATTAAGTGGAAACTACGTTCTTTACTTTTTTTATAATAAGCACAGTCACAAGGGGATATTACTACCCTTATTATGCAGAGGCACAGTGTGAGCACTAGAAAGAGGAGAGAGTGTTTAAAAGTAGGCGTCGATGCACATTGGTTGTGAATTCCTGAATATTGCAATGGCTGGGAAAAACAGAGTGTGATTCCACATTCGCGTAGTACGGCTAAAGAATGAATCTCTATACTTGACAGCATGATCAAAGTTTGGCTCGAGGGTATACTGACGAGCATTCCCAAAAGCGCGAGTATTACGGTTGAATTGTTTAAAGGGAGGAATGCACCTGGCTTTTTTACAGGAGCATAAGCCGTTAAAATAATTGTAAGAAAGGGTCAGACAAGAGACCTTACGACGATGTTCAAGTGAAGTAAATGAACTTATGATGATGTTATCATCTATCAATTTAAATGCTCTACGTTTAATACTATCCAAGAGGCTTAGGTAAGTTGCAGGAGCACCAGCCTAGAGATGGGAGTTATACTCAAGCTTTGGACGAATATAAGTCTTGTAGATAACAGCTAGATCAGAAGAGGTGAAATATTTCTTGCATCGCCTAAGGAAACCCAAACAGCTTGCACCATTTTAGGCGACATCGCGTATGTGATCATACCGATAATATCGAGGTGTTAAGTCTCATTGAAGCAAGTGCCATTCATGGAGAATGGCAATGGGGATATATCTCGCTTTAACGATACAAGGCAACATTGGAATTTCGAAACATTAAATTCCACGCGGTTTCTTATTCCCCATTGTGAAATGCTGTTTAGGTCGAAATTTAATGAGCTTATTATATTTTGTAGTACCCGTGGCATGATGGTTAGTGCGTTGGACTGTCATGCAAGGGGTCTTGGGTTCAATCCCTGCCTGTGCCACCTTAATTAAAAAAAAAAAATAATTTTCGCGGGTACTGCCTCTTGCGAGGAATTGACAAATCCTTCAAGAGTAATTCTCGTCATGAAAAAGTGCTTTCTCAAAATTAGCCGTTCGGATTCGGCCTAAAATTGTAGGTCCCTTCCATTCCTGACAACATTACTCGCACACAGGAATGGTTGAGAGTTGTAAGTCACTAGGCCCTGGTTCACAACGGACTGTTGCGCCACCCCATTTGATTTTTTTTTAATTATATTTTGTCGTTGCATTTCCACATCCGAAGAAGAGGGTGTGAATCTGAATACGAATAAGAAAAGCTAAGAGTACTATTGTCAGCGAAACAATGTATTGGATTAGATGTTGCAGGCAGGAGATCATTAATAAAAATGAGAAAGAGAGTTGGAGATAAAACAGAGCCCTGGGGCACACCAGCATTTATTTAATGGTTTTCAGATTTGAATCCATCCAATACTACTTGTATTGAACGATCTCAAAGGTAATGACTAATCCAATGAAGCAGGGATTCATGAAAACCGAAAGCACGCAATGCTTTTGAAATATAAAGTGCAATAATCTTACTTTCTCCAAAGCGATGTAATGATTTGCTCCACTGTTCGGTGAGATGAACGATGAGATCACCAGTGGACCTATTGCTTCTTCAAGATATTTCTTGAGTTAATAAATCATCAGCATTTTCATGACCTTGGAAAGAAGGGACATAAGTGCAATCAATAGGTAATAAGAGAGTGAGGAAGATTCGCCTTTTTGGGAATGGGCTGGATAAATGCAGTTTTTTATCCTCTCGGAACGAGACCTGAGGAGAAGGACTGATGAAAAAGATTACGCAGTGGTTTTGGAAGCGTTGAAAAGCACCTCTTCAGAACAATAGCGGCAATACCATCTGGATTAGCAGATTAATGTGTGTTTAGATCTTTAAGGACTCTTGCCACAGTACGAGTGCGAAAAAAGATAGGTCCCATAGAATCACTAACTCGTTCAAGTATTGGCAGAGTCATAACACTCACTGGTAGCGTAGAATTGGTGGCGAACTGCCTAGCAAAGAGATTAGCTTTTTCTAAAGAGCTAACAAAAGGAGTGTCATTGAGGATGAATTCCTCGTGTTTTTTACAGTATTTTTTGCCGTAATTTTTGGTCATTTAAAAATTTGGTCTGTCGAATATGGGCGTTGAAGGCTCTGTGGGTCGCATCCCAGCCTCTTTTTTCATTTAATTTTTGCGTTGGGCAATTAATAAAGTTGAAACACTGACATATTTTAGGCGTTATGATATTTTAAAATTGTTTTGAGCAACATTACATTGATTTTGGGCTTTGTGACAGTTTTTTCGAAAGTTTGTGGGCGATAGAGCCTTTTTGGGCGATACCTATGGCAGTTTTTAATAACTTGGCATTATTTTATTGGGCAATAAGATTGAACCCTTCTAACAAATAAGTCATTTTTGAGAAAAAGCACGGACTTAGGTGAGACTGAGAAAAGTCTCGTCAGATTAAGTCTTGTATACAGCCATCTTCCCGATCTAGATTTGTATGCTGTTTTTTTTTAATTTTTAGATTATTCGAAAATAAATCCCTTCCCTAATCTCAGACAAAATTCTGTAAGCGCGTAAGGCTTATTTGTTAATGGTATGAGTTTCTACGTAAAAGTCTTCTACTGATGTTAATAGATGAGAAGTCGACAATCGCTAGACCATTAATGAAAAAGATATTTGTGTATAGAATTCTGAATTAAAGAAATATTATAAACACAAATTAATCAATAGTTAATTGTAGACATGTGACTTTTGTGCCCAAGGAAGTGTTTTTGATGTTCTGAAATATAAGTTTTTTAACGGTCGATTTTTATTTTGTTTCCAACTTTACATTTTTCGAAAAATAAAAGTACGCACACCTTAGACACCAAGTCGGGAAATAGTAAACATAAAATCAACAAAATGCTTAGACGACGTTATCTTAAGAATGAAAGACTTAGTCATTTCCGAAGACCGAATTGAAGTATGTAGTTCAAAAGTTGTAATTCACTCAGGTAGACCTAGTTTAAAACTTCCAAGTTTTGTCATTCCTTCACAATCCTTTTTATAACAGAATTTGCTATTATATTTAATAACATTGGTATATGAAACCAAACAACATACAAGACTCTCAAAAAGTCTCGCTCCCAGTCCTTAAAAAATTACATCCATAGGTACCTTTTATGTACTATACTGCTTTAAACAAATAATAATAAAAGAAAATGATAAAATACATATAATTTTATTTCATACAATACAAAGACATCCAAAACAAAGCTTATATAACTGCATTACAAAATACTGAAAAAGAAAAATTATATTTTTTCCACTCATAAACATAAAAGATATTGCTCTATCATTATTTTACTACTATACACACAACGTATAGTACTTCCACTTCTACTTCAAACATATCCTTTTCTTTCTATACTTTAAAATTATGTTTAAAAACTCTCAACTCTTTAATTCATCATCTGAACGGATAGAGCTATACGCACAAGAACAAGAACATAGAACATTCGCATTCACCTACGCACTCTGCTTCCTTCCTTATATGTAAACGTATAATATTTTAAGGTTCACATAAATATGACTGGTTTTTTTAAACAGAGTTACCATCAATTTATTTGAAACTAAGAATATTCTCAACAGTTCAACTTTCAAGATTTGCCTGAAAGAAGAAAGCTGCATATAAATGAAAAATATTCAAAATCTTCTAATATATTAAACAAAAAATTAACCAAGTAAGTTAGCTGATTTCAACCAATTAGACCAGTTGAATTCATCCCAATAATTTTAAACGGTTGAATTTAACGTAAAAGATAAACTTAATTCAAGCAAATAGCTTGACTAATTTCAGCCAAGTAGTTAGGTTGAAATCAAACGAAGAGGACATCTAAACCCACAAAATTAGCAGAATGGGGGCCAACTTTAAGTAAGTTAACTTTTGAGGAGTTGTCAAATTTTAGTGGAATTCTTTTTGGCTGGCTTCGATTGAGAACTTTGACAAATTTCTGTAAATGTAATATATTAAAGAATAACACAGTTCAGTTTTGCTGAATATTTAAAGAGTACCTCATTTGATTTTAGATTAAGGAAAACCCGATAGTGGTTAATAAAAACGAATGCAGCAAATATAAGCCATCTATGCTTTAGAGAAGTTGAAAAACACAGCATATGCACCAATAATATGAAAGAGGACAATCTCTTCTGAAGTAAAAAAAAATGATAAACCACTAAAAGTGGTTTTGACAAAAGTTTCAAAAAGCAGTTGAAAAACTTTCATACAAATTTTAATATACCTTGGATGGGTAGAAAAAGACCCGATAACTGAGCAGTACTCAAATCTTTCTTTGCATTAAAATGGAACTCGCAAATGAAGACCTGTTTGAAAAAAAATTATCGGAGAAATATTGAACATAAGCTGAAAAAAAAACTACACTGGCGTAGAAGCTCAAAATATTTTAATTGACATTGAAGTTTTTATTTTAAATGAAATGGACAGGAATTAATAAATAAATATTCACTATCAAAATCTAAACTTTCTGGAGGGTCATCAAGTATTTTGTCTTAAAATGTTCTGCAAGGCATTGTTTACAGAGAGACAACTTTTCCGGTTTCGAAAGACGTCTGCATCAAGCCCACCTCAAAATCAATTTCAAAGCACACAGGCTACAACATCCCCCAACTGCATTTCGACAGAAATTTTCAGATTTATATACGTTCCAGATTTTTCTGGGAAGATAAAGCATTTCTGGAAGACGAGCCAATCCACTTTTATACAGATGAATCAAAAACAAAACAAAGGTTTGTTGTAGCTGTGTACTCTGAACGACTGAAATTAAGCCTCTCATTCCGTTTTACCAACCATTGTAGCTTGTCCTGGCTTAAGGAAAACGTGATAACAAATCTCTGCACACTGTCTCTACAAACTCTATAACAGTCCATAGATGTCAATTATCTCTCATGGAGATGGCACAAAAGTTTAGTATTTATCTTTGCTGGGTGCCGGGCTATAGAGACGTTTCAGGTAACTGTTAGGCCGATGAACTCACCAGGAATGCTAATGCAGGACACTATAAAGAAGGCAAACAAAAGCCAAAAAAACAATTTACCTACAGTAGACTTAAAGTGTTCAAGGTTTTTAGCTATCTCTTAAAAGATCGCACATAATTTCGATAATAGGTGTCATAAACGGGCACTGCCTAAAAGGAAATGTACGCTCAAATGGCTTTTGCAGAAACTGTACGGATAATGAATAGGAGAAAACAGTTCTTCACCTTCTCTGTACATGCCTTGCACTAGCTCAAAAACGCAAGAATTAGCAAGAAGAAGAAAAGATTGAACTTTTAAATGAGTGCCGTAAATTGCACCAATATTATTTGGAAACGATGGTATTGCAGAAAAACCCCTTTTCGTTTTCAAAATATCAGACAGGATTTCCGGAAATTTCATAAAGTCATTTGGAAGTCTAGGTATTGCTATTAAAATTTATAAAATAGTCCTTGAGACTGTAGAGTAATGCTTTCCACCAAAGTGAGCTTTGCTCAGAAAATGATTTACAGTTGTAAAGAACCAAAAGTAGATTGATAGGAGTTATGGAATTCTTTATGAATACGATAAATTTTATTTACACATACATTAATTTAAAAATAGCTATGTTGCACCTATTTGATGGACATTCCAATAAGCTTACGATTTTCACTAAAAACATATGTAGGTCATCATATGAAGAAAAATATTCATTTCGAGAATATCTAAAATTTCAAGGATTGCATCATCTAAAAACCACGAATATTTGAAAATAACTTTAACGAGTGTTTCAATTACTTATGTTATACTTAAAAAAACTATACAAAACATCTCCCTTCCGCCTTTTTTTCTTTTGAATTTTGCGGCTATGTACAAAGCGCTACAGAACTCGTATCTGGCAATAATATACTTCATTATTAGTTTGCATATTGGTTGATGTTTGGGTGCAGCATGTTTGACGTAAAAAAACTTCTGGACCGAATAAACGCCGAAGCGTTATTATGAAGAAACCACCGAACTGCACTGCTGTACTTTCGTTCAAAAGAAATCATGACCAATCTAGAAGACTGTACGCATTGAACTAACTCGTGGTTGCTCAAAAGCGACCGTCCTAATCGATAAGTTCAATAGTATATTAGTATATTAGACTTATACATTACAATTCATTGGAGATCTTAAAAACAGCGTTCGATACAAATTTCAAGCGAAAACGGTCGGGGTCGAAGGCCAATTCGGGATTGACGGCCAGGAGGGTTTTGCTGTGTGTTAGGTGGGATTGAAAGGAAATCATCCACTATGAGCGGCTGCCCTATGGTCAGACGCTTAATTTTACCATCGACCGACTAGAAACGTCAAGAATTGGCCAAAAGGAAGTGTGTAGTGTTCTATCAAGAGAACGCCAGGCCACACATTTCGTTGATGACTCGTCAGAAGCTACGGGAGCTCGGATGGCATGTTTTATCGCATTCACCATATATATAGCATCAAGTGATTACCACCTGTTCCTGTCCATGGCAAACGCTCTTGGTGGTGTAAAGTGGAACTAAAAAGAGGCTTGTGAAAAGTGGCTGTCCGAGTTCTTCACAAATAAGGAAATGGGCTTCTCCGAGGGGGTATTATGAAGTTGCCATCTATATCTAAGCAGATTATTAAACAAAACAGCGCTTATTTGAACTAAGGGGCTAGTTATAGCTATCCTTGAAATCGATCTGGAAAATTTGTTGAATCGATATTTGACGGTGTTTCGCTTTGATTAGAAATGAAAACTATAAACCGATCGATCGGAAAACACACAAAATGCGCATTCGTTGTTCTCTTAAAATGTATTTTTCTATTTTTCGGACGGAAATTAATTTTCCTGTACAGCTGATACTTTTATGTTCAAAAAATGAACGAAAGGAATCGTTCCACTGATTTGTGTTCCGATTTCGCACAATTCCACTGATGATTCCACTGACTGATTTCTGTCAGTAAACATTTGTCGGTGGATTCCAATCAGGAATTTTTTTCAATGACAGAAATTTGCAATGATAGCTATAAACGACTTGTCAAAAAATTCCAATGTTTTTTTTTAATACTGAAAACCAATGATAGCTTTAATTGGCGCATAATTCCGATCATTTTAACACTTTTTATAAAGTATTGAATAAAAAGCACAAAAACAGGGGTGGGGAGATAGGCTTTAAAATCATTTGAAAAATTTAATTCTTCGAATATCTCCGAGTCCGCAATTTGAATCTTATAATAAAATAAAATGTTCTTCACAAATCTATTGTTGTGTGTATTTTACTCCACTCCACTTTACTTACGAAACCGAAAAAAAATTGACCACGGATGTGTATGATGGCAACCCTGGTTCTTGGTGTGAACTATGTGACACAGTTAAATGGAGTGGTTCCGGCTTCGTCAAACTTTCTCTCACTCCCACTGTTCCACTCCCGTCACGTACCTACTCTATACTCCTATACATGTACTCACATATTTTCATGGAAATTTGACATTTTTATCCAGGACAAAACTCCTTGTCGTGTCGTCCTTCTTATAGTGCTTATGTGAGATTCTTTAGTCGGCTGGTGTTGTCGTGTTGTTGCTGTTGTTGTTGGTGTTGTCGTCAGATATATTTACAAATATAAATAATATGCAAAATACTTTCAACAAAATGTTAGTCATAGCATCGAAGGAGCGAGGAAAAAAAAGGAACAAGGAGGAATCATATACATACATATAAACATGTATACCCTTGCTGATGTGTTACATACATAAATCACATCGTAATGGGAATCCCTCTACTTTTATGCTGACGGATCCTTTTCCTTCCATAATATTAAACTCCCTGAATCTATCTCATCCTCAACGACCACCAACACACGACTATGATGACGGCGAGGCGGCGACTCCCCGTCCAATCCCCATCATCTGGGAGCTGGGGTTGTAGTTAAAGCAGGAGCTGAAGCTGGATCTGTGAGGAACGAAAGGCAAGTTTTGGTATGACTTTTTCACTTGTTCAAAAAATGGGTAAAGGCATACACATATAGAAGACGTCGTCGTCGTCGGTCGTTTATTTTGTATACGTTTTGTTAAATGTTTGTTTCAAAATACAAAAGGTGATTGTTATTTTTCTTCATGTGTTTTTTTTTCCATTTCTTTACAAGCTTTTCATATTGAGCTTCTTAGGGAATCAACAAAAGGTATCCTGTCGACCCATCATCAGTGTACAGTGTGTGATGGCTTTCATTATCCTGTTCTGAATTGGGGATGAAAATCGAGAGTGGTGGAATGAGTAAGTGGACACACATGCTGGTGACATATTTTCTAATCGTTCTATTATAAGGGTCATTGTGTTGGCCAAAATAGAACTTAATTTAATTTAAAGTGAGTTTCCGAAACATTCTTACAACATACACACATTTGTATAGAGCAACTTCTCATCATCCATGAACAATTTTAGATTTATAAACTTTTAAGGTCAAACCCTATAAACTATGAACATTAACTTTTTGAATAATTAATATGATGGTTAGTTGATACAAATGTCTGATGGTTCTTCACATTCTGTCCATGTCCTGATGGAACGATGAAAATATGTGTGAAAGTTGTAACTTATGTCGAAATGTGATAAAAATAAAAGTTTCGTTCTATTATTTTTATTTTGTTGAACAAAAAACGATAGGTGAAGTTTTTGAGGTGTTTGAAGTTTATGAACTAAATTAGGTTCCTTTAAACTTTCGAACGTATGGGAACCTCGAACATATATGCACTTTAAAGTTCAAACGATGATTGTATGAATAACACAATAAGTATAGATAGTTTATTAAATTTAAAAAAGTTTTGAACATGTTAAATTTTTGAGGTTATTATATTCGTTTATTTAATTGAATTTATTGGGAAGTTCCGCAAAAACCAGTAACAAATGGAGTTAAATTGTTTTCAATAAATGAACAAAGAGCTAATAAAAGACTTTGAAAATTTAAAATTAATCGTACAAAAATGGTCAAAAAATTAGTTCTTGGATTGGGGTCGAGAGAAGGTTCAGGTCGAGTTTAAAATAATGAAGTGTAGTTTAGTTATAAGGATTGTTGTTAAATATATCAGTTTTATTAAGAGGTCCAAAAAAGTAGTGTGAACGCTGAAATTTTCGGGTGATTTTCGGTAATTTTTTGAAAGAAAACTAGTATACTGAATAAAATTTTTGGTAATATGATTTTTTATCTTACAAAAAAAATCAAATTATTTTTAAAAATGCAGACTAAAATTTAACAAAAAAAAAACTTTAAACAAGTAAAGATTTCAGTACAATGACCTAAGATTTTAGAAAGATATGAATATATAAGAAAATGTTGTTGTTATAAAAATAAATTGCAGGATTGGGTCGCACGAATTTGTTCTTCTAATTTAAAAGTCTGTTTTATTTTAAGATGATACAAATATTCTGAAATAAGTTAATCTTTAAGAATTTAAGTACAGTAAAATATCTCAAAAAAATTTTTTCTAAATCGTTATTTTTTTTATAATTTTGTATGCTTACAATTCTTTTAGAAAGTTGTTTGGATTTCGTTAGAAAATGTTTACCCTTTTCTAAGCTATTTTAGTACATATTAGAGAGGAAGCGACCCACACTGATAACTTCCAAATCATGCCTGTCTGTCAATTTGTCTAAAAGTTTGAAAATAATTTAAATCGATATCTTACTTTGTTCAGTTAATACTTTAGTCGAAAATCATTTTTTATTAGTTTTTGTAAGTTTTTGTGCATTGTAAAAAAGTTGTAAATTAAATTTTTCTAAAAATTTGTACTAAAAGATAGGAAAAAAAATTAGTATGTGATAAAATAAGTTTGATTTAAAAATTGTTTTTGTTAACGAAATTTTTTAATAGTAACCAAATTTTATTATCATTTTCTTAAAGTTTTTATTTCTTGTATAAAAAAATACAGATTACATTTTTGAAACCCATTAACCATTACGTTTACAACGAAATTTAGCATAGAACAAGATCATTTTAAAGTCAATACCTTCATTCATATTCGAGATAATGAGAATTGAATTTTTACCAATTTTGTAGATTTTGATTTTGATGAAAAAACCGACTGTTGATTTTTTATTAAAAAAAAACAACGTTTTCCGAGTATAAGACAAATTTAGTTTAAAGCCAATATCTTTAATTTTTGTTAAGATATTTGAGTTGGAAAGCAGTTTTTACATATGATTTTTTTAGATTTAGGTTTTTATTTAAAAAAAAAACTGTTAACTCGATTAAAATTTTTGTTGAAGGCATAAAATAAAAAAAAATGCTGTTTAATAGGAAGTTTAGTCTTTTTAACTACAATTAAAATTCGTATGCCATGTTTACAATTTTAATATTTAAAGAAGTTAAGTTAAGAAATAAGTGTTACAGAATATATTTTTTTGAAAATTTAAATTTTCGACGGAAATAATTGTATGATAATTTTTTAAAATCTTTAATTTTCAAGCTTGAACTAAATTTATCTAATGGTTAAGGATGTAGGGTCGAGGACAGACAAACTTAACCACAGGAAACTGAACTCCAAACTTTGAAGCTGTAATAAACTTCAAATTGAGACTAATCTTGATGGTTTTCCAAAAGCTAAATATTCTTTTTCTTTAAAAACACAAGAAAAGAGGTTGGGATGCGACCCACACTGTTCAAATAAGGAAATAGTTAAGTATGAAAATCTAGTTTTGTTAAATAGATTTTTAGTCGAAAACTAATTTTTACCAATTTAAGTAACACTTCTTAAATTTTTACAAATTGGATGAATGAAATTAATTTCAGAGATATCAAAAACCGGACATCAATTTTTACCAAATTTGCGTACTATTTTTGGTAGATTTTATTATATTTTAGAAAACAATATTTTCTGTGAAATAAAAAAAATTTTAAGACTATTTTTTTAATTTTTGAAACGCTATTTGAGTTTTAGTATTATTTTTTTTAGGTTTGTATTTTTTGTAAGAAAACTGTCAATTTGATTTTTCTCAACATTTTTCCGAATGTTGAAAGCAATGTTTTTTGTGAGATAAAATGAGTTGGAAGCCATAATCTCAAGTTTTTGAAAAGATATTTGAGTCCAAATTCAATGTTTACCAACTTTGAGTACATTTTTTTTTTAGGTTTTTATTTTTTTTTTTCAGAAAAAAAAACTGTGAATTTCACTTCTCTCAAAATTTTACCAGATGTTTAAAACGTTTTTTTCGTTGCACAGTATTGGTTTGGAGATGAAATCATTTTTTATTCATACAATTTTCGAGGTGCAATTTTTTTTTTCATTTTTTCTGATTTATAAAAACCTTTAATTTGATTTTTTTTCAAAAATATACCGGTTTGGTATCACGTTACAATACAATATAAAAATTTAATTTAAGTCTCTAGCGTTATTGGTTCGTGATATATTTAGTGTTTACCAAAATGTTCACTTCTTTTAAACTTGTATGGTAAAAAAACATCCTCGCAATTTCCTTGAGAGCCCTTTCTGCATTTTTCTGCATTATTATCTGTGTAACAACATTTATTTAATGTCGATATCTCTTCTGATTCTTGAGCTTTTGACGACGAAAACATCGCGAACATACGGATGTACGAACGTACGTACACAGGCACGCACAGACATCTTTCTATCAAAATTTTGAATTCGACAAAAAGTTAAAAATTGTTGGAATTATTTTTGAAGTTGTGATTATGTCACATTAATTGAAACTTTTAAGCTTTAAGACCTCTAACTCTTTCTCTGCCGAGAACTACCTGCTTTAGAAAAACAGGCATTAGATGTCTTGGACCTTTCAAATTAATACAACAAATTGCATCATGTGATAGCAGCGGGTTTGATTATTAATGACATTGCGGATACTTTTCTTAATTCTCTTAGACTTTTATTTGCTGACGATCTTAAGTATCATAGATGCATAAAACTAACTGATGATTGCCTTCGCTGCAAGATGACCTTAACATGCTTATTGAATGAGAAATTCAACAGACTTTTCAGACCCTTATACTATTAAATCTATGTGGCCAGTACGAGGTATCGTCCTAATGCTTAACTTTCAACTTTTGTTATAGAAACCCATTTTAAATATATGCTATAAAAGCCAACCAAAATTGTACTGGAAATTTGTTTGAAAAAAATAAGCCGTAGGTTTTAAGCTTATTTTAAACAGTGATTGAAAAAAATGATACAAACAAAAATGGAATCTAGGTCAGAAATCGACTTCCTAATTTCTTGGGGAAAAATGCTAAAATTATGAAAAGTTCCGAAATTCCTTCTTAACAAATTTGTGGAAGTCAAAAAGTTTTGAAAAACTGAAATAAAAAATTGTAATTTTAAAAAACTGATTTTTTAAAAATTATTTTTGACTTCGGGGATGTATATGGCACCATGATGTTATCAAATAAAGAAGATCTCCAGAGACCATCGGAGTTCGGAGGAGACCTTTTGAGTTTAGCCAACCATTTTGGGAAAAATTCTTAGCGCAATTCTAGTTTTTGAAGGTTATAAGACTTTTTTAGTGTTTTAAAATAGTCGGCAATACTATTTTATAACACCTATATACATTAAAAATGTAAATGTCATAACTATATTATAATTTTAAAATCTATAATCAGTATAAATTAGTTGGAACTTTAACTTAAATTAAGTTCTATTGGAGAGATTTTACTTCTAGCGACCTTTAAATATAATTTTAATTTTTTAACAGGGGTGTGAAATAGCGTATTTTTATGTTGGAACTTACGGTAACACTTGGCAAGTTAAAGACAAGAATTTTATAACTTGACAGTTGATACAAATATAACGGCCAATATCTTGACATATGTATGTGGTTCTAGTCTCTCAAACTTGGATTATTGATAAAGAAGAAGGCAATTGAGCTGTAACTCATTTCTTAATCAAGTTTTCAAGCATTATAACCCTGATTTAAATCTCAGTGTGATGTGGAAGCAGACTTCATATTAGATCCCTAATAGGTGTCCTTACAGGACACTGTCTTATAGGCAGACATGCAATACGACTTGGCGTAGCCTCAAATGACTTCTGTAGGAGCTGCATGGACGAAGAAGAAGAGGAAACAATCTCTCATCTTATGCACTTGCTTGATAATCCGAGCGAACTAGCTAAAAAGGATATTAAATATTTTCTTCGCTTTATAAAAAGCTCAAAATGGTTCTACTAGTTAGAAGTGATTCTCTAGATTCATGTGGTATCACAATGGGCCTTTCTCTTGGCCTAAGTGTGTGGATTCTAAATCCGCAGCCACGTTAACCTAACCTAACCTAACCTAACCTAACCTGATGTGGAACTTCGATTTAATAGACCCTTAATTTGGGGGTCTAAGCATGATATTAGAACTCGGTTCATCAATTTTTTTAATTTTTCTAAAGATTCTTTTAGATTAGTTCTGGTTTTGGTTTTCATTTTAGACCACAAGGACATCTTTTTGGTTTTCATTTTAGACCACAAGGACATCTTATGTGCAGTAGTAAAATATTTTTTTTTTAATTTATATGAACATGTACAATTTGATAAAAAGTCATATATATTAGCTACATAATGTAAAATGTTGTATTCGCTTAAATTTTCATAAAGTGTTAGTTACATATTTATTTAAACTCATTGAACTATTTACTTTCCGAGCACTTAATTTTAAACCACAAAGGTTAGGAGCACATTATACCTGTATTAGCATTTATAATGGCCAAGAGCACAAATAGACGTAAGATATATTTAAACTATTTCTAGAAATAACATCCAATCTCAACAAGTCAATATTCCTATGGGCAACATGACCAGATAAAGGTGTAGACAAATCTGTTTATAGAAGGAAAGACGCCCGTTTTGACATTATATTCATCTGAAGAAATAATTTTAAAATACTAAACTTTTATCAACTCTTTTTGCATTTATCATCTTGACAATAATTTTTTCGCTGAATCTTCTTAACAAACGAAGTTGTGAAACTTTTATATACTATTGTTTTATCATGTAAATCGCATGCATCATAATGATATTCTAGAGATTGCAGGACTTTTTAGAAATAGAAACAGTTTTCTAGCAACAGTGGACAAAATGAAATCGAAACATTTATCAGAATAATTTAAAAAAAAAAACACCAATTTTAAAGGAATTCCATTTTAACAATGTTTGTATTTTGAAAAAAAAAATGTGAGAATATCCAAACCAATATTATAAATGCGAAAGTAATTCTGTTTGTCTGTCTGTTACTTAATCACGCCTAAGCTACTGAACCAATTTCCATAAAATTTGGTATGGATATATTTTGAAACTCGAGAAGGGACAAAGGCCCGGAAAATGACGCATTCCATGCGAACATTTAAGTGGGTCAATCGCTTCTGCGCTTAAAGTACTGAACAGATTTAAATGAAATTTGGAAGGAGATAATTTGAGACTTAAGAAAGGACATGAGATACTTTTGACCTTAAGAAAACAACGCATTCCAATTGGAAAAATTACTTTCCGGAGAATCTGATCGCTTCCCTAAATTACCAAAGATTTGAATAATATTTGCATAAAATTGGTATTACGGAAAAACAACGCATTCCCAACCCTTATGAAATAAGTTGTCGAACATTTTAAACAAATCATACACGTATATTAACGTATGAAGGTTAGATGCAAACTGTGGCTCCCACCAAGTTCCACAAATAATAATTTTTAACCTAAACTTTTCTATGCTCAACCTTTCATCGCCAAATACAAATAATAATTATACGTAGCGTGTTCACGAGTCTCAAACCCGTTCTTACCGTTCTGGCCAACGAAGGAAAAACAAAAAACGTCGTATATAAAAATGTATTTCAGTAATCTATCTTCTTAAAATTCTTCTTAAAATTAACCTAACTTCATCCCATCTCGGCACAATTTAAACATACATACGTACAAAAAAGTATAGTTCACCGTTTTTTCATACAACTTTCCAAAAAAACTTTCTAATGCGGAAGAAGTCGCGGGTAGAACGAGGTACAAAAACAGCGCAGTTTGATTTAACTGAGATTTAAAATTCTTAGAACTCAAAATTTGCTTAAAACTAAGTTCACACATATGATTTCATGTGAAAAAATGACAAAAAAAATGGCCATAAGAGAATTCATTTAGAAGACGCCGCTTTTTAAGCATCTGTCATTTTTGAAGTCGTCGTCGTTTTGACATTTGGCAAGTAAGAACAAAGGCATTATGAATGAAATAAAACAATGCATGCTTCTATTATTTTTTAATAACGCACCATTAAAATTGGTTTGAAAGTTTGAGGCAGAAATTGACACCACTGCTCTGATGACACTCATGCCATTTGCAATTTTTTCGTCATTCATAACTTTGGCGCTAAAATGTCTTAACAAATTTTTGATCTCTTAATTTGAGCTAACTGTGAAACTGTGGTTAGATCATTCAACTTCAACATTCCTGCCTCTATTAGTTATTTTGTTTAAAAGTGTATTCAATAAATTGCCATACAAAATGAAGATGAAAATTGTGTTAACAAATTTTATAATTCAATGAATAATGCAGTCATTCGGTTTCTGTGGTACAGAAGAAGAAAATTAATGTGTTTTGTAAAATAAGATTTCAAAATTAATGCTTTCCCATCATCGATAACATTTCTGAAAAATATAAATATCATCGACGAAGTTAGTGTCAAATAAAGGTTTAGTACCTTTTGAGATTTAATCAGAACTCTGCACTTAAATTAAATTCTTATGGAAAGTCATAAATAATTTTTTATATTTTCTTCTTTTGTTTGATTTAAAGAAAACAAATACTTAAAAGTAATTTCCACTAAAAATTCCAATTCCAAAACTGCTATAATAATATCCCTTAAAACATGATTATCACTGACATTCACAAGAAAATCCACTTTAATTATCAAATTAAATTATACATTTTTATGCTGATGCACATAGAACCAGACAAAGCAAGAGAAATATGTACAAAAGTACCTTAAGGATAGTTCTATACGTACATGTGGATGGTGAATATACGAAAAATAACCTTGAAGTATTTTACAGAAACAGAAATACACATCAGGCGAGATATAAGGTTATAAAAAGTTACATAGATCCAGTAAAAATAATACTTCATGCAATCTACGCCAACACCATAAAATAATTTTAATTTTCTTTTTATCTTTATGCCTTACAATCCCAAAAAAAGATATGTACGTTCGTACATAAATACAGTTGGAATGCAGCATTAACGGTATAGGAATGTAGATATGTAAACTTTGTAAGTTTAAGCTCTCTTCCTCTTAGGTCATATTCTTGCTTTCACATGCTATCCTTTTAGCTGGCCACACTTCCGTTTCCGCTGCTGCTAGCCGACCGAAAACGACTACAACGACGACGACGATTGAGATGGTGATGGGGATAGTGATGGCAATGATGATATTGAGGGTGAAGATGAGGATGACGACGACAGACCCAGCTTGAACAAAAGTGTAAACAAAAGAACAATTAATCTGGTAATGGTCATGAAAAATGTAGTCATCACCATCATCATCGAAGGCGGGCAGACTGTTTTAACACCAAGTTTACACCCACAGCCACAGCCTCCATGCTGACTATAAAATTTATAAAATCCTTTTATCTACAAGAAGTAGTGTGAATTACACAGTCAAAATTTGTTTTAACTATGGTTGCCAGGTAAGTTATTATATTAAATCCCGAATGTGCTTATTTTACTATCAAAAGTAATCAAATTCTTTCTCAAGCTACAAAAGGCATCAAATGGTGACACCATGTCTTTCTAGGGTTGAGGTGTTGACACTTTAGCAAAGGAGGCAAAAGTTTTTGAGTTTCCCGAGTATAAATTGCTCAAAGAGTTTTCTGGTATTACTTAGGAGATATGATTCTGATCACCGATTGCTACAATTTTAGCAGTTTTTCATTTTTGGGAAAGACATCTTTAATTTTTGAGGCAATTGTTGAACACGATTGTCAGGGAACACAAATTTTTTAATCTGAATTTGAATTCCGAATTTACCCAACCAAAACTCGTTAAAAATTAAGGGAATCAGAGCGGAATTAAAAATATTCAAGTATTATTGTAAGGAAACTTCGTTCTTGTTGATTCTCATTTATTGGCGTCACCAATAATATGTAAAATAAAATATTATAATAGAGGGATTTTGTGCTTGGGGGTTAGTGTTTCGAGATTTTTTGATGCGGGTTTTTGCGAAACGGGATTTTGTAACAATTCGAACGACAACTGGGCACTAATTTAAGGCAGGAACAGGCTAATAAGGCAAAAATAAATCATTCCTTTAAGTGTATTAATTTTTGTAAGTATCAGAGTAGGTCACAGTTTGCTCATAATTGAGATATTTAAACCTCCAGGCAACAATACCACGCCTTGCATTCATCCAGTTTTACTCATCTTATGATAAAAGTACTAAAATGTATTATATTCCCACTTTCACAGCTTGAAAAGGTGGCGAAAGGAATAACATATATATCTTTTCCTTTTCCTTTTTTTTTTTTTTTTTTGTAAATGAGTGGGAGGTTATGTGGAACAATTAAAATGATTGAAAACATAATAAAAGTAGAAACTAATTTCACATGCCGCCAGCATCGTTTCTTTGACGGTGGTAGAAGGGTTGCCAGCCTCCATATGATCATCCATCGTCGTAGTTGGCGGCGTCGTCGTCGTCATCGTCATCACTTTGATGTTAATTCTCCTGACTGTTGGGTGTAATGACTCCTGAATTGTTTCGACTTATATGTGTACCTACACATGAGTGGTGTTGGAGGTGTATGTTGCGGTAAAGGCGTATATAGGATGTAAAGAGAGAGTGCACCTTGTATATACAGAACACCTCTAATTAAACCAATGATACAGCTGTATATACCTACCTTTTGCTAGCCAGGAGTATTACATTGAGGCAAGTACATATATTCTTAATTAAATGCAACACATTTTAAAATTTTAATGACAATTGAGGTTAAATTTTAATTAAACTCTTTTAAAATTTAACCCTTCTCCTTTTGTCCTTAACCTCTCGCCACCAAAAGTACCACCCTCTCATCTCGACTCATCACATTACACCCTTTTAACCATCATCATCTCATCTGAGTTCAGACTTTGCTTGCATCCATCGCACATCATGGTGATGATGGGTATAGGGTAGATTCAGATTGAGCAAAGGACCATCAGGACATCCCAGCATGAGTCAGGCGGATGAGAGCTCCAGAGAAGAGTGTGATTTCATATTATTAAAATAGTGTCATTTGGCGCGCAAGGTGCAATGTAAATTTACATTGAACGTGACAGAGCGCAAGGATAGCTTTGTGATGACTTATTGGTTTTTAATGAAAATTTAATATAACACGGCAATCAGTGCAGAGGTCACAGGTATTCTGTCGATGATGATGGTACGATATGGCTGGTGATGTTGAACATAAAACTAAAACAAAAATTCGTACTCGTTCTTGCAGGGATCTTTATAGTTTAGAGGTGGTACTTGCAATGAAAATTTAGGGTTTTATGGGGAACCGCAAAAATGGTGGATATTTTTACATAGGAGAAAGTTAATTGGGAAGAAAGGCTTTTATTATAATTTATTATTTTTATTCGTCAGGACTTGAAGCTTAAATTAGAAGAAAATTTTGACTTTTGTTTATTTATTTCCTTTACCTGCTTTGAATTTAGTGTGTATTTTGTCTAAATTTTTGAGATCTAAAATTGAAGTGTTGCAATTTCAATAAATATTTCGTTTTTTTTTACTAAATTTAAAAAGTGTATTCAGGTACTTAGGCACAGTATTAAAAGTCAATTAAATACAAAATACATATACGCCCCAGTGTACTACTTTAAATAGTCATTCTTAGAGGAAATACATAATGTCATCATGAAGGGAAGGGGGCTGTAAGAAATATGTTTTAAGTAAGTGGCATCCCAATTCATTCAAAGTCTTTTAATACCAAAGTCAAAAAACAAGAACAAATTGACTTATGTAAAATGTAAAAAAAGGAATTCTTGTATTGATTGGTTTGAGGGGAAAAGCACCACCTCTTGAGACGGTCAAAGGCTTTGAAATTCAAATTATTAAATGTTGAGTAGGTCAATGAGAGAGTTGGGCATGCTCCTGTTCACAACACTTTAAAGACAAACTCCCGTAGACAACACTGTTGTTTGATTCCGTACGTCTAGATGTTTTTCCTCAGCCCTAAATCCCAAACCATGATTTCAATAAATTTCAAAACAAACAAAAAAATAGTTCCCATACATTTTTCGGGTCAAAAATCAAAACCTCGTATTTTCTCAAAAATATATGAAATTTTGTCTAATTTTGTATTCTTAAAATTGCTTCTTACTATTTAAAAAAAAATATTGTTCTTGGTCGAGAAGGATACCCTCGATAGAAATGTTATTTATTTAAATCTTCTTGGGAACTAATGCACCAATTTAAATCATTTCTTTTTCCAAACAAGCTTTTTAATTCTGTTAACAATATTTGTTGATTAAAAATGTAAATTATGAAAATTCAATATCTCAAAAACCTCTCAACATAACTTAGCGAAATTTGAATTTAAGCACTAAATAAATGTGAGTTTTGAGGCAGAGGCGGTAAAAATGGGTTTAACAATCAATGAGGGCAAACCAAAGTACATGCTGTCATCAAAAGAAGACGACCGAAGTCTCGGTCTAAACGTCACAATCGACAGACGTAACTTTGATGTAATCAAGGACTTCGTCTACCTAGGCTCCGCAGTAAACGCAGAAAACAACACCAGCGCTGAAGTCAAACGAAGAATAACTCTTGCTAACCGCTGTTTCTTTGGGCTAAGAAAGCAATTGAATGGAAAAGTCCCGGCTCGAAGGACAAAAGTGTTGTTATATAAGAACCTTTCCCTGTCCTGCTATACGGTGCAGAAGCATGGACTATGACAAAAGCGGATGAAAGCACCTTGGGTCGGTTCGAGAGAAAAGTTCTTCGTATTATATATGGTCCCGTATGCATCGAAGGGGAGAGGAGGAGAAGATGGAACGATGAGCTGTACGGACTGTACAGCGACGTAGACTTAGCCAGAAGGGTAAAAGCCCAACTGCTAAGATGGCTGGGTTACGTAGAGCACTTGGAAACCAATGCTTCGGCCCGGAAAGTCTTCAAAACCACACACATAGGGCAGCGCAGTAGAGAAAGACCAGGATCAGGTGGAGGTGGTGCGCACAAGTGGAAAGTGACCTCACCCAACTTGGAGCGTGAAACTGAAGACATCTATACATAGCTAGGGACCGATCAAGATGGAGAAATTTGTTGGATGAGGCCCTTGTTCACGCAGAACTGTGCTGCCACCTTAAGGAAGTAAAAAAGTAAATAATTGCATACTAAAAATACGTCTAAAAATAAATTGAACTACAGCTTCTTGACCATTTAAAGTGTCGCGTCGTCAATGGTCACAATAGTGGCAAGAAATGGCAGTAGTAGATGAACAATTTTCGAAGATAGTTATGTTTATTGATAAATCACATTTTGACCTCAATGCACCCACAAAGAGTGACTGTTTGGTGCGGTTTATGGGCTGGATGCATCATTGGGCCTTATTTTTTCAAGAATGAGGTTGGCCAGGCAGTTACCGTGAGTGGTATTCAAAATCGTGAGATGCAAATGTGAATATATGGGCGACATGTGGTTTAAACAGCACGGTGTCACTTACCATTTGCAAACACAGCTCTCTTGCTTATCACCAACATCATGTGAGCTGACATCATTGGACTTCTTTCGTTGGGGTTCTTTAAAAAAGGGTGAACGTCAATAAGTCAGCAAAAATTCAAGAGCTAAGTAATTTTTTTTTTTTTTAGCAATTTAAAAAAAAGGTGGTTGACCCTAAATATTTCAAGAACTAATGCCGCAAAATTGACTTGAATTAAATTTTATTTTTCTTGGAAGAAAAATCCAATTAACGATTTTTTTAGAAACCAAAAAAAACTGAAGAGAAAAAATTTGTCACCTTGAAAATTTTACGAATAAAAAATGGTTTCAAAAATAACGTTTTTAACATCTGGTAAAATGTTGAGTAAAATCAAATTGACAGTTTTTTTTATAAAAAATAAAAACGTAAAAACAACATTACTCAAAGTTGGTAAAAATTGATTTTCGGAACAAATATCTTTCCAAAAATTTGAGATTATGGTTTCAACTATTTTTAACTTATAAGAAATATTTTTTTTCATTTTTCAGAAAAATTTTGAGAAAAATCGAACTGACAGTTTTTTTTACAAAAAATAAAAACCTTAAAAATATTGTCTTCAAACTTTTTTTATTTCACAGAAAATATTGTTTTCGATATTCAATAGTTTTTTTTTTATAAAAATCCAACAATCCGTTTTTTCATACAAAAATAAAATGTACAAAAAATAATACGAAAATTTGGTAAAAATTGATGCTTGGATCTTGATGTCTCTCAAATTAATTGCATTCATTCAATTTGTAAAAAGTGGTAAAAATTTGTTTTCGACTAAAAACCTATTTAACAGAACTAGATTTTCCAACTAAACTATTTCTTTGTATGAAAAATATTGTTGGTAATTTTTAAATTAAAAAAAAAATCAACTAACAACTTTCTAACCCAACCCTAAAAACTTTTAAGCAAGACAAACCGACAGACGGGATGAGAATTTATCAGTTTGGGTCGCATACCAGCCCCTTTTTTTAATTTGACATGAACCCTTCCTAATTGGCAAAGAAGTCTTGCAACATTCATAGGTTTGCCTGGTAAATTAGATTTATTTTTAAATGTAGTATTGTGGCAGTTATAGAAACCTATCCTAATTATGTTATGTGCAACAAGTACAAGCCCTTGTTGTGTTTGCTTCAACTATGAACTTAAACACATCCTTCTACTAACTTCAAAAAGTTAATCAAAGCACCCCTCGTAGATAAAAAAACATTTTAAATTTTCAACTAAAGGTGTTTCATTTCAGGATTATACTCGAATCGTTTATAGTCCAATTACAAAAAGTGTCTATGCATTCAACTTTTTCCTCACATACGAACTAAAATTATAATAATTGTACATTCATTTTCTCACAGATTTCTATTCCTCTACTTCAACTACTTTCCAAAAAAAAACTCTCAAAAAGCATAAATCAGATTCGAAAATGTGTATATTTACGATATACTAATTCTATAGACACAAATTTTCCACAACCTTATTCGTACGTAGATTTTCAAAATATTGCATAAGAGAGAAATTATTTTTTTTTTTTGGAAAACCATCAGACTAGACCATACACATCCTGGTGAATATTAAAACTGATGGCTTATACCTATAAGTATGTTCATATCTATTTCTATATGCAGAGTACATTGTGTATTAAAGCTTGTGCTTAATGATTGTAAAATGGATATGGGATTTGTAAGGACTTTTATAGCAAAATTTCGTGTATGATGGCAGTTTTTGTATAAGAGGTTTAACTACATTAAATCACAAAAATGGAATTGTTTTAAAACAGATTTTCGAAAACAAAGTGAAATGAGATTTTGCAAATAAAGATGTGTGAGTGTGTGTTCATCCAAAGGAAAATTAAAATTGAATCTACTTTGATTTTGGTTTTTTGTATAAATACTAACTTTTATGTTTTCAATGTGACTAATGGTGTTCTTATGTGTTGTGGTGAGAACGGTGGAAGATTTTCGAATTATTTAATGGGGGTTCACCGTGACCAGACCATGACCATGAATGTGGTCATTAGATTAATTTAACATTTTTTTTAGTCGAGTTGGAATAAGAGGATTGTAAGACCACAATCTAGATTTGGTAATAGTTTTATAATTTGTAAGTCTGTGGAAAAATTTGTTGGGCGTTAGACCACGATGACAAAACGTTTTGAGTTCATTAAAAAAAATGTGTCTTTTATTGTCGAATAACTAATAATACAATAAGAATTGGAATTTAATTATTATTTTAGAGGGTGAACATAATATCTTATTCGTAAGCTACTTTCTCATTTTTATAAGAATAAAACATTTAATTATATTTAAAAAATTGTCATAGCGACACAAACATTCAAAGTCTCTTAAAATTGTTTTATTTAATAGACTCAAAAAATCTTAACTAGATTATATATTATTCCTACTGGAAGGTGATCCACACTAATAAAATCTTATTAAAAATCTCAATAATTTCAAATCGTTGTGATTAGAAATATCTAAGTACTTTTTGTTAACCTAAGAGCTGCATTAGACATTGTCAATAGGCAATCATAGATCTACAAGCTTTCAGTTAAAATGTCCAAAATGATTTAAATAAATCGAGACACTTCAAATGTAAAACAGGCGTTCCTCAAGGCTGTGTCTTAAGTCTTTTGTTATTTTTTAATTTATTTAAAATGATGGGGAAAAACATTTCAGGATGTGTTTTGACAGTTAAAGTTGATATTAAGGTTCTCCTTTATATAGAAAATTCCGTTATTATCTCAGATAACTCATTAACTCTAAAGCTTCAAATCAATAAGTTACAAAAGTACTGTGATAGTTTGAAAATTTTCTTAAAACAGCATAGCTATGGTCTTATTTTTTAAGTACAAACCTCGCTTCTAAATTTAAAGTCCTCAACGCCACAGTAAACTGCCACTGCTATGGTAATATGGTAATCAGCATTTGGTAGAACTAGAAACGTACAAAAGTATTTTTTGAAACGAGTTTTCTGGCTACTTATGAACACCCTTATTTGTTTGGCTATATATATTTTAGTAAAAACTTAAAGACAAATGCTGATTACATGATTAAGGTAAAGGACTTTCCAATCACATTGCGAACTGATAATGTTGAAGAATTAAAGATTTTTTTTTCAGAAATATTAGGTATGTCAATACGATGCTAAAGCATTTTTCGCTTCCTTTTTTAGTGAGGTCCTAGGTTTATAAGTATGGTGGACTGTGCACTGGAGAAAGTCACATACTGCGACATACTCAGCAGAGTTCAGAGCACTGCATGTCTCTGCATAAGCGGGGCATTGAGAACCACACCCTCAGCAGCGTTAGACACTCTCCTCCATCTGACACCCCTCGACATCTTCAGTAAACAAGTGGCAGCGAGTACAGCAATAAGACTCGACGCCTCATCTCAAAGGACCAACAACAATGTGGGACACTCCATCATTTTGAACCTCTTTGGTTCTATACCAAAGTACATAGACTACACTATACCTAAACCCCTATTTGGAAAAAACTTCCAGGTATCCATTCCATCCAGAGATGAATGGGAGGACAAAAAACTCCTGGATAACAAAAGTATTCATTTTTATACAGATGGATCTAAGACAAATGAGGGAGTTGGTGGTGGTGTGTACTCAGAAAAGCTTAATCTAATCATCTCATTCCGCCTCCCTAATCATTGTAGCGTTTTTTAAGCGGAAATTTTAGCGATCAAAGAGGTTCTCTTCTGGCTAAGAGAAAACGTGATATCAACTTCTGATATCCGCATCTTCTCTGACAGTCAAGCTGCAATCAAATCCCTTGACGGTGTCTCGACCAAATCTTTGACGACCCTCGATTGTCGATCGTCTCTTATGGAGATGGCGCAGCAATTTAACATTCACCTCTGTTGGGTGCCGAGCCACAGAGACATCACAGGTAATTGTAGAGCCGATGAACTCGCTTAAAATGGAACCGTCAAACATATTTCACCTGAAAGGGAGAAGATAGGTATACCGATAGCTGCATGTAAACTTATGCTAAAAGAAACAGTTTTTGCGATAGCAAATTCTAGGTGGCACAACTTACCAACATGCGCAGCCAAAAAACTCATATGGCCTTCACTGGACCTAAAGCGCTCTAAAGACTTATTATCTCAAAGCAGACTTCATATTAGCTCCCTAATAGGCAGACACGCAATACGACTTGGCGTAGCCTCAAATGACTTCTGTAGGAGCTGCATGAACGAAGAAGAAGAGGAAACAATCTCTCATCTCTTATGCACCTGCCCTGCTCTTTCACTCAAACGCAAACTACATCTGGGGACTACTCTTTTGATAATCCCAGCGAACTAGCTAAAAAGGATATTAAATATCTTCATCTCTTTATAAAAAGCTCAAAATGGTTCTACTAGTTAGAAGTAATTCTCTAGATTCATGTGGTATCACAATGGGCCTTTCTCTTGGCCTAAGTGTGTGGATTCTAAATCCGCAGCCACGTTAACCTAACCTAACCTAACCTAGGTTTATAATTCCGAATGTCAAAACACAGTTCGAAAAATGACAACTGCCCAAATATCGAACTATCGAAATGAAATCTCGAATTAGAGAACTCTCGTTTAAAACCAGACAAACTTTGTAAACTATAACCTGTAGAAAAATGTTTAGTACAAAGGTTTCTCATGTCAAAGGTCTTGGGTTCATTCATTTTCTGTACCGTCCTTCTTGCGAGGACTCAAGAGTAATTCTTGAGAAGTTCTTATTAAAATCAGAACTTCAGATTCGGATTAAAAACGAAGGTCTTCTCCCTGACAATATTGAATACACACAAGAAACGCTGATTGTTAACGGCCCTGGTATCCTGCGAGCTGTTGCGTCCATTAATTAATTTTGTGAAATGAAGCCTTTTTTCTTGAAATATTAAATTTAATTATGTTTGAATTTCAACCATGTTGGTTTGAAATTAGTGGTTTCGAGTCATCAAAAACTGGAGTTAAGGAAGATTTTTTTAAAAGAGTGTTTTGATTGTTCGCATTTAATGCATAATTTTTCGTATGATCCTAAAAAGTCTGGATTATTGATTAATAAATTGAATTTTTCAGTTTTCCACATATTTTTAACACAAGTATGTTTTCTGGGGTATTTCCGGTTGCTCTTAAAAATGCCAATATCATTCAAATTTTCAAGAAAGACGTTTAAAGTGTTCAGGGTAGCTAAAGATCATACTTAAACGTACGAACGCAAAGAGTGAATTTTACGGTATTAGGAGGAGTAATAGAAGGACTTTCGATTTGTGCCACAAGGTTCGGTTTTGGGACCAATACTTTTTTGTATATATCAATTCCTTATTGAGGTTGCTATTTAAAGGTTTTTTGATAGCTTTTGCAGATGATGTGGACTTTTCATATATCTGATCTGACGTTCAAATGATAAGACTTTACTATCGAAATAAGAGTTCATTAACGCAAACGTTGCGCGCATTGCGTCCATTTTTCAGTAGACGTGGTGGCCCTTCACAGTGGACTCTTCAACGTTCGGTGGACAAAATTGAGAATATCGGTTCAGTAAGTAATCAGTGTACAGCAGAACCCGAGGCAGCCTATTCCTCACCGTGCACAAGAACTCAGCCTTTTGCAGACTACAACTTGGGCCTACACCCTTACAAGATCCAACTGATCTAGGAGCTCAAAGTTAAAAAAATATAGACAACGCCGTTTGTTTCCTGACTGGGCTCCGAATCGTTGGAAGAGGACTCCAATTTTGGCCAAAAAATCATCTTTATTGATGAAGTGTATTTTTGGATGAATGGCTGTGTTAAAAAGCAATGTTGTCGTATATGGGACGACACCAAACCAAGTGACGTTATTGAGGCTGTCACCGTCAACAGCGATTGCTGCATAATTACTTACTTACTTAGTTCCTCAGACCTGTTAAGTCTGTTGGGAACCCCTTAAGAGGCATAGGGGCTCTCCTACGTCTACGCGCCATCGTGTATGGTTTCCGTAGATGTGTTTAAGCTCCCTCCAACTCCCGCTTCGACTGTCCTGCACTATGTGCTTCTTGGTCGTCCAGCTCTTCTTCCTTCTTGTGTGAGCAAATTCCACTGGATTACTTGGCCTGCAATGCAGTCGATACCTTTTCGAAGCGTATGTCCAATCCAATGCCACTTATGCTTTCGTATTATGGAGTCTATCGGTTCCTGGCCTGTCCTTCTACGAAGAACCTTATTTGATATACGGTTTTGCCCGAAAATCCTTAGGATATTACGAGGACATCTATTCACGAGGATTTGGGGCTTTCTTGTCATGCGAAATAGTTTGTTCTTAAGCTGATAGAATTATTCCTCCTAATTTTCGACAACATACCGAACGCCGCTTTTGCTTTGCCGATGCGGCAGATGACGTCTTTTTCGGTTCCTTCCTCGATTAAGAGGATACTTTCAAGGTACTGAAAGCTCTCCACTTTTCCACCAGTTGTGAGGAAATATTTATTTAAGAGGATGGCCGGGTTCCGAGGCTGATTGTTTTTGTTTTTCCGGAATTAATTTTCAGCCTCACAATTTTTGGTTCTCTCTCCACATTTGTTGTCATTTGATCCATCATCCTATGAGAGAGTAAGCCAACATCGTCTGCGTAATCCACATGCTTTAAATAGGATGTCAAAGTCCATTGGATCGCTTATCACGAAAAAAAAAAACAATATTGTCGACAAAATACAGCCCTGTCTGACTCCGCTACGGATTTAAAAATCATTTGGCAACCTATCATCGTGCAAAGCGTGACACTTGGATCCATTATAATATGTTGTTTTAGTCTTAACAATTAATTTTTCTGGGAAAAGCTAACCAGATATACTCCCTGTTAACGCTATCAAAGGCCTTCTCGAAGTTAATGGACAGCAGATGTGGTGATCAATATTCAACGCACTGTTAAATAATAATCCGCAGGGTGTTGATATGATCAATACATTAAGATCCATTACGGAATCCTGCTTGTTAGGCATCGAATGTGGCCTTAAGGTGTTCTCTGATGCATTCCAGTATGACTTTTGCTGCTATTTTAGCAACGGCAGGTAGAACGCAAATTCCTCTCCAGTTTTCACGCTTTGATAGATCTCCTTTCTTCGAGAGCTTGACGAGGGTTCCATTCTTCCACTCATCGGGGAAGCTTTCCGTGGTCCCTGCTTCTTTTAAGGAGGTTCATATAACAAAAAAATACATTCTCTTTTAATTTTAGAAAATAGTGTTTATGAAGCCTCGGTTGTGCCCTGGTGTTTCAATATTGGGGCATTTAAAAATGCTTTCAGTGCTATAAAGTTCCTAAATTTTCTGTAAAGGATCAACTTATCTTAATTTTAAAATTATTGATAATTATAGTTTGCGTGGTATTTTTTTGAACCAAGTGTTTGTACCGGTGTTTCGAACAACCGTATTTCACAATTTGTTTAACTTTATTTCAATTAAACTTTTGCGTGCATTTTGTAATTAAATAGTGTTTTAACTTTCTTTTTTAAGGGTACTCCACACATTTAAACTTATAAATGTTAATTAATTCTACTCAGAGTGACAATAACCATTTCTCATAAAATAATTTTTGTCATTTATTGGTTTTTTTTTTCTATAAATAATGTACAATAATAAATAATGTACAATAATCATCAAATTGACATGAATTGAAAAGTTTAAGTATGTAGGTATTTTTGTGTTTGAGTTTAATCCATATTTGGAATGGATAAGATTCTTAACATATAGTATGTGCATCAACTTAAGTAGCTTTTACATAAAATCCAAAAATTCTAAGCCCCTTAAACTAGATTCACAAATGAAAAAGATTCTATAAGCTATAAATATTATTTCCGATTCATTTGAAATGTTTATTTCCGATCATTGATTCTCGTTTTTTTTTGTATAGTTTACTTTTTTTTCAAACCAAATGTAAGATAAGATAATTGAAAACATAAAAAAATCAGAAAATAAAACATACTGATGTTTAACTACATACTAGAGATAGATTTTAGTTCTTTAGAATGGTCCTGCGGGCCTGTAATAAATATTAATTCCATAGTATCTACGATTTATTATACTTTATGTCAAACATAAACTTTTCGTCTGTTTTTGGGTGGTGCGCAGTATCCTACGATAGTGTGCTGTATTGTTTATTTTTCCATCCCTATAGTTTCACGTCATGGGTTACATAAGAGGAATTTTTATTTTATCCTTGGGGGGATAACCAAACAAATCCTCTGCTGCTATTTGTTTCAAGTCCCATATCCCTTCAAAAGTACAAAAAATAGTTCTTTTCCAATGATTCTGATATATTTAAGTTTTATAAGAAGGGAAAGGGATTTGAGCTAAGAATTGAAGAAGAAGAAGAAGATTTTCAAAAAGAACAAAACGCTTAGCAAAACAAAAGTTCAACAATACAAAAATATGCAGCGATAGTAGAACTCGTATGAGTATTGATTTACTATCCATTTTTATTTTTTTGAATTCGTATTCATTTGAGATTCAGTGTACATAGCAGATGGATATGGTTAAGGATAAGGATTCCCAGATACTGAACGGAACTTTGTCCTAGCATCCTTCGAGCATATTTTGTATGAAGTGAGGGAAGAGTTTGGCATAAGTGATGCGTATATGACTCGTTGAATAAAAACGAACAGAACCAAACAAAAAAAAAAAAACATAATACAAGGAGATGACATGACAGTTGTTGATGTGGTTTGTATTTGGAATATTCCATTGTGACAGTAAAATTATGTTAACACAAATAATGGTAATTTTGTATTTTTTTTTTTTATTGAGAATGCTATTTTTTTCTCCCCGATTCTGGAATTTATCACGTTGTTTTTGTTGTGAAATCAGATTAATGACAGTGTCAGAAGTATTTGGATTTGTTCAACTTATCGAATGTAAGGTCAGCTTTAAAATTAGCTGTCAAAAATATAACAAAGATATTGATCGTTTTATGCAGGGTTTTCGGATGAGATGTTTTTTTTAACACATATTACTTTTGAAGCTGTCATCCGTTGACATTTTAAAAACAAAAATTACTGCCTTTCAGAAACTTATATAAAAATTGATACAATTCAACTTAAAAATGTTATAAATCTTAGCAGCACAGTTCAAAGTAAGAAATTTTGAAAGAAAGGCTTCCAGATATGTTATTTCACCGGACGGTTGTCACAATTGACTTTAGACTTTTTTTTGTTTGGGATCAATACCTGTTAGATAATATCTATCTATGCATATTCTGTGTACACAATTCAAGTTTTAAAAATTTAACTCCTCAAGTTATCGAGCACCAAAATGTGCAAATTAAGAATGGAATATATAGGTTTTTTCAAAAAAGGCGGGTAGATGTTTTGTGTTGTTCTGGAACCGCATGTCGTTTAGGTCCATATGGTTCAATTTTGGACATAAGAACTTAGTTATCATCGTTATGTTATCCTCATTATTGACCAGCACTTACGTCGTTTTCAAAAAAGTACGGACCAATTACATCGCTACGCCACCGGCTCAAAATCCACACCAAACGGTAACTTTTTGAGAATGCATTATCACCTGATAAACCTTGCGTGGGTTGGTGTCATCTTATATTCGGCAATTTTGCTTTGTTAGCACAGCCATTTGTCCAAAAATGCGCCTCCTCACTAAAGATTATTTTCGGCCAAAATTGGGGTCCTATGCCAAGCGATTCGAAGCTCAGTCAGCTAACAAACGGCGTTGTCTATGGTAACAATTTTTGAGCTCCTGGGTTAGTTTGGATCTTGTACCGGTGTAGGCCCAATTCCCGACGTAAAATTCACCAGGTTGAGTTCTTGGAAAGGGCAAGTTCTTGTGCATGGTGAGAATAAGACTGCCTCGGGTTCTGCTGTAAAATTTCATGGACCACGGCGATGTTCTCGTCCAATCTTGCCTTCATTGAATGTACGGGTGTTTGCTGATTGTTTTCTGAACCGGTCGTCTCAAATTTGGCCACTAAACGTTGAAGATTCGACTGTGAAGGGCCACCACTTCTACCGTAAAATGGGAGCAATGTGTTTTATCATTTGAACGCGTTGTTCAATCGTCTAACTTGTCATGATGATTTATCATAAGCAACTGAATAATAAACAAAATACTTGAGGGATGACGAAATGGCCGCCACCGGGTGTCAAAATCTACCCGCGCCAATTGAAAAACCCTTTATACTAAAAAAAGGGCTTGAAAATTTAACTGTGTGTCGCAAATAACAGAATAGACTAGAACAGACAAAATGAATTGTAACATAGTGCAGACTGTAATATTATGAATTGGAATTTAGCTGAATTGAGTTCTAAGACATTTTTGTCGCAACAAGTCTGAAATGGGTCAAAATAATTAAAATATCATTTTAATCACATCTAATTAAAACTAATAGAGACTAATTTAAATATATAGGAAAAGTTACATTTAAAAAAAAAAGAAAAAAATTTAAACTAGTACATTTAAATTTAAAAGATTGAAGAATTAATCGATTAAAGAGTAGTGGTAGATTAAGGGATTCAACATTAACTGAAAGATGGGCTTTTCGTTCAGCTAAAACAAAATAATTAATGGATTCTAAAACAGATTAACATAAATATTTTTGTAAGCGATAACTTCAATAACAAACCGGATAAGAACTTTCTAACCACACTCACCATTTAGAATTGAGTAACTCTCTTCTGTAGAAAGAAAGCTTTTCCTAAAGTATAAACGCCGAATTTCTCGGAGTATTGGACATCTTGCTAGGAAGTGATAAACTTTTTCGATTTGATTAAGGTTGCAAAGATTACAATTATGATTTAAATCAACCCTATGAGGTCTGTAATTTAGCTCTATAGCATTTCAGTTCGGATCTTAAATATTAAAATTATCTCGTTAGTTGTGAATTCTTTTCGAAAATAATTAGACTCCGCCAAACAGTGAATCAGTTTGCATATCGTTCTTGACATGAACTCTGAAACACGGTATAGAGAATTTTGAAATATTTGTTCGTCAATTGCTGAAATGCAGGCATATAATTCATCCTTCCATGAACCAAACTTACTCAAGGCATAATTCAATGTCGTATTATATTTAGCAGCCAATTCTTGCCAATCTTTGAACGGCGTGTAACAACGCTGAAGAGCAATCATGAGTACTTTTCTTTGAAGATTATTAACACATTTCTTTAAAACTTTACCAAAATAGTCCGCATTTGCCTTAAAGTTTTGTTTAAAAAAAAATTGAAGGCAGTCCAGATTCGATATGCATACATTGTATAGTTAGGTGTTTTTAAAGGGACCTTAAATACACTTCATTAGCATAACAGAGTGAACTTTTAATTGTTGCATCAAATACTTTGAATTTTACTATCGGCTCGACCAAATGCATTTAATGGCTGATTTCGCAACTAATGTTTTATATTTTAAATGAAGTCCAATGTTTAAATTGTGTATTATTGTAAGACCTAATTATTTAAATTTTTTAACTACCTATATTCTTTCATTATTAAAGTTCCAAGAACGGTCATATTTATTTGAAGATCCCAAGAGTTACAATACTGGTTAAGTTCTTTAATTTGCAGTTGTAGAGTTATCGGATTATCAGTTAGAATGACAAGGTCATCGACATATAAAAACACCTTAATAAGCAAATTACCATAATATATACCCTTTGGAATACTGTCTTCAATGTTGTTAATAAAATGTGAGAAGAGCAAAGGACTCAAAATGCAACCTTGCGGGACCCCACTTCTTTCTTAAATTGATGCGAAGAGGTTTTACCATTGAAAGAAGTTTTACATATATTCTTAAAAATTTTGTTAATAATCCAACACCTGCTAGTTTGAAAAGTAATAGTTTTCTATTGATAATATCAAAGGCAGCTATAAAATCTACAAGAAAAGCATAGAGATTTGTTTTCTTAACCAAAAAACCTTTAGCGACATTAGTTAGAGGAAAAATTTTATCAACTGTAGAGAAGTTAGTTCGAAACCCAGCCTGAAAACAACTTATTTTGTTGTTTGTTTCAACCCAATGTACAAGTCTAAGATATAGCATCTGAGTAAACAGTTTTCGAAATGAATTGAGAACAGAGATAACTCTGTAGTTTTCGGGGAGATTAGGATCTAATTTTTTATAGATCGCTTTTTTTATATAATAGTTTGCGAAATAGAAAGACACAAATTTGTTTCTTTAAACACTCATTTTATTGAAAGAAAAAAAACAAGAGTTATCAATATTTTAAAACTAACCACTGTTACCAAGTTTCTCAGACAGTTTTAAAGAGATCCAACAAATTTTGTATCGGTCACGATAAACATCGTTTTAAGGTGTACGAAAGTTCAGGATTCTTTTTCCCTGCTATCATATCTTCAAAAAAAATGCCAGTGGGTATTTATTTTTACTATTATAATTAAAAAAATATTTTGAACAATTTTGTTTACCCTAAATATCTCTTATTAAACCTTATAAACTTCAAGCAAATTTTACATTATACATTGTCACATAAAACTTTAAAAAAATGTACAAATTTGAAAAAATTTAAATGGATTTTTTTTCGAAAATCATAGTCCAGCCAATGAACCAAAAAATTTCCTTCACCTCAAAAAAAAATCCAACAGTTTTGAAACTTATCACACTTACTAAAGGATGTCTGGTTATGACCCAAAAAAAAAGTCTCTAAGGATCCGACGTGAGTTCTAGCTGCAGCCAAGAGAAACATGGATATTGTTTCAGTTTTTCAAGTTTATCTCAAAAACTATTTTGTTCCACTAAATTAAAGCTTATTAAATTTTATAAAAAAAGCTTATATGATTTTTTTATGTCTGTTAAAGTTTATAAAATAATTCTAGCGGGAGTGAAGAGAAACGTAAGATTTTTTCGATTATTCGGGTTTTTCTTAAAAACTTTTTGTCGTATCAAAAAATAATCTTCTAAATTATTAAAGTTTATTAAATTTGCTAAAGAAATATGATATTAATTTGTTTGTTATTGTTTTAGTTTGTTAAATAACTCTATAGGCATTAAGGTTTTTTTTCACGTGTATGTAACTGTCTACAAAAAAAAACGGGTTGGGTACAATAGCCCCATAGCAAAAATTAACAAATCTAAAATCTCAAAAAACAAATTTAACAAAAAATTCCTAAATTTGAAATCAAAATCCTCAAGTACAGATACACCATATTTCGAGTATATCCAAGTAATTGTATTCCAAGCAAAATAATTTCTTAGACATACTCAAAAGATGGGGAATCCGTATCCTTAGGAACTTTTTTGGGTCATCACCAGACATCCCTTAGTAAGAGTGCCAAATTTCAAAACTGTTGTATTTGTTTTAAGGCGAAAACCTTTATTAACTGGTCTATCATTAGATTTTATCAACTTTAATTTTTTATAGAAAATGTTTAAACTTCTTTAATAAATGCTGACTTGTTTTTTTAATATCTTCTTTCTTAAAAATATATGAAAACAAATAAACACTACCAGTACCCCTTCCACACTTCTGGAGCAATAGGAAAGTATGTATAATTTATATTGAAAACATAATTATTAGAGAACACTTTTAGAAACAAATTTAATAAAAATGTATAGAGACATTTTTGAAAAAATTGAAATTCTCGATTTCTGACCAAAAAATGTGTATGGTTACTAATGTTATCTTTGGTACTAAGAAATTTTGAGGATCCAAAAGAACTCAGGAACCAAACATAGACATTTTTATGAATGAAAACCACCGGTCGAATATTTACGAAAGTGACATACAAATTTAATATTATAAAAAAGCTATTGAACATTGAATTTCCATTAAAATATCGAAATAAAGATTGACTTCAAACTAAAAAAATTCAGTTACAAAAATTAAAGTTTTAACAGAAATATTATGGAATTGTTTTAAGGTCTTAAATACTTCGACCGGAAACAGCTTAGTTTTTGATCGTAGAAATCTTTTATCATTCCATGAGCCAATAGTCTCCGCAGCTAGGCTTCTACCTTTTGTATTAGCTTGTTCTTTAAATTACGTGTTAATAATTAATAACAATAATAATAATAATCATTTCCAAATTTGTAAAGACGCTATTAGTGAAGACCACTTATAAGATTCTTTTCTTTTTTCTGTCTCATATTCATTAACCTACTCGTATACCTTGTAACATATTTGCAAAATAAAACTTTTAAAACTTGAACCCACCTGAACTTAAGACTAATTACGTGTCACCCGGTCAAGAGTGAGTTCACATATGTATGTATGTATGAATTTTGCTACTAAACTTCCGACATAAAAGTTATTTTGTTTCAATCTTTTATTGGAGCTTTAATTAAGTCTTCAACTAAAACGTTAAAAAGCACTGAAAGACCCTATGAATACGAATTACAACTATAAAACAGTTCCAGTAGTCTTAAATACTTAATGACATACCATACGTAGAAGTATATGATACCTTACCCTGATGCTTATAATAAATATTACGGTGAAAGGTCTTATGAGAGCTAGCAGCTATAGCTTGTATAAATAATAATATATGTATACGTATGTAATTTGCTAAGACGTTTTTGCCTTATTTCCGTTGTCGCATTCCTTTCCTACAAAGACGACGTAAACGACAAAAACCATTTCCTTATTCTCAATGAGCTGCGAATGCTCGATAATTAGTTAAAATGGTTGCGCAACTTTATACTCGAACTGTAATGTAGACTGTGTTCTGATGTCGTACTCTAGTCGTGAACTGTGTTGTGACGCACATTCCTCTTCACTTTCAGTCCAACTTAAATACATTTCTCTCCATTAAATAAGCAATTATCCTCCGTCTTTTCCACATATGTACAGTTCATGCAAAACAAAGCTAAACATTCCAAACACATTCCAGGATCCAGGACATAATGACACACACAGAAAAAGTTTGAAAGGAAGAAGCAAAAAAAAAGGTTGAACTTATTGTGTCTATTTCCGTTTCCGTTTCCTTTAAGACTGACTATATTCAAGTGGGGGAGGAGAGGGAGGTATGTCTGAAAAAATAAAGAAAATATTTTACTGTTATTTGAGTAATTATTATGAGTTCTTGAAAAAGTTTTATGCCCAAAGAGTTATTCTTTTTATTTTTGTCTTTGTAAATTTCTAGGGAACTTTTCTTCAAGCTTCAACACTGAACAGAGGCCACTTTGCCTTTGAGAATTTCGTTACGGGACGAAGCCTTAATGACAAAAGTACAGAGTTAATATACTTGGAGTGTTTCTATTTTATTATTTCTTTTTTCTTTGACATTTGTTTGTATGTTAAAAAGGATACAAAAGTGTAGAGAGGCTTAAAATATTTAAAAAAGATAACAATCAGGTATATGTGAAGATTTTTGAAGCTTTTTTCTTCCTTTTCTTGTATTTATTTTTGCTCTAAGGCGATTATTTGAAGAAGACTTGAATTAGAAAAGATTTTTCTTTTTTTCCTTGATTTTGATCTTAACAACAAAAAAAAAAAAAATAAATAAAATTAAATTAAATTTAAGTCGTTAAATATTTTCACTCAAAAAAAATACATACATTTATATAGAATTAGATAAGGGAAATTAAACTTGCAATTGCTTGTGGCTTCATTGATATTATAGCTTCGTAAAATCCCTTAAACGTGTGGTGAATTTTTAAAATCCTTTCGGGTACAATTATACTGGAAATTTATATCAACCCCCTAAATCCAAAATAGGGGCTAAGTCGAAGCAAAAAAGATAAAAATGAAATGGCTGAGAATAAATCTGTCATATGAGCTTAATGTATTGATTTATATATAATTTTATTTGAGAAACCTAAATAAAAATAAGAGACGTTTTAGTCAAGGTCATTGTCCTTTGAATGTTCCTTGCGGGAAATAAATTTAAAATTTAAGAAAACAAATCAAGTGGAATGCTGGTGAATCAATCTGTCAAAATAAATGTTTAAAAATATGACAAATATGAATGTAAATGCAGATAATAAATAATATTTTTATTATTTAGCTTCAAATTGTTTTTATGGAGGTTGGGGAAGAGGTTATTTCAGGTCTCAAAGGATTGTTACAGATGTAAGGAATACTGATTCTTTTTGAAAGGGTGTTTCAAGAAGATTTCACAAAAGTAATAATACCAGAAAAAAAACAATATCTACTTTTGATATCCAAACTCTAGTGGGTGTATTTTCAGAGGTATAGAACTTTAAGTTGGCAACACTTTTTTGACAGACGGCCATTTTATCAACTGTCAAGTGATTTATTGTAGATCTTGTTTGCCTTTACTATACGAATAAAATGACGCCTGAAGAACAATAGTGAATATTTATTTTAAAAATCATGGCTCTATCGAAATATGTATACCTCTCATTCCTTACGTCCATTTTACGATCAATAAGCCATTAATTCGATTGATTATGGAACATTCTCGCACCGCCTTTACTCTTAATATGCTTTAACAATGATGTCGTACAGCGCGTACAAAAGAAATTATTGATCCTGTAAAGCCTAGAATAACCGAATAAAAAAACAGTGGGTGAAGCTTGAAGTTCAAAAAAACGCTTTAACAGAAGCTGTCATCAAAAACGCACATTTTGAAGTACGTCCACGATAGTGAAGCGCGATAGGAATTGAAGTCTCAAAAATCTGAACGGAATCAAGTCAAAAGTAATCAAGTTAACATTCCATTTAAACCATACACAATACACATGTCAAAAATCTGCGTTGCATGAAGTCAAAAGTAAAAGTTCACTCAATTTGTGCTTCAGCTTCGGTTTCAACTTCGAATTGTGGCGCTGTTTTTTGTTTTCGTAATTTTCAACTTTGACAGTGCCAGTTAAAGAAGCTTCAGCATTAGCTTCACCATTGTGTTTAAACAATAAAGGAAGGCCCTTATCAGTTTATCTGAAATTGTGTACATGAACTGAATATATGTCCAAACACTTTTTGGTTCACTAATGGAATAACCATGATGTGTAGGAGCTGTGGTTGTGATGGCGCAACATGTAGCACAGCTCTTGCCAAAATTCACTAATTGAAAAAAAAACGCTTGGTAACCGCATGAAAACCCGTGAATTAGCTTCGATCTTCTGTGGGAGTACTGAAAGTCTCTAGTTTCCTCCCATAAGCCGTAACCACGGATCGATTGGTATCCAAATGCGACAACCTCGAGCTCCGCACCTTACCGGCTGACAGCGAGCTTGTATAAGTCACAAAACCTCTGGTCGCCACAAGCCATGAGTTTGACATGACCCTGATCTGAACCCCTATCGTTTATGGAAGGTCCTGGAAGCTCTCTCAAAATGCTTAAAAAGCCACTCGAGAGCTTAACCTTGACCAGCTGCCAACGATCAGCCGATATTGTCCTATCATCATCGCTCCTGTCAATGACCGCAACCACGACTTTGCCCTTCTTGACGTCACTGAAACTGGCTTGTTTCTTGATGGGGTTGAGGGGCGTGCTGGTGTTGAGCACACGAGGCCGTTTTAGTGTCGGTATGGCCCTCTCAAGAGACCTTTTACGTTTAGACGTAGAGTCTTTATTGGTTCCTGTTGCAGGGACGCTGTTAGCCTATTCGACGCCAGCGGCTTTGAAGCCAAACTGCCGCCTGGTCTTGAAGAGATACCAGCAATTCAGCAAGGTTACCTAGAGTGAGAAGGAGCATCAGAGAAAGAAGAGCTGTCTAGCTTTTTCGACATTACAACGTGGGGATGGGATGATAGTTAGTGACATAAGCGTTGGCTTGTTACCTTGTTCATGTGGGAAGGGGTGATGATTCTGGGAAGGTAGAGGGATAAGAACGTCCTTTAGTTTCAGGACTCATGTAGCGAAGATTCAATTGTTTGTAGATTTTATTTTTTTTATGAAAAAAAGGATTGTTAGAATGAATATTGAAAACAAAATTTTTCTGTGAAATAAAATTAGTTTGAAGCCAATATTTTTAATTTTTGAAAAGCTATTTGAGTCGAAAGTAAATTTTTACCAAGTTTTAGAATTGTTTTTTTTTAAGAATTTTATTTTTTGTAAAAAAAAGTCCATTCGGTTTTTTTCAAAGTTTTATCGAATGTTAAAAACAATATTTCTTATAAGATAAAATTTGTTTGAAGCCAATATTTTAAAGTTTTGAAAATATATTTGAGTCGAAAATCAATATTTACCTACTTTTATTATTTTTTACTTGCGACATATAGGAACTATATGGCAAGTTTTGCATTCGTGCAAAATTTCGAACTCGAGATTTTAATCAAACTTGATATTACGATGGTAGAGAAGTCGAAAAAAGTGGGTCCCGCGATTCCGTCCGGTCGGTTTTGTCTGTCTGTCCACGCTCCTACAGCCTAAACCATTGGGTTGATTGAGTTCAAACTTGGAAGTTAAGGTTTTGAGCAGATTCGCGTTAGGCGTTTTTTTCATTTTTTTTTTAAGGTCAAAACTAACAGTGGCCCCCATACAATTTTTTTGGTCAAAAACCGAAAATTTAAATTTTCTCAAAAACAAACCGATAGATTTTTTTTAAATTTTCTCTAAAATTTTATTTTTTAACTTGGCTTCTTTTAATAAGAAAACCATATTTTTGTATCGCTCAGGAAACGTACCGCTCATAGAACCATTATTTTGTTTTTTAATTTTCTCAGCAACTTATGAACTGATTTTAATAATTTTTTTTCTGAATAAGCTCCTATATTGGCTTAACAATATTTGATTAACAAAAATGCAATTTTAAATTGTTTGGATTTTTTTAAAAAATATTGAATTTTTATTTTTCAAAACTCTATATCTCAAAAACAGGTCAACAATTTTTTACGAAATTCAAACGTAAGACGTATATTTACAATCACTAAACAACTGCATTCCAAAAATATTTTTAGAACAAAATTGGAAAATTTTATATATAAAAAATTAATTTAAAAAAAAACCGTTTTAACGATTTTCAAAATAAAAATTTGAAAAATCAACGGTTTTTTATTTGTAAAATGGCATTTAAATTTTTGAAGACAAACTTATTTTTCAGGTAAAATTTTGAATCTTAAAATATTATTTTTTAAATTATTTTTATTGTGCATGAGCCCGAAAGAGCTCATTATTTTGACAAAATTGTAATTACATTCCTATCTTTCATCCAAATTAATGCATTTGGTACACATTTATATATGATATAGGTATATGATTTTAAAATATTATTCTTTACGAATAAGATTGTTTCACACATGATTTACTGGCCTTCGCCTATATAAAAAAATAAATGCTTAGTACCTAAAAGTTAAAGAAACTGGCCAGAGAGAGTATATGTATTTTCTATTAGAATCACTTTTTCAACGCATACACATTTTGCTATTTATAAAGGTATAACGTACAACTTCTACAACTACTGCTTACGTGTCACTTCTTAACTAAAATCCAAAACGCTCAAAAGCCTGACCTTAAACAACACATGAACAGCAATTTCTTGTACTTGTTCGTACCTATACTTGTTTTTTAAAATTTTAGTGAAAAAAATAGACTGAACGTAATAACTCCATGTTTGCGCTGAAAACTTGTAGTAAAGAAGGAATGTAGTATGTAACTTCTAGCCACCAATAACATTCCTTCATTATCATCATAAACATGTCCTTATCTATCTATCTGCATAAAGCTAAGCACGCCAAGTGAACTACTCTATGGTCGTTTTAGACATCTACCTGCTACCTAACTACACAACCAATAGGCGATCGCCTTAGAATTTAAACATTCATGGTCTGCCTCTTTCTTATCTTATTTATTTTCCATCCTCGTTCTTCTAATATAAAATTACAATAAAGCTATCTAAAGGAAAAAAGCTTTTAAGGAACAAGTTGAATCTATATGAATCGCATTGTAGCTTTATAGGTAATAGAAACCATTTTTCATATACAAAGATCGTACACAAGTAAAACAAGACTTATGAATGTAAATAAAAACAAATATCGGTAAAAGATCCTAAACAGCTGACTTAAGCATGCAAAAGTTTGTTTCATCCCCTTATTATATAAGTTATGTTATTTCTCGCTTTAGAAATAAAAAAAAACACAATTTCAATTTCTAGTGCGACGTGTCGCGTTTATTGATCAAAGAAGACTCAACTTAAAATTATCTTACACTGATATTTATAATGATATAATGTCTTCCTAAGCATACCCATTCAAGTTGTCGGTGTGGAACTTGTATTTCCATATTCCTGGAAATATAATGCTGGTGGAAATTGTATTTTCATATTTCTGGAAATATAATGCTGAACAGAACGACGACCGTGGGAGTGCAAGTCAGCATTAAGCAAGTGCAGCTTATGGGAACATTTATTGTTTGGCCTTGATTTCGTTTGTTGGCCTGGGCATGTGGTGTTATTGAATATTTCAATATTCGTTGTGTTAACATATACAATATTAAGCCATTTTGTTTGTTATATAAAGTGCATTGACATAATAAAACAAAAACAAATTCATCAACCTTCATATGGAAGCTCTTTTTGTGAAAACATATACAAGGATAGACTCAAATAAAATGAAGGAAATTTTGTGGACTTTTTAGGTCGAAAATTAATTATCTCCCTTATTCTACTGGCTGCTTATGGGAATGGGAATAATATTTTTATCTCGCTCCCGCTGAATTTCTCCACTGTCGATACTAACGCCACGCCAACGACTCGGCATCTGGTCGCCCTAAAAGTTTCTGCTACTATGGTTTTCATATACAAAGATCGTGCGGTTTTTTTGAAAAATCAAATGGCATTTACATATATCTTTGAAGCCAAACTTATTTTACAGGTATATTTTTAAATCTCATATAAGTACTTTTTTAAACAGACTCTTTGCATACAGGAGCAAGTTCGTGCGACCCAGTCGTGCATTTTATTTTTTATATTTTTAGTTTTTGTAAAGAAATTGTCATTTCGATTTTTCTCAACATTTTTCAAAATGTTGAAAACAATATTTCTTATAAGATAAAATGTAAAGCCTAAATTTCAAGTTTTTGAATCGATATTCAATTTTTACCAACTTTGAGTAATGTTTTTTTTTAGATTTTTATTTTTTATAAAAAAAAAACTGTTAATTTGATTTTTCTTAAAATTTTATCCGATGTCAAAAACATTATTTTTCGTTGCACAAAATTGTTTTGGAGATGAAATCATATTTTAGTCGTAAAATTTTGGAGGTGACAATTTTTTTTTTAGTTTTTTTGATTAATAAAAAAACTGGATTTTTTTTCAAAAAAAATACTTCTTTGATATTACGTGACAATATATTATATAAATTTTAATTTAAGTCTCTAGCGTTTTTGGTTCGTAAGATATTTAGGGTTAACCAAAATGTTCACCTTTTTTCAAACTGCTATGGTAAAAAAAACCCCAACGCAATTTTGTTGAAAGCCCTTCCTGCATCTTTTTTTCTTATTATCTGTATAACAAAACTTATTTGAAGTCGATATCACTTCTGCTTCTTGAGCTATGGACGACGAAAAAAACATTGCGAACGTACGTACTAGGGACCTTGAAAAGTCTAGAAATGTCAAAATTTTCAATTTGACAAATCGGACCCATTACAATAACTTAATATGGGAAGTTAATAAAACATGCTTAAATATAGCCCCTGGAAAAAAAATGTCTTTACTGTGCTATTTCTAGAAAATTACAACGCAATTGGCCACCAACAACTTGTCACTTGAAAAAAAATCAATGCCAAAGCAGCACAGACTTGTAAGAGAATGCAATGAATTCAGTCTCCAACAATCATTTATTGAATTCAATTATAAGATTGTATTCATTGATTTCACTTTAGGACTCCAGTCTTAAAATTATGAAATTATTATTCACTTGTAGCAAAAATAATGCAATCATTATTTACATCCATTCATTTTACAGAGAATTCAAAGAATGCATTCTTTTGCAATTCTGAATTTCGTAGTGAAATTTTGCCATAAAACTTTAGTAAAAGTTCAATGAAGCCAGAAAACAAAGGGAGGGAAATGGCAAATCAGAGAAACGAACATTTTACAAAAGATTTCAAAGAATCCAAATAAAGCAATGGAATGTTGAGAATGCTAAAAAATGTATAGAGTCAAAAGAATGCAAACAACGCATGAATTTTTAAAGATTGCATTCAATTGATTGCTTTAAAATGAATGGGAAGAAATAATGATCGCAATATTTTTGCACACAAATGAATGTAGAATTTGTAGTCTTAAATCTCAAATTGAAGTCAACGAATGAATTGAAGTCATTAATGATTGCATTTGAAAAAGATTTCATTCTTTTACAACCGTGATCATCAATTGATTCTGGTGTTAAAACGGCACATATAGCAGTCAATGTGCTAATTGGTCATCAAATTGCTTAAAATGAAAATAGTACTGCACCCTTGGCTGGGGGGTAATATCGATGTCATGTATTCTTCATTACTATATTAATATGATCTGCTTAAAATTCTGATGATGATCACCATCAGAATTTTAAGTCACTCCCTATAAAGAATATAGTTTGTATAGTTTACCCAGGCGTATACGTACTTCTTTTTTTATTTTAGCTCATTTAACATGGTTTATACAAAAGAAACCTAGCATTGAAAAACAATTGCTGATTTCCTGAAATATTGTTTCAAGACTTAAGGATGTTTTTAAATATTTGAAAGCCTCTTTTTTAACTTTAAAATACTGTGAGTTATTTAAGGTTATCTTGATGCATAAAAACAAAAATATTTTCATCTTAAAAGCTAATAAAAAAAAATACAAGCTAAACCTATTAAATTAATAGCCATTGAGGCTTTAATTTGATCTATTTTTATAGAATTTATGAACCTTCCAATATTTCTCAGAAACAGGGAAGATTTTTTTCAGTTCAAATGTCATAAAAAATATGGCTGTAAAGTTGTTTTCCTTCTTATTTTTCTTTTTTTTTAAGAAAGACCTAAATATAATAAAAAAAGGAAGAAGAGTGTGTCCTAAAAGCTTTAAATTATGAAAGCAAAACAAATTCAAATTTTCAGATACAATCTAAACTTTAAAATTGTATTTACCCTAAATCAAGTCATTTCGGGTGATTTTATTTCACACAACGCTTAACACCTTTAACTGTGATGATGAGAAGATGGTGGAGGGATGTGATGTAAAATAAAATGTAAGAAAATCAACAAACAAAAAAATAAAGAAAAGCCCGAAAATCCTGGGTTATTATACCTCTCCACGTTTAATATTTTCTTCTTGTTGTGTTTTTGGACTTCCCTTAAGAAAGTTTTCTTAAGGAAAAAGAAGAGGATTTTATTTGTTGTTATTGTTGTTGTTGCTTTAGTAATCCCATGTGAGCTGTTTTTATATAATTCGATCGAATCTTTCCCCTCACGGCGGTGTGGTAAGAATAAAATAAAGGAATATTATATTTTTGTGGGTGCAGAGATAGATACACCTTCTGTATAGTTATTATGTATTTTTGTTATCCTTGAAAAAGTTATTGAAATAAGTGGCCAGGATCATTGAAGGGTGTCTTTTCGTTCCTTTTATTTTTGTTGCTGTAAGAAGTAACATGATTTTTTATTTTAATGGAACATGTTTGCCTTGTAAGGTACATAGCTTGAGTTTGTGTGTTTATTTTTTTATTTTGGTTTTATGATACGAACAGGCCATATAGACAAGTGTAATATTTACTTAAGTGCATATGGTATGAAAATTCAAAAATTAAGTGGTTGTTCAGACGATTAATGTCATATCGAATGACATCTGAGACTCAATGGAGCTTACCTACATTTATTTTTAGGGTTTGAAAAATAAAATTTCAAATAAAATAAAAAAACATAAAAAAGGATCTAAATTGAAACGTCAAAATTTGTTTGGAAATATCATATTTTTATGTAAAATTTTTTATTAAAAAATCGAATAATGAAATGGATGCTTTAAGCTCGATATCATGGTGATAAATCTCAAATTAAGCAATAAAATGTTCAAAACTAAATTTAAGGAAATGCAAAGTAAAAGTTTTTGAGGTTAAGTTAGATTTCTATTTAAGAAACTAGGAATAAAAAACTATTTCCTACTTAAATTATAATTATCACACTTGCGGTATGTCCTTAAAAACTCAAAAAATTATACTTTAAAGTTTCGAATCGATTGTAGAACATCCTATGCCTTTAAGAATAAAATAAGCCTAATCACTGAGAACATGTTCGCAATTCAATCCTTAAGATCTACGACCTATCATCATCCCCTCTTTAGTCCTACGAAAGATTGATTAATATCCATTTAGGGGTAAGTATTGATATCAGGCTTCTTGCTATGTCTCACTTCGCCCACTTTAAAGGCAAATCGTTGGAAAGGCTTTACTTTGGTTGCTTTCCTTGACATCGAAGGTTTTTTAACAACGTGGACACATTTACACTCATACCTGCCTGGATGACGTTGCTATAGCGGTTTCAGGGAAGTATCTTAACATCCTAAAAATGCCTTAGACAATGTAATACTTTGGGCTGACCGGTGTGGACTGTATCAACCCACATAAAACCAATTCAGTCATATTTTCGAAGAAATTCAAAATTCCCTAGTAAGCCCTTTCTAACTTTTAAAGGCATCTAATTAAAGTTCTCAGATGAGGCTTAGTACTTGGGTCTTATTAAAAAAAGACTAAACTGGAAACGTAATGTACCAAGAGGAGTCAAACAATTAAGCTCTAACTAATTAAGAAGAACGATCAGCTCGCCCATGTATGAGCGGATTGCTACGCACAACCTCTCCTGTGACACTGGACACTCTACTCTTCCTAACACCTCTTTATATGCAAAGCAAACAAATAGCTGAAAGCTGTGCTATTAGCCTTAAAGTTTCATCGCAGTGGGCTTATAATAACATACGTAATTCTTAAGACTTTAGAATCAATTCCAAAGTACACAGACTAAACCAAGACGAGTCTAATCAATCTCAATGATATTAACATAATTTGCCTTTCACGTTTCGTAATGTGCTTAAACTGGGCTCATTTATACTAGAAGAAAGCCTCGCGATTTAAGTGGTATTACAATAGACCATTAAACTGGCTTAAGTGTATTCTACTACATTATGGACAGCCACTTCAACTTAAACTAATCTATGTACCAAATTAGCTAAGATGCGACACAGTTCTGATAATTGACGGACTTATGTACTTCTCTACTACCAGTGGCATGATAGTTGGTGTGTTGGACTGTCATGCAAGAGGTCTTGTGTTCAATCCATGCCTGTTCCATCTAAAGTTTTTTTTCAAGGGTACTGCCTCTTGCGAGAAATTGACAAATCCTCTAGGAGTAATTCTTGTCATGAAAAGTGCTTTTTCAAATTAGCCATTTGGATTCGGCTTGAAACTGTAGTTCCCCTCCATTCCTGATAACAGTAGTCGCACACAGGCGTGGTTGAGAAGTGTAAGTCACTAGGCCTTAGTAGTTCTCAACGGCGATCTAATTGATTTTTTTATTTAATGAGTATTTGACTTAAAACCTAAGTTTGTATAAAAATACGGTGACATATAGGGTTTTTTACACTTCAAAATTCTCAGAAAATAGCATCGAAAACATCGTTAAGCTAAAAAGAATAGTCGAAAAACCAAGAACTTTATGTTTCAATTAAATAATTCCATAAGTTGGCCAAAAGCTTTAAAAAAGTCAGTGTATACACAGTCAACTTCCTAACTTTATTTTAAAATATTTGAACATACATATGTTTGGGAATTTTAGGAGAAACTGTGTTGCTGTTGCAAATGCCGCACTCTCACAAACAACTTGTTCAAAAAGTTTCGGAAACAAATAAAGTTTTGCAATGGGCCTGTAGTTTGTTATGTCCGACTTGTTTCTTTTCTTGAACATTGGTATAAGACTTGATGACTTCTCCATATACTTTAAAATTTGATTGTTTTCATGATTATAAACGTAAGTTGTTCAACTTAAAAATCTCAACACTTTTTTAATAATATCAGGCGAATACCATCCGGACTGGTTGTGCAGTCATCATTGATTTTTTTTCATGATATTTCTTTTTTATTATAAAGTTTGAACTTTGGCATTATGTGCGAAACACTACAGCATGACCAAGACACGAATTGTTGCTATAACCGATTCTTTTGAGGTAATTTTCGACCACTTTTTGACACATATTGGGTGATATCTCAGCCATTACTTGACGAATGTTGGATAAACACGGTTTTTCACGTAGCTCCACAAAAAAAGTCCAGTGGTGTCAAATCACATGATCTTGATGAAGAGTTTATATCGGCACTTAGAGAAATTACGCAGCCAGGAAATTTCTTTTGCAATAAAGCCATATTCGCTCGAGTTGTGTGGCATGCGGCAATGTCTTGTTAAAACCAAATGTTTTGCAAGTCGTTTTCAGAAAAAGCACAAAAAAGTCGATTATTATATAACCATAATGCTCCAAATTGACGGTGACAGTCGTTTTCAAAGAAGTTAGGTCCTATCACAGCTCTGGCGCAAACAGTGTTTTTTTTGTGGATGTAATGTCCTCTATTCAATTTTAAAGTTGAGGATTTTCAAAATCCGAATACTAATAATAAATTTTGTTTGTTAACATACGCACTGAGTAATAAATGTGCTTCGTCGCGAAAGAAAATTTATCATAATATGCCGTAAGACAGCCCTAATTCCTGAGATCGATGATTAATCGACACATTCGGGTCTTTGGCTACAATTTCACTTAGAGGAACGATGTTTTCAGTTGTACGAGCGAAACGATTATGCATCTGTACCCATTCCAGTATCTTCAAATTTCTTCACAATTTTGGCAATTGCTTTCCTAGTTGGAGGATTATGTAAACCAAAATCTCCTCTTAAAGCACGGGATGTGGTTGTGGCAGAATCAGCATTTTTGTAAGAGGTTTTTACAATTTTAATGCGTTTTGCGAAAAAAACTTAAACAAAATTGATTTAACAAACTTAATTTGACAGATGTCAAATTTCAGCCTTATACTCTTGAAACTGCAAAATGGATAACCCGTTATAAGCAATCAAAAAAATGACTGTGTTCAGTAAGCTTCAAACCATTTAAATCTGCAGGATCAGATGGAATAATACCAGCCGAGCAACAAAAGACATCTGACATAATTGCACCAATCCTTGAGGCAATTTTTACCAGCTATCTTTACCTGGTCCATGTTCCCTCGGCATGGAGAGAAGTTAAAGTTGTTTTTGTACCCAAAGCAGGTAAATGTTCGCAAGTCAATCCTAAAGATCTACGACCTATGGGTCTAACATCATTCCTTCTTAAGACCTTGGAAAGATTGATTGATATCAATTGAAGGGCAAGTATTGATACAAGACTTCTGTCTTCGTCTCAACATTGGCATGTTGTAAAGGTAAATCGGTGAAAACAGCGTTACACACTTTAGTACGCACAGTCGAATATTACCTCCATCATAAAGAGTTCACTATGAGTGCTTTCCTTGACATCGAAGGTGCCTTTAACAACGTGGACTTATCTGCAATCACATCTAAACTAACATCTCTAAATGTAAAGAGTTTGCTTCGGGAGTTAATTCATTTAATACTTACTAGTAAAATAATGAATTCAAAACTGGGCAACTCTTCTGACAGACGATTCGTTAGTGGAGGGACACCGCAAGGTGGTGTTCTATTCCCTCTCCTCTGGAATCTAGTGGAGGCCTATGCAGTTTCAGTAAAGCATCTTTACACTCTACCTAACTCTTAAAAATGCCTTAGACAGACTAATTCTTTGGGCTGGTCGGTGCGGACTGGGTGTTAACCCACACAAAATTACATTTGTCAACCCTCCCTATATTAAAGGAAACCAATTAAAATTCTCAGACGAGGCTAAATACCTGGGTCTTGTCATAGATAATAAACTGAAATGGAAACGCAAACAACAGGAAAGAGTCAAAAAATCTAATGTAGCTCTCTTTTCTTGCAAAAAAGCTTTTGGTAAAAAATGGGATTACAACCCAGAATCACGCATTGACTATACACATCGGTAATCACACCGATTTTAATGTGGTGGACTGCTTTAGAGAAAGGTAGAAACAGGGATAAGTTAAATAAAGTCCAACGTTCAGCTTGCCGATGTATAAGCGGATTGCTTCGCCCGACCCCACCTTACTTTTCCTTTCACCTCTTTACATATTTAGCAAACAAATAGCAGCAAGCTCTGCTATTCGCCTCTAAGCTTCGTCGCAGTGGACTTACAACAACATTGGCAACTTCGTAATTCTTAGGTATTTAGAATCAATTCCAAAGAACATAGCCAAAGCAGCCACCAAGTATAACAACATCTTCACGTGGCAAGTCACAAAAAACATCTGGCCAATACTGGATTTAAAACGTTCAAGGTGCTTGCTCTCTCTAAGCACATCGCATATAAGCTCGATAATAGGTGTCATAACCGGACACTGTTTAATAGGAAAGCATGCCACGAGACTAGGCGTATTCTCAAATGACTTTTGCAGAAGCTGTATGGATGAGGAAAAGGAAGAAACGGTTCTTCATCTTCTCTGTACATGCCCTGCTCTGGCTCGAAAACGCAAGAATTACCTAGGAGAATTCTTCTTTAACGATCTAAATCATATCAGCATAATCAGCCTCTCACGTTTCGTAAGAGACTCAAACTGTTTCCATTGAGCTTAGGAGGAAGCCTGAAGATTCATGTGGTATTACAATGGGCTATTATACTGGCCTAAGTGTGTTTGTTTCCATCTTGGGCAGCAACTTTAACCTAACCTTACCTAAGATGATTACTTTAGTCACGAAAAGGGTCCAAAGGGGGGTGATATTTATCAATATTAGTAATTCCCGATAGCAGACAAATTTATGACAAAGTCTGATGCCAAACTAAGTTCTAAACTTTGCTTGAGAGGATTTCCATCTAAATCCTTACCAAAATGAAGATCATTTTGGTAAACTTCAAACTTTTGACATGAGAAGCTTGAATTAAGCAACAGTTCTGTCAAAGCGAATATGTCATGCAGAAATGATTGAGATTTAGAAAAATGTCAGCAGTCTTACTGTAAGAACCCCCTTACGCTTTGATAGAGGAGTGCAAACCTGTTAAGTTTATTGATAATTTCTCTTGAGGCCAAATATTAGAATCACAAATAAAATTGAAAAACATGGAAATAAACACTAATTTACAAGAAGAAACGGTGCTATTTGGCTTACTGATTTTAGAACACCTTAAAGAAGAACTACTAGATGTGAAATTATATCTGTAGGGGTTGTAACGGGCTCCAGACCAAATAAAAATAAGTTTGGGTTTCGAGACAGCTTTTATAGGGATGGAATTGTTAAATACTGTTCCAATAGTTGTCGGCAGCTCAGTATGAGTCCAATGTTAAAGGTGTATGAGGAGTTCGGATGAAATCATTAATGTCTTATTCTTATAAATATCGACAAGGAATATATTTTCCACCACTAACACTCTTTTAATTTTTCGTGGTAAGTTTACCAAAATAAATAAAAATCAATGTCTCATATAATTTTTATTTTTGTTTGTGTAATTAATAAAATATTTTGCCTCAAACACAGACCCAAAAAAAAAGTCCTTGAATAAAATTATAATTTCCAAAATTAAAAATCTGCATTTTATTAAAAAGTTCTCTATCTCTCACTCCACTCACAGTAAAGTAGCATTTTTTTAATTAAATTTGAGGGTTTCAAAAATATCCCTAATATTTCTGTCGCTTAAAATATTTGATTTGGATAAAAAAGGTTTTTGCATAAATTAGTTTTCTTTGTTTTTTTATTCCTTATTTGTTTGTAAAATGCGACAAAAAATATGCACGAAGTCAATTAAATATGTCCTCACGAAATCAGTTTCAGTTTTTCTACTTCTTCAATTTCTTAGTTTTAAAATTGAAATCCGCTTCGAAAAAGGAAGAAGTGACGTCACAAAATGTCCTTCAATAGCCAAAATATATCATATCGACAATAATTCTTCTTTTTGGAATAGAAAAAGAAAATCAAATCAACAAAAAGAAAAAGAAGAAACTTTTTCAAATTGAACACATATCGATATCCTTTAAAAAAAAAGGATTTTTTAACTTTCATTCGATTCGATTTTCGTGGCGCAAAAATAGTTTTCAACAAATCAAACAAAACATAAATAAAATAAAAAAAGGAAGTAGCACCAACATTATAAATCCATGGAGAATTTTAACAACAAAAATCAATACACATAAAAGAAAAATATAGTAATATTTAACTAAGCTGTAGAAAAATTTGTAGTTGAAGAAAACCAAAGGAAAAAAAATACAAAATAAGAAAGAAAACAGCAACTAACTTTGTCCTTTTTATTTATTTTATTTTTCATTTGTATTCGAACTTTTCCGGATAAGAAAAAAAAAAAAACTATCCGATCGTATCGTATCAATGTCCTTTTCATTTTTCTCTCGTCCTCCATAAGAAGAACTTAAATCAGGAAAAACACGTTCCTATAAATAATATGAATTCTATATCATGATGGCTGACATATCCTGTGAAAATTGGCGTTGGTCCTGTTCTTGGTCTGTGCGTCGCGTCGGTCGTTGGTTGTTGGTCGTCATGTTTGTAATGTGGTGTAGGAAGCTGGAAGCTGAGATTCTTCGAAATTCAAATGAAATTATATGCACGAAGTTTATTGTGATGGTACGTTCGTCCTTATTGAAATTGAAAATCGTATTCTTATGGTATTCTCTGAGAAAAGGACGAGGAGAAAATCTGTTTTATAGTCATCTTGTGTTTTGTTTCTTTTTGAAAGTCCTCTTGATACGCAACATCATGATGATGATCATGATATCAATGGCAAATCTACATAGAGAATGGAAGCAGCGAAAAGTGGATAGCAATGGAGTTTGATGTGACCGAGAGAGTACCGAAGAAGGTACCGAACCGAACTGAACTGAACTGAACCAAGCCGGAACAATCCCAGATGGCTATTGTCATCGTGTAATATGATTGCTTCCGGCATTGAATGCAAGGATTTTATGTATGAAAATGTATTGTGATGTAACGGGAAAGTCGTCCCTATAACATTATGGCAAATCGGGAGAAGAAAATTAAACGTTTCTGATTTTTTTTATTTATTTTTTGTTGTTGTGAGGAATTCTTTTCGAATCAGCAAAAATACGACTAGTTGATGGGTTTTGCGTTGGCCTTGGACTTTGGATGGACATCTGTGTTATCACACATTTATGCTGGCTTCAGAGAGAGAAGAGGACGAAAAATACTTTTTCGTTCGTCCTTGGAGGATATCTTTATTCTATTGTAATCATTTTCTTTAGATAAGAGTATGCACGTAACAAAAGATATTTTTTATGGATTTAGGTTGATTTTTGTTTTGTATAAGAATATTATATCGTTTAGTGATAAGGATTTGCAAGGGGCTGGAGTTTGTTTCATAAGGCGCCTGATTAACTTATGTCATTATATTCAATGTGAACAATCTTTAATATATTTATATAAGCATTGATATTCGCCTCGAAGCTTCATAGCACATTTACCATTTCTTAATTCTAAGAAGCAATTCCCATATTTGGGCAGATGCCTCTAAAGCAAGTTTATTTTTGACATTATCTAAAAACGAGCTTCGAAAATGATATAGGCGATAGAACTATATCAGTCATTACGTCACATTGCGTTGCTCGAACACATTTGTAATGCTTTATGTCATTCGTTCTTCTAACGATATTTTTATAAACAGTGTTCTGTCGAATTAGCCAGTTGCATTCTCCCCTCAAAAATTCAGCAGTAATACTCATACTTCTAGGAATTCAGATCAAAATAAACTTGAGCTCAATTTCGGACGTTCTGCCAAGTATAGAGATTCTATTTTTAACCAAACATCGAGAATGTGGAATATTTAACCCAACTCTTTTTTTTCCTATCATTTTGATATTCAAAACTTTAAGACCAATGTGTACCGGTATCTCGTCTTTTATACTTCACTTTATTTTCTAAAGTTCGTTTTATGTTTAAACTTTAATCATGTTAAAGGTATTAATAACGCTAACCCCTAAAATTCCAAAGAATTTAGACTACACCATCCCCAACTACAATTCGACAGAATCTTCCAGATATCTATACCTTCCAGACCTTTCTGGACGCATACACGGGTCAATCCACCTTTATACAGAAACTAATGAAACGATTTCCTGTGCAGGCTGACTATGCAGATGAACTCGCCAGAAATGTCTAATACTGACACACCTATCGCTAGATGTAAGTTATTGCTAAGGCCAACATCGAGTCACGAAAAACATCTGGCCTACATTAGACTTAAAGCACTTAAGGTGCTTGCTATCTCTAAGCATTGTATATAAGCTCAATAATCGGTTTCATAACAAGGCATTGTCTAATAGGAAATCACGGCACACGGCTAGGCCTATTCTCGAATTACGTTTACAGAAGCTGTGTGGACGAGGAGGAAACAGTTTTTCACCTCTTCTGTACATGCCCTGCTCTTGCTCAAAAACGCAGGACTTACTTATAAGAATTCTTCTATAACGATATAAGAGATCTCAATCACATTAACATAATCAGTCTTTCACATTTCGTAAGGGAATGAAATTGGATTTATTGAGCTTAGAGTAAAGCCTACCACAATCGACTATTAAACTGGCGTAAGTGCGTTTAACCTAACCTAAACTAACCTTACTTGTCTCTGATAGGAAGGTTTCTTAAAAAGATTCTTTGTCAAAAGATTTTCAATAAGAGGTTTTATTTTGACAATCTGTTATTTCTGAGGCTGTATTGTTGTGTTGAGGAAAATAACGGTAAAAAAGTGTGAGACAAGAAACTTTACGCCGATGTTCGAGCGACGTAATCGAGTTGATGATATTAATGTCAGCGATCATTTTAAAAGATTTTCTTTGAATACTGCTCAAGAGGCTTAGATAAGTTACTAGAGAAACAGTCCAAAAATAAGAGTTATATTCAAGTCTCGGACGTATATAGGTTTTGTAGATCGTAGCCAGATCAGACGGAGAGAAAAATTTCTTGGCATGTTTGGCGATCGCTCCACAAAAAGTGGTTGCTGATGCAAACTCCGATGATGTCAAGATTGTCCCTTTTTGTTGATGCAAGTGACACTCATAGATAGTGACGAGGAAGGTATATCTCGCTTTAACGATACAAGACAGCATTGGGCTTTGGAAGCATTAAACTCCATACGGTTTTTTATTCCCCATTGAAGGTTGGAATCTAATGAGCTTATCATAATTTTCCGTTGCAGTTTTACATCCAAAGAGGAGGGTTGTGAGTATGGAAACGAATATGAAAAGCTTAGAGTGCTATCGTTAGCGAAACAATGTATTGGATTAGAAGTAGCAGACAGGAGATCATTTATAAAAATTAGGAAGAGAGCCGGAGACAAAACGGAGCCCTGAGGTACACCAGCATTTATTTTTTGGTTTTCAGACTTGAATCCGTCCAAAACAACATGTATTGAACGGTTCGAAAGAAAATTTCTAATCCAAGTAAGATCAATACCCAAAGCAGGCATTTTCGATAAAATAGCAGACTTTATCAAATGCCTTTGAAATATCGAGTGCAATAATCTTACTTTCTCCAAAACGATGTAATAATGTGTTCCACTGTTCGGTGAGATGAACACCACAAGTCACCAGTTGACTTATTGCTACGAAAGCCGTATTGCCGGTCATTAGGAAGATTCCGTTTCTTAGGATATTTTTTAAGCTGATAATTGATCATCCATCCCTGCAATTACTCGCACACAGGAATGATTGAGAGTTGTAAGTCACTAGGCCCTATTCTCTATTCCTTGGGATTGGATGAACAAATGCAGTTTTCCAACTACTCGAAACGACTCCGGAATAAAAGGATAGAGGGAAAAGCTAACACAAACACCTCTTTTAAATAATAGCGGGGATATTATTCGGACCAGCGGATTTATGAATGTTGAGATCTTTAAAAACTTTCGCCACAGTTCGAGCACGAAAAAAGATTGGTCCCGTCAAATCATTTACACCTTCAAGGACTGGGGGAGCCATGACACTATCTGGGTAGTGTAGAATTTTTGGCGAACTGCCTTGCAAACAAGTTAGCTTTATCAATAGAGCTAACTAAATTAGTGTCATTAACAACTAGCGTAGGAACTAAGAAAGAGGAAGAATTCTTCAAGTTTTGTACGAATGACCAAAAGTTCTTACTGCCTTTGGGACATTTCAGTATATTTTGACGTTTCAGGCCTTCCTGACTTGCTTTAAACTTTCCTGGTATTTCTCAGTTGTGTTGGCCCTTGAACATCGGAAGATCAACTCTTTTTCTTTGATAACCTCTTTGCAACTCAAATCGAACCATGACTTAGCCTTATATTTAATACTTTTAACCCTATTCGGGATAAATGTTTCCATTCCCAAGAGAATCGTATTAGTAATCATATCTATACTGAAGTCTACGTCACTACCGAGGAAGTATTGTGATTAGTTGAAGATCCTGAAGAAATTATTAATACCGTCCCAGTTGGCTTTTCCGTACTGCCAAATGATTCTCTTTGGAGATCTTTAGTTCTGTTTAATACGAGAAATTAGCAGATATGACGCTATGGTCCGATGCGCCTAGAGACGTCAATACACTGATTAAGTACTTATCAGTATCAGAAGTGAGAAACAAGTCTAGTGTATTTTCTGGTTGGTCATTTATGTCTTTAGAAAAGTTCTAAAATTAAAATACATTGTCTGTCTAATTTTTCCAAGTGACCTTTTTGATTTTGCAGCATTATAATAATTCAAAACATGTAAAAAACAAATTTAACAGCTAAATTTTGAATGCTTCACAGTGTGATTAAAACTTTGTTCAAATTAAGCTCTTCAATTAAAATTTGTATTTCCTATTTCAATATTTCTTTTTTAAATACCCCTAAACAATCTAATTATTTTTACCAACATAAGTACTCAATCCAAAGCTAATCTAAATATTACAAAATCCATAGAAGGTATTTTTTTTTCTTTCTTATAAATATAATAATTTCTGTAGCAAAAACAAAAACAACTTGTCTTGCAGCCTGAAGTGTGGTATTCCCAAAATAAAAGAAACTCCTTGCAACTATCTCAAATTTAAAATTTTTGTTTTCATTGTAAATATTTTGACTCTTCATGAATATATATTAAAACTAGAAAAAAAATAAATATTTTTTTTAATTTTTGAATTTAAATTTTCTATGAATATCTCTTCTATGCGACAAAACAATTTTCCACCAATCCAATACATAAAACAAACCCAAAGACACACACAAAACAAAATGCTCCATTTCCATTTAATATGCTTTTAGCTTGGAAAGATAATGTTTTCAAAGAATTTTCTTATCGCTTTTTTTTCGTCTTCTGCTTTTTCTTCTTCTTGCTACTTCCTGCTCGTTTATCCTTTCATTTTCTGAGGACAAGGACGAGGACATGCAATTTAATTAATTCAAGTTGAATTTTCCTTAGAAAATTGAATCAAAAAAATAAGAAGCAACAACAAGAAAAACAATTCTGCCTTTTTTTAACGATTTAATATTTATAAGGCAACAAATTTTATTTCCCAATCAAATCAGTGAGTTCCTTTTCAATTTTTTACTTTTTTTTTGGGTAGGTTTTTATTTTAACATGAAGAACAATCTGGGTTCTAAGAGTGACAAAAAAAATATATACATGGATGTATCTAATATTTAAAACATGACACTCGCGTAGAACGATTGAAATACATAATTTTTATACCCACAAAATTCAGAAGAAAGATACTTTATTTTTGCTCCTTAAATAATTGTGGTGTTACAAAAATAAATATGATAAAACTCAAAGACTGCGTCGCATATTTTTGTTTTTAAAATTGAACACTGAGGATAGATATTATATTTCGGTAGTATTTTTAAGGGAAAGTATCTTAGGAGGTTCGAACCACAGATACTACTACAGTTGTTAATTGTTCTTAAAACCAAGTAGAAAGTAAATATTTCTTTTGTTTGATTTTTTTTTATATAATAAAGTAATATATTATATTGTATTACAGGTTAAAATACATGTTTCTATATGTTAGAGCCTCTGAAATAAATGGAATAAGAGTCTTTCATCCACATTCTCCATTTAAAATTGAAAAACATTCTTCAGTTGCAAAAAAAAACTTTTATTAAAATAGAATCTTCGGATTTCTTGTATTATTGAACAAAAAGCTTAGAAATAAGAAATATCTTCAGATTGATTGAGGTTACATAGTGAACCATTCGGATTCAAATCAATTTTGTGAAGTCTATAATCAAGCTCAAGCATTTCAACACTCAATTTAAAGATTAAACTTATCTAATTGAAAGTAAGCTCGTTTCGAAAAAAATTATCATACCCGAGATATAAGTAGAGTTTATAGTAAACTGTCTTGTGTAACAGACTCTCTTGCCCGGGTTATTGATTTTTAATACATTGTTTCATCATGTGATAGAAATAAGGCCATACAACTCGTTTCTAAGTGCTTCTTAATTATCAATGCTTAGGATAGTTATATTCTGATGAGAAATCAAACCAGTCTTTAAAATGAGATTACCTAACATGTACAACTATCTCAATATCTTGTTCTGAAAATTATTATAAGGCTACGCATGACTTTAACAATATAGTCTGCGTTAGCTTTGAGGTTTTTTAATTAAACTGGAAGCAGACCAGATACAATGTCAATAGCGTAGTTTGGTGTATTAGAAAGAAGTCTAAAAATACGTTTGCAAAAGTACCGTTACACTAATTCGATTACTTCTAATTCCTTGTATTTATAAACTTCATAAGCATATAAGAGAGAACTTTTAATAGTTGTCTTCAATACTTGAAATTTAGTCGACGTATCTATTGAGTTACTTTTGAAAAATTTTGACCACATATAAATGATAGCTGCTTTTGCTACCTTCACTTTGTCTTTAAATTGAGATACAAGATTTAAGTTATGTGTTATAGTAAATCCTAGGTATTTGTAATGAGCCACTTTTTCTATGTTTGAGTCGTCAAGTGCAAGTGCCAGTTGCGATTGGCCCTGTTACTGCGGTTTCGAGATCTAAAAACCATTATCTTTGACTTTGAAGTATTTTAATTTTAAGGTCCAAAGTATCGCAATATTATTTTAATTTGTTAATCTATAGCTGCAAAGTCTCTGGATAATGGGTTAGAATGACAAGGTCATCTGCATATAAAAGTACATATTTCCATAATGTTAACTTATGATGATTAAAGGATAGCCACAATACTCGCCCTATAGAGACCACCATATCTGTTTGGAGTACGAACTCTTCTGCTAGAATTTGTCATTTTTTATCATAATAGGTGGAATTAGAGCAAGATTGTTTTTTGCTTTTCTCATTCTTAGTTGTTAGAAAAAAGCTGTTTATTCAAATATTTTTCGTATGTGCAATCTTGAGCGTGTAATATTGTCTTCGACTAAACAAGGTATAGGCCATGATTTTTGAGATGTTTGTTGATGAAAGTTTGGTTAAATGAACTTTTAGTAGATATAAACATATCGCCGGGAAGTTCAGCAAGGGTTATTTTGTGGTCTTGTGGTAGAGACTATCGTAGGCCGAGCAGAACAATGGGAGTTTGGCAACCCAACCTTCTGTTCCATTGCATTTGATTGGTGTCTTTAATGCTTGGTGGAATCGCTCGATCATTCTATTTGCCTGTAAATGATAAGTTGAAGAACAGTATCTCTTGTATCCAGACGTTGATAGCCCATCAAAAAGAGAAAAGAAGAGGTTGGGATGCGACCCACACTGATAACTTCCCATCCCCATCTGTCGATTTTTCTTGCTAAAAAGGTTTGTAGATTTTCATGTTTTGTTAAAAAAATTGTCAGTTGAATTATTTTAAAACATTTAAAAACTACCAACAATATTTTTCATATAATTAATTTTAGTGTCAAACCAATTTTTACCAATTTAAGTAGCATTTCTTTAAAGTTTTTATTTCTTTTATAACCAAATAAAAATTGGATAAATGAGAGATATTTACAACCGAGAATCAACTTTTTTTCAAATTTGCGTACTATTTTTTCAAGATTTTAGTTTTGTGTGAAAAAAAACGGACAGTTGGGTTCTAATAAAAAATAACCGAATGTCGAAAAAAATATTTTCTGTGAGACAAAATAAGTTTAAAGCCAATATTTTTAATTTCTGAAAAGATATTTTAGTCCAAAGTAAATTTTTGACAAGTTTTAGTGTTGTTTTTTGCAGGTTGTTATTTTTGTAAGAAAACTGTGAATTAGATTTTTCTCAAAATTTTACTGAATATTGACAATGATATTTGTTAAAAGATAATAAAAGTTTCAAGCCAATACATCAAATTTTTAAAAAGATATTTAAGTCAAAAATCAATTTTTACCAACTTTTGTTAATTTTTTTTGTAAGAAAACTGTTAATTCCATTTTTTTTCAAAATTTGACTGAATGTCGACAGCAATATTTTTTAAATTTGTTAATTCCAATATCTTAAAGTTTTGAAAAGATATTTCAGTCGAAAGTGATTTCTTACAAACTTTTTTTTCTAATGTTATTGGTCCTTGAGATATTTAAGGTTAACTAAAATTACGCTTTTTACAAATTGCTATGGTAAAAAAAACGTGGTACCCGTGGCGAGATGGTTGGTGCGTTGGACTCTCATGCCAGAGGTCTTGGGTTCAAACCCTGTCTGTGCCATCTTAAGTTTATTTAAGTCCTCTTGCGAGGAATTGACGAACTCTTCAAGAGTAATTCTTGTCTTGAAAAGTGCTTTCTCAAATTAGCCCTTCGGATTCGACTTAAAGTTGTAGGTCCCCTCCATTCCTGGGAACATTACTCGCATACAGGAATGGTTGAGAGTTAGAAGTCACTAGGCCACATTTCTCAACTGACTGTTGCGCCACCAAATTAATTTATTTTTTTATGATAAAAAAACCAATCACTCAATTTTCTTGAGAGCCCTTTCAAGATCTTTCTGCATTATTGTTTGTACAACAACATTTATTTGAAGTCGATATCTCTACTGGTTCTTGAGCTATTGACGACGAAAAAAACGTTGCGCTACAGACGTACATACGTACGGATGTACGAACGTATGTATTACGCATGCACAGACATCTCTCTAAAAATATTTTAATTTACCTCTAAGTCACTAGAAACGTCAATATTGCAAAGGATCTAATGATTCGTATTTGAAAGTGCTAGCGGTTTCAGTAGCAGATATGAAGTTGAAGTTAGCAATTTTTGGAGTTCTTTATCGGTTTGCTGTTGGTTTGGCAAATCGTTGAAGTCGATTGAAGATGGTGAACAAATTGCGTTTACTTTGGATAGAGCTAAAACCACTCCTTGTCATTGTTATAAATTATATCAGTTGTAAACTTTCCGAAGTAGCTCAAATGTCTGAGTTGACGAGGCCTTGACTTTTCAGGTTTTTGTTAAAAGGTGAAAGTAAGAGGTTTGTTTTCAGTATATACCACAAACTGTGTTCTTTCCAGCATGTATTAAGAGAAAATAAAGTAGTTGGAGCAACAGTGACTTATAACTCTCAACTTATAATGTTATCAGGAGTACCTTTACTCCTACTGTTTATGCCGAATCTGAACGGAAAATTTGAGAAAGAACTTTTCATGACAAGAATTACTTTTGGAGAATTTGTCAATTCCTTTTTTTCCTTTAGATGGCATAGGCATGGATCGAACTTAAGACCTCTGACATGACGGATACTAAATCACGTATGTAAAATGCTTAATTGCCATTTGAGCCCTTAAAGACTCTCGTGATTTTAATTTAGAGTGTCCGTATGGGACCAGTAAGTTAATTTTAAGTTATGGTTAATGAGGCTAGTTTTATGAATTTTCGTCTAGCTTTAAGATAGTTTTAAGAATTAATGAATAAAATAAATTTAAACAAAAAACTCTCGTGATCATAGACACCATATTTTGTTTGAATTGGTGAAAACTGTTTTGAAAAGAATCTAAGTGGTTGCCAATGATTGGATACACATTGTTGTATAACAGAACCTGAAGATGTATCAGGCGCAACTGTCATAATTGAAAATGGAGCATTAACATCATGCTTGGTCTTAAGTGACTAGGTTTGTCTTGGTAATGTTTTCAAATTCTTTTAACAAATCATAAATGAAGGACTATGGATTTATTGGTTGGCACTTGAAGAAGTTGTGGCACCAAAACCATGTGTTTCAAGAATTGTTTTTCTATCGATAAGTTTCTTATTTTTAACGTCAATGAAAAGATCGAAATATTACAGGAAATCAGATTTAATGATTGATTCGATTACTGGAGCATTGAAAAAAGGCCAACAAATGTTTCTGTGAAGACCCAGGTTGAGTGACATCAATCGTTTGCCATAAGTTCGAATTTCACCGTAATTCCCTGCGTAAAGGAAACTGCTGGATTGTTTTTTTTTTCGTTTTTCTACATTGATAGGAGACATTTCTCCTATGAGAATAAAATTTATTTGTAGATTTCTCAATAACATAAAGAGCGACTTATAGTGTCGATCTACAATTAAGTCGCTTATTACTGCACGCAAACAAGTTTTCCATCTTAAACTGACAAGCCTGTTGGCATTTCCTTGCCTCTGTACCATATCTTTGATGGTAGAAGCAATCATTTAAATCTTTTGATCTCAATCTCTTCTTGAAAGGATAGTTTAAGCGAAAAAACTTTGACTTCTAATAACTTGAAGCTATTTTTTTTCTTCTCGAGATCAGCAATCTAATTTAGTAATTCAAAAATTCTAGTGATATTGAATAGTGCCAGCGGTAGAAGGGTTGAAGCATAAGAACATTTTTGAATAGGAGTAAACACCAACTACCAAATTTTTAAGGTCTTGATTTTTACTACATTCCATTTCATCCATAATATTCTGAACTTGTCTGCAAAGTAAGGTCTTTCATCTTTTTTAAAAAGTTAAGGTGATCGTCTGGAAGAAAGGCTGATAAGAATATTTCGAGCTTCAGTTAGTAGGAGGTATCTTCCACTAGTGTGAAACTAAGCCTCAAGCTGGAGGAACAACATGTCCAACTTCTGTTTTCAGAAAAGTTGATTTTTTATAGAAGTCTTGGCAATTACTTCTTCTGAGATTTTCCCTTTATGTATCAGGCATTGTGTTGGTATTGCATAGATGTTTATGGTATGTAGTTTAATAATGGCACCTTACCGTAGGTCGGGGGATACCTTGTATTTGTGATAATGTGGTATCTTGCGATACTACAGAGTGTTTTAACTCTGGGTCACCAATGAAGTTAATTGTTGTTAAAGAGTGTTTTAACTCTGGTTTACCAATAAAGTTAATTGTTCTTAAACTGAGTAAAAAGTAATTATTTAAAAACTAAGTTAAAAATATGATTAAAAGATCGCCAACGAAATGGAAGTCGTTAACAACAAGATACATGAATAATAACTTAAATTTTTTGACAATATCTAATAAGAGCTAATCAGGTTAAGTAGAAAGTCCTTAAGGAGTCAACTTTAATACCAGTTTTAAATGTAATTTGTTGCTTACTTGTCCCAATATCTCGACCAAAAAAGAATTATTAATATATCTTAGTGTCAGTTTTTCAATAAAAATAATGTTTTCATGAAACCATAATTCGTCCTTATATAAAAACAAAACCAAAAAAACATTCCCATCAAAAGGAATCAGACCCACATAACGTACATATATCTTGCGCATTTTGAATAATTCAATGTGTATTATGTGTAATTTATGAAGCGAAAAATAAATAAGCTTTATAATCTTCAAAATTGTGTTAGAATTTATTTCAAAATCAACGAAGAAGAAAACGGCTATATCACTCTGAATAATTTTTTTTCTAACGAAGATGTGATTTTTTATTTTTGGTTTTTCTTATTTATTTTATTCCACCAAAAAATCAGTAAGTCCTTAAATAAAATAAGTTGAATTTTTCGTCCTTAAGATATTAGCTTGTAGTATTTGCAAAAAAAAATGTAATTACTTTCACCCTTGATTTAAAAAACGTGTATCAAAAATTAATTATCGATATTGCTTGCTCGATCAAATAATGATTCCTCATTCCAGAAGCTTATACATGTACGTGTAGTCTTTTGCCTGTCCTGAGTTTTTGAGAAAAGTCAAAAAGATATTGTGGCTTAACCTAATCACCTTGCTTTTTTTTTTGGCTTTGTTTTTGTTTGTAGATTTTATTTCTTTTTCTTTACAGCTCATATCCTGAAAGATACATTTTGGTTACATGCAGAAAAATCGCGCTAGTAAAAAATAATATGACCATTTTCATAAAAGTATCTAACTATTACCATATCCTTGGGTGACATGCTGCTGGCTAAGGCTATATAACGTAAGCATCTGTATGTCTATCTATGTTAGTATCTCTGGGGATGGATGGAAAAAGGACCTGTTTCATCGTAAAATAATATCTTCTGTTATTTTTTTTTTTGTATTTTTGTGTACATTCTTCCTGAGGAAATCCCTCGACGGCGATGACAGTGATGGTGTTATTACCGGAATATAGCTTTTAACCAGAAGCCTTTCCCCTTTTCTCTGTCTCCCCGGTAAAAAGGGGTTAAAACGGGCAAAGAGTTAGCCATAATTTTGCTCTATTTAGTGCGGGTTTTTTCCTCTCTATTTTTACTCATAAAATTTATATTCTTTTTCCCGGAAAAGTATGCAATAAATTACATATAAGTCGATTTCTGGTGGTAACGTATATTAAGTCATATATATTTAGAAAAGACAGAATAAAATTGCTAATGATTTACAAAGTGTTTGTCACACCGAAATTTCATCAGCAAAAAGTCAATTCATTACGAAACCGAAAGGAGAATTCTTGATTTTAACAGATTTGGGTTTTTGAGGATTTGAAATTTTATTTTGAAAAATGGGTAAGACAAAATAAATGAATAGAAATTAGTCTTTTTTGGTTTTTGTGTGGCATTAGAAACCAATGAGTCCTTTGCGGTTGGCTAGGGTTGAGTTTATTTTGCGAGAATGAGTTGATGATGAAGTTGGGGAAAATATATTTGGAAATTGATTAAATTCCTGAGAAAATTAATTCTTAAGGTATTTAGGAAGTAAGAACCACCGCTTCCTTTTTTTATTTTTAAGGGTTGGTGATTTTTTGGAGGCATTCATAGAAGTTCAGGAATTACTATTAAATGGGTTGATTCGGGAAAGCATCATTTAAGCACTTTTTATAAAATAAGCGATAAAACAAGTACAAGATCAGCAAAAGTCTCAATAAGAGAACGATTTCCAATTTTATTCCAAAGACTCAAGTTCTTTATAGGGGAGGGAGTTTCGTGTTTCGGACGAGATAAAAGGTTTGCAAATTATATCCAGATTTTGCATCGTTGGAAAAAAAACTTAACACTAACTCCACAAGAAGTGGGTTGTGATTCACATACCTAGAACTGAAAGATGTTCAGTCTATTCTATACAAATAGAAATAGATAGTGGCATTTGGGGAGGGTAACGCTTTTACAACTGTATTGAATTTTCGAAGCAGTAAATTCTACAAGGTTTTTGATGGCCTATTTGAAAATGCTATGAAGATTAGAATTTAACGAACTTATCATACAGTGCCGTTTGTAGTCCACATCCAATGGAAAATGATGAAAATCTTAAAAAAAATATGAAACGTTCATGGTTGTGCCTTCAGCGATACAATTAATTAATTAAGTAGTTTTAGACAAAACATGATTTATAAAAAGAGGCGACCCACACTGATAACTTGCCACCACGTCTCTCGATTTGTCTCTCTTAAAAGGTTTGTAGGTTTTCGTGTTTTGTTAAAAAAGTTCTCAATTGAATTCTTCTCAAAAAATTAAAAATTAATAACAATATTTCGCATATGACGGAAAAGTTTGATTTCAAAATTTATTTTTGTTCACGAGATTTTTTAGTTTTTAACCAATTTTTACTAATTTTAGTAGCATTTCTTAAAAGTTTTTTATTCCTTATATAAACAAATACAAATTAAATGAATGAAATTAATTTGAAGTCAATACCTTCTTCCGAACCGAACCTAATTTTTAACAAATGTTCGTATTTTTTTTAGATTTTATTTTTTTATGAACTGCTGAATTTTTATCCAAAAATTCACTGAAGGTCGAAAACAATATTTAAGGTGAGATAATATAAGTTTGAAACCTATATTTTTGATTTTTGAAAGACATTTTTAACATCTTTTGTTAGTTTTTGTAGGTTTTTATTTTTTGTTAAGAAACTTCCAACTCGATTTTTTAAAAAAATGTTATCGAATGTCCAAATATTTCTCATAAGATAAATCAGATTTTTAAAAAGATATTTGTGTAGAAAATGAATTTTTGTGAACTTTTGTTAAATTTTCTTTTAAGATCTTATTTTTTGTAAAAAAAACTGTCAATTCGATTTTTCTCAAAATTGTATCCGATGTTAAAAACGTTATTCTTCGTTGTACAAAATTTTTTTGAAAATAAAATAATTTTTTTTTTTCTAAAATTTTCGAGGTCACAAATATTTTTCTTCAGTATTTTTGATTTAGAAGAACATTTTGGATTTTTTTTCCAAAATATAATAGTTTGGTATGGTTTTGCAGCAACCTTTTGGTGATGATAACGCCGTTTTTATTGACAGCTGCGAAAGATATTCCGTCTATGCTTTTTGATGCATCAGAAAACAAAAATTGCCATCCCTGTTTCTTGTGTTACTTGAAATATGGATTTATAGGTGCTAGACTTAGGATAGTTGTTAAAATAGGAACGATGGCTTCGCAATAAAAATACCAAGGTGAGTATTTGCATACATGTTTTCTGGAAGTGATGATAGGTGTTTCAAGTTTAGGTGCATGACTGATGGCACTTTGATGAGCTGAGGGATATTTTGGTATTTTTTTTCTTCTTAGTATCTTAATAGCATTGTCTTGGATTGGTGATGAGAATGGTGAGTTGATTCTTTGTAAAATTTACCTTGTGAGGAGATCGAATCGATCGAATAAGTTTGGAAGACTAGTTTCAACTACAATGTTTTGAATTGGTATTGGAAGGAAAGCGCTGGTTCGAATTGCTGCATGATATGATGTAGAGATAAAATTCAAAGCTAATTTAGAACATTTTAAATAAATAAGAAGCCCATCATCAATTTTACTTAACTTAACTCAAAAGCTTTATCAAGTTAACCCTGGCAGACATTACTAAATATATAAACAATGTTCCTTAAATCTATAATAAGAATCAAATAATAATCCAAGAGTTTTTGAGTATTTAACATTTTTTATAATAATATTGTTATGGACAACCCCTTCAATAGATTTTTGACATTTATTCTTACAAAAAATATGTAAAATTTTACTTTTGACTGTCAAAATAGAATTGATCCTGAAAAATAACCTCAATTGTATAAATCAGAAATTAAATTTGAAAAAATTAAAGACAGGTCTGTGAGGTTTTTATGTTTTGAAAACAAAATGAGATTGTCAGCATATAAGACGTAATTGATTTCAGGATAGATGTTAACGATTTTGTTTATCTCATTAAATGCGATAATAAATAAAACCTCTGATTTGTAAGGAATGACTTGACATAATTTATAATTTTAAGACCAAATTTCCAATCAATTTTTGGCTGTTTAAGTATTATCTGTGGACCGATCTTGTCAAAAGCTTGGTTGAAATCAATAGATAAGATGTTTGTGTGTTCTTTTCAGCAAGACTTGACGAAACAAAAAAGTCAACATGCAGAAGTGAGTCAATGGTACTTCTACCTTTTTTTTAAAGCGAATTGATTTGTATCTATTAATTTGTTTTTTTTTCGTTTTTAAATAATTTTATCTAATGTTTTAGATGGACACGGCAGTAGTGATGTGGGTCGGAACCCAAATACAGTGGAATGATCTTTGTTTGGTATTGGTATCGGAACAATTGTTGCGACTTTCATTTCCGCAGAAATAAAGCCTTTGTCAAGAATGGTGTAGTATCGGTGAATAATTGAGCATTGAGTATGAGATTCTGTAGAAACCTGGTGTTTTACCTTTCGAGGCATGTAAACAAGTTTCGAGTTAGATTTTCCATCAATGAAGCAGAGAGAGATGGCGGCCAGTATAGACAAAAGGGGTAAAATATTGAGTATTAGCGTTTAAGTAATGGGGATGAAAATTAAAGCCACTTTGATAATTTCCCATGTTTTTGCAAAATGTGAGTTGATTTCAATTGGATTAGTCAAGTTCGCAGTATCGGTTTTGATAACCTTTATGGTGTGGGGGAAAAACTTGCCTAAAAGACGGAATTGCGAAATATTAAGTTTTCAGCAGATACAATTTTTAAAAAAGAGGTTGGGATGCGACCCACACTGATAACTTCCCATCCCGTCTGTCGATTTGTCTTGCTTAAAAGTTTGTCTATATGTATTTTTACCAAATTTGCGTACTATTTTTTGTAGATTTTATTTTTTATGAAAAAAACGGACTGTTGGATTTTTATATAAAAATTACTGAATATTGAAAACAATATTTTCTCTGAAATAAAATAAGTTTAAAGCCAATATTTTAAATTTTTGAAGAGATATTTGAGTCGAAAATCAATTTTTACCAACTTTTATACATTTTTGTTCAGGTTTTTATTTTTTGTAAAAAAAACTGTCAATTCGATTTTTCCCAAAATTTATCCTTATGTTGAAAACAATATTTCTTATAAGAAAAAATTAGTAAGAACCTATTATCTCAAAGTTTTTAAGAGATATTTGAGTCGAAAATCATTTTTTACGAACTTTTGTTAATTTTTTTTTTCGGTTTTTAATTTTTTGTACAAAAACTGTCAAATCGATTTTTTTTAAACTTAAACTGAATGTTGACAACAAGATGTTTTGAAAGATAAAAGTTAATTAAAGCCAATATCTCAAAGTTTTGAAAAGATATTTGAGACGAAAATCAATTTTTACCGACTTTTATACATTTTTTTTTAGGTTTTTATTTTTTGTAAAAAAAACTGTCAATTAGATTTTTCTCAAAATTTTACCAGATATCAAAAACATTATTCTTCGTTGCACAAAATTGTTTTAGAGATGAAATCATATTTCGGTCGTAAAATTTTGGAGGTGACAAATTTTTTTGTTCAATGATCGATAGAATTTTAGATAAACAAAAATGGTTTATGAATGTTTTTAGTTGAAGATTTCAAATCTTTACATTTTTTCAATATTTGAACAAGATAATTTGGCGTTCCTCACGTTTTCACATTAATTCCAGACATTTTTCACCTAAGTCGCTAAAAAGCAATCCAGTTTATTTAAAAGTGTTTGTTGCAAAATATCCTTAGTAAATTTAGTATAATTCACAATTCTCAAAATAAAATAACCCTAAGTCTAGTCTAGATCTAATAGCTTTTATTTTCCTAAATAAGATTTTAATTGCAAAAAGGACAGTAAGAAAAATGGACTAATATAAACAGGATAGACGAAGCATGTCTAATGTCTATTAAATGACAAAAAAGTGTATTCAAATATTTTACTTTTTAAGTTCAGAAGTATCAAGTAATTCAAATTGCTATTGGATTTTTGAAAACATTGCATTTTAACCAACAGACACTTTCCCTCTTTGAGTTTCTGTTATTAACATTCTGCACAGCTTTTCACTCTCTTTTTCTCGCTCTTCCACTCAATCTACACACAAAAGCTCTCTTCTATCTCACCAAAATCACTTTCAATCTCAAAATGAGTCAAAATCGCATTGATTCACACATCTCGGACAACAAATGACACACAGAGAATGAATCTGCATATCAGAAATGGGTGAATTCCAATCCCTTAAGCAATGTATCTTATCTCGCACCGTACTCCAATTTCTGACATACCAAGACGAAAAAAAAGTATTTCAAGGATGAACCAAAACGAGAAAAAAAGCTCTTTTTACACAGCCTCTTCCTTTAAAAAAATATCTGAGTAGAGTATATCCTATCCTATCGCATCCACATCCACTCCACATACCATCCATACACACAAGGTGAAAGTCCATATTCGATATAAATTCCAAACTCAAAAAGAAAAAAAGTATCCTACAGAAAATATAGAACTTTTCGCTATGTTCCCACCTCTATGGAGCCGAAGAACAGTCTTGTGACGGTTGCCTTTTCGAGAAGTTCGGGTTTTTCGGTTCTGATAAACGGATACGGATACAAGCAAAATAAAAAATTCAAAAATAAAAACACACAAAATCTCAAAGGATACACAGAGATGGATAAGGATATCTAAGTTAACAATTTTTATGTTTATGTAATAACAAAAAGGATACAAATTTTTGGTGATGTGAACGGTGACAGTGACCGCATGAGAAGGCAAATTGTGGTTAACTTTTGAAAATAACAAACAAAATATATATTCCTCCTCCTCACGGTGTCCTTTTTTAACGGTTTGCATATAATTAAGATACTTTTTGGACGTTCGGTGTGTTCGGTCGTGGTCTATTGAAATTTTCGACTGTGTTTTATGTTTTGGGCTCTCTGATCCTTGGGTTGGTTGTTCATTTTCATTTTGATTTTCGTTTTCATTTCTGTGTCAAATTGTATCTCTCTCAAATTGTGTGTGGCTGCTCGTAGATTCCTCATCGGATTAGAATATTTGAAAGATTTATGTAATCACAGGAAGTGCTCTGCTGGCTCTCCAGGTTATATTTTTTGAAAAAAGTGTATCTGTGAGATACTTTTTTTTGTTGCCTTTTTTGCCATCACGAAAAATATAAGTATCGTTTTGTGTTTTTTTTTTCGTGGAAATATAAATTTTGTGAGTGGGAAATTTAAAAGTGTCAGTTAAATTTCAAATAATGAGGATTACCAAAAAGCATTCAATGAATACATTTTGAAACTAATAACTGAAGGATTAACTGTTATAAGGATACAAAACGGATTATCTAGCATCCTCGTCGTAGTTCGCTTGGAAAATAAATTAAATTCTCCCCATCGCTGACTGTGACTGTAACTTTGGCAGTGGTAGTAACAGTGGCAGATTTCCGTAGTCATCTTGTCATCTTTTAGTTTTTGGGGTAAGTTTTGGCTTTAGCTTTGGCTTTGGCGTCGACATTATTTTTTTTTTTGTTTGTGTGTTTTTGTTTTTCTCAAGTCAAAATATACCTACTCACTATTAAGGACGATCATCCCTTTTTTAGGGGGAGGTTGGATGTGAGAGATAGGGATGATTTGCTTTGTTTATGTGCCTGCGTTTAAGGACTCGTGATGTTGTGATGGGTCGGTTGGTCTTTGTGCTGTGAATGGGACACGCTCAATTTGATATTATAATTTATAAGTCCAGTTAACGTACCTATATAAATCTTTAGCAAGTGCTTTCTTCCGGAAAAATAGAAAATAGGGGTGCTGATGTATGGGAATAAAGGACGAAGAAGGACAAACGAAATGATTATGTAATCCGTTAATGTGTAGGAGTTAGGTATATAAGAATGGGTGTGTGCTTAGTCCTTGGTTTCTTGTCCTTGTTCTTATGCCTGTGCAGTCACTTAAAACAATGAACACTGAAGAATATACAAGACTTTAAATGTAAATAAATTTTGTAAGCTTCTGTTGTCATTTTTGTTGTTGCTGGTTTTCTTATAATTTTGTCAAAGAAGAGACTTTTAAGATATCCCTATTGTTTGGGTTTAATTGGCCCCTTTTTTGGGTTAAATGAGCATCGGTCTGTGACAAACTTAGGTAAAGAAAAAAAGGACATTCAAAGTTTTCATGTTTTTTTGTATTTTTTCCCTTTTTAAAGGACACATTTTGGGGTCACCAATGAAAGAGGATAACCAATTATTTAAGATATATTTTCCAGGTATCTGAACTTGTTTTTTTTTGCAATGTATATTTTCTGAACCTTTTTGCATATATTTTGGCTTTCTATTGAAAAGGTGTGGTGGTGTAAAGCTCCCGTTTATTTTATTAAGAAAGTTAAATAATATTCTGGTATTATCCTTTTATGAATTTTGTATATGCTATAAAAGAACCTAGAGAAGTGGAAATGATTAATCGGACTGAGTGTGGGTGACTTTTGGAGGGTATTTTTTTTGTTTGGTAAATGAATTATTATTATTAAAATGATGTATTCATGTTTTTTAAATTGAAATGCGTTCTTATTTAGTATAACGCGTTGCCTTTGATATACACACAAGGGATAGGTTGTTAAAGCTAATTTAAGCAAGACAAAGAGAGAGAGTGTATAGATAGAGAGAATTTATAAGCCTAAGGGTAATTAGATTAAGATTATTATGATTGATGACTAAATTTGCTTCCTTTTGAGAAAAGGATAATTGATATTAATTGAGATAATAAAATAATAAATAGAATTATTGTCTTTGAATTTATGAAGTTTTGGGTTTTGGTATAGTGGTAGTATTATTTGGATGGTTGGATTTGTTTTTATTTCTTTTGTGCATTCAAAGAAATTGTATGTGAATGTTGAAATTTGTTAGAATTTAATCGAATTGATCGTATTTTATCAGTACCCTTTTGTTTTTTTATTCAAAACTTGTAAACATTTTAAAGTAGATGAAATCAGATTCAAATTGAGTAGTTTGTTTTAGAAGCTAAGCTTATTTAAGTTGCAGGTTTTTAAAATCTTTAATATCTTCGTTTTGAATATACAACAAGTAATTCACAGCTTTCATGTTTTGAATTGATCCTGCACAAGTATTTGAATCATTTTTTAAAGTTATTTTTATTTATTAACTTCCCATAGGAAGTTATTGTAATGGGTCCGATTTGTCAAATTGAAAATTTTGACATTTCTCGACGTTTCAAGGTCCCTAGAGTCGAAATAAAAGATTTTTAGAAAGATGTCTGTGCGTGCGTGTGTACGTACGTTTGTACGTCCGTACGTCCGTACGTCCGTACGTCCGTACGATCGCGACGTTTTTTTCGTCCATAGCTCAAGAACCAGAAAAGATATCGACTTCAAATAAATTTTGTTATACAGATAATAAGGCAGAAAGATGCAGAAAGGGCTCTCAAGAAAATTGTGTGGGTGGTTTTTCACTATAGCAGGTTGAAAAAAAGGTGAAAATTTTAATTAATCCTAAATATCTTACGAACCAAAAACGCTAGAGACTTGAATTAAATTTTATAAAATATACTGTAACGTGATACCAAACAGATATATTTTTTGAAAAAATCAATATAACGGTTTTTTTTATAAATCAATAAAAGTGAAAAAAAAAATTTGTCACCTCCAAAATTTTACGACCGAAATATGATTTCATCTCTAAAACAATTTTGTGCAACGAAGAATAATGTTTTTGACATCTGATAAAATTTTGAGAAAAATCGAATTGACAGTTTTTTACAAAAAATAAAAACCTACAAAAAAAATTAAAAGTTGTTAAAATTGATTATCGACTCAAATATCTTTTTAAAACTTTGAGATAATAGATTCTAACTAATTTTTTCTTATAAGAAATATTGTTTTCAACATTAGGACAAATTTTGAGAAAAATCGAATTGACAGTTTTTTTTACAAAAAATAAAAACCTGGAAAAAATGTATGAAAGTTGGTAAACATTGATTTTCGACTCAAATATCTCTTCAAAAATTTTAAATATTGGCTTAAAACTAATTTTATCTTATAAGAAATATTGTTTTTAACATTTGGTAAAATTTTTCAAAAATTCGAATTGACAGTTTTTTTACAAAAAATAAAACTCTAAAAAAAACAATACCTACTAAAATTTGGTAAAAATTTACTTTCGGCTCAAATAGCTTTTCAAAAATTAAATATATTTGCATCAAACTTATCTTATTTCACAGAAAATATTGTTTTCAATATTCAGTAATTTTTATATAAAAATCCAACAGTCCGTTTTTTTCATACAAAATAAAATCTACAAAAAATAGAGCGCAAATTTGGTAAAAATACATATAGACAAACTTTTAAGCAAGACAAATCGACAGACAGGATGGGAAGTTATCAGTGTGGGTCGCATCCCAGCCTCTTTTTTATTTTTTTTCAAGTAATTCATTTTCAGTGTGTTTTGAATATTCGACTCCGCAAAACAACTCAAAATGTTTACTATTCACATATGGTTTTCAAATTGTGACAGATTTTGTTAATGTATTTTATTTAAGTTGTAATAAAAATAAATAATCATAAACATAAAAGTTCAGTAAAAAAACGTTATTATAAGCATTTGAAAAGTTAATTTGTTCAAATATTTTTAGTTAAATATAATTTAATATTAAAACTAGCACATTAAGAAAAAAAGTATTTACCCATTTTTGGAGTTTCTTAATCAATTCAAAAAAATATGGAATTCTATTTAAAATTTAGAACTTTTCAAATTGTTCTAAAAATAATCTAAATACTTTTCTTAAGTATTTTTTCGATTATTGCAAATATAATGTGAGTGAAATTTTGACATGTTTCAATAAAAATATTGAATTATGTTAGTTAAGGTTCAGTATTATAATAATCCTACAAATTTAATGGACACCAATACTTTGGCTGGTTATGTACACAATATTTCATTAATATTCAAGTTCATACAATTTTATCAACCTTACGAAAAATCTTCCATTTTTATACACAACGCCATGAGCCAATGTAGGTATAACGAAAGAGCATTTTTTTCAACATTTTCATTGAATTGCATTTTTAAATATTTGCATAATTTAAATCAATTGAATGAAGAGAATTTTTCATTTCCGTCTAAGAGTGCACACGACTGAGTTTGATATTCAATAAAAGGTGAATTAGGATTCGTTTTTTTTTTAAGTGAAATATGTAAATATTTTTCAAAATTCTTCATGTGAAATTTAAAATAATATTGAAATTAAAATTATCAATTTCAAGAAATGGAATTATGAATCATTTATCTTGACAAAAAAAACACCAATTGTATCTACCATGCAATGTATCGAAAAAAGTATATGTTTAGTATAAAAAAAACAGAAACGACTTCAGAATATTAAGCTAACAAATTACAACTTTTGAAACTCCGAAGTTGGCAATTTAAGTATGTTATTTATTCTTTATGAAAGTCGCTTTAGAACTTCATAGTATCCAAACGAAAATAGACATAAGAAAAAAAGTTAGTAGGAACAAAAAAATGGTTTTCAGAAGTATTAAAAAAAGTTCTAGTACATAAATAATTTAATCTACTTAATCACTTATTAAAAAATATGTTTGTATTTTTGTCATATTCTCTGTAATGAAATCAAAGTACTCAAAATATTTTTATTTTTCTTTAATTACTTAAAAAGTTAACATAATTATTTTACAGCTTTTGCTATTTTTATTTCTTATTAAATACAAAATAAGACAAAGGCAAAAAAAATATCAGAATAAATTTACAAAAACAGGTCTGAACTTTTCTTTTATTGTACAGAAACCATTTTTACTTGCTGAATACAGGAATTTTATGACAAGTATTGCATTCGCAAAAAATTTCGAACTTGGGATTTTAATCAAACATGACATTACGATGATACAGACCAAACCATTGGGTCGATTGAGTTGAACTCAAGGTTGAAGGTTTAAATCCGATTTGCGTTAGGCGTTTTACAATTATTATTTTTAGAGTAAAAATAAAAGTAGTTAAATGTTTTGGTTAAAAATTGAAGATTCGAATTCTATCAAAAATAAACCGATACCTAGATTCTTTTTAAATTTTCTCGAATTATTTTTCTTAATATGACATTTTTAAAAAAAAATATTGTATTTTGTGTTTCAAGTTTTCCTAAGAACTAATGAACGGATTTCAAATTTTGTTTTTAAAGATAGATAAATCTTTATTCATTAAAAATGATATATAATAATTTACAATAAAAAAAACTTACAAGCAAAGAACAAAAATAAATAATATTACAAAAATGTGATCAACTTTTTAAATGTTGTTTTGTTGACAAAGTAATTAAAAGACGAAAAAGAGGCTGGGATGCGACCCACACTGATAACTTCCCATCTCGTCTGTCGATTTGTCTTGCTTAAAAGTTTGTACTCGCATCAATTTTTACAAAATTTGCGTACTATTTTTTGTAGATTTTATTTTTTATGAAAAAACGGACTGTTGGATTTTTATATAAAAATTACTGAATATCGAAAACAATATTTTCTGTGAAATAAAAAAAGTTTGAAGACAATATTTTTCATTTTTGAAAAGCTATTTGAGTCGAAAATCAATTTTTACCAACTTTTGTTATATTTTTTTTAATTTTTTAATTTTTTCTACAAAAGCTATCAATTTTGTTTTTTTTTTAAATTTTACTGAATGTTAGAAACAATATTTTTTATAAGATAAAATTAGTTTGGAGCCAATAACTACAATTTTTGAAAAGATATTTGAGTCGAAAATCAATTTTTACCAACTTTTATAATTTTTTTTTTAGGTTTTTATTTTTTGTGAAAAAACTGTAAATTTGATTTTTCACAAACTTTGTCCTAATGTTGAAAACAATATTTTTTATAAGTAAAAATAAGATAGAAGCCATTATCTTCAATTTTTGAAAAGATATTTGAGTCGAAAATCAATTTTTACCAACTTTTATAATTTTTTTTTTAGGTTTTTATTTTTTGTAAAAAAACTGTCAATTTGATTTTTCTCAAACTTTGTCCTAATGTTGAAAACAATATTTCTTATAAGTAAAAATAAGATAGAAGCCATTATCTTCAATTTTTGAAAAGATATTTGATTCGAAAATCAATTTTTAATAACTTTTATACATTTTTTTTGTAGGTTTTTATTTTTTGTAAAAAAAACTGTCAATTCGATTTTTCTCAAAATTTTTCCTAATGTTGAAAACAATATTTCTTATAAGTAAAAATTAGTTAGAAGCTATTATCTTCAATTTTTGAAAAGATATTTGAGTCGAAAATCAATTTTTACGAACTTTTATTAATTTTTTTTTAGGTTTTTATTTTTTATAAAAAAAAACTGTCAATTCGATTTTTCTCAAACTTATATCAGATGTCAAAAACATTATTCTTCGTTGCACAAAATTGTTTTAGAAATAAAATCATATTTTAGTCGTAAAATTTTGGAGGGGACAAAAACGTCGCGAACGTTCGAACGCACGAACAGACATCTTTCTAAAAATCTTTTATTTCGACTCTAGGGACCTTGAAACGTCGAGAAATGTCAACATTTTCAATTTGACAAATCGGACCCGTTACAAAATATCAAACTCTAAGAGGTGCAATTTATGGAATATTTGGGCTTTTAGTTTAGCTAAAACAACACTTTTAAGTAGATACTTCAAAATAGACTCAAATAAGAATTTATGTAATTATTTGCATGGGAGACATAGTGTACCAGCAATTTCCAACCATACTCCCCGTTCCACACATTATTCCGACAAAAAGAAGCTTTTATCAAAATTAAGTCTACGGATATTTTGTAAAATAGGACAAGGTTTGAGTTGCAGAGTGAACAAATTGCATCTATGTCAGTTCTATGTGCCTTTAGTTGAGCTCAAGAATTTCAGTCCGTATTTTGAATATTAAACTTATATCAGAAGCAGAAAGGTCCTCACAGAAATAATAAAAATCACCCAAAGTCAAACTAAGACGGTTATAGGTTTCTGTAGAAAGTGATTCCGTAGCCGTTTCGAGATTAGGATCAATCATCGAAAAGCAGTTGTAAAAGTTATTTCTCCATTCTTCTTTGTTGTTTGCATTAAGATTTATTGCTAAATTATGTGCTGTGGCAAGAACATGCCAATTTCAAAAAGGGGAATATCCACAATGGAATGATATAAGCAGCATTTGCTTGTGTAGATTATATAAGGTCTATGCATAACTTTAATAAGATAGTCTGCGTTGGTCTTTCTTTTTCTAACATATATTTGCGGAAGCCCGGACTCAACACATATGGCGTTATAAGGCCTGCTACATAGCAGCTGGAATATTCTTTTGAAAAAGTATCTTTGAATAACTTCCATATCCTCTAGAAATTGGTACCCATACACTTGATTCCCATGACAAAAGGAATTGTTCACGGTTGCCTCAAAAACCTTAAATTTCGATTAAGTGTCCACGAAGCTTCTTGAAAAAAAATATGACCACATAGAGTTTATAGCTGATTTGACTACTAATAGTTTCTCTTTTTCAACTTCATCAGTGGTACCATCTTATGTCCACTTTCGTACATTCTTATCTGAACGGTTTTGAGATTCAAAAATCATAATTTTAGATGTAGAAGTGTTGATTTTGACATCCCATCAATCGCAATATGGTGTAAGCTTGTTTATCTGAAGTTGCAATGCCACTGGGTTATCAGAGAACACCAATAGGTCATCAGCATAGAGCAAAATCTTCAAAGATAAATCACCATAGTTTACGCCTCCCAGTAATTTATTTTCAATAGCATTGATAAAAAGAGCGAACATCAGCGGACTCAATATACAGCCTTGTGGAACACCTGTTTCGGTATCAAAGGATTTTGACATAGATATAATATCACAAACCATTGCAGACGTGCTTAATAAAAGTTGCTCATAAGTCCAATAATTGAATAACTGCTAGCTTACATAAAAGTGAACTTCTGTTGATGGTATCAAAAGCAGCTTTAAAATCGACGAAAAAAAAGTATATAGGCTTCTTTTTTGTCGATAAAACGCCTGGCAACGCTCGAAGAGTAAAAATTTGATCAATCGTTAAAAGGCCCGCTTGGAAATCAGCCTCATATCAACTTATCAAATTATTTCTTTCAATCCAATTCACAAGACTAACGTACAACATTTGCGCAAACAAATTTCTTAATGAGCTCGAACTGAAATGCCTCTATAATTTTCTGGTAAACTCGGATTACTTTTTAAATATACGAAATATTGTAGCCAAACGAAAGAAGCTCCGAAATTTCTTCTGTAAACATTTTGTTTAATAAACAAAACACAAACTCAAGAAATTAGGGAGTTGAATTCTTATAGAATTTCATAGGAATGCCATCCAAACCCGCTGCTCTGCTATCTTTCATTCTACTCAGAGATACCAACATCTCAACCATGGTAAAAGGAGAGTCTGCTGATCGATTGAAACATTTTGCAGGGTAAAACTGATGGAATTCTGGTCAAGATCTGGCAGTACTTAATCTTCAAAGCATGTGGCCAGGTCGTCAACACTAATACTTAAGTACAATGACTTGCTGCGACCTCTAAGTTCTAAATATCTGTATACTAAAAATATTTTTAAACTATAAGTGGAAGATCTTACATATACAAAAAAAATTATTATTATTATAATTTTATTGAAAGCAAATTATTAAATTAAAATTCTACTAACAATAATTTAATAAATAATTAAAAAAAAAAAAAAAACGCTCTAAAGATTTAAAAAAAAAAATTATAAATCAAGGTTTTCGGTTAACTAAACGGCATTTACATTTTTTAAGACAAACTTATTTTGTAAGCACATTTTTTACGTGCAATTTATTTTTAATGACTTGATACATTATATTTATTTTAACACGTTTAAGGCTTTTTTTCGCTACAGATGTCGATTTGTCTTGCTTAAGAGTTTGTAGGTTTTCGTGTTGGGTTAAGAAAGTTATCAGTTGAATTATTCTTAAACATTTGAAAATTATAAACAAATTTTGTATATGAAGAAATATTTTAGTTTGAAAATCTGATTTTGTTAAATAGATTATTAGTCGAAAACAAATTTTTACCAATTTTAGTAGCATTACTTAATTTTTTATAAATTGGATGAATGCAATTGAATTGCTTTCCATTTTTTGTAGATTTTATTGTTTTATGAAAAAATGGACTGTTGGATTAAAAAAAACTGCTTAACCCTCTATTCCACGCACAATGATCCAATGAAAAAAAATTTTTTTTTTTCGTTTTTGTTTTTCATTTTGTAAAATTAATTAAAGTTATTAACTTTTGCCATATATGGCTGCTTGTGCAGTTACGCATTTTTCAAGCTAACAAAAAAAAACAAACATGTATTGTATACCTAAAATTTAATTCAACAGTTTAACAAAACAAAAACATTTTCATAAATATTCGTATCAAAAGTCAAAATTTAATAAAAGAAACAAAAAAACTAGGAATGAAATGATGTGAAACAATTTCGATTTTTGTTCAGGCACAGACTTACTTTGCATTTTTTACACATAATAAATGACCTGTATTTGCAGTCGTTTTGACATAGCTGCCTTGATTTCTGCCATTCCGGAATGTGATCCATTGCGTCCAAACGAACCAAATTCAATGGAAAGTCATGGCGCCTTCCTTTTTTCTTCAAATGTTGAGTTGAGGAAGCGGGGTCAAAGGACTTGAATCAATGGTCGTTTTTTGACGCTTTGGAGTGTTCGAAATTGAAGACGGGCGTCCAATTTTCAGACACTTTTTATTCTTGCATAGGTGTTCTGCTATAGCCAGCTTAAAATCGAAGCGAGGCATATACGCTGAATCCTGATATTCCGCATAAAACGAAGTTTTTGTAACCCCATTTATGTGGCTTTTTTGGATTATACTGCTTAAGGTTATGTCGACACTTAGTGGGATTTGTTTGTTCGTCCACTGCAAGATGTTCTTCTTTTGGTATAAGAAGAAGTCATTCCCTTATATTATTTAGGAGTGGCCTGACTTTGAAAAGCTGGTCGTGTCCAGGTTGACCAAATGGAAAAAATTTATCATTATCAGCGAAATGGAGACATTTTTTTAATTTGGTCTCATAAACAAGAGGCTGTCCTAGTTGGGAGTTGCAATACCGCCTGGTAGAAGGCAATTTTATGAGGGACGTGAAAAAAGAAATACCGACAAATTGTTCCATTTCACTTCCCGTTATGTTGACTGGCTTACGAGTATTTATGTTGTTTTGCAATGCTTTTCTGTTGGATTCCTCAACAATCATATCAAACAGTTCTCCCGCGAAAAGAAAAGAAAAAAAGTCAGCGGGGGTCTCTAAAGAGGACATTTCTTCTGGAAGCTCTTTTGTCCCTAAAAAGGGATTTCTTTTCTTATCTTTCGATCTTAAAGTTGACAATGGTTTTTCATCATCCGAATCGTACTCCCTTTCATCGGCTTCAGTCACCTCTATGTGTTCTTTACAGTCCATATCCATATTCTGCTCATCCTCCGATTCAAGGATTTCATCCTCACTCTGAAAACCATCACCAGGAACAGCACAAAATCCTTTTCCGTAGAATGAAATGGACGAGATCATTGTTTTTCACTGCAAAAAAAGCACAAGCAGCCATACATAATATGATACCATAAATATTGTTGTGAATGGATAAGGAGCCATATATGGATGTTTTCAAAAATACGCGGTGTCTTGAATTCCACGGACATAATTGAACATTTAACTCTTTAATATTACTTACCAATATTGAATCTTTCTAAAAAATGTAATGCCAATAAATTATGCACAAGCCAGTGAATAATAAGCTTTTATATCAATGTTTTTTTTTTCAACGGTCACACTACACGCACTGTCAAATTTGATTGCGGATTTTCGCGGTTGTGCAACGAAAAATAAAACCAAATACACTAAAAAAATATAAACAATGAACTGTTCTAAGATATCAAAACGGTACCAATATCAGTTGCGCAATCCAAGCAGTCTGCGTTTAAAAATCAAAAGCCATATATGGCTTCTTGTGCAGTAGAATGGCCAATACAGGGGACCCTTTACTATACTGGAAGTATACGATGATTATTTGATAATCAAACTACAAAATAAAAGCAGAAAGTCAATAAAGCTAATTTGAAACCTTATTTTCCAGGATCTCGTTCGTGAGTTATCGAAAACAATATTTTCTGCGAAAAAAAAAATTGAAGACAATATTTTGAACTGTCTAAACTGTTAGACTTTTCTAAGATATTTAACTGAATGTTAACAACAAGATAAAAGTAGTATGAAGTCAATTTCTCAAAGTTTTCAAAGTCGAAAATCAATTTTTACCAACTTTTATTAATTTTTTCGCTTAGTTTTATATTTTTTGTAAAACTGTCAATTCGATTTTACTCTAAATTTTCCGGATATTTAAAATAATATTTCTTATAAGCCACAATTAGTTTTAAGCCATAATATCAAATTTTTGAAAAGATATTTGAGTCGAAAATCAATGTTCACCAACTTGTGTTCAATTTTTTTATTGGGTTTTTAGTTTTTTGTAAGAAAACTGTAAGTTCGATTTTTCTCAAAATTTTTCAAATTGTTAAAATTAGTTGGAAGCCATAATTTAAAATTTTTAAATAAATTGATAAAATAAAAAAAAAAACGTTTTCGATTTAAAAAAGTATAAAGTTCTTAAAATTATATATTAATTTTAATTAATTGACATTTTTAGCTTTTTTATTCTACACATTCTTATATTTTTTTAACACAAAATTATTATTTGAACTTTGCAATGCACTTTAATTATTTATGTCAAATAAGTTTAAATTAAAGGTGCTTTCCAGCACTAATATGAATTGAATTCAAAAATAGTTAACGCCCCTATTTGACAAAATAAACCAATTCTCATGATTTTTTTAATGGAAGTTTGTTAGACTTAACGTGTGTTTATTCATTCATACGTCATTCCCCAAGACCTTAAAAGCAGTACCAAATAATGAATTCTTTTAACTGTAAATAGATCTGACATAAAAATGTGGGACTTTATACAAATAAAATGGAAGTATGGCCATACTTTTAATTCAATATGAAACTACTTCTTTTTGCATATAGATATTTTTTTCTATTTTTTATTAAATACAATTTGATGTACATAGCAATTTTCAAAATATTCTCGTGTTCAAACAATATTAAGGATTACTCATAATTCTTACTTTACTCGTTTCATTTACCCTTACATCAAAAAAAAACCTTTAAAAAACTCTTAAAATTTCATTACAAAATTTACCTTGTATCGTGCTTCCTGTCGTCTTCTAATTCTCAAATACCATTCTTAAACCTGATAATTTCATAAGACCATAAGACTTCATTTGCCTTACTATAAAGCTTCTAAGACCATCATTTAGTATATATACGAGTACCGTACCTTACCAACCTCTATAAATTCCCCACATAAATCCATTTGGTGAGAAAAAAAAGTGTCACATTCATATAATTTTGCAATCCTCTTTTTGTATATATACATACCCTACACACATACATACGTACCTACAAAGTTTTCCACATCCGTAAACCCTTTTTAAATATTTATAAAACCTCTGAGATCCTTTTTGCTGCCATCCATTTAATCTCCACGTCCCGTTTTAGCTAAATCCTTAGGTTATATGATATACCTGCTCCTAAATACGGTATGAGTGAGAGAGAAGGTGAAAGAGAGGGGAAAAAACATACACGTAATTAAATTTAACATTACAACACTTATGTCAACAACTCAGTTAATTAATTACATCACTGTGCTCTGATGGCTTTGTAATAAAAAGGATAGCCTAAGTACCTACCTTCCTACCTGCCTACTTACCTACATTCCAATCCAACCTACCCACGAGAATGATGTTTGTCCATGTAACACTGTGCTATTCACCTAAATGATGATGTTCTTCGTGGAGAATGGTTTGACGTGACTTTCATCACATTTGATACCTACCAACCTATACAACTGATCTCCGTAACTCTACCACTGGATGATTGTGAAAGGAGAAAAGGACTTTTATACATTCCTGGAATACAAAACAAAAAACAACCAACATAACACAATGTTAATACAGTTTTGACTTGATGAAAATTGAATTCAGGTCGAACTAGGGAAAAAGTGCACAACATACTCATTAAGGACTTGCATAAGGATTAACTTCATTAAAATGCACAATAAAGAAACAACAACAACAACATAGGAGCCAGGAGCAGTCTCCACCAGGCCAACTTTCAAACACGGCTCTCTCATAAGGAAAAAGAAGGACAATTTTGTTTCTATTGTGTGTTGTTGTTTGCCATTTACATTGATCCTTACTCCCACAGCACTAACAATTACAACAACAACAACTACTACTACAACAACAATACCTATTCCAGCCACAAAGTTAGCCCTTACGTTCTTAACTAAAATACTAGAGATGGACGACAAATACTACGACGACAATGAGGATGGGGATAAGGACGACAAGACAACGATGAGATGGAATGACTGGCTTTTGGCTTGGCTATAGATGGATGTAGCACTTAAAAGCCAACGTCATCGTCACACAGTGCAGAGGATAGAGCCAAAGGACTTCATTATACAAAAAAAAAAATCCTTTTTCGTTCTATAAACAGATATTTTCTGCATGTGACGTTTAAAAGAAAAAAAACTGAAAACTTGTCTTTTTTAATGTAGTTTGAAAAATAGAAAAAAATAAATGAGTACCCGAGCACCTCCTTGTGTCCGTCCAGTAGTTGAACCATCACACTAGTTAAGCAGAAGAAAGTGTGACTGCTTCTATGAGGGCCAAGTCTTCACAACACAAACAAGAATGACGGACGGGAGGGCGGAGGTGGTGGCAGCGAGCTGGATTAGAGGAGGAAAGTAAAACAAGTCCTTTGTTTATTTGCCATTATTTTGTCTAAAAGTATCCTTTTCCTCTCTGCGCCACTCATTGAGGCTCTAATCGGAGGGTATGGGAAGGTTAGTTAGAGTAGAATTGGTCTATCTTAACTGGTGGGGTCACAATGGGCCAAGAGGCGATTGTTAAAGAGAAAGCTTATACAGCTCAGGCTTAAGACTATAAGGATATAAAAAAGTTTCTTTATTTATTTAATTTCGTCCTTTGTTTTAGTTCCATTTTGTCCTGTTGTCCTGCGGATGGGAATAAGGAAAACTTTGCATATATGAGCGAGTCTTTCAGTTTTTTTTTTGTTTTCTTTTTTTGGTCTGCAATGGCTCTGAAGTTTGGTCTTTTATGTAAATAAATTGGGGTGTCACAGTTTGGTTAAGTATCCACTCAAGTTGACATTAGTCCCTAAAACTAAACAGTAATCCTTGCGAGAGTGGAAATTACTATAAGAAAAAGATGGCAACAAAAATATACCTAAAGGAAGACATCCCTAGATACAAGACCATACCCTATCCTTGTATATAGATATCTACCTTCATAGATGGCGCGACTATGATGATGACGATGTTGCGGTGGAATGGGTATGACATGGCGATGGCAATGGCGTGGAGTGGTGGAGCGATGGAGGGAATGTATAGAAATTGTCAAGGAAAGGCAAAATTTAATTTGAGAAAATTAAGTTGAGCAGAAATAATATTGTGTTCTAAGTAGAAGCATGGCTGGACATAATTATTGTGTTATGGTTAATTGGTTTGCCAGAGGCTCTGAAGGCTTCTGTGATGGTATGGTATACTACCGATATGTCTATCTAAAAGAAGAGCAGCAAGAGCATAGAGCAAATGATAGAGGGTTCAAATTCTTGCGTTTATTTCATTTAATATTTTTTTTTTGCTTTTTTATTCTTTGCTATTCCGGGAATATCGTGGATAAGTTAATTAAATTCAATATGAACGCATAATATCTTCTACAAAGTGTGGATTTCTGGAAAGTATATATGTATGTATGTACTTTCCGTAGATATGTATATCTATGAACACTTTATGAGAAGAGAGATTATTTAATTAAATTATTATGAAGTCAAATATTATACCATTTGATAGATTTAATGGAATTTTGTCTTTGAATATCATAATTGCATAATGATATTGATTGTAGTAGGCTTATTCTATAAAGTTGTTTTATTATGCGATTAATTATATTTATTTAAATAGAATTATCTCGTAGATAATTGATTTCTTTTATCTTTTGATAAAAACTTTAAAAGAAAACAAAAAACTTGGTTAAAGGGTTTTTCCTCTCAATACTTTTAAATTTAGTCTTTAATTAGATTCTTCAAAGAACATCCTTGAATATTTTCAGAATTTGAATTATTTTTATTGAATAGAAAAATCTTTCAATTAGTTGAATTTAGTGTCCCTTTTTCGGGTCAGTAGTTTGATACACATATTTCCATTTGATCACATAACCGACCTGAAAGTGTACGAATTTCAAATTATATGAACCCACCAGCCTCCAATTTACAAACTGGTTACCCAAGCTCTGTTCATTCTTAAATATGATACATAACCAACCTCATGTGCAAAAATTCAATTAGTGGAAAATGTAAACAAAAATCAACAAAATTAAAATAGTACGTATACGCCCAAGTGTACCTTTTTTGTTTTGTTTCCAGTTGTTGTTGTGGTTTAGTTTCAATGGATTGAAAATCATTGTTATTTTTGAAATAACACCATTATATTGTAGAAATATATGTGAGGCTCCATTTGGATTTTCATAGTTCCAGAACTTGAAAATTTTGTTTGTTGACGAAATCATTCATTCAGAAATGGGTTTGCCTTGTTAAATTTGATTTTTAAACAAAGCACATTGTTGGAACAGAAAACCGCACTTTCATGAATCTAATTGATTACTTATACATGTATCTATTATAACTAGTTTGACAGATATGCTAGTCACCTGTCAAAGTGTGACTATCTCTATTTTAACGCCTTTTTAGAAAAAGCTATATAAAAATCATTTTTATACATTGACAACTAAAATTGCGAAACACATATTAAAATATTGCGTATACGCCTAAGTGCGCCATTTAGTTTTCAAAGTCATTAGAACCTACATTTGAAATTTGGTTAAATGAACTGATTTCAAAAATTAAATGAAATAATCTAGCGTTCCAGAGCATTAAATACCCTCAGAATTCGACAATTTTGTTTGTTTGTTGACGAAATCTATTAATTATTTCAACTTGATATAAAGCGTCTCATATTTTTACTTATGACCTATAGGATTTATTTGATTGAAGTTATTGGTTTTGAGTTCCTGAATATTGTAATTACTAGGAAAAACAGAGTCTGCAGTTTTCATTTTTTGGTTTGATAAAGGTTGTTAAAATATTGATGTGCCTACATTTTCCTGTTAATTCTCATTAGGGTTTCAATCTTTGAATTTTTGACTTATTACGGTATTTGTTTTTGTTTGAAGTCTCTAGCAAGCTTAATCCAGTCGTCTAGACAAAGCTGCTTTCGTCTGTCCTAATCCTTGGGGCTAGGACCATTGTTGTTCATTCACTCGATGTTGACCTTATCGAATCTCCCTTCTTACTTAATTGTCCATCATCCTTTCGGGCTGTAGAGTATACAAAAATTAAAGCTTTACGTATCGTGCACTTTGTCTGCCGAAAAAGGAGTTTTGAGCTCATATATTTGTTTGAACCAAATAGCAGTTTTTCGTTAAGAGAACTTTTCGTCAAATTTCCACTTAAGGGTCGTTAGAGGAATTGATTTTTGAACATTTTTGATGATAACAGTTCCGTTCTTTCATTTGGAAATGGAAGCGTTTTGTCCGTTAATCAATAAGTGTGAATACACTAGTGCGTCTTGCTTCTTCGGTTGCCCGATATTGTCTTAATTCTACACATTTCTGGAATAGCTCAGATATCGCCAATAGAAACGATTTTAATAAGCACATGCTCAAGGGGATTTTTGATACCCTTATTATGAAGGGACACAGTGTGAACACTAGGCCCACAGATGAGTGTTATAATCAAGCTTTTGGCGTATATAAGTCTTGTAGTCAAATGAAAGGGGGGATACACTTCTTGAATGGCTGGAGCAGTATATCTCGCCTTAACGATGCCAGAGACAGCATTGGATTTATGAAGCATTAAATTCCATGCGGTTTTTATTCCCCATTGTATCATAGTGCTTACGTTGGAATTTAATGAGCCTATCATATTTTGTTGTTGAAGCACCATATCCGAAGAGGAGGGTGGCGAGTCTGGAAACAAATATGAAAAGCTGAGAGCGTTAGCGAAACAATGTATTGGATTAGAAGATGCAGACATGAGGTCATTTTTAAGAATGAGAAAGAGTGTTGGAGATAAAATAGAGCCCTGAGGCACACCAGCATTTGTTTTATGATTTTCAGACTTTAATCCATCCAATACTACTTGTTTTGAACGATTTTAAAGGTAATTACTAATCCAATGAAGCAGGGGTTCATGAAAACCGAAAACATGTATTTTTGATAAGAGAGCCTGATGCCTAACCTTATCAAATGTTTTCGAAATATTAACTGCAATAATCTTACTTTCTTCAAAGCGATGTAAAGATTTTCTCCACTGTTCGGTGAGATAAATTATGAGATCACCATTGGACCTATTGCTTCGAAAGCCTGACTAACGATCAATAAGAAGCTTTCTATTTTCGAGATATTTCTTAAGTTGATAATTAATCAGCGTTTCCATGACCTTGGAAAGAAGGAACGTAAGTGCATTTGGTCGGTAGTTAGAGGTTGAGGAAGATTCGGAAAGAAACCTGAGGAGTAGGACAGATGAGAAAGCTTACGGAGTGATTTTGCCAGCGTTCAAGAACGCATCTTTAAAACAATAGCGAGGAGATACCATAAGACCAGTGGACTTAAGTGTATTTAAATCTCTAAGGATTTTTGGTTCCAGAGAACGACTAACTCGCTCAAGTACAGACGAAGTCATAACTCTCACTGTCAGTGTCTCATTGACAACGAGCTCATTTTTTTAACAAATTACCAAAAATTCTTACTGTCTTTGGGACATTTCAGTATTTGTCGTCATAGTTTTTGGTCATGCAAAAATTTGGTCCTTCGAATATGGGGGTTATAGGCCTTCCTGGCTTGTTTGAACTTTTTCCGGCTTTCTTCGGTAGGGTTGGCCTTATAGCAACGGAAACGAAGAAGTTCTTTTCTTAACTGGACAGTGTTGACACAAGAAATGTACAGATATAACACATGGATCAGATGTGCCTAGAGGACATAGAAAACATACAGTGTATTTATCATGGTCAGAGCGAAGAAACAAGTTAAGAGTGTGCTCTACTCGACCTTCTACGTCCGATAATCTGGTGGGCTTGTTGACCAACTGAGTTAGGTGCTTCTATCGGGTGTTGTCTGGCCTGAATGTTGAAGCCATGAAGAATTGTGTACATTGAAATTACGCGTATTTGTATTTGTAAATTTCGTAAGTCTTAAAATCCGAGCTGTTTCCTTTAAAAAATCCCATTTTGTACTGATTTTTCTTAATTTGTTTGCCCATTTAAATTTTGTATTCATGACACAGGGTGGGCATGGTTACTTTCTTATTTTAAAATATTATAACACAAAAAGCTTTGGAAATGTTGATTTATTTGGTTTTAAAAACAACATCTCGGAGGTGCAAAATGTGAAATTGTGGTGAAATTGGTCCGAGTTTGAAATTGGTTTCCACTTTTTCCAGCATATCTATGCGTGTGTCGGCGATAGCAGCACGAATATTATTTTTAAGATGATGAAAGGTCTTTAGACAATCAGTATATACCAACGTTTTAAGGTAGCCCCACAGGAAAAAATCACATAGGGCTAAATCTGGCGATCGTGCAATCGAGAGATGAGCCGTTCGGGGAAGTGTTCACGCAAAGTATTCATTGACCTTCTTGCCGTGTGAGCTGTGCCATTCTGTTAAAACCACACTTCTCCTACATTTATTTGTTCAAGTTTGGGCAGAAAAAAATCCACAATCATGCTAACATAACGATCAGAATTGGCCGCAACTGCTCTTTTGTTCTCTTCCAAGAACCACGCGCTAATAATGCCATTTCTGGATATTGTACACCAAACGTTCACATGTTCTGCAGAGGCTTTCGGGATTTCGGGGTTCCAATATCGCATGTTTTGTTTCTTCACACATCCTGAAATATAGAAATCTGCCTCGTCACTAATGAAAACAAAAGCGTTCTGAGGCAGGTTTTCGAGGAAGGCTTCACATGTTTTTTTTTGCGCAACATAATCGCGCGGATTTAGTTGTTGAACCACTGCCAATTTGTGTGAGTGAAAAATCCCTAAAGCAGCCGAATGTTTGTGTGCAGATTGCCTAGGTGATTTCAAAATTGCCGCCCTTACCCTTTCGATGTTTTTTGGCGTTCTGACGGTAGTGGAAACTCCATTATGTTTCTTCTGCACACTACCGGTATCCCTGAATGTGTCCACTAAAAAACAAATCGATTTTCGATCAGACACATGACCTGCAGGTGCTATATTGAAATGGTTTCTGAAAGCACGCTGAATTGCGATGATCGAACGGCTGAAAGAAAAGTAGGCCTCCACGGCTAACGCGCGCTTTTGCTTTATACACTGCATTATTGACATTGATTCATAACGAAAACCTGAGATAATGTATTTCAAACAACCCATAAACCAACGCTCTACTGTTAATAGCCGCTCAGTTGCTAGAGTTTCAAATAAGGAAGTAGCCACGCCCCACCCTGTTCAAACATTTTTTGAACAAATTTCAATATATTTAAATTAAATAAGTATCAAAAACATATTTAAAATATTTTTAATTCCCTAAAATGTCTCTTTTGTATTTTTAAACAACATATTCGTCCAATTTGTGTCAAAATCAGAATATTTCAATTTATTTACAACGATGGCAAATAAAATATTTAAAACAAAAAATCAAATGTGCAACAAAAATTAACTCTGTTTTTTTTTTTATTTGTTTTTGTTCACTCTAAAGCTTTGGTTTAATATCATTTCCACCACAAAGCCATAATGATTCTCTTTGTGGTTAAATGTATCGTCAACATTCATTAAACCATCAAAACCATTTTGATGAATTATATTGTGGAAAGCGAAAATTCCAACATGTTTTTCTTTTATAATAAATTATATGTACGCAATGTATAAGGAATGCACTGAGTTAATTAAATTTATTTTAATGATGTGTTGGTGGATGGCGGTATGGTAAATAACAATCAACGGTTAATTTAAAACAAAAAAATAAAAATGGACGTGATAATTTTCTTTTCACTGTTTCTGTTTTTTTTTGTTTTAACTCAATTTAATTTAAAATTCTTATTTAAATTTGTTTAAGCAATTAAGAAAGTAATTATAAGGGTAGGGTTTCTGTTGCTGTTTTGAAATTATTGAACACATATTTTTTCTTCAAGCGCTAGGCCTGCCCAACCACATGCGAACAGAACAAAGTCAGGTGTTTTAATGTACAAAAGGAAAGCAAATATTAATTATTTTCTATTGTATGAATGAATTTATACTCGGAGTTAGCAATTCATTTATTAATAGTATTTGAGCAGAATTATTGAAAAGTTAATTGATTTTCAAAAAAAAAGTTTGTTTGCTTTTTTTCTTTTTTAAAAAAACATGTTCAAAGGTACAAAAGAACAAAATAAACACACATTTTTTTTTTTGTAAACTTTGATAGTATTAAATTGGTTTCGTTAATCAATTGACACATTTTTAAAGAAATCATTACTAATTTATTAATAAAGTAGAATGTTTGTGTTAAAAATTATTTAAACATTTGTTAATTCAAATTCCAAGTAAATTGTCATGAAATAAAAACCAATTGGTAGGAAACTTTGTTTGAAATTGACAGCACTTTGATAATATTTTTAATCAACTGTTTATTTTTGATTTTAGATTAATTTTTGTGAAATGACGAACTGAAAATGAGTGTAAAAATTCACAAATCAAACATCATCAGCGTTATTTTTGACCTTAAGCAAAAAGATACCCAGAAAATATTTTAAATTAAATGCAAGTTTTCACGAACCTGCTAATAAATCCAAAAACTACTCGAATGTTTAGCAATACAACCTATATTTTTTAATTTAAAAATATTCTTGCTAAAAACTTGATTGTGGAAATTAAAATGTCATTTAAATTCTCATAAAAAAGCTTATTAATTAAATTGTTTTTTTTTTTTTTCGAAAATCGTTAGAGCTTTTATTAATTATCAACTCAAGTTAATTTTTTATAACATTTTTTAACTTTAAAAACAAAAAGTTTTTTTTTAAAATACAAACAAAAATTTTACATATTTGATCAATAAACATTGTCTTGAAAATATAAAACCTTGTTCAGAAAAATACATTTTTTAATCAGTTATTTAACACATAAGTAAATTTAGGCAAACAATTACGGTTTCTTGGGGTAACCTTCTAAAAAGATACAAAATATATTTTGCTTGTAATGAAGAAGTTAAGAAAACAATTTTTAGAGAAAATTTCATACGAATTTCGAGCAAAAAATTTGTTGTTAAAGAAGCAGAAGAGGAGGACCAAATTAAAATAAAATTGTGCATTTAGGCGTATACGCAATATTTTATTATGTTTGTTTTTGAAAATTAAGTTGGTTATGTATAGGGTGATTTTTTAGCTATTATCTTTTTGCAACACAGCTGACGCACGTTTCCTGTTTTGTTTCACTGTCAAACCTCCCCAGTTTGGTCTATAATTAAACAATGAATCATCTTACAAACGAACAACGCTTGCAAATTATTGAATTTTATTATCAAAATGCGAGCTCTGTTAAGAAAGTTTATCACGCGCTTCTTCCATTTTATTGTGTTTATTGACGAAGCTCAATTTTATCTAAATGGGTAGGTAAATAAGCAGAATCGTCGATTTTGGAGTGAATATCAGCCAGTAGCATTGCAAGAACTATTAATGCATCCGGAAAAAGTCACAGTTTGTTGCGGTTTATGGGCTGGTGGCATCATTGGATTGTACTTCTTCGTGAGATGATATCCAACTTTTTTTTTGCCCAAAATGCAAGAGTTTAATTTGCATGACATGTGGTTTCAACAAGATTTCACGTTCGGGACCAGTCATTTGGCCGCCTAAATGGTGCCATTTAACGCCTTTAGACGGCTCCAGAAAATTACGCCAGAATTTATTTTGGAAAAAACGCCAGAAAATTCTTCATACAAAATTCTGGCTTTTTTTTTCCTAGGAAAAAATCCCAAATTTGTCTGACAAAATTTCGGAATTTCAGGCATTTTTTCCTAAAAATTTTCTGGCGTTTTTTCCATTTTCAGAAATGAAAAAAAGGCAAAAAAAAAAGCCAGAAATTAAATTTTTGGCTGTTTTTCCTTTTCATGTTTAGGAAAAAACGCCAGAAAACTGTATTTTGTATGAATTGTTGTAATAAATAAACAGTTTTAATACACATTCTTTGTCTCTATCATCTATTGTAAGAAATTTTGTTTAGTTGCTTTCGCGATATCATCATTGACACTTGACGTAGTGAAAAAGAAACATGCACCGTTGTGTTGTTGCCGTGCAGACATATGAAAGTATGCGCGGAGTGCAACTTAAAGTTGCAAGCTCAAGCAGTTGCAGATTCAAACGAAAATTACATATGTTTGCAACTTTACATTTAGTAAAAATATGTTGTTCTTTTCTATTTTTTTAAATAAATTGTTACAAATACAAAAAATTATTGAAAACTTTAGTAAGTTTTTGCGTAGCAGCCACGCCGTAACCGCGCCGGCCCGCGCCACGTCCGCAACGCCATGGCCACGTGCACCGGGCCGCGCTGCGCCCGCGACCGCCCCCCCCCACGCGGGTGCATGTCAGGGGCTGTTTTTTAATGTTGTGATAAAATGTCTACAATATTGACCAAGTAGCGACTTTTAAAATGCAAAATATTTTCTGGCTTTTTTTCAAAATTGATATTAGGAAATTAGGCCAGAATATATCAATTGGTTTTCTGGCCTAGTTTCTGGCGTTTTTTCCAAAAAAAAAATTCTGGCGTAATTTCCGGGAGCCCTTTAGACTATTATTTGTGGGGCTTCAATTGACGTTTCAATTTTGAAGCATTTATTCGGGAGATACCAGCCGAAATGTTGGAAAGAGTGTGCCAAAATTGGACTAAACGGATGGACCATTTGTGGCGCAGTCAAGGTTAACATTTGCATGCAATATTTTTGAACTTTAAATTATATGAACCCAACTATCGATTCAAATAAAGATTGTATGCATTTTTCTGAATTCTCTGTGTTAAAAAACTTTCCTTTAGCTTTTAAAAAATCACCTTTTACAATAAAGGTAAGTAAAAATTTAATTTTATTTCAAATAGATAATTGTTTTACAAGATGATAGACCGCAAATGACCTCAACGCTTACCTGATCGAAAAAATGTTCATTGCGGTCTAAAGGGTTCAAGTTGGGATCGACTCAATTATTGTCATTATGGAATTTCTCAATCCAGTCAAATTTCTGGGTTTCGTTTAATAGACTTCCCGTTTGATATAACCCTTAAAAAAAAGTATGGTGTAGTCAGGTCAGGTAAAATTGGTATCAAAATTCGCAAACACGTTCACCATCTTCATAATTGTCAATTTATTTGAGTGAGTACCACCTAACTCCCGTCTATAAATTCCCTTTGGACGGAAATGACAGACTTAAAGCATGGCAACTTTGCACTATACAAATTCTTTTTTCAGTATCCAAAGCATTCATTTTGATAAGTCTAAATAGTTACCTGTAATACAAAAAAAAATAAGATTTTGATGCGTCAAAAATTCTACGATTAATACTCAGTATAAAAAATAACGTTTTGAGAAAAAACACTATCAAAGTTTAAAAAATAAAAACTTTAAGAAACACTACACAACAGAATGAAGATCAAACGAGGCTTCTAAGCTGTAATATCTATTATATGCAGCAGAAAGTGAATATCAGAAGCCCTTTATTCAAATCTAAGAAGCCCATTTGTTTTATTGTTTTTTATTTATCTAAATAAAGTTTTTACAATAGTATCTACGAAGCCGAAGCTTGTCTGCAGAAGAATATTTTTCAATTATGTATATTAAAATGAAAGTAAGCAAAGTTTTGGATTTTATATAAAGTGTAATTTCAAAGTTCCAATTTAAACAAAAAAAATATGTATCGATTAAAATAAAATATGTATAAAATTTTAATTTGTAAAATTAATGAATTTGTTTTTTAAAGTTTTGAATCATGACATTTTCTCTTGGTAGTCCGTTGATTATACTTGTTACGGTAAGTTGAAGTTTACGTCTTCCGTAGTTGTTGTAGTTTCTTGGTATCTGAAACATTCCTTGTGCACGTCTTCCAGTATTGAGTTGGTGTTGAATTGGTTGTTCGAATCGGTTATCGCTAAAGTATTCTACTATTGTTGTCATCTTAAAAATATCTTCAACTTGTAGTTGCTTAAAAAGTATGTCATAAGTTTGTTGATAGTTGTTGTGTATAGCTGTATTTTGTATTTTTTGATAATATGGCCTTTAGCTGCATTACCCCAAGCAAGTATACCATATCGTATCCTAAATTCCATCAACGAGTAATACACTTGTTTTAAAACATCGTGGTTAGTGTGGTATTTTAGATGAGAAAGTGCAAACATCGCTTTCTTTAGGTCCACCCTCAATTTGTCTACGTGTTTATCCCATAAAAAGTGACTCTCTATTACTACTCCCAAAAACATGTAGTTGTTTACTAATTCTGTAAATAAATCTTTTGTTTTGTCGGTTTAAACTGTGGACTTCTGATATGTATCATTTTTGATGCATTTATTACCAAGCCGTTGTAGTGACATTATCTAACTGCCATGTTGAATTCTTCTTGAATTATCTTTGTTGCCGTATCAAGACAACTATGGCGAACGACAAGAGCCGTATCATCAGCAAAAGCGAAGAAAATATTCTGTTTGAGCAGTCGTAGCAATTCGTTAGCGTTTTTTTTTTGTTTTTTTTTTTTTTTTTTTTATCCGATGGAAATCTTCAAAAGACAATCGGTAAGAATCGGTACCGAGTAGTGTGGGACTCTTACCGCACTAAAACCACCGGTGAATCAGGACCAATCTATGAAAGATCGACAAATGATTTTTATTTCTTAATTTTTAAATCGCATTGGGGGAAGTTTAAGGTTATAACACTTTCCCGTAGCTTTTAGCCCATCAGCTCATGAGGCTTGGTTCTTCTTAATCTCCGAACATTGTCTCGTACATTTAATACGGTCTCCATTTCAGAGTTAGTATGACTTTGCAGTCGCTGATTGTGTGATACAGCGTGTTTCTTAACCACTTCTGTAATCATTTCAATTTGAAGGTCACAATGTAGATCGCTATTTCTTATATACCAATGGGCATTTATTATTCCACGAAGGACCTTGCTTTGGAATTTTTGGATGGGTTCAGCATTTGTTTTCTTTGTACAGCCCCATAGTTGGATGCCATATGTCCAAACGGGTTTCAATACTTGCTTATATAACATTAGTTTGTTCTGGATAGATATGTCAGAGTTCTTTCCCATTAACCAGAACATTTTTCTGTACTTCAAGTTTAGTTCTTCTCTTTTCTTTTTGATGTGTTCTTTCCATTTAAGCTTTCCATCCAAATTCATTCCAAGGTATTTGGCGGTATTGGAGTAAGATACTTCTGTACTGTTTATAAAAATTGGAACATTGTTTATGTTTTTGTTTGTAAAGTTTATATGCGTCGATTTTGTTTCGTTTAATTTGATACACCATTTGTGCGTCCAATCACTAACTTAATCGACTGCATTTTGCAATTTTTGTGTAGCCTTCGTAACGGATTTATCTGGCACCAATATTGCAGTATCATCAGCAAAGGTGGCCATGATAGCGTTGATGTCCACTGGAATATCCCTTGTATATAACAGATACAGGGTTGGTCCTAGGACACTTCCTTGTGGTACACCGGCTTTAATTTTCTTAAGTTCCGAGTAACTTTGGTCGTACTGTACTCTGAAGAGTCGGTTCGTAACGTAGGATTTCAGTATTTCGTAGTACTGCCTGGGGAAGTCCCTATGCAGTTTGTACTCAAGTCCCAAGTGCCAAACCTTGTCAAAAGCTTGAGCAACATCTAAGAATACAGACGAGCATACTTGTTTTTCTTCAAGTGCCTTTTCCACAACATCCGTAATTCGATGCACTTGGTCTATCGTGGAATGTTTATTTATAAATCCAAACTGATGGCTCGGAATTAGTCTTCTTTCTTCAATTATTTTGCTAAGCCTTTTAAGTAGCAGTTTTTCAAAAACTTTTGCCATGATTGGTATAAGTGATATTGGTCTGTAAGATGTAACTTCTGTTGGTGGCACATATCTTAGTTTAAGGCATGCGTTTATTATAAATTGGAGTTTCTTGAAGGCTATAAGAGGCATTTCTTTCAGAACCTGAGCAGTTATAAGATCGTACCCTGGTGATTTTTTGTTTGACAACTTATGTTGACACATGCTTCTTACTTCTTTGAGCGTGACAAAGGGTTTTTCACATTCGTTGTTTCTGTCAACAAACTGTAAGTCGAATGCGAGAGAAAAAGAAATAAAATATCCTATCGAAATAAAGGAGTCGATATTGGAAAAAAGAAGAGCTAGAAGAAAATGGCAATCCACGAGATTCCCAGATGATAAGGTAGTTTTTAACTGTCTTAACAACGAATTAAAAAAAATAAGTGTGAGTTTAAAAATGATTCACTAAGTAGATTCCTGAAAAGTCTGACGACGGATGCTTCTACAGAATACTCCTTATGGAAAGCAGCTAAGCGCCTAAAAAGACCTCAGACACAAAACCCGCCGATAAAATCTCAAGATGGTAAATGGATTGGAAACCCGAAACAAAAGGCTGATCTCTTCGCTCAACATCTCGCGAATGTTTTCAAGCCATTTCCAGCAAGCACAGCTACAGTTAGCGTATAAGACAAACAAAATTGGACCCAGTTTAGATCCCTGCGGAACTCCATATCTCAGCACTTTTTCTCACTCGCAGCATCTTTCATTTTAACACAAAATGTTCTGTTTAGCAGATATTCGGTCAGCCAATCAGCCAAAGAGCTACGAATTCCAATTCTAATTAGAGCTTCAATAAGATTTGAGTGATTTAATGTGTCAAATGTCTTACTTAATTACTAATACGTGATGTCTCTTATCTAAACTTTCGTTGAAAGAACGTTTTACGCGAATATGTATGAAACTTGATTTCTTTTCCATGGCCACCACGGGAACGCTTGCAGAAGTCCATACGCTGAACACAATTTTCGATGGTTTTCAAGCACAAATTTTTACGAAGTTTATCAATCGTCACTGGCTTGGTGGCATTCACTATAGACTTGACTAAGTCCCACAGGAAATAGTCTAACAGTGGTGTGAAATTGTACTACTCAGGCGGCTAAGTGACTATGCCATTTCGGAGATAACACGTTTTCCAAACTTGATTTCCAATAAATTGATTGTAACATTTGCTGTGTGACTTGTGGAGCCGTCCTGTTAGGACCACATGTCCTCCAAGTCTATATTATCCAATTGGACTCAGTTATTATTGAACTTTAGCGATCCCCATTAGGAAGAGGAAGTACGGCCCAATGACGCCCTCGGCCCAGAAACCACTCCAAACCGTAATTTTTTCGATGAAAATCCAAATTATTTTCAAGTTGTTGCGTTCAGCCCAATTCACTAATCTACAATGCTTCTGGCGGTCAGACATATTCAGTTCTTGCGTTTATTTAATCTTATAAGGATGTAGGCCAAGATCTTTTCGCAAAATTCGCCACAACGAGCGACGTCACAGAGATGCCCAACGCTCGAAAACGACGTGTGAGCGACGAATTTGGGCTTTCTGCAACTGAAGCCTCAGCGGATTTAACATTCTCCACACTACAGCCACTTCTTTGTCTCACTGGCTCGGGAACATTTTGTACTATGCCCGTGGATTAAAATTTGTCCACTAGACGCTCAGTTGTTGATCTGATAGAACGTCCCTGTTGAAAAACACTGAATTAGTGTATGCAGAAAAATCGATGTAGTAAGTTATAGATTGAACTTTAACTCACAAAACACGGATTTTTTTAAATATCGTTTCAAAATTACACACTCATGCATTTATTCAATTTTCTACAAAATATTTGAATTCACTGCAAAACAAAGGAAAGTTTTCTGACTTTTATTTCTCGAAGAAGCGTGTGACCCTAATAAGACCACACGATCTTGCGATTGGCACATTTAGAATAGACTATGGTCATTGTGGTCTTTTGGAATGTATAAGTATCCAATATTAATGGCAAACCTTCCACCTTACAATGAAAAAAAAAAATAAAATAAATACAAAATACTTTAAAAAATATTTTCTAAAATGTCCTACAACTTAAATTTATTTTTGAAAGCATTTCTTTTATATAAGAATATTTAAATTTTGATCTCCTGAAAAACGTTACAAATTTACTTAAAATAAATTTACCTTTTCCGTCCAAAAACAAGAAAATGCTATAAAAACAAAATTTTAAGTTATTTTTTTCTAAGTTATACCTACTTCACTTCAGAGCTTTCTCTTCTTCTTATTTTGACTTCATATCGTTATAGGTTAATTTGATTTGGCTTTCAGACAAAGTGTCCTCTTTTCCGGCGATGGAAGAAAAGTACTTTACTTTTGCCTGCCAAATTTCTCTATATAAATGTATATACTCCTATATATCCTTTTCCACCACTATTTTCACTTAACACACACAATTTATGCGACTTTTTTGAATACGTGAGTGTTTTCCATTCTAATGTTATGTAACTGGGTCTGTGCAAAATGTGAGCACTTCTTACTTTCTTTAATTTTTAATTTAAGTGAACAAAAGTCAACAAAATCGACAATAACAACATCAAAAAAATAAGTTATCAAAAGTAGACCAGAAATCCCTTTTCTTCAGATGAATATATTTATAAAGATGAGAATGTGAAGTCATATATAAACATCTTAAATTGCTTATAGACTTACTTTATCAAAATTGATCGAAATCGTCATTTTGTTTCCTTTAAATGTCACTTTTTCCCTTTTTCACCTTTTCGACTTCTTTTATTTTCTTTTGTATTCCTTTGAAAAAGATGAGCAACAAAATCGTGATCCTGAGAGATAATATAGACTTGTATATTTTATTGTAAGTCATGATATAAGTTCAAAATAACAAAAAAAACTGACATCCATATCCTGAAGGATACACTACGTTCGTACACCTATTATTCATCACCTTTAGGCGAGTGATGGCGCCAACTTTTTTATTTTTTTGGAAGACGAAAAAAAAACAACTAATAAAAGTAAACCTTGGAAGGTTGAGAGTTAGTCTTTTTTTCTTGTTGTTGTTGACTTTTTCTTGAAATCAAATTCAGAGTGTTTTCGTTGTCGACGTTGACGCCATCATCCTCGAAAAATCAGATTTTTGTGTGCCGGGTGTTAGGGCACAAGCCACAAGGGATCATTTTCTCTTTGTCTGCTATTTTTGTGTGAGTTTTATATTTTTTTTTCTGAACTTTGGGACAAGTTTTTCTTTCGTCAAAAAATCTAACTCGAAAATTTTAACCACAAATATGTTTAATAAGGATACACGTTTTAAGAAGGTTGCTCAAAATATTATCATTATGAAAATAGTAAATTACACAATCAAAAATGTTCGTTCATTTCATTCAATAAATGTGTCACTTGACCTTCCGATAAAAAGTCTTTTCTGAATACTTTCTATACTTTACATGGACATTATTGGAATCCTTAAAATAGTTGTTCTCTGCAAGGTTATGATTGTAGACGCATCTGCAACATATTCAGCTCTACAGTTCTTATCAACCTATAAAATGACTTCATAAAAAAAAAGGTTCGAGATCTACAATAAATCGCCTCCTATATGATGAAGATCATGAAGGACCTTTAGGACAGTAGCAATACTCCAAGCTTGCGATCGACAAGAGTCAAGACAGAAGGCTCCCTTTTCGTTAGTCAACTCAGGTAATCCCCGCCAGTGGGATGTTTGAATTTCTTTTAAGTGCGCTTGAAGGATTTGCCATGTCTCGGCAATAGTCTCAGGGAGGTATCCACATTTCTTGGCGAAAATCAATTTAGCTCTCAAATAGAAACCAATTGGCCAAATCCATTCGGGTCCTTGATAATAGTTTGCTCTGTGCGCAACTGTGGAATCTCATGAATCATCACTGTTGTAGTAGTTTCGACAGTAGTTCCAATCGTCTGAATCGAGTGTCTTCACTCCGAGGAGTCCTAGGAGATGCTTTTTCGCAACTTCAAGTGCTTGCCAAGCATTGAAGGGATTAAAGAGTTCTGGAGCTACAACCATGCCAATCGGGGTAGTTGCAACGCAGTTGAGAGTCAGTCCACTTTTAGGTTGCTCCCAGGGAGTCCTTGTAGATGAGCTTCTTATTGGCCAATGGGCTACGCTCTTCTTTATTAGCAAAGAAGTATTTTTCGAAGTTTTCATGAATGCGATCCGCCCATTCGCCATAGGTATATGTCGTTTTCTCACTACTCTTTCCGTATCTTTCCACAGATCTGTCTGCCTCCTTGCTAAGCTGTTCCATGAATCTCAAATCTGAAACTTGTAGACCGACCATTTCTACAGCTGATCCATCTCGTAGGGTTATTGGTCTGCCTCGGTTGTTGGCTTTTTCCGACGAACCAATTTTGTCCATCCATGTGCCACAGTTTGAAGCATTTCCTCCGAACACAAAGCCAGTGTTGGGGTTTATACCAATTTGATTGTTTAAGCCTTTGTCTTTCATGTGAGCATCAATTTCGTAACCTGCATTACGTTCGCGATACTGCAACCCTTGGAAGTGAACATTCAGTGCTTCTTGCATCACATCGTAAAGGAATTGATCGTGTTCGCCAGGCGAGCAATGTGGAGAATCGTCTGTAGGGAAGGTTCTGGACACCTTGTCCTTGAGAATTTCCTTGCCTTTTGGTGCTTTGCTGATGCACTGTTTGATGCTATGGAGCCACCACCATACGGCATCGTGACAGTGAAGGCGTGGATTAGCTCCACCATCGAGGAGATTAGGAATCAAGCCGTGACGCAAACATTCAGCGAATCCAATGATAATGTAACGAGCTTCATTGAATCTGCCTGTGAGGAAAAGATTACCACGAAGGCCGGTAAATGTATCACGACCCCAATAACGCAAGTAGCCAGTGGCGAAGTGAGGAAGACCGGCTGATAAAGTAACACACTGTTCTGGTGGTGGTGGAGGCAAAATACTTGTACTGAACTTTGGAAAATTGGCTGTCTTGTATGTGGAAAGGAATTGAATGGTGGCCAAGCCCAGCGATTGAGCGAAGTTGCTTCCTTCACAAATAAACTCAGGCATCAAGGAATAGGAATGTTTAACAAGCATGTGATAGACTCAATTGAGGAAAGCATCAAAGTAGCATGGAATTAAATATCTTGGAATTGTCTTCAATGGCTCAAATGGAAGACTCAACCATTTGGCGAGCTTCTTGCAATCCTGGAAACGTCTCAATCTCTGTGAGATGTAATCCATCATCCAATCGCCGTTCCTGAGATTGTCACACAAGGGATGACCCAAATCATTCTTTGGTGCGATATCAGTCAAAATCGGAATAAAGCCTTGCAAACCATAAAAGATGTTTTTAGCGGTTGTTAAATCCTCGATGGGTAAATAGAAATTAATTTGACATTCCTCAGCAAGATCTTGCCACTCTCGATACCAACTGTTTTGATCTTGTATGGCTTTTAAAGCCACTTTTTTCACGACCCGTGAATCATTCATTTTTAAAGCGTTAAGCAAAAAGTCCGCTTGCAAATTCAATGTTTTTATAAACAAAGGAGAGAGACCCGTTTCCAGCATTATTACGCAGTTGGCGTATTTTTCGGCAAATGAAATATTCTTTTTATAAAGTGCGTTAGGAGTTTTTCAACCGAATTGTGATTTTTACATACCCATACCTGCGATCCATATAAAAGTGTGCTATCAGCTACTGCTACAAATTCTTTAAACTTGCTACTATGCGCAATACACTTATTCATGAAGCATTGTCTCCATGTCATATTAATAGCAGTTTTCACCTTAACCATTTTTTCCTTCAAATGTTTTTAAATATTTAAATTATTTGTAACAGTGATGCCAAGGTATTGGTAGTCTCGCACACATTAAATTTTTTCGCGATTATAGCTCCATTTTTCATTTGATGCATTACATCCACCACAATTTTTAATAATCAAAACCTTCAATTTATCTATATTTACTATTAAATTCCATAGCCGACAATGCTGGTAAGCCCTGTTAACCCAGAGCTGCAAAAAGTTTCCGTTGAATGCGCAAACATGACTATATCACTGCTAACAGGAGTGGCTTAATCCGCATCCCTTTTAAACTGACTCCACCCGCCAGGTAGTCTTAAAGGCCATCTATGAATAGTTCAAACAAAGTAGGGCTTAATGTACAACCTTGCCTCACTTCCAATGAGGTTTCAAATTAGTCTGAGAGTTCTTAACCTGTCCATGTATCCGCCTTTGTTCCTCTATATAGGTTATCAAGAACGCGACCAAACTTCAACGATATCCCAAGACTATACGGCTTATAAATAGAATAGTGCACCTCGATCGATTGTATCAAAAGCTGCTTTAAAGTCGATAAAAAATACATACAGCTTTTTTTCTTTGTTTCAAGAAATTCTTTCCCAAACTCCTGAATATAAAAATGTTATCTATTGTTGAATATCCTGGTCTAAATCCAACCAGGAACTTCCTCAGCTTGTTTCCGGTCTCAATCCAACTAAGAAATATGCTTATGCATCATCGTTGTAAATATCTTGTAAGATGCATTAAAAGGGAAATAACTTTATTGGCATCAAATAACGATCCTTTTTTGTGGGATCTAAATATAAAAGCCTCTCGAAATTCATCTGGAGACAATTCTCCCTCCAAAACTACATTAAAAAGTTTCGAAAGGTGCTCTTCGAGCATGAAAGTCCCAAATTTAAAAAAATCCATTCGATCCGGTTGCTTTTCCATCTTTAAGCATCTTCAGCGTGACGTCCAACTCGCTTAATGTAAATGCCCAGTTCAGGGAATCGACTACGAATCCCGGTGCTGCGAATTGCCATTTTGTCGGCGTTATTATAGGATTTAAGAGATCCTTAAATGGGAAAGCATTACATTTAAAGACAGTTTTGTGGGAATAATAAAACGTTTTCCATTCAGCTCCCTAGCCAGTTTCCAAAAATCAGAGGAGTTTTTACAAGATGTTAGTCGGTCTGCTTACTTTTTCAGCATATACCTTTTTTTGTCTTACAAAGCTCTTTAAAATTCTTTTTGGCCTCTATATAAAAACCCTTAAATAATCTTTTTGGTGTGGAGTTACGGAAGATCCTCAACGACGCTTATGATGTTTTAAGAGCTTCAAGACATTCTTCGTCAAACCAGGGTTCATTTTTTGTATTTTCTTCCTTTTTGATTGAATGATTAAGTAAAATAACTTAAGTCGATTAAAGATTATTTGTCAATGTTTTTAATAAAAAAAATCCCACGTAAGTGGACTTAAGATTACATTTATTAAGCAGAATGAAAATTGTGAGAAAATGCAAATCATTGTAAGTGCACATACGACTTTCGAATCAACTGCTATATATTTATATATATTTTTGAGACCAAAACAAAAGAAGCAATAGATTTTATTTTTGAAACGTTTTTAAAGAGTTTTGTAACAAGAGATATTATCACTGCTAAGAGCACGGTATCAGCCAAATAACCAAAGTTTTTCATACATTTTAGCATGACTTATTTTACGTTTGCAATATTTTAATAACTTGCCTCTTTTTGTTTCTGAAAATCAAAATGTAAGGAAAAAATAGAGTTTTGTAAACATTTTCCATTCTTAATGTGCTGTAAAATAAAGAATCTCTTTATTTAACAGTACGTTTAGAACTCAGCCCTATATTGAAGTGATGAGCTTTTCTGAAAGTGTAAGTATTACTGTTGAATAGTTTTTTTTTGGTTTGGGGGGGGGGGTGTGGTTTCAATTGTCTAATTTGACAAGCATAATTGTAAAAATATTGATAAAATAGAGAAAGATTTATTACATAACGACGCTTTTCAAGCCACGTTAAAGACTCTGTTATAGTTCTATCACCTATCATTAGCAAAGCTCTTTTTTAGAGTCTATTGAAGAGATTTCAATTTCTTTAAGGATCACCTTTTCAAATATTCGAGTTTTAATTCAAGTTTAAGGTAAATAATGGATTTGTAAATTCCATCCATATCACAAGTGTTGAAAAATTGATTTAATTGTCGTAATAATCTAAAGCACGAAGCTCCATTTTCTGATTTTGTGATCTGTAATACTAAAAGTTGATACGTTTCTTCGATGCAAGTGCAGCTTATGAAGCTGTATGGAAAGTGGGTTACATTTTAACGGAGGACCAGAAGCATTGAAGTTTTGAAACATTAATTGCTTATGTACATATGTATATATATTCTCAACAACTTATCGAATTCTATCTTTAAGATCTTGAATTTATTATGGATCATTCAGTCCCAACGAAAACAGTCTAAAGGAGTTAAATAACAAAATAACCCTAAGCTGCCACATAGCGGCCACAAGGAGTAACTCATTACCCCATGATGAAAACCGTAAATAAACAAACTACTTCAATATCTTTCATGGTTTTAGAGAGTTAATTTAATTTCGATTTAAGAAACAATCATATTCGTATTGAAGAACGGTTCCTTTCGCACTGAGCTAACTAATTACCCTAAGCCAATGAAACTAACCCTCAAAGCAACGACATGCGTTTTTTGGCTTACTTTGTAGGGAAGTCACTTCTCAATCTTGCCACCTGCCAACATCAGATGCCATTTGTTGTTTTAGTTTAAAACCTCTAATTCCACTTTTTTTAAGCCTGGGGCATCGAATCACTATGCATGGCCACTAAGATTAAAGTCGTCCATAATAAATAAGATATGTAGTACCCGTGGCATGATGGTTAGTGCGTTGGACTGTCATGCAAGGGGTCTTGGGTTCAATCCCTGCCTGCGCCACCTTAATTTAAAAAAAATAATTTTCGCGGGTACTGCCTCTTGCGAGGAATTGCCAAATCCTTCAAGAGTAATTCTTGTCATGAAAAAGTGCTTTCTCAAACTAGCCGTTCGGATTCGGCATAAAAAATTGTAGGTCCCCTCCATTCCTGACAACATTACTCGCACACTGGAATGGTTGAGAGTTGTAAGTCACTAGGCCCTGGTTCACAACGGACTGTTGCGCCACCCCATTTGATTTGATTTTGATTGAGAAATAACACACTCAAAACTCTGCTGATTAACGTTATCTGAAGATAGTTTCTGAATGAAAATTATATTCAGTTAAAAAAAGATACGGCATTGATGTTGATCAACAAGCTTGAGTTATAGCAATAACTGAAGCCTTAAAACCAAAATCTTTATATGAACTATTGAAATTCCTAGTTCGAAAGATCGAAACGTGACCGAAACTGGCTTTTCGTCAACTCTACGGACCACATATGGAATATTCTCAGTTCTTGAGCAACACAATGTTTCAATTTTCAACATCACTCACTTTGTCCCGATAGCTCAAATTTGTTCAAAAGTTTGACCGTTTCTTCACGACCGACGGCTTTTGTTTTGCCAACATATAAATGCTAAATCTTCACGACTTTTGTAGTAACTTTTCAAAATGTTGATGTCTTAGCATCATTTTTACTAGAAATATGCTTAAAGATTACAATTTCAAAAGTGATATCTGCTCTAATGACGACGTGCTATTCAAAATAAAAAAAAATTATTGTAAAACCCTTCTTAAGAAATCCTCAAACACTTATATTGATTTAATTTTCATTTAAACATAATTCCGAGCCTTCAGTTTTTCACAAATTGTATTTGAATATCATTAAAAATTATTAACAACTTAACCAAAATTTTCAAAAACTTAAAATTTCGAAACAATTCAAATTTAGTTTTGCCTTAGTTTTGAAAAAGATGCCTGTAAGATTTTTTTTTCTTATTTCTTTAGCTTGAATGATTGTTATTTCAAGAAACAAAAGTAACGGAATAATAATTTCTTGTTTTTTAGGAACTCAAAAACTTTTTTTATATTTTAAGCGTATTTTTAAGACAACGTCACGTTCATCTTTTGGAAGATATATTTGAAGTTCATAAAACTTGTTCATGTTTTCGATTTTTTTGAGCAATTATTTGCAACCCAATCGAGGTCATAACAAGTTTCCCATTCTTTAGAAAACCCAATTCTTTTTATCTTTTATTTTTAGGAGGATCTTAGAATTTAGATAGAAAAATGAATGAAGGTAGATAAATAACTTGGTTTAGAAATATATATTTTTACTTCAATTTAGTTCTTCCATCATCGCAAATAGAATACTCGTACCCTCCTCAAGCTTATTGCCATTTGGACTAGAAAAATGTCTAAATTTCCATATTGACTTGCTCTTTTTCTTTCTTTACTCAGTTTTTCAAATAATACATACATACATATATATACATATATATGCATACATACATAATTTTATTTCTTTTATAGAATTTACAAACAAAAAAACGTTAAGGATCTATCAGATTTGTTTTTATTTTATATATATTTTTAAGATATTTTGAGTGTGCGGCAATTGAGAATACATTAAGTGGTGGCCTTTATATTGGTTAGGGCAAATAGCTTCGTTACGTATACAATATACATATATTGTGTATGTGTTCATATATTTTATTATTGATTTCACTTAATGCCTTCAGAAAAAAAACACACACACATTTTTGTCTGCTCCTGGCAAATTATCAATAGCTGAGTTTTTGAAGATTTTTGAAAAGCTATTTGTTATGTTCGTGAAAATGATGGCACAAGGATGTGAAATGATGGCACTTTAAGTTGTTATATCTGACGCAATGTGAACTTATATATGTATGTAAGTTTATTTTGCATTTAACTTTTAAAAGCTGATTGAGTGGTATTTTTTTTATTTTGTTCTTTAAATAAATTTGACATTGGCTGCGAATGAAGTATAATTTTTCAAATCAAAATAAATTCAATTAGCTTTAAATTAATTCAAAATAAATGTACATAAATATACATTTATGGAGCTTTATTAATATTTCGGTCCTAAAAGTAAGAAACAGTGCGGGTTTATCATTTTTTTTTAATTTTTCAAATCTATGTTTCAATTAAATATTTTTCGAATATTCAAAATTTGTTTACGAATGTCTGTTTTTATAAAAGTGAACTTTCAAGCGAAATTAAAACATCGAAAATCTCAAATACAATGCTGGACTGCGGTACACGAACTCCCAACTCTATTTTAAAATAAAAAATAAAAGGAGACTTGAATGCGACCCACACTGATAACTTCCCATCCCGTCTGTCGATTTGTCTTGTTTAAAAGTTTGTAGGTTATCATGTTGTTGTTTGTTTAATTATTCTTACAAATTTTAAAATTACTAACAACATTTCTCACATAAAGAAATAGTCAAGTTTGAAAATCAAGTTTTGCTAAATAGATTTTTTGTCGAAAACAATTTGTTACCAATTTTAGTAGCATGTCTTAAATTTTTACAAATTGTATGAATGAAATTAATTTGAACGATATCAAGAAACGAACATCAATTTTTACCAAATTTGCGTACTATTTTTTGTAGATTTTATTTTTTTATAAAAAAACTGACTGTTAGATCTTAATACAAAAAATCACTGAATTTCGATAAAAATATTTTTTTTAAGTTGAAAAAACATTTGATCGAAAATCAATTTTTACCAACTTTTGTTAATTTTTTTTAGGATTTTAATTTTTTGTATAAAAACTGTCAATTCGATTTTTCTAAAAAATTAACCAGATGTCAAAAATATTTTCTTAGAAAACCTATTTTATTAGAGTTTTTCAAATAAGTTTAAACTAAATTGTAAAGAGTGGTTTAATTTTGAGGGCCGATAGTGAAAGTAAATCAAACATAAATGTCAAGTCTTTTTCGGCATTTTATTTGAAATTTTGCAATTTCAGATTAGTTCAATTTAAACCAGGCTTATTGTGAAAATGGTCGTTATTTTTTCAGACAAAAGTTCGTACAAGCCTAATCCAACTCGTCCTAGTGGTCGTTAATAACAATTGCATCTCTCACACTCATCGTGGACGGACATTATGCGTACAGACTTCCATTAACACGCTTCCACAGTGCAATTGACTCAAGAACTTAAGTCGAGTCGTCAATGGTCAGAATGTTGGCAAGAAACTGCAAGAGAGGATGACCAATTTTTGAAGGAAATCATCTTCAGTGATAAACTGATGAGGAACACGTTGACCTCAGTTGATTCATCAATAAGCCCTATTTGCATCCACAAAGAGTGCAGTTTATTAGCTGGAGGCATCTTCGAGCCGTATTTTTTCCTCAATGAGGCCAGTCAGGCAGTTTCTTTGATAAACGGTATTCGCTACCGTGAGATAAAAACGAACATTTTATATCCAAAAATTGGAAGATATCAATTTTTACAATATGGCTCGTTTCACACTACACGGTTTTGACCGTACGGCAAAAAACCGGACGGCATAAACCAGATCAATGTCTAATTCCATCATTATACGGTTTTAACCGTACTATAAAACTTGATATATGCAGGGTTCCTATGCTTGTGCTTGTGTCTTGAAGTGGCTGATCGAACTCTGCCACATTTGCATTTCGTCACGTATGCCACTAATCTTATCGCGCCGTCCGGCTGGCGTATACTGTAGCATAAGACGGTAGCTACACGGCCGGCGTGCCGCCGGCATTTTACCGTGGCCGTATAATATGAAAGTATATAAGCCATTTTTTCGCGCCTCTAACAAAATTTCGTCGTCCGGTTTTTTGCCGTACGGTCAAAATCGTGTAGTGTGAAACGAGCCTATGTGGTTTCAACAGGTCCGTGCCACTTGCCACACAGTTAACAAAACGATGGTTATTCTATATTACGTCGTTGCAATGTTAATTGGCCGTTGAACTTCTTTCTTTATGAAAGGTGTACGTCAATAAGCCAGCAATAAATCGGAAGCAAAAGTATTAGATAATTCGGCACATTAACGTCATCAAAAATTTGGTCCATCGGATGGAGATGTGCTGCCAAGGTAACGGCTTAAATTTTGTTCTAAACATAACTGAACCATCCCAAAATTATTAAAAAAGGCTGCGAAGCGACCCACACTGATAACTTTCGATCCCGTCTGTCGATTTGTCTTGCTCAAAAGTTTGTAGGGTTGGTTTAAAAAGTTTTTTGTTAAATTATTCTTAAAAAATTCTAAATTACCAACAATATTTTTCATATAAGGAAATAGTTAAGTTTTAAAATCTACTTTTGTTAAATAATTTTTTTTATAAGTAGCTTTTCCTAAAGTTTTACAAATTGAATGAATGAAATTAATTTTAGAGATATCAAGAACCGAACATAATTTTTTCCAAATTTGAGTACTATTTTTTGTGTATTTTATTTTTTTATGAAAAAACGGATTGTTGCAGTTTTATAAAAAAAAACACTATTGAATATAGAAAACAATATTTTCTGTGAAGTAAAAAAAGTTTCAAGACAATTTGTTTAATTTTTGAGAAGAAGAAAATAAGTTTTTAACAAGTTTTAGCATTGTTTTGTTATATTTTGTAAAAAAAACCGGCTATTAAATTTTTCTCAAAATTACACCGAATGTTGACAACTATATTTTTTAAAAGACAAAAGCAGTTTAAAGCCAATATCTCAAAGTTTTGAAAAAGATATTTAAGTCAAAAACCAAATTTTAAAAACTTTTATTATTTTTTTTTAGGTTTTTAATTTAAAAAAAAAAACCTTTAATTAGATTTTTCTCAACATTTTTCTGAATGTTTTAAACTATATTTCTTATAAGTGAAAACTAGTTGAAAGCCATAATCTGAAAATTTTGAAAAGAGATTTGAGACGAAAATCATTTTTTACCAACTTTTGTTAATCTTTTTTAGGTTTTTAGTTTTTTGTAAAAAAACTGTCATTTCGATTTTTCTCAAAATTTTACCAGATGTCAAAAACTATATATTTCATTGCACAAAATTCTTATGGTGATGAAACAATTTTGAGGTAGAAAATTTTTTTATTTAATTGGATTTTCTTACAAAAATATCCTTGTTTGGTATCACGTTACAATATATAATATAAAATGTAATTATAGTCTCTTGCGTTACTGGTTCGTGAGATATTTAGGGTTAACCAAAATGTTTATCTTTTTTTCAAATTGCTATTGTAAAAAAAACACCCATGCAATTTTCTTGAGAGCCCTTTGTGCTTCTTCTGCATTATTATCTGTATAACAAATTTATTTGAAGTCGATATCTCTTCTGGTTCTTGAGCTATGGACGACGAAAAAAACGTCGCGAACGGACGTACGAACGTATTCACGTACACACGCACGCACATACATCTTTCTGAAAATCTTTTATTTCGACTCTAGGGAGCTTAAAACGTCAAAAAATATCAAAATTTTCAACTTGACAAATAGGACCTATTACAATAACTTCCTATGGGAAGTTAAAAATGTACATTCTATTTCAATTTTGCTTCGGACTTATAGGAATTATGTGTATGCAAGTATTTCATTCCTAAAAATCTCGAACTTGAGATTATAATCTATTATAATTTTATTAAAAAAAAGAGGCTGGGATGCGACCCACACTGATAACTTCCCATCCCGTCTGTCGATTTATCTTGCTTAAAAGTTTGTCTATATGTACTCGTATCAATTTTAACAAAATTTGCGTACTATTTTTTGTAGATTTTATATTTTATGAAAAAACGGACTGTTGGATTTTTATATAAAAATCACTGAATATCGAAAACAATATTTTCTGTAAAATAAAATAAGTTTGAAGCCAATATTTTGAATTTTTGAAAAGCTATTTGAGTAGAAAGTAAATATTTACCAAGTTTTAGTATTGTTTTTTTTTTAGAATTTTATTTTTTGTAAAAAAAAACCGTCAATTCGATTTTCTTCAAAATTCTATCGAATGTTGAAAACAATATTTTCTATAAGATAAAATTAGTTTAAGGCCAATATTTTACAGATTTGAAAAGATATTTGAGTCGAAAATCAATTTTTACCAACTTTTGTTAAATTTTTTTTAGGTATTTAATTTTTTGTACAAAAACTATCAATTCGATTTTTTTCAAAATTTTACTAAATGTTAACAACAATAGTTTTAGAAAGATAAATGTAGTTAAAAGCCAATATCTAAAATTTTTGAAAAGATATTTGAGTCGAAAATCAATTTTTACCAACTTTTATAAATTTTGTTTTAAGGTTTTTATTTTTTGTAAAAAAACTGTCAATTCGATTTTTCTCAACATTTTTCAGAATGCTTAAAACAATATTTCTTATAAGATAAAATAAGTTTAAAGTCTAACTTTCAAGTTTTTGAAAAGATATTTGAATCCATATTCAATTTTTACCAACTTTTGTTAATTTTTGTTCGGTTTTTAATTTTTTATAAAAAAAACCATCAATTCGATCTTGTTCAAAATTTTACTGAATGTTGAAAACAATATTTTTTGAAAGATAAAAGTAAATTAAAGCCAATATCTCAAAGTTTTGAAAAGATATTTGAGTCGAAAATCAATTTTTACCAACTTTTATAAATTTTGTTTTAAGGTTTTTATTTTTTGTAAAAAAACTGTCAATTCGATTTTTCTCAACATTTTTCAGAATGCTTAAAACAATATTTCTTATAAGATAAAATAAGTTTAAAGTCTAACTTTCAAGTTTTTGAAAAGATATTTGAATCCATATTCAATTTTTACCAACTTTTGTTAATTTTTGTTCGGTTTTTAATTTTTTATAAAAAAAACCATCAATTCGATCTTGTTCAAAATTTTATTGAATGTTGAAAACAATATTTTTTGAAAGATAAAAGTAAATTAAAGCCAATATCTCAAAGTTTTGAAAAGATATTTGAGCCGAAAATCAATGTTTACCAACTTTTATTAATTTTTTTTTAAGGTTTTTATTTTTTGTAAAAAAAACTGTCAATTCGATTTTTCCCAAAATTTTATTGAATGTTGAAAACAATATTTCTTATAAGATAAAATAAGCTTGAAGCCTAAATTTCAAGTTTTTGAAAAGATATTTGAATCGATATTTAATTTTTACGAACTTTGAGTAATGTTTTTTTTAGATTTTTATTTTTTATAAAAAAAACTATCAATTCGATTTTTCTCAAAATTTTATCACATTTTTAAAACATTATTCTCCGTTGCTCAAAATTGTTTCGGAGATGAAATCATATGTTAGGCGTTAAATTTAGGAGGTGACAAATTTTTTTTTCAGTTTTTTTGATTTAGAAAAAAAAGAGATAGATAGATTTTTTTCAAAAAATATATCTGTTTGGTATCACGTTACAATATATTATATAAAATTTAATTCAAGTCTCTAGCGATTTCGGTTCGTAAGATATTAAGGGTTAACCAAAATTTTCACCTTTTTTTTTAAACTGCTATGTAAAAACCACAGACGCAATTTTCTTGAGAGCCCTTTCTGCATCTTTCTGCCTTATTATCTGTATAACAAAATTTATTTGAAGTCGATATCTCTTCTGGTTCTTGAGCTATGGACGACGAAAAAAACGTCGCGAACGTACGGACGTAGGGACGTACGGACGTACGAACGTACGTACACACGCACGCACAGACATCTTTCTAAAAATCTTTTATTTCGACTCTAGGGACCTTGAAACGTCGAGAAATGTCAAAATTTTCAATTTGACAAATCGGACCCATTACAATTACTTCCTATGGGAAGTTAAAAATAAAAGAAGTCCTAACCCAAATTTGTTTTAATCCTTAATTTCCAAGTTTAAACTTAATTGACCCAATGATTTAAGCTGTATAGGCGACGATGGTAGACAGACGAATGTCTTAACATTGTAGTGAGTAGGGAATGTTTATTTGGGTTAAGCATTCCACATTCGTGTTGTGCGACTGGAAAATAAATCTCTGTACTTTACAGCACGGCCAAAATTGGCTTCAAGTGTAAACTGATGAGCATTCCTAGAAGAACGGGTATTACGGTTAGATTGTTTTAGGGGAGGAATGCAACTGGCTTTTGCACCAGGGCATTGTGTATTAAATAGCTATGCAAAATAATGACCGAAATGAAACCTTACCTCAGTAGATACGAGTCCAAAAGTTTCAGTTAGATAATGGTCAACTATCATTATTAAAGCCATCTTTTGAATTCTGCTTATGAGACTCAAGTGGGTTATAAATGCACTTTCCCAGACATGAGAATTGTGTGCGGATCTCGGACGAATGTGGAATTTGAAGAATATAGTCAGATAGGAAGGGGTAAAACATTTTTTTAGCATCGGTAGAGACAATCTCAATATCTAGAAGCGTTTTTGACAAATTCGTATGCATACATATGTGCTTCCTCCAAAAGAGATGGTTTGTGATGCACTTACCAAGAACTAAAAGCTGTACAGTGTCCTAGATGCAAGTACCACTCATGGGGTTACGCTTTTTGCACAGTAGATAGCATTGAGCTTTCGAAAAATAAAATTGAGTCCACATTGGACATTGCCCTCAAGATCAGAATTGAATGGCCCACATTCGAAGGATAACGATGGGAATCTAAAAACGAATATGAAAAGCTGTAGGTACTGTCATCAGCGAAACAATAAAGTGTTTAAGACGTTTCAGACATAAGATCATTATTAAGAGTGGAGTAGACCAGCGTTTATTTTGTGGATATTACATTTCCGTCTAATGTGAATACTACTCAAATGGTCCAAAAGATGCAAACTTTTTCTATAAAAGAGCTTGATTCCAAAGTCTATTAAATGCCCTTGCATTTTATCTCCTCCACAATAGCCATAAAATGAAAACAATACAATATATATTTGATTTGACTCTATGTATATGATTTCAATTAATAAGTCAGGCAAAAAGTTAATTCACTTAAATGTCTTTTAAACTTTCCATTATAATCGGTACCGTTTGTTGAATAAAATATTCCGAGTTATTTCCAAGTAATACAACAACAATACCTCAAGAAGATTAATTTCAAGATAATTTTATTCTGCTATAAAATTTTCAATAACTAACGGTTTCTTGTGAACAAGTATAAAACAAAACTATAGGAACATAATGTATCTTTTGGGATCAAAGAATGAATATACTATGGATGGTGTTTTTTTTTAAGATAAAGTTTTGTAAAAAATAAAAAAAAAACCAATAGCAAAAAATTTTAAACAATTCGTTGTTAATGGCTAACCATTTTTCTAGCAAACAATTTTTTACCCATTTCAAAACTACAAACATTTAGTAACTAGTAAAATACAAGTTCTCTCATAATGAAAAAAGTGCATCTGAACACGACTTAAGAGTCATAGTTTGGGGAAATGGAAAACTTGGCCTACTAATTGATATGTCAGAATCTCAGAAGTAAATTGTAAATTATTAAAAGTAAAAATAGTTATTTTGTTATTGTTATTAAAATACGTATATTATTATAAGCAAAATACTCAAAGATATTCAGATGTTAAAATCCTTCAGTAAAATCATCTAAAATATTTAGTTTTTGAAATATGCGAAAAATAATTTCATAGAATTAATAAATAAGATTTTAAGTTTTTTTTTAAATGTTGAGTTATGTCAATTTTGTTAAATTCTACAAATTATCCACATACCGTACTTTCAAAATAAATGTGACAAATATTTTTAAATCAAAAAAGTAAAAAAAAATCCCACAACTTGAATTAAAAATAAAATATTAAATCCCTTAAGAAGTAAACAATGTATGATTTTAAATAATAACTTTCTATATAATAAACTCACTTCTTCTGGATAAACAATAAACAATTATTTGGGGATGCACTTCACATCCTCTCGATTTTTCCCTTTCCTTGTTTCTGTTTTTTTCTCATATATTTTTTTATTTTACCTCATGAGGAAGTAATAAACAGTAAATATTTTATTTATTTTTCATTGGAAGAAGTTTCTTTTTAAATTTTATTGCCTCAACTTCAATTCAATTCGCATTTTCTGTATTTTCAGATAAAATTCTGAAAAATAATAACATTACATCATGAAAATTGGAAAATGACGATATAGGTATAAATTCAAAAAGAACACTCCAAATCGCATAATTTAGGTCAATTTTTAAATATAATAGTGTTTAAATATTAATAATTTCATTTCAAGCATAAACAAAACTACTGAAACCAAAGAATAATTCAATGGATTTGAACTAAGTTTTCTTAATATAGATATTTAAATAAAGTAAGCTTACAACGTTTTTCAAATTAAGCATAATTTTTTTAATTCATTATATTTAAAAAAAAATTAAAAACTATGTTTGAAAATATTCAAAATTTTAATGCTTTAAGTCACTTCACCAAAAAACGTCAAATTTTGAAACCCGACATTTTGCATTATGATTTAATTTAATCATAATGAACAATTTCCGTTTCAATTTTGAAATTTTTTTATAAAAGTTTAGAATTTTCGATTTTCATTTCAAATCTAATGCAGTATCCAATTTTTGGGCAATATGTCAGAGACTAGTTGTTTGCCAAACAAATTGTAGGTAAGTTAAAGTTCGTCTAATAAAATGTTTCTTATAGTATTAAGATGTTCTGAATATGTAGAGCAACACGTCCTTATTTCAACAAACTACGTTTCGCCAAAAGCAAACCTACAAAGGGGAAATTATTGAATTGAAAACATTTCCCTTTAAAAAATATATTTCACCAAACAAAAATTTGCAAAGTGCCAGGACTTTTCTGAAAAGTAAAAAGTTTTGTCATTTTGCAATGTATCTCTTCTGTATCCAAACAATAATCCTTGAAAATCATTTTTAGAATAAAAAAAAAGTTTTATGCAAAAAGAAATTTTCATTTACAAATTAGTCTGTTTTGAAATTTGAAAATTAATAAAAAAAAGGACAAGAAAATATGCAACATTAGTTAACAAAACAATGGACATAGGCTATATTTCTTAAATTTTGACTATTCTTACGAAAAACATGAATTTTAAATTTTAGGGCTAGGTGTTGATATATTTCAATTTCAAAAATGTCTGATTTCGTAAAGGTTTTTTTGTCCACCAACATCATAGCAACCTTTCAATGAAATTTGACAGTTTAAAGCAAGAAACAAAAAACAAATGTTCGTTGAAGTTCAGGATGGTTTCTACGGCGAGAAAAAATCGAATAATTTCCGAAAAAAAAACATAAAAACAGCCCTTTTCTTTATCTATGTATATGTGTGATTATATTTTGTATCAAATACGGAGTAGAATGGGTTATCCAAATCAGTGAAAAAATGTACAATGTTGCATTGATTTCAATTGAGGATGTCAAACAAACTATTAATTCAATTCGGCTTTACCGCGCCCAATCGTCCAATACAATGATGCTTGTAACCAAAAGTTGGTTTGAGAAAAACGATATGATCTTAACATTTGGAAAGAATTAATTCAAACAAATCTTCCACTGTTGAATGAAAATCAGAAGTAATCTTTGATATTCTTATGAAAGTAACAAATGATGAAACTGGATTGATTTACTTCTTAGATGCACCTGGTGGTACAGGAAAAGTTTTTTTGATTTCATTAATATTAGCAACAATTCGCTCACAATATAAAATTGCACTTGCACTTGCTTCGTCGGGAATCGTAGCAACTTTGCTTGAAGGTGGTCGAACAGCCCATTCAGCACTAAAATTGCCATTAAATATGCAAGGCACTGAAACTCCAACTTGCAACATTTCGAAGAACTCTTCGACGGCAATGGTTTTGCAGCAATATAAATTGATTGAATGTAATAAATGTACGGTGGCACATACAAAATCTTTGGAGGCTTTAGACAGAACATTAAAAAATCTACGAAGCAATAATAACGGATTTGGTGGAGCAATGCTTTTTTTAGCAGGAGAATTTCGCCTTAAAATGGATAAATAAACCGAAAACGCGAGGTCCAAAAAAGAATAACTATTGAAAGAACAGACAGAAAAATTGTTCAGTTAGCAAAAAAAAACAGAACCCTTCCATAGGCTCTAGGAAAATAAGAAATGGACTTCAACTGTCTGTTAGCTCTGTCACAATACGAAGACGTCATTAAAGAGCGAAGCTACCGGCTCGAAGTCCACGCAAGGTACCATTCTTGACGAAAAGGCATGTGGCAAAGACAATATAGCTTGTTGAAGTGCATAAAGATTTGGCAAAAGAGAAATAGAAGAATGTTCTCTGAAGCGATGAAAGCAAAGTCGTCCTTTTTGGGTCAAAGGGTCGTCGAGAATATGTGAGAAGACCCAGCATACTATCCAAGGTACGCTATAAAAACAGTGTAGCAAGGTAGAGGAAAAATTATGATACGAGCTTGCTTTTCATATTACGGGGTCGGGCCTATTTATCTAATTATGGTTATAAGAGATGCAACCGAGGAAGTTATGTAACGCTATGCTGAGGAGATGCCGTTTGTTTGGGTATAACAACAAGAATATGACCCAAAGCATTCGTCAAAAAAGGCAAAACCATATTTTGCTCAGAAAACGTTATACGTTATAGAGTGACCCGCTTAATCCCCTGACCTTAACCCCATCGAAAATTTGTGGGGGGATGTTAAGAACGCAGTTCATAAAGCAAAACCCTAGAATTCAAAATAATTGTGGGAAGCAGTGCGTGATTCGTGGAACGCAATACCAGTCGAAAGGTGTCAGGTTTTAGTGAACTCGATGCCATGTAGATGCGAAGCATCATAAAAAACAATGGCTATGCATGTAGTACCCGTGGCATGATGGTTAGTGCGTTGGACGGTCATGCAAGGGGTCTTATATTCAATCCCTGCCTGTGCCATCTTAATTTAAAAAAAAAAAAAATTTCGCGGGTACTGCCCCTTACGAGGTATTGACAAACCCTCCGAGAGTAATTCTTGTCATGAAAAAGTGCTTTATCAAATTAGCCGTTCGGATTCGGCATATAAACTGTAGGTCCCCAACATTCCTGAAAACAGTACTCGCACACAGGAATGGTTGAGAGTTGTAAGTCACTAGGTACAGGTTCACAACGAACTGTTGCGCCACCCAATTTATTTATTATTATGCAACAAAGAACTAATTGTAAGCTATTATAATTTCTACACTTTCATATAACTTACTACAATTTTTCTTACTTCTTACGTAATAGATCTAGTACATTGTCATGCACTGCTATTTTTATGAACAGCCATATATTTAAAAAACGGGTTTTACTGTGACAAAGCTAACGATAAAATAACGATAGAACTTATTTTCTGTCATTATGAATAAAATATTTTAGTTTGTTATTAGAAGTATAATGAAATATTTTACTCTGTTGATATTGAAGGCCTTTTTGTTATATTTGGAGAGCACTGCTATTTTTATGAATACAATTATATGTTCAAAATTTCATTGAAATTGGTTAAGCCGTTTCGGAGGAGTATGGCAACTAACACTGTGACTGTGTATTAGATATTGTTGGTAACTTTAAATTTTTTAAGAATAATTCAACTGACAACTTTTTAACCCAACACGTAAATCTACAAAACTTTTAAACAAGACAAATCAACAGACGGGATGGGAAGTAATAGTGTGGGTCTCATCCCAGCCTCTTTTTTTCAAATTCTAATTAGACACATGAAATCTAAAAATATTTGAAAAATCGAAACTAACATTGAAGAAAGTCACGAATTTTATTTAAAAAAAAGAGGCTGGGATGCGACCCACACTGATAAGTTCAAATCCCGTCTGTCGATTTGTCTTGCTTAAAAGTTTGTCTATATGTACTCGTATCAATTTTTAAAAAATTTGCGTTTTATTTTTTCTAGATTTTATTTTTTTATGAAAAAACGGTTTGTTGGATTTTTATATAAAAATTACTGAATATAGAAAACAATATTTTCTGTGAAATAAAATAAGTTTGAAGCCAATATTTTTAATTTTTGAAAAGCTATTTGAGTCGAAAGTAAATTTTTACCAAGTTTTAGTATTGCTTTTTTTTAGAGTTTTATTTTTTCCAGAAAAAAACTTTTAATTCGATTTTTTTCAAAATTTTATCGAATGTTGAAAACAATATTTCTTATAAGAAAAAATTTGTTTGAAGCCAATATTTCAAATTTTTGAAAAGATATTTGAGTCAAAAATCAATTTTACCAACTTTTATTAATTTTTTTTTTTAGGTTTTTATTTTTTGTAGAAAAACTGTCGGTTCGATTTTCCTCAAAATTTTACTGAATGTTAAAAACAATATTTTTTATAAGATGAATTATCTAATGAAGGCCAAACTTCAAGTTTCTGAAAAGATATTTGAATCGATATTCAATTTTTACAAATTTTGAGTAATGTTTTTTTTTTTATTTTTATTTTTTATAAAATAAAACTGTCAATTCGATTTTTCTCCAAATTTTATCAGATGCCAAAAACATTATTCTTCGCTGCACAAAATTGTTTTGGAGATGAAATCATATTTTAGTTTTAAAATTTTGGAGGTGACAAATTTTTTTTCTCAGTTTTTTCGATTTATAAAAAAAACCGTTAAATGGATTTTTTCCAGAAAATATAATTATTTGGTATCACAATACAATTTATTATATAAAATTTAATTCAAGTCTTTAGCGTTTTTGGTTCGTAAGATATTTAAGGTTAACCAAAATGTTCAATTTTTTTCAAACTGCTATGGTAAAAAAACCACCCACGCAATTTTCTTGAGAGCCCTTTCTGCATGTTTCTGCCTTATTATCTGTATAAAAAAATTTATTTGAAGTCGATATCTCTTCTGGTTCTTGAGCTATGGACAACGAAAAAAACGTTGAGAACGTACGGACATACGGACATACGGACGTAAGTACACACGTACGCACAGACATCTTTCTAAAAGTCTTTTATTTCGACTCTAGGGACCTTGAAACGTAGAAAAATGTCAAAATTTTCAATTTGACAAATCGGATCCATTACAATAACTTCCTATGGGAAGTTAAAAAAGAGACTTCATGAATTAAGATAAGATAAAGTAAGATCTTAACTAAATAAGTAAGAAAATAAAAATTGGTATATTTTGAAGTCGGATTTAAATCAAGGCTACTAAAAACAATTGTAAAAGAGTAATTCTATCGCTCTAAACCAAATCTTTTTTTATTGATAATTTAGCAAATTACAGAAGTACATTTGATTAACTTTGAAAAGTTGTTTTAAACCCCTAGCTACTTTTTTCGAAAATTTTAAATACTGCCTTTTTTTAAGTTGTGTATCAAAAAGGAAATGTTCAAAAAGACAAATTTTCTAAATACTTTTTTGTTTATCTCATCAACAATTTACCAAGGAAATAAGAGGAAAAAAATGTTTAACTTTATTTACTTCTACATTTAGAAAAATCATTTATTTATAGAAAACAAATTTTAAAAATATTGGGATTTTCTTAAAAAAATTAAGTTTTTCATAAGGATAGAAGAGAGTATACTTCTTCTTGAAGAGTCATAGCTTTTTTAAGAGGGATACACTTTAAGCATAAAAAAAATCACAATACAGTAACAAATTTCATATGATTAAACTAATCAATCGATCTGAAGTGTACAATCTCACATAAAATGTATACGTTGCGTTTTTCCATAAACAAAAAAAGAAGAAGAAGAAAACAAAAATAATATTTTCATTCGTGAGTGTTTATTTAGTCTCCTGATGGTTAAATCTCGCATTCCATTGGGTTTTATATTCATACATTTTATTTGCTTCGAAAAGAAAAAGTAATTTTGCTTAATCTTTGCAATAAAAACAGGAGCATAGGATTGAAGTAATTTCCTTCCCTTCTCCTCCCATCATCGTCTCCCTCCTCACAACAAACATATGAGTAAACTTTTTGATGGAGTTCACTATCCCCCCTTAGGGAATTTCTTATATATACATAGATACTTATTCGTATTTGCTGTATAACATTTTTACATTTGTTTAAGGAATTTCAAAAAACATACACAGTTGGTTAAAAATTTATATTTTATGCTTCACAGTCTGTTTGTATCCTTTAAACCTGTTTATCTACAGATATGGATTTGAAAAAATAAAAAAAAATGAACAATGGCAAAAATCTATCAGGAGGGAGGACATGTTGGTGAGACGACGAGACACGAGGACGAATAAGAGCAAAGGCCCCCAGATTGATTTTGTTTTTGGATTTAAAAAAAAGACAAGTTTCATTCGATTAAACTTGAACTGAATGCTGTGGTGGTTGGAATCCTTCCCAAACTCATACCGATATCTACAGTCTCTCCATAATGATATGAAATTTTATATCTTTTGCTGAAAAACTTTTCAAAAATGGGGTAGTTTTGATTTTTGTTCTTTCATTCAATAAAAAAATGACGATTGATTTTTTGAAACATCAAGAAAATTAATATAGAAAGGATAAAAACAACTTAGTGAACTTTTTGTAGACACATTTTTGGAGTTTTCAAAGTAGTTTTCATAAATTTCTATTGATGATAAAGTCTATACTTGTGATTTGTCTGAAAAGTTTTTCTCAAAGCCCATTTACATACATAATTTGAAGTTTTAAATAAAATAGTTTTATCGATGTTGAGATCACAAATTGATATGATAATTTATTGTTAAATGTATTGTCTGAATCTTTTTACATTATTCCGTCATGCGTCGTCGTCGTTGGTCGTCGGCCTTGGTAGACAAAAACTTTTTGGGAGATAAAAGTTTTCACAGACATTTGTCTCCTTTTTCATTTTTAATCCAATAAATTATCTGTGATTTTTGTTTGTTGAAAAAACAAAATCGGAAAAACATGTCCTCCCTTCCATTTGCATACGTATATATATTTAACATTTCCATAAGTTAATTATGACAGAACTTAATGTGCGAAACTTCAACGATCGGCAGGACGCCCGCCCTCTGTCGTCCAATGCTGATGTCATCTTTCGTCTCTGGCATCACGTACGTTTGTATGTTTACACATTGCGTTTTCACTATAAAACTAAATGGTTTTTCATTCATTTTTAAAATACGTAATAAATAACATGTGCCTTCCATTCAAATAAAATATCACACACAAAATTTATACAAATTTTTGCAATTAATCTCATTTTAATTGCATTAGTTCGTGTGATGCAGCTTGTGATGAGTTCAATAGGGCGGCGCGGCGCGGCGCGGCGCTGTTTACGTCCATTCATCCGGCTTTCAGTTTTTCCAAATTAAATTTATTTTTTTGAAATTTTCAAACGGAAAAGAAGAGTTTATTTATTTCGGTCGCTTGTGATATTTATACGTATACTCTCGACGTTGCGTCGTCGTCGTCGTCGACGTTTAATCTGTTTACAGTGAGTGTTTCATTTAAAATTATCGTAGTGGAAATAAAATTATTGTTATTGTTTAAAATCAGCCCAATTGTTCTTATGTGTTGTTTTTTTTGTAGGCGGTGTGCTAATTGTTTGGTGGTTTTTCGTGATAAAATCATACAAAAACACAGAAGCATATTGAAGATTTAATTAATTATTATTCTTATAAGAGCATTAGATTGCTACGCTTGTGATGTGCATTAAATGCATCATAAATATCGTGTATTTTGAATTCTACATAATATGTTCAGTATAAAAACTGTTTAAATAAGTCTATGTTAAATGTTTCAAGGAAAAATAGAAAAATTAATGAGTGTTATGCTTTGAAATCATGAACTTAAAATAATTGATCAAGTGTTTTTGAATTTAAAACAAAAATGGTTAAGATGGTGGTTCACAGTGACTAACTTAATTTAACTAAAAATGAGACAGGACGAGGCTCACACTAATAACTTGCTCAAGGTGCCATTTACAATATTTTAACTTGCGACTAATATACAAGTTTTAGCATTCGTAAAAAATTTTTAATTTTCTCAAAAACAAACTGATGAGTTTTTATTAAATTTTTTCTAAAATTCTTCTAGCCGTTTGGATTTGGCTTAAAACTCTAGGCCTCTTCTGTCCCTGACAGCATTACTTGCACACAAGAGCTGATAAAAGTTTTAAGTCACTAGCCCTTAATTCTCAATGGACCTTTGCGCCATAATTTTTTATTGTAATGCATCCAATTTATCAGATTGAAAATTTTGACATTTCTCGACATTTCAAGGTCCCTGGAGTCGAAATAAAAGATTTTTAGAAAGATGTCTGTGCGTGCGTGTGTTCGCAACGTTTTTTTCGTCGTCCATAGCTCAAGAACCAGAAAATATATCGATTTCAAATAAATTTTGTTATACTGATATAATAAGGCAGAAAGATGCAGAAAGGGCTCTCAAGAAAATTGCGCGCCAGGTTGTTTTACCATAGCAGTTTAAAAAAAAGGTGAACATTTTGGTTAACCCTAAATATCTTACGAACCAACAACGCTAGAGACTTGAATTAAATTTTATATAATATATTGTAACGTGATATTAAAAAAGTATAGTTTTTAAAAAAAAAAATCCATTAAACGTTTTTTTTTATAAATCAAAAAACCTGGAAAAAAATTTGTCACCTCCAAAATTTTACGACTTAAATATGATTCCATCTGCAAAACAATTTTGTGCAACAAAGAATAATGTTTTTGACATCTAATAAAATTTTGAGAAAAATCTAACTGACATTTTTTTTATAAAAAAATCTAAAAAAAAAATTACTATAAGTTGGTAAAAATTGAATATCGATTCAAATATCTTTTCAAAAACTTGAAATTTAAGCTTCAAACTTATTTTATGTTATAAGAAATATTGTTTTCAACATTCTGAAAAATGTTGAGAAAAATCGAATCGACAGTTTTTGTACAAAAAAATTAAAAACCTAAAAAAAAATTAACAAAAGTTGGTCAACATTGATTTTCGACTCAAACATCTTTTCAAAACTTTGAAATATTGGCTTTAAACTAATTTTTTCTTATAAGAAATATTGTTTTCAACATTCGATAGAATTTTGAAAAAAAAAACGAATTGACAGTTTTTTTACAAAAAATAAAACTCTAAAACAAAACAATACTAAAACTTGGTGAAAATTTACTTTCGACTCAAATAGATTTTCAAAAATTAAAAATATGGGTTTCAAACTTATTTCATTTCACATAAAATATTGTTTTCGATATTCTGTAATTTTTATATAAAAATCCAACAAACCGTTTTTTCATAAAAAATAAAATCTATAAAAAATAGTTCGCAAATTTGGTTAAAATTGATACGAGTATAGAGATATTTGTTGTTCAGAATTAAATATTTCTGAAATTGAAGATGTTCTTTCGAGTTTAAATGATGACAATAACAGCTTTTCCTAATTTTTAATAGTTCTTTGAAGAACGGCGAATTGTTTCCATCATGGAAGAAATTGTTTTTAAACCCTATTCACAAATCAGGGTCTAAACAGCAAATATCCGACTACCGTCCGATTTGTAAATTGTCGTGTATTCCAAAACTTTTCGAGAAATATATATATGAAAAACTAACATTTTTAGTTAAAGAACATATTTCACCGCTACAACAAGGTTTCGTTACAGGAAGATCAACAACGACTAATCTTTCTATTTTCTCCTATTTAATTTTAAATAATTTCGAAGAAGGACATCAAATTGATGTAATTTATACCGATTTTTCAAAGACATTTGATAGAGTAAGTCACTCAATTTTAATTAAGAAATTAAAAAACTTTGGATTTTATTCTAAGTTTTTTAAATGGTTGGAATATCTTATCTTAAGAGTCGAGTTCAGTTTGTTTGCATTGACGAAGTTCTCACAAAACCAATTTTGGTTTCATCTGGTATGCCCAAAGGTAGCCATCTTGGGCCTCTTCTTTTCCTAATTTTTATAAATGATTTACCTAGTATCAATTCTAGTCAACGTCTCTTACAAGACGATGTTTCGAAACTATCTCAATGGTGCACGAAAAACCAATTATATTTAAATGTCGCTTAGTGTCAATATTTTTTGTTTTGCCGCAACTTTCTGAAATCATCATAGAATACAAAACTGAGAATCAAGTTCTAGGAAGAGTTAGGGAGAAGAAAGATCTTGGTGTAGTTTTTGACATTAAACTTAACTATGTTAAGCACATTAAATCTAATGCAACCAAAGCAAATTTAATGCTCGGTTTTATCAATTTACTATATTATTTTTGCTTGAAAACTCATTTACCGTGTTTTTTTCTATTTCTATAAATAGCAAAGTAGAATGTTCCTAAGAAAACCCATAGGCAGTAGCCAGATTTTTGCATTTAAAAATTGGTACAACTGAAAGAAAAAATCAGAAATTAAAATTAACTTCAGCAAAAAATAACGAACTAAAACCAATAAAATGGACAATTTTCAAGAAGAAATGGTAAGAAAACCTCTGGAAATTGAGATGTTTCAAAGTTTTAACCAAACAATTTGAGATAAAATAAAAACTTCAAGAAAGGGGTTCGGTCGTAGACTACTACATTAACATGTGGTGTTGAAGCGAGCTTGAAGGTCGCCTTCATTTTGTATATACCTGTATCGTGTTGAAATAAGCTTGATTCGACTTGATCCCGTCAGGGATCCGAGTCGAGTCAAAATTTGTGACGAAAAACCTGTGTGGAGGAGTTGGTTTTACAGACAATGCATTATGGTCTGTTTATTTGCATGTTTGTGTACAAAAAATATGGTTTTATTTTAATCAAATAGTAAAAAAAAAGTTGCACATGGAGTAGGAGCTTATTTTTATATGGTGCTGAATTAATCAGTTCTTCATTGTTTAACACAAATCAAACTATCTCAATTGCACTTCATGAGAAACATCGAAAAACTATTTGCATTTAAAAATGTGCTGTCAAACTTAATCATTTTAAAATCTACTTGTACGACGTAAACACCAAAAAGATTTATTTAATCTCAACTGAGATAAATCTTTGGTGAAAGCATAGCGAAACTTAATTATCATTTCTATTGTTATCTCTTGCAACATAAGCTCAGTTTGTCCATTTTCATTAAAATGAACAAACAAAACTAAATAACTTCAACAGTAACAAATTCACAACTACTCAACGAACACAGCCATCGAGATGCAAATGCAATATCAATCGTACCAACATTTGAAAACAAAATCACATAAGATCCATTCGAGAGTCGTATAAATGTCAAAAACGCTTCCGTAGTAAGATATTACTTTAACTTTTATCGGTAGTATTCATACTGTGGATAATGTTTTTGTTATTCGGGTAAAATCTAAATATATATACTTTTGATAGATTTTCCAACAAAACTCGGGAACTCTCTATAATTTGTCAATACTTAAAATCAAACAATGTTTATTGTTCCATTCTCATAATTGATTTAGATCGTCATTTAGCTCTTAACAATTTTAACATCATCGGTTTAGATAAGGGATGTAGAATCTTTTAAAACAGAAGACAAATAATTCATAAATAAAATAAACAGTAATGGACTAAGGTGGCTCACTTGAGGTACACCAGAATTGAGTTTAAATTAACGTGAGGGGTTACTCGTAAATATGACGTTATTTTATTTATTTTTAAGATAAGACAAAATCATTTTAACAAAACGGTCGTTTCGTCAAATTTACTAAGAAGAATTTTATGACTTAATTTGGCATAAGACTTTTTTAAGTCTGTAAAGATGCATTCGACTTGAGTATTGTTTTGAATTGCATGTAAACAAAAACTAGAGAACTGTAATAAATTCATAATTGTAGAATTTTTTTGTTCACAAACTCGTGATGATTTTAAAAAATAACAGAAGAACGCCTAAAATAAAATATGTCACATACAATGGATTTAAATAATTTGGGAATAGCAGACAATTTCGCTATTCGTAATAAGATTATTCTTTACCAGAAATTAACATACATGAATATTTATGACGTGCCTCTCTGTAAACTTTTATAACCATTAATTCTGGAAAATCATATATTCACCTTAATAAATTTTCGTGAAAACTAAATTTTGATGGAGAGTTCTAATTAAACGTTACTATCGGATCCAGAGATGTAACACCTGCATTACCTTCCCAGGAAGTAGGAGCAAAAGACCAGATATCGCTCTCAAGAACCAGCTTCGAGGATTTCAGTCATGCGCATGCCTCACAAGCCGGCCATGAAAAGAAAATTTAAAGTTTGATTTAAAAACTAGTAATAGCCTCGGATAAACGGACTGATAATGTTGACAAGCCCCCACTTCCCCGCAATCGAAAAACGTACAACGATTAACGTGTATGTATGTACATGGAAACTCAATCGGCCACGCAAAGCAGAGCAGCTTGCCGAAGCCCTCGCCTAACTTTAAGCTTGATGTGACAGCCCTCCAAGAAATGCGATGGAATGGGCCAGGCAGTAAGAAGATTGTAGGCTGTGATTTCTACTATGGGAAGTGTCTACTCGAAAGAGTGACGACAATCCGCATAAATCCGCATAATCCAACTGAGCCTTATCAGAAATCATGCCCCGACGGAAAAGACCAATACCTAGTTGGTGCTAAAGTGCGCGTACGAATATCCATGCCAGTTCTTAGGCGAACAACAACCAAGAAAGGAAGATTTAAGGTTGGAAGACTGCAGCAGGAGAAAACCGCCAATGCCTTTGCCGACCCAGTATCCCTAGAGCTTGTGAGAAACCCTACAACGGACGAGATGTGTCCAGAGACATACTGGCAGCTTTGCAGAAGAAAGAAAAACCCCCATAAGCAGCGTAAAGTCGAGGAGATCGAGGAATGTTTTAAAATGAAACAGATGCGGAGCTTTTATAAAAGAGTCAAAAATAAAACAACGATATTTACTAGCAGCCCTGGAGCCTGCAAAGATACGGAGGGGAATATCGTAATCGAGACGCAGTCAATGCTTAAAATCTGAAGCGATCATTGCAATAAGCTGCTTAATGGTGATGAAGTCAACGATTCCGCCAGCGAGAAGCCACGTCCAAGAGAGTGAGATCAAACTACCCATCACCAGGCTGAATTCGAACAAAGCCTCCGGTAATGACGGTCTGCAGGTGGAGCTTTTTAAGTACGCTGGAGCAGATCTGGTAAGGACCATGCACCAGCTAGTTTTTAAAATTTGTTCGGAGGAAAGCATGTCTGACGATTGGAACTTAAGCGCCATCTGCTGCCACAAATAAATAAAAAAGGTGACCGGCATATTAGGTCCCGTCAAGCGTATTTTGTAAACGCCTGAAGCCATTTACTAACGAACTAATTGGCCCTTACCAGTGTAGTTTCAGGTATGGAAAATCTACCATCGACCAAATTTGCACTCTATGCAAAATTCCAAAGACCCAAGAACATCGAAAAACACCATCTTTTCATCGAAAGCAGCTGTCATACAGTGTAGAGGGAAAAGAACTATACCGTGCCACGTTGAATTTTTGTATCCCTACCAAACTGATACGACTTATCAGGATGACGTTGATCCGTCAAAATTGGAAGAGACTCTACCGGCGATGCGCTGTCATGTAGCTGCTTCAATATTGTTCTTGAAAGAGTAGTGCGCTACACCAACTACAATACAAGTGGCACTATCTTTCAAAAATCCACACAATATCTTGGATATGCAGACGACTTCGACATTATGAGAAGAACCAAACGATGGGTAACGAGCAGTGACTGTAGCCTCCTCTAATATAGAGTCTGAGGCAAAAAAAATGGGTCTTACCATTAACGAGGACCAAACGAAGTATTTACTTTCGTCCAATAGAGTCGATTCACACCGTAGACTTGATCAGGTATAACTTCGAGGTGGTAAACGGATTTGTTTATCTGGGCACTGCTGTTAATTCTGCAAATGACATCAACGCGGAGATCAAACGTAGAATTACCCTTGCTAATCGCTGTTTCTTTGGCCTAAGCAAACAGTTGAAGAAGAAGGCCCTATCGCGAATTACCAAAGAGCCACTGTACAAAACCTTAATCATACCAGTCTTGCTGTATGGTGCAGAAGCATGGGCCTTCTCCCAGACGGATGAAGGATCTCTTGGTATCTTTAAGAGGAAGGTTCTGCATACGACCTTTAGTCCGTTTTGTGTCGACAGGCAAAGTAACATCTGGCGGAGAAGATATAATCATGAGCTATACGAGCTGTACAGCGACTTGCCACTGCTCAAAAAGATGAGTGTTCAACACTTAAGATAGCTAGGTCATGTCGAGCGAATAAATTATCGAAGCTTTAGCAGGTAAGGTATCTTACACCAAGCCTGAGGGAACAAAAAGCAGAGGCCTGCCTCATCTCCGGTAGAGTGATCAAGTTGAGGCCGATGTACGTCAACTTAGTATTCGAAAATTCCAAAAACTAGGTTCATCTAAGCCTTTAAGTAATTTTTAAACCAAATGTCAAATGTCAGGAATGACCCCTTTAAAAAAAAAAAAGTCCCTTGGTTCCATTTAATGTATCGAAATATGAAAATGCACGAAAATTATTCAATTTTTAGCACTTAAAGTAAAAATATGAAATTTCGAAAATACGATATAGTATGGATCCCTTGACAAACGACCACAAGCCTTGAAGTAAATAAATCTGCTATTGTCTAAATCAATTTCATTAAACAATAGAAATTAGGTCCGAAGTCCTAATCCAATCGATAATAAAAAGTAATTGACTCAATTTATTGCTCTTTGTTTGAACAATGGACATCTTTCCAAACAATTACATAATATATAACTTATACATTAAGTACATGTTTAGAACTTCTGTCAAACTCAATTGTACTTTCTAACTGGTCTATTAACACAATCTAGATAGATGTGAGGACATTTTAGGATTTTTCTTGTTTTGTATTGTTTCTTTCTTTTCTTTCTCACACTTACAGAACTTTACAACGATTATAACTTTATTTTCAATTCAACTTGGTCTCCTCGTTTTAAGAGTCCTTGTAGATATAAGAAGGAGTATAATATGTATCTTTATTATTATTTTTCCTTTTTATTTTTTATCACAACTAAGTCCATATAAAAACTTCAATAAAGTTTGAGTTTTATAATCTTCTTTTACATTCTTCAAAAATAAAGAAAAAAAAGAAAAGAAAAATCAAGAAAAAAAGGACAGCAACAGGAAAAACATTTTAAAATTTCCACAAGAATAACGATATCTTGTGTCTCGTAAAAATATATACTTAGGTACAACTACGAATATCCTGGTATAGTTTTTAGTTTATTTTCTTTTTACAAAACAACATTTTTGTTCTTCTGAAACATCGCATCAGATTCACATTCAGAATCAGATTCACAATTTTTCAGAGACTCTAACTACTCTGAGTGTCCTTTTCACAAAATTTTCATTCTCACATGAAAAAGGGAAATGCTCTTCTCGTGAAATAGTTAAACTCATTCATTTGAATGGGTTTTTGTTACGATTTTTTATCTGCTTCCAACTAAAACGTTTCCTGTTTTTTTTTTTTTTCTTGGTCCTGTTGAGGGACCACCAGATCCAGACACTATACCCGGTTAGGTAGCTAGCTCTACGTTGGATTTGGAGAGAATTCCTTGGAGATTATACACAACAGAAAAAAGGATATATAGTAGCTACATTTTTGTTCATTTTATTCTTATCCTTTGGCATTACCCTTGAATGCTTATTTTATTATACGACTATAGAATGCCACTATCTCAAGCTTTCAAGTAGTTTGTAACTTTTTAAAAAGTGGACCTTCATTTTGGATTATACAGATGGAAATTTCTTTTATTTCTTCATAAAAAGGAATCAACTTTTTTTTAACAATGTGAATGTGACTGTGACAGATGTTTTCGATTAAGATTTAAAATTAAAATTGGAAATAAATTATTCTCTATAAAATTGAGAAATCATTTTCGAAGAGAAAAGAATGTTTTTTTTTTAACCAATTTTTACGTGTGTTAAATGGAAGAAAAACAAATTCGGGAAAACTTGAATTACGTGTCAAGACTTCTATGTCTATGCATTTAATCGATCTGGAAAAAGACTCTAATCTACTAAATGGTCACTGTAAGAATTCTTTTTCCAAGTTTCTTCGAAAACTTTTCGAAAGAATGTTTTTCTCACCTTTAGCACACAAAGCTATTAAAATTCTCACTTTATCAATTTTGAGTGTAAAAGCAAAACATATTTTATTCCATATCAAATTAATTTTACTAAGCGATATGAACTCTGCATAGTTCTAATATAAATCAAAGCTCAATCGTTATCGATTGCATATAATTTATAACAGAGGATACTTGGGTAGTATATGAAGGTTGCAATCCATAAACACTTCCGGTAATTATCCATTTGGATTATTCCAATCTGCTTTATAAATGTTCATAATTAATTTCCACTTCAATGATTCAATATTATGCAGATCGATAGAGAGAGGCTAGAAGTACATTACATTTGTACTATCATAGTCGATTTAGGTTTAGGTCCTATTTTGCCAACATAATAGAATTAAAGAGGTCATTATTTCATAGATTTTCCAAATAATTGAACATTATGTGGCCAATATCGTAATGTAGGTTGTTAATTATGCAATTGTTGTTATATTAATTTAGAAAGCTTAAGAAGAAGCACGCAAGCGAGGAAAATACAGGACACTAGGTGGTATACGTACTTTTTTGTATTCAATAGTATCGGTTTTTGTGAGCAAAAGAGAGAGGGGGGAAGTGTTTCCACTAAGGCACCTCTCCTTATCGAGACGACAGCGGACAAATTTTCGAGATGGAATCAACGGTGGAGTCTACAGTTCCAGTTAGGTTGAACTACTTAGGACCCTTATAGGACTTCTACGATTTATTCATAGCCCAGGCCTATAAGGAGTGGTTTATCCGGATCCCCGTTCTTAGAGTTATTCTATGGATCTGGCTTCCTGACTAGGTATACAAACAAAAACCTTAGCTGCAAAGCTCCAACAAGCCTCGGATAAAGACGGATTCACTGTTGACAACCCACGCAAACGAAATAAGGACAACAAACTTCGAATCTGTAGGTGGAATGTTAGCTCCCTTAACAGACCACGTGCACCCGAACAATTAGCGGAAGCCCTAAACTGCTATAAGGCAATATTATGACCATCATAAAGTGCGATGGGATGGACAATGAACACGCAAAATAAAAGATTGCGATGAACACTACGGGGGCGACTGCTACCGAGAACAAAGACAGCGTCTATTTGGGTTTGGATTTTTTGTTAAAACTAGACTCAGGCAAGAAGTCTTGAGTTTCAACAATGAGCGAGCGCACCACGACAATCCGCATCAAGACTAAATTCGCGTACATTAGTCTTATATGCGCGCATGCCCCCAAAAGAGGAGAAAGATGAAGACACCAAAGACATATTCTTGGAGTTCTAGGAGCTTTCAACGCCAAGGTAGGAAAAGAAGAAATCTTTTTGGGAACAATGAGGAGATATAGCCTGCACGACACCACCTCCGACAACGGATTCAGGCTAATCGATTTCGCTGAAGGGCGAGACGTTCACAAGGGGACATGGAAATCTCCTGAACAATCAACTGTCAACCAGATTGACCACATTGCGATCGATCCACGACATTTCTCCAGTATACAGGATGTCCCAACATTTCAAGGGGCCAACATTGTTGACTCGGTCCACTACCTCGTTGTAGCCGAGGAAAGGTTGCGCATATCCCGATCCACGCCACAGTATTACTACAATCGCAAGAGACAGCTATGCCCTTTTCCGATCAAGTCTCTTACAACCTCAAAAGGAGTCTTATGCTGCCTGCATTAAGCATTGAAAACCTGTGGCAACATTGTCTTGTAACCTCTGAAGTTCTAGGTTTCATACGGCCACCACAGCGAAACCGCTGGTTTGACGACAAATGTCGGCAAGCGAACGCAGCTTAGCAACAAGTATACAAAACGGCGCTGCACAGAGGGACCAGAGCTGCTCTTGAGCTCTTTACAAGCACAAGAGGAGAGAGGAACACCGGCTTCTTAAATGGAAAAAAGAGAGCATGAGAAGCGCCCGATCGAGGAAATAGATGGGATGTCACAACAAGAATGAGGTGTGTAAATTTTACCAAAAGGTAAGAAAAGCTCCCAAGGGTACCAGCCATGAATTGAAGCCTGTAAGAGAGATAGAACCACTCAACCTCGGCAATGCAGATCAACAATTCCGCCTACCCGACTACCCCACCTAGACGAAGTGAAGATAGCTTTATCTAAACAGAAAGCAAACAAAGTTGCTGACGGCATCGCTGCCGAATTATTCAAAGCAGAAGGTTATGATAAGTTGCATGCACCCACTCATCTGCAAAATATGGTTGGAAGAAGGCATGCCCGATGAGTGGAATCTCAGCATAGTGTGCCCGATACATAACAAAGGAGACCCTCTAAACTGCGCCAAGTACAGAGGCATCAGTTTCCTCTCTGCCGTATTATGTGAACGTTTGAAGCCGTTCGTCAACAACCTGGTCCTTATCAGTGTGGCCTCAGACCAAGAAAGTCCACCTTCGACCAAATATTCACACTACTGCAGATCTTGGAAAAAACCCGATTTTAAAGCCGCGTATGACAGCATCCATAGGGAAGAGCTCTACCGAGCAATGTCCAGTTTTGACATCCCTGTCAAACTTATCCGTTTGCGCAGAATGAAGATGGAGAATGCACGCTGCTTTATTAAAGTCGGAAAAGTTCTCACCGAAGCATTTGATGTCAAAAATTAGCTTAGACAAAGCAATGCACTGTCATGCGCATTCTTCAATATCGTTTTGAAAAGAATTGTGCAAAACTCAACCGTCAACACTAGAGACACAATCTTCCAAAGGTCCATACAATTACTCGGATACGCAGTGATATTGACATAATTGGAAGATCAAAGCGTAATTTTAGTGGAGCGTTTTTGAGCATTGCGACGGAAGCGAAGAAAATGGGTTTAGTGGTCAATGAGGGCAAGATCAAGTAAATGCTGTCATCAAAAAAGGAAATGGAACAACGACGTCTTGGACAAAACGTCAAGGTATTGGAGGACTTTGTCTATCTAAGCACCGCTTTAAACTCAGACAACGACATCAGCGCTGAAATTAAACGAAGAATAACTCTTGCAAATCGGTGCTTCTTTGGACTTAGAAGGCAATTGAGTAGTAAAGTCTTCTTTCGAGCATCTAAAATCCGTTAAAGGTGCAATTGTTGGGTATGAAGAGGATTTTGTCGATTTTTTATAAGGGATCTAGCCCAGTCAATGAACGAACAGAATTGCCTTCACCTCAAAAAATCTAACAGTTTTGAAACTTGACACACTTACTAAGGGATGCCTGGTGATGGCCCAAAAAAAGTCAATAAGAATTTGACGTGAGCTCTACCGGCAGTTAGGAGAAACATGGTGCTTATTTCAGTTTTTCACGTTTATCTCGAAAACTATTTGTGGTATCAAAAAATTATCTTCTACAGCAAAAGCTAACATGTGTTTTTTTTTACTCGAAAAGTCAACATAATTTTAGGGTTTCAAAATACTCGAGATGACAAAAAAATGTCTGATTTAAAGTACATGGTATTTCTTAAGTTTTTTTCTAAACCGTCAATTCAACTCACTGTTCTAAGGATATTATTGTCAAAATACATTTCTGCACAAAATGTTAAAAAAATGTCCTTCTGTTATTATTCAAAAACCTTTAAGTAATCCAAAAATGTTTTCAGTGTTCAATTTACTGTAGAGATTTTCGAAAATAATCAAAAATTCAAATCCCAAAATTGAATTTGAATTTTTTCGTTCTTGATATAAACAAAAATCATTTAACATCGATGTTCAAATGTGTTGACAAAAAATCAAATAACAAACTCGTCTTCTTATTATCGGAGTGACTCCAAAGCATAAAACCATCAATTTGATTATAGTAGGATTCCCTCTTGAACCTTTCTCGCAGATAAGAATCTTAAATCAAATAAATAATAATTTAAGCATCTATATAACTCAAACATTCCAGTATCCTAAATTAAAATCAACAAAACAAATCGAATTGGAGTTCAAAACTATAAACTCGCATAAAATATTATCTTCTTGGATCTTTTAAATAAAATTAACTCAAACTACTTCGAAATACGAGAATTGGATAAACAAGGATAACTAAAGATAAATCATTCGAATAATAAATGAGACAAGAACAAATGTACCGCCTTTCATCCAAGAAGGAGCACAGATATGGATATGATATGGATCTGAGCTCATTCTTGAATAGAGGGCGATATGTTTAAAAGCAAAAAAAAAAAACCGAAATCAAAATTCTAAGTTTTGAAAGTGAACATCATTCAGTGAATTATTATAATGAATAAGCTTTGAGCCTTCCTAACAAAGCTTCTTTAAAATACGAAAAAAAAGTTGAAAGTTAAAGTGGGTAAAGCCTAATGTAAAACTATTAAAATAGATGACGATATAATTTATGCCAATCTTCCTTGAATATAAATTAAGTCCTAATTAATGTCGTGAAAAAGCTTAACCCACTTAAATCTTGAGCGTATAATATATAAGACATTTTCCAAAGAAGGTATATATATGTTTGTGTATGGAGGTATAGGCTTTCCTTTTTCCTTTCGTCATCATAATGTCTTCAAGCTACATAACTACTTCTACTGCTGCGCCTTGAATTACCATTGAATTTACATTTCATTTAGCATCGGGAAAGTTGAAAACATCTCTCGCTCGTTGTCGTTCTGTCACCGGGATTGAGTGGGGAGGTACGCGTTAAGATCCTTCGTTTTTAAAACAAAAGATGGTGAAAGGGTAGGTATACCTTCAATAAAAAATCAATGAATCTGGAGGAAACGCCCAACGATACCTTCGTATAATAATTTCTTTCAAAACTGTGCTTAAATAAAACAAGAATAAAAAATATTCAATGCCACACATCACTTGAAATTTGTGCTTAAAATACGAAAACTGAGCTACTTAAACGGTATTTACATAAATTTATGAAGATACTTCAGTAACGTTCGTACATATATTTACCTACGTTATGTATGAAATGTGATTTTCAAGGTTGATGTTATTTGTGATGTGTATTGTTGTTTGTTTATTGTGTTTTATATTTATCCTGTACTCTAGGTACTTTATTCATAGTGTACTTGTGATGTGAGTGTTACTTGAGAATATAAGTGATAATGTCAAACAATCTAAGATTGATTTCACCAGCTGTGTTTAAAATTCAACCAGGGTAATTTTTACTTGCGACAGATATAGGAACTATATGGCAAGTTTTGCATTCGTAAAAAATTTCAAGATAGAGATTTAATCAAACGTGACATTACGATGGTAGGGAAGTCGAAAAAAGTAGCCCCTACAGCCCAAATCATTACATCGATTAAGCTCAAACTAGTTATTAAGGGTTTAAACCGGTTCGCGTTCACAGTTTTTTTTAAAGACTCACAATAACAGTAGTCTCCGCACATATTGTTTTTTCAAAAATCGAAAATTCGAATTTCTTAAAAACGGACCGATTTTTTTTTGTTTATAATTTACAGGCACTCAAGGGGTTATTAGGATGTTCAAATGGTAGACATGTGCATTCAAGAGGACACAAGTGTCCACAGGTTTTTCTTAAAACCAACCTCTGTCTATCAACTCCTACTCTCACCTCCAAGTGGTGAACATCGGGTGCCTAGTACCTCAACTGGAGATTGGGTTCCAACCCCAGTGGAAAGTTGTTGGGGGCAGCAAACGAGAGAGGTGGGGAGAGGTGTTTCCACTAAGGCACCTCTCCTTATCCAGACGTGGAATGCACGTGGAATGTTAGGTCCCTTAACAGACCACGTGCGGCCGAAGAATTAGCGGAGACCCTAGAACGATAAAAAGCAGATATCACCGCCATCCAGGAAATACGATGGGAAAAAGAGACTGAAAAACTGCGATATTTACTATGGTGACTGCTACCACGAAAACCAACAGCGCTTATTTGGATGCGGATTCGTCATTGGAGCCAGACTTAGGCAAGAAGTCTTGAGCTATAGGTGCATCAATGAGCGCCTCATGACCATACGCATCAAGGCTGAATTCGGCAACATTAGCCTGATATGCGCGCACGCCCCCACAGAAGAGAAAGATGACAACACCAAAGATATGTTCTTCGAGCTCCTAGACAAAACTTATGAGCAGTGCCCTGTTCCGACAACGGATTCAGGCTTATAGATTTTGCTGCGGGGCGAAACGTCATGGTAGCCAGTACGCGTTTTCCACACCTCAACATCCACAAAGGAACTTGAACTTCTCCAGATCAATCTACCGTCAACCAGATTGACCATATTGCGATCGACGCCAGACACGCTTCCAGCATTATGGATGTACGAACTTTCCGAGGAGCTAACTTCGACTCGGACCACTACCTCGTTGTAGCCAGGGTAGCACTTCGGATTTCCAGACCCAAGGCAAAACAGGGAGGTGCTGGGAGAAGATACAACGTCGAACGGCTACAATCGCCAGAGATCGCCAAATCCTTTTCCGACCGAGTGACAAGTAACCTCCCTCGAAGTTCTCTGCCGCCAACACAATGTATCGAAAACCAGTGGCAACATTGCCAAGATGCAATCAGAGAAGCCGCCTCTGATGTGCTGGGTTTCAAACAGCCACCAACAAGGAACCCCTGGTTTGATGAGGAATGTCGGCAGGCAAATGCAGCCAAACAACAGGCACGCAAAGTGGCGCTGCATAAAAGGACGAGAGCTGCTCGTGAGCTCTATGAGCAGAAGAGGCGAGAGGAACGCCGACTTTTCAGAAGGAAAAAGAGAGGGCATGAGAAGCGTGTGCTCGAAGATGTTGAGAGGTATAAAAGCAGGAATGAGGTTCGAAAGTTTTATGAACAGGTGAAACGAAATTCACAGGTACATAAACCTAGAACCGAAGGCTGCAAAGACGAAAGTGGAAACATCATAGTGGAACCGCAGTCAATGCTGAGGATATGGAAGGACCACTTCTGCAGACTGTATAACGGCGACGAAGAACTGAATCCCGCTGTCAGGCAGGATGACCCATTCGATATAGACGACGAAAGCCAACAATCCCGTCCTCCCGACTTAGACGAAGTAAAGATTGCCATATCTAAGTTGAAGTCTAATAAAGCCGCTGGAGCAGATGGCTTGAATGCTGAGCTCTTTAAAGCAGCTGGAGATAAGTTGGTTAGGAGCATGCACCAACTTATCTGTAAGATATGGTCGGAAGAAAACATGCCCGATGAATGGAACCTCAGTATTGTTTGCCCGATCCTGAAAAAAGGAGACCCTCTAAACTGCACCAACTATAGAGAAATAAGTCTACTTAATCGCCTATAAAATCTTCTCTGCCATAATATGTGAACGTCTAAAGCCCATCGTCAACAACCTGATAGGTCCTTATCAGTGTGGTTTTAGACCAGGAAAGTCCACAGTTGATCAAATATTCACATTACGGCAGATCCTGGAAAAAACTCAAGAGCACCAAATCGACACCCACCATCTTTTCATCGATTTCAAGGCCGCATATGACAGCATCTACAGGGACGAGCTGTATAGAGCCATGTCTAGTATTGGCATCCCTGCCAAACTCGTCCGTTTGTGCAGGATGACCATGGAGAATTCACGCTGCTCCATAAAGGTTGGAAACAACTTAACAGAACCTTTTGATGTCAAAAAAGGTTTTAGACAAGGTGATGCGCTGTCATGCGATTTTTTTAACATCGTGCTTGAAAGAGTAGTGCAGAGCTCACACGTCAACATTAGAGGCACTATCTTTCAAAAGTCTGTCCAATTACTGGCATATGCTGATGACATTGACATAATCGGAAGAACTCAGCGTGATGTCAATGGGGCTTTTGTGAGTATTGAGGCAGAGGCGGCAAAAATGGGTTTAACGGTTAATGAGGGCAAAACAAAGTACATGCTGTCGTCTAGAAAGGACATACAACACCGACGTTTTGGTCAAAACGTCACAATCGACAGACGTACCTTTGAGGTAGTCAAGGACTTCGTCTACCTAGGCTCCGCTGTAAACGCAGAAAACAACACCAGCGCTGAGATCAAACGCAGAATAACTCTTGCTAACCGCTGTTTCTTTGGACTAAGAAAGCAATTGAGTAGTAATGTCCTCTCTCGACGGACCAAAGTGTTGCTATATAAGACCCTTATCATCCCCGTCCTGCTATACGGTGCAGAAGCATGGACCATGACAAAAGCGGATGAAAGCACCTTGGGTCGCTTCGAGAGAAAAGTTCTTCGTGTGATCTACGGTCCCGTATGCATCGAAGGGGAGTGGAGGAGAAGATGGAACGACGAACTGTACGGGCTGTACAGCGACGTAGACTTAGCAAGAAGAGTAAAAGTCCAACGACTAAGATGGCTGGGTCACGTAGAGCGCATGGAAACCAATGCTCCTGCCCGGAAAGTCTTCGAATCCGCACCCGCAGGACAGCGCAGTAGAGGAAGACTGCGGATCAGGTGGCGCACACAAGTGGAAGGTGACCTCACCCAACTTGGAGCGCGAAACTGGAGACATCTAGCTAGGGACCGAGCTAGATGGAGAAGTTTGTTGGGTGAGGCCCTAGTTCACACAGGACTGTAGCGCCACCTTAAGTAAGTAAGTAAGGGGTTATTAGTACCCTTTATATGTTTATATTTAAACAAAGTTTAGCATTAGGAAAATAGGGAAGTATTTAAAAGGAGATACCGGTGCACATTGGTCTTAAAGTTCTGAACATCAAAATGGGAGGAAAAAACAGAGTTGGCTAAAGCATTCCACAATCGCGATTTAAGAAAGAATCTCTATACTTGACAGTGCTCCCCAAATGGAGCTCAAGGGTAAACTGATGATGCGAATATTACGGCTGAATTGTTTAAGGGGTGGAATGCAACTGACTAGTTCACAGAACATTGTTTGTAAAAATATCGATAAAACAACGAAAGGCATGAAACATTGCGGCGGTGTTCTAGCGAAGTAAATGTTTCGATTATAGTTCCATCGAGATTTAAACTTGTTTTAGGGGCACCTGCCCAGATATGCGAATTATATTCAAGCTTTGGACGGATGAAGGCTTTGTAAATTACAGCCAGATCAGAAGGGGTGAAACATTCCTTGCACTGTCGGAAAAATCCTAAGCACCTGGCAGCATTTTTGGCAATATCAAATATATGATCGTTCCATAAAAGGTGATCTGTGATAAACATACCAAGTACTGACAGTTGATTAGTTTCCTGGATTCAAGTGCCACTCATAGATATGGGCATCGAGAGTGTGTTACGCTTTAACGACAGGAATCAACGTTGAGTGTTCGAAGCATTTAATTCTACACGGTTTCTGACTTCACATTAGGCAATGCTGTCAAGAATCAGAATTTAATGAGCATATTATACGCTGCCGTTTAAGTTCCACATTCGAAGGACAAGGATGTGAATCTAGAAACCAGTATGAGAAGCTGAGGGTACTGTCATCGGCGAAACAGGTTAATAGATTAGAAATGGCAGACGTAAGATCATTTTTGAATACAAGAAAGAGTGTCGGAGACAAAACGGAGCCCTGGGGAACACCAGCATTTATTTTATGGTTTTCAGACTTGTAACCATCCAATACAACTTGTATTGATCGGTTAGAAAGGTTATTTCTAATCCAATGAAGAAGAGATTCAGCAACACCAAAAGCACGCATTTTTGATAAGAGAGCATGGTGCCAAACTCTATCAAATGCTTTTGAAAAATCAGGTGCAATGATCTTACTTTCTCCAAAACGATGTAAAGATTTTTTCCACTGTTCGGTGAGATGAGCCATGAGATCACCAGTGGACCTATTGCTACGAAAACCATACTGTCGGTCATTAAGAAGCTTCCGTTCTTCGAGATATTTCTTGAGCTGATAATTAATCAGCGTTTCCATGACCTTGGAAAGAAGGGACGTGAGTTCTATTGGACGATAGAGATAGAGATAGAGGAGGATTCGCCTTTTTTAAGGACAGGCTGGACAAATGCTATTTTCTATCCGCTCGGAAAGACATCTGTAGAGTAGGAAAGGTGGAAAAGTTTACGCAGTGGTTTTGATAGCGATGAAGAACACCTCTTCAGAACAATTAGGGAGATACTATCCGGGCCAGCGGATTTGTGTACGTCAAGGTCTTTCAGTACTCTTGCAACTGCACGAGTGCGAAAGAAGATTCGACTCATAAAATCATTTACGCTCTCAAGAATAGGAGGACTCATGACACTTTCCGGTAGTGTCGAATCAACAGCAAACTGTGCTGCAAGCAAATTGGCTTTATCAATCGAGCTTACATAGGGAGTGTCATTGTGGACGAGCGTTGGAACCAAGGATGGCGTGGTGTTTCGTACGTTTTTTACAAATGACCAGACATTTTTACTACCTTTGGGACATTGTAGTATTTTTTGCCTTAATTTCTGATCATGCAAAAATTTGGTTCGACGACTATGACCATTACATGTCTTTCTAGCTTGTTTGAACTTATTCCGGTTTTCCTCAGTCGGGTTGGCTTTGTAACAACGTAAACTTACATCTCTGATCCTAATAACCTCTTTACAGCTCGAATCAAACCATGAGTTCTCTTTGGGTTTGATAGATTTTACCCTGTTCGGGATAAAATTTCTCATTCCACAAAGAATTAAATTTGTAACCATATCTGCGCTGGAATCCACGTCACTATCGAAGAAGCATAGTGACCAGTTAAAGTTCCTGATGAATTTATTGAGACCGTCCCAGTTTGCTTTCTCATATTGCCCTCATAGGAGTTTTTTCTTTAACTGGGTTTTTTTGACATGAGAATTTTGCAGATACGATACAATGGTCTGATGTGCCTAGAGGCGGTAATACACTGATTGTGTAGTTATTAGGGTCAGAAGTAAGAAACAAGTCTAGGATGTTGGCGGATTGACCTGCAACGTCAATCGTGATAATATGCCTGTGTGGGGTGGAGGGAAAGGAGAGAAGGGATTACCCATTACACTGTGTTTATTTTTTTGCAATTTTTATTGCTTATTTAAAAATTATATACGCAATTTTGTAGGTAGGTAGGTATTGTTTTGTTATTTTTTTGATTAGATTTTGTTTTGATTTGGCTTCTTTCAATAAAAACTATGTAAATACTTTTGTATTGCTCCAGAAATTTAGAAATGTTACTTTCTTAAGTTTTAACAGGAACTAATCAACCGATTTCAATAAATTATTTATCTGAGCAAGCTATTACATTGCTACGCAAAAGTTTTCAAGCAACGACCCCACCATTAAAAAGAGACTGGGTTATTTTCAATTATCTCAAGAAGACGTAAAATCATCTAGTTTGCAGTTTTTGATCAAAAACAAATAAAAGAAATGAATTCTAAAAAAAAAGAGACTCGAATGCGACCCACACTAATAACTTTAAATCCCGTCTGTCGATTTGTCTTGTTTAAAAGTTTGTAGGTTTTCGTGTTAGGTTAAAAAAGTTGTTAGTCGAATTATTCTTAAAAATTTTAAAAGTAAAACAATATTATTCATAAAAGGAAACAGTTAAGTTTGAAAATCTAGTTTTGTTTAATGGATTTTTAGTCGAAAACAAATTTTTACCAATTTTAGGAGCATTTCTTAAATTTTTACAAATTAGATGAATGAAATTATTTTTAGAGAAATCAAGAACCGAACATCAAGTTTTACAAATTTTGCGTACTATTTTTTGTAGATTTTATTTTTTTATAATAAAACGCACTGTTGGCAACCTCCAACATTTGTCTTTAAAACATTTTTTTTTTTTTCAGAAAATGAAACAGAAAAATTCTTTCTTTAGTTTTCTGAACTCTTTAGATATTACGTTTTAATCGTTGGATACAAAATTAAAACTCTTCACTTAAACAAAAAATAAATAACGAAATGCTTTTATAGTTGGTTTTGTTGGTTGATGTGCAAAGCATTTGCAACTTAGATCTTACAACTAAATTCCAAACTATTTTCTTACTTCAAGGCAAGGAAATGTTAATATTTATAACGGCTGTATATCTTCTAGGAAGCCTTAGGGTTATTAATAACCGTTTTTGGAATGACATTAAACTGACTCTGAATTAAAGCGAATAAGTCACTTTTGCTCCTAAAAATGGTGCTCTTCTCTTTACAATTTCCCACAGGTTCTCTATTAGGTTTGGTTATGAGGATTGGGCTGGCTATGGTAAAATCTCAAACTTTTTTTTCTGCAATCCATTTCCCAATGGGCAAAAGGTAGCATGGTCTTACAAAGGATCTCTACATAGTTTTTTATAGACTTCTTTATGCCCTCCACTTGTCAAATTGGCCCAATTGCTTTGCCAAAGAAACAGCCCAAGACCAAAATTGAACCACCTCCATGTTTGACCATCCATTTAGTGTATTTTGGATAAAGCCTCTTACCTCTTCTCCTTCTGACATGTTGTTTTCCTACCGATCCGTGCATATTGAACTTTCATTCGTCAGAAAACAAGACCGTTTCCCATTTTTGGGGACTTTATTCGAGATGAGTTTTTGTAAAAGCCAAACGAGCTTTTTGCTATCTGAAAACAACGCAATCCGGCCTGCAGTGCGCGGCGTCTGATAGTTGATGGGTCAATGGGTAACCTAAGTTCAATTTTTGCTTCCCTGGATGATGGCGTTAGGTTTCTTCGGAAGATATTTGTTATTTTTCAATCATCTTTTAATGTGGTGCTTCGAGAACTTCCTTCTCTATGATGGCATAACACCTTTTCACTTTTGATGATTCTAAAAATAGTTGATTTTTAAATTGAATATTTCTTTGACATTTTTTGTGTGATACTCATTTTTGGAAATCACTAAAAATTCTAAATTTTACATCCGATGAATATTTATTAACTTCCCATAGGAAGTTATTGTAATGGGTCCGATTTGTCAAATTGAAAATTTTGACATTTCTCGAAGTTTCAAGGTCCCTAGAGTCGAAATAAAAGATTTTTAGAAAGATGTCTGTGCGTGCGTGTGTACGTACGTTTAAACGTCCGTACGTCCGTACGTTCGCGACGTTTTTTTTTTTGTCGTCCATAGCTCAAGAACCAGAAAAGATATCGACTTCAAATAAATTTTGTTATACAGATAATAAGGCAGAAAGATACAGAAAGGGCTTTCAAGAAAATTGCGTGGGTGGTTTTTTTACCATAGCAGTTTAAAAAAAAAGGCGAACATTTTGGTTAACCCTAAATATCTCATGAACCGAAAACGCTAGAGACTTGAATAAAACTTTATATAATAAACTGTAACGTAATCTCAAAGAAGTATATTTTTTGAAAAAAATCTATCTAACTGTTTTTTTTCTAAATCAAAAAAACTGGAAAAAAAATTTGTCATCTCCTAAATTTAACGACTAACATATAATTACATCTCCAAAACAGTTTCGAGCAACCTAGAATAATGTTTTTGAAATCTGATAAAATTTTGATAAAAATCGAAATGACAGTTTTTTTTATAAAAAATAAAAATCTAAAAAAACATTACTCAAAGTTCGTAAAAATTAAATATCGATTTAAATATCTTTTCAAAAACTTGAAATTTAGGCTTCAAACTTATTTTATCTTATAAAAAATATTATTTTCAACATTCTGACAAATTTTGAGAAAAATCGAATTGACATTTTTTTACAAAAAATAAAAACCTAAAAAAAAATGTATAAAAGTTGGTAATATTTGATTTTCGACTCAAATATCTTTTAAAAACTTTGAGATATTGGCTTCAAACTTATTTTATCTTATAAGAAATATTGTTTTCAACATTCGATAAAATTTTGAAAAAATCGAATTGACATTTTATTACTAAAAATAAAACTCTAAAAAAAATAATACTAAAACTTGGTAAAAATTTACTTTCGACTCAAATAGCTTTCCAAAATTTAAAAATATTGGCTTCAAACTTATTTTATTTCACAGAAAATATTGTTTTCGATATTCAGTAACTTTTATATAAAAATCCAACAGTCCGTTTTTTCATAAAAAATAAAATGTACGAAAAAAAGGACGCAAATATGGTAAAAATTGATACAAGTACATATAGACAAACTTTTAAGCAAGACAAATCGACAGACGGGATGGGAAGTTATCAGTGTGGGTCGCATCCCAGCCTCTTTTTTTTTAGTTTAAAAAGAATTTATCTTATAAAACCGTTTTATCGATCAAGTCCTGTCTAAAACTAACTGAACAAATCAAGATGGACGAATAAACTTACCAACCTCAACATAAACCAGATTAACAGTTATCAAAATTAAAGATTAACCGTTTTCAAAATTAAAGGAAAAGAGAAATGCCTCTAGATGCAAATTTTTTGCACAGCTGAAATCATTACTGTTTTTTGTTAAGGCAGTGCATTTGAAGAATTTGCCTGTGGATCAGTGCTTTAAGATTATGAAAATTAAGGTGACTTACAAAAAAAGTCTAGAGCAATACAAACAATTTGATTGGAACAACTTCTATAAAAAAGAATGTTCTTTTTTTATAGGCGGAAATAGTTGCAAAAGTTTTGCACAGTACTGTACATTCGATTGAGTTAATGTCTAGGCTTTGTGGTGAAATTTGTACTTTGTACACGTGTTGTGCGCGATGTGTCTTAGATCAATATCTTGCTGTAAGTAGCAGTAGTTGGAAATACCCAGCATCTCGGTACTAACTTTCAAATTTCTTTTGAAGATATAAATGTTTACAAACCGATTCATAATTTCTTAGACTATTCCCAGCCTAGTTACCCCTGAAGACGCCACACAACCTCACACCATAAGATCTCCACACCATTCTTCACAGTTATTATATTGCATTTAGGATTAAAGGCACCATTTGTCCTTGTCCACACCCTAAGTTATACTTGGGCTCGTCCGAGAAAATTACCTTGTGTCAAAATTTGGAAGGCTTGTTAAGGTAGTCTTTGGCGAACGCATGTTCTTATTGTTTGCTTATTGACTTTGTTCACTAATGGCTTTATGAGTGTGCATGACTTAAATCCATTTCGAACTATGGTTTTTCGAAACGTTCCTGGGTTTACTTTAGTGTTGCGATGCGTTTCTAGTTCCGAGCTGGTTAATTATAGCTATTTCAAAATTGTTTTGATCCACCAAACGTTTAATAACTCGCTTATCTCTTAGAAGAGCTTTGGTGGTCAGTCGGATTTTGTCTCAGAGTCTACCAGGCCTGAGTTACTAAAGTGATCTTGGTTCTCTGGATCGTTGATCGACCTCTCGAAGTGAAGTCAGACATTTTTAAAATCTGTACGCAAACTTTTGTGGAACAAAAATTACAACATTTTTTTTTTTTTTTTTTTTTTTTTGTATTTGTTTATACAAAAATAAAAGAATTGTATTCGATCTTAAAAATTATTTTTGAAGTATACTTTAAAAAAAAATCACTTACCGTTCACGAGCAATGGTTTCCTTTTTTTCTATTTTATTGCTGTTCACAAACTTTTGTGCAGCTCTGTATACTGTCTCAATAATATTCAATGATCAAAAATTTCAAATATCAAATATCAAACATTTTTTTTTTGAAACTCGATGTCTTGAAAATAGGAAATGATATTTTAAGAAATTGAAATGTAAAACGTTTTTTCAACTTCCCATAGAAAGTTATTGCAATGGGTCCGATTTGTCAAATTAAAAATATTGACATTTCTCGACGTTTCAAGGTCCCTAGAGTCGAAATTAAAGATTTTTAGAAAGATGTCTGTGCGCACGTGTGTACGTACGTTCGTACGTCCGTACGTTTGCGACATTTTTTTCGTCGTCCATATCTCAAGAACCAGAAGAGATATCGACTTCAAATACATTTTGTTATACAGATAATAAGGCAGAAAGATGCAGAAAGGGCTCTCATGAAAATTGCGTGTGTGGTTTTTTGCCATAGCAGTGAAAGGTGAACATTTTTGTTAACCCTAAATATCTTCCGAACCAAAAACGCTAGAGACTTAAATTAAGTTTTATATAATAAACTGCAACGTGATATCAAAGAAGTATATTTTTTGAAAAAAATCCATTTAACGTTTTTTTTTATAAATAAAATAACTGACAAAAAAAAACTGTCACCTAAAAACTTTTACGACTAATGATGTCATCCCTTAAACAATTTTGTGCAAGGAAGAATAATGTTTTTGACATCTGGTAAAACTTTGAAAAAAATTGAATTGACAGTTTTTTTTTATAAAAAACAAAAATCTAAAAAAAAACATTACTCAAAGTTGGTAAAAATTGAATATCGTTAAAAATATCTTTTCAAAACTTTGAGATATTGGCTTAAAGCTACTTTTATCTTTCAAAAAATATTGTTATCAACATTCAGTAAAATTTTGGGACATAGAATTAACTGTTTTTTACAAAAAGTTAACAAAAGTCGGTAAAAAATGATTTTCGGCTTAAATATCTTTTTAAAAATTTGAGATAATATAGCTTTTCAAAAATTGTAGATATTGGTTTTAAACTACTTTAATCTTATAAAAAATATTGTTTTCAACATTCAATAAAATTTTGAAAAAAATCGAGTTGACAAGTTTTTTACAAAGAAAAAAATTCTAAAAAAAACAATACGAAAACTTGGTAAAAATTTACTTTCGACTCAAATTGCTTTTCAAACATTTGAAATATTGGCTTCAAACTAATTTAATTTCACAGAAAATATTGTTTTCGATATTCAGTAATTTTAATATAAAAATCCAATAGTCCGTTCTTTCATAGAAAATAAAATCTACAAAAAATAGTACGCAAATTTGGTAAAAATTGGTACGAGTACATATTGACAAACAAAGTGTAGGTCACATCCCAGCCCCTTTTTTTAAGGGTTCGGATGGTAAATTGGAAATTCCGCTAACTTTTCCTATTTCTTTGCTTTACTACTACTACTACTTTCATGAAATAAGGATAAACACAAATCCGCTCCTTAAAGTCCTGCTTTTATAACACGTATCATGATTTTTTGGAACGACTAAACAAATTTTAATAAAATTCTAACAATCTTTTCGAACAAAAAGAAGTTGCATAAGCAAATAGTTTAAAGTGAATAGAGCCACTACCACATCCTCCTTCTTGTTTTTTAAAACTTTCGACCAACCAATTACGATGCAATGAAACATTTATAATTTCTACGAATTGTAACGAAATGTCAAACAAATTAGTGGTTCGCAAATACAACGATTGAAAGTTAATTGATAGGAAAAATAAACCGATAGTGAAATCGGTGAAAAAATTCTTTGAGTTTTGAGACGCTAATATCTTAAAAAGAAGTGTGTTTGAGGCAAAAATTTCCTCTTTTTGAACACCAATATTTCGCAAAATTAAATTGATTATTTTATTTATTTCTTTCTATTCTTCGCAATGTTTTTTTTCTATCTAGCAAATCATTATTAACTTTCAGCAGTAAAAGTCAACCATAGCTATGCTATCTTAGAAAAATTCTTTAAAAACACGATTGTATATTCTGAATTTTACATTCCTCTTAAAAACATTCAAAGACCAGTTAAGGGTCTACTTTCCGTCAAGTTTTGTTGTCAAGACTTAAATGACTGTTATTAAGTGTTAGAAGTATTATTATTGACAACATTTTTGTTTATCTTACAAGAACAAGTCTGAACGACTTGTAATGTCCTTAAGATGAACTCTGAAACTGTGAACAATTTTTACATGAAATTAATGTAATATTTAAAACTGGAATATTTAAATTTTTAAACGCGCCCGAAATTTAAAAAAAGTACAAAAAAAAAACTGATCGAAAGAAAAACATTTCATCCAAATCAACATCGAATCAGAAAGTTAGTTAAAATTATATGAAGACTTCCGTTTGAATTCATATTTGGAGGTACACACGCTGATCACGACTTAAGGGCCGGCAAGGACGGTATCAACGTAAGTATTTTCAGCCAAATTTCTTCAAGTCAATAAACACTTTGGCTTCAGGTCATCAGAAAAGTGGCATGCTTACTTTTACTCTTTCCAAGAAAGCGCTGCGACGAAATGCCCAAACCATTTTTACGGCTTCAAACTTAAGTCTTCATATTTCTTCAACTAACCCTCAACTCTTAAGTGAAATGTTTTGAATGAAATGTGTAGAATTTTATATGAATAATTTCGATTTAAGGATTTTGCACAAAAGTCTGACTTCGTAATCTTCGTTCTTATTTTGATTTGAAAATCAGACAGTCAAAAACATAAATATGTATAATGGAATTTAATAAAATTTCGCGTCTAGAAAACTCTGATAGAATTAATCATATTAAGGTTACAACGATTTTTGCTTAAAGCCTGAACGACTTCTTCGGTTTTTAAATTTTATTTAATTTTCTATTGATCGTGAAACTCTTAACGTGTTTTTCTTAAAAACTAAATATTCTGAAATTTTGAACGAGATTTGACTTTATGTAAGTATAACAAGTTACTCCGGCGCGGTGATACTTTTAAAAGATTTTAGCGATTCGACTTTCTTGATACAATTTTTTTTTAAATTTTAATTAGTAACGTTCATAATTTGTCCATCTTTTCAACAATCTTACTTACAACAAAACTTGAAATTCTTATTTCGAAAAACACATTTACTTGTAACTGAATAGAAATAAGAAACAAACAAAATTTAGGACCATAACTGACAAATCTGAAGTCCAAACACGTTTTAGAAACTTTTATAAAAAATTATGAAGTTCAAGTTACATTGAAAGGAATGCGATTTTTTATGTCTAAACGAATAAAATCAGTGTTTTTAAGATCTAAAAACTAGTTTTATGAAATCAAGTTAAAAAAGTAATTGATTTGATTTTCAAAATTTCTTTTTCAGAGTATCAACTTTGAACTCATTTTTAATTAATTAAATATTTTTTTTTAATTATAAATAAAACATTAGTTAGCACTTGCAAAAATCGGGCGTGGTAGTGATCAGATTAAAAACTAACAAAAAAAATGGAAGCTTCAAAAAATGTTTAAGATGTTTTTAAAAATACAAGGTCTACTTTGAGTTGCAGGTAGGATTTTAGTTGACTTTTTTTTTGAATTCTTGTTTTCTGACGTTGTTACCATTAGTTAGGAAAATCAGTTAAACAATTTTTTTTATAGAAATAAGGTTATAATAAAAGTAGGCGTGGCAGGGGTGGGTGTGATATAAGCAGATGTTTAGATCATTTTTCAGTCTCATGAATGAAATTTTAAAATTTTCATCAAAATCGTTAATTGTTTTAAAAAAAAAAGAGACCTAATCGTGTGAGGGAATGAATATTTACTCCGTAAAAATAAAACTGCAAGAAAATCTGTCAATTGTATTGTGTCGTTCATTTTGTTATTTTTAGTTGATAGCGTTCTTAATGCACACCAGCCAAAACCAACAACAACAGGTTATTGTGAGACAAGTGGCAGTAGAAGAGGTCACCCAGTTCAATTTTCTTGGAAGCTATTTGGTACTCGATGGTGGAACGGACTTGGATGTCGCCAATAGAATAAATAAAGCCCGTAGTGCATTCCGAATGATTTTTTAAGTGTGAAACTCCAGGAAAATAGCGCTCCGTAACAAGTTAAAGTTGTTTTGAGGCCAACGTAAAATCTGTGCTGTTTTATGCCTGCGAAAGGTGTAAGTGCTCTGCTGGCATCTCGAAAAGGTTGCAAATTTTTGTCAACCGCTGCGCTGTCTACGTTACACCCTGAACATCCGTTGGCTACAAACCATATCTAACGATGAACTCGCAGAGAAAGTGACAATGGATTAACCATACATGGAGGGAGCCAGACAACAACATAGCAAAGCAGTGCTTTCAATGGAATCCTCAAGTTAGAATGCGGTCTGGAAGACCAAGAGAAACAAAGAGATCACCTGCAATGAAGGAAGCTCGGTCGCAAAACTTGGAGACGTGGTCCCAGCTGAGGTATCGTGCTAAGAATAGAGAGAGATGTTTGCCCTATGCTCCAAGAGGAGTTAAAGTGCAGCTTCTAGCCGGAAGAAGAAGAAGAAGAAGCTCTTGACACCAGCTGTCAAACTTAGCTGCCATTTTAAATGTCATAGTACTAGTTTAATAATGAGATCTATGATAATAGATTGTTTAACAATTAAACAACAACGTCATAGGTGTAAGTTTATGAATACAATAAAAGAATGTAACTCCATCGAAGTCATGCAACATTACATATTTAGATCTTTTATACGGGGCTATGCAAAAGGCTTTTTTTACACGACATATTTTGGATGTAAGACGCATTAATCCTGCAGTCGTCGCACGGATTACTATTGTAATCCACTCATACAAAATGGAGTATTCCTAAGAATCTAGTGGTGGGGATTTTTCATCTCTTTTAGTATTTACAGTTAAATAGATAGAACAGTTAGTTAAATTAACTTAATAAAACATGTAATTACATTTTAAGGCCAAAATAAATTTGAAAAAATTAAAGCATTTATGTTTTATTCTAATTTTAAAATCCATTACATGTGTAATACACGACGACTGGTGTAACATTTAGGTGCGCGACGACTGCAGGGTTAAAATCCAAATATTACTCATGTTATGATTGAGAAACCGTGTTCGAAATAAACGAAAAAGTGATCCAAGATAACCTAAAAGAAAGTTGATATTTGAAACGTATTACTTTGCACACTGAACATCAGAGGCAAACTTTTATATAGATTAAAAATATTTTTGTATCACAATGTATCGCTGTTTCCTTTTTCCGTTTGAAACAGACAAATGAATGACCCTGGTTTTTCTAAAAATCTTACAATTATTTCAAATAAAGTATCATCCAAGGTAAAGAAATTGTTTTTTGAATACATCTTTCTCTTTTGATTTAATTCCATTTGTGTATGACGTCATTAATTTGTAAAATAAAATCTATATAAAGTCGATATCTAAATATTCCCAAAATCACCCATTTTATTTAAAATTAAATTTATGTTTTAAAAATAAAGGTCTTCGAAACTATTCTGAATAAATATTTAATACTGTTTTTAACTTAAGAATAAATCAAAATCACTTACCATTTTGAATTTTTGTTTTATTGGATTTTTTTCTTTAATAACTTGAAATTTTGTTTAATGTATATTCAATTTTTTTTTCACCTCACTCTAATTTTTTTTGTTGCACCTCACTTTTTTCAATTTTTGTTTAACACTAAATACGAGCGTTTCGCGGAGTAATTCTATAATTAGAACCGTACCAACCAAGATGAGAGACAAGACTGGACAAAGAATGCGCGGCTTTCTGTTTTCTGTGTTCTCTAATCTAATCTCTTCTATTAAACTCGTCTCGGTTTAATCCTGTTGCTTTGCTCTTGCCAGAGGTCGGAGATTAAATGCAAAGGACAAAAGACAAAACTTAGAGCTAAGCGCAAGCGCATATGACTTAACATTACATTAACACTCTATTTGATGTTGAAATGAGAGAAACGTTTTGCAATAGGATAAAATGAAATGGATGGTTGGTGAAAGTGATGGAAATCTTTTATTTGATAAAAATTCGGGTTAGATTAGAATAGAACGTTGATAGAACAAACGAAACAAACACATTAGAAGGTTAGTGGGTTGTGAGAGAGTCAAATATAGTTTTGAGAAAAGTGAGGTTATTTATGTTTTTTTCTTTTTCTCTTAATTTTTGATTCAAGCTGTCAAAAAAATTGACAAATGAGTGAGTTTAATGTTTTTCTTTAGTTCTTGGTTTTATTTTTATATTATAATTATATTTAATGGACAAAAATATTAAAATTAATAAACTGTTATGGAAATTAATGATTAAATTGCTTTAATTTTAATAAATATGTTTTATTGGTAATTTTTTTGTTTGAAAAAGAAATTGATAGTTCGGAGATTTTGAAAAAACTGGTCATAATTTTTTACGAAAATTAAATATACAAGGTTATCCATTTTGTGGTTTTAAAAGTAAACGTAAATAAAACATAGAAATATTTTTTTTGTAATAGATTTTTCTTGTTATAAAGTTTAAACGTTGACATTATGAAACACAATTTTTGGCACATATTGGGAGGTATCCATAACTTGACGAATGTTGCTTTTTAATAGCCCAAGAGGTAAAGGTTCATCTGTTTTAACGCCATCTTCCCGCAAAGAATGGGCAACAGCCTACTTTTCCCAACTCTGCAATAATGATCGCATCTGATCACCTCATGTGCAAAAATCCAAGTAACCTATTTTTTATGATAAGTTGATAAGTTTTTTTGCTGAACAGAAGTACAAAATCATTACCTCTTATTATTAATATATATCAAATAAAATTATTTACAGACATTTTAAACATTTAAACTGCCTAAACACGGTCTTTCAAGTTGCCCCACAAACAAAAGTCCAGAATGGCAAGATCTTGTTGGCCCGTTGATATCTCCACGACACAAGAAATTACGCGGATAGGAAATGTCTATTGCAATAAAGCCGTATTCGGTGGAGTTGAGTGGCATATGGCAACGTCTTGTTTAAATCACATATGTACTCTTCAAGTCGTATTCTTTGATAGCAGGCAAAAAAAAGTCAGTTACCATATGACCATAACGCTCGAAGAAATAAGGTCCTATCAGAACTCCAGACCAAATAGCGCACCAAACAGTGACTTGGGACTTGCTTGAGTATTCTCAGAACCCCAGATAAGACAATTTTAATTCTTCGGCTGCACGTGGTCTGTTAAGGGACCTAATATCCTAAGTTCGTTGCCCTTAATTTGTTTGCGTAGTTTGTCAACAGTAGATCCGTCCGTATCCGAGGCTTGTTGGTGCTTCGCAACTACGATGTTTTTACGTGGCCAGGAAGTCACCCCGACGGCACAACTCCTAACCGGAAGAGTCAGATCCTTAGTATAACTCCATAATGGGGAGCCGGATAAAACCTCTCCTAAGGTGTTCACTAAGTAGTTCAACCTTACTGGAACTGTTGACGCCACTGATGGTTCTATCTCGGAAATTCCTCTGGTGCCGTATGGATAAGGAGAGGTGCCTTAGTGGAAACAACTCCCCCCTCTCTCGTTTCCCTCCCCAACAACTTTCCACTGGGGTTGGAAAAGTTGAGGTACTAGGCACCCGATGTTCACTACGGGAAGGTAAGGGTAGAAATTGATTGACAGAGGTGGGTTTTGAGGAAGAGCTTTGGACGCTTGTGTCCTCCTGAAAGCACATGTTTACAATTTAGTCCATTCAACATAGACGACGAAAGCCAACAATCCCGTCCTCCCGACTTAGACGAAGTAAAGATTGCCATATATAAGCTGAAGCCTAACAAATCCGCTGGAGCAGATGGCTTGAATTCAGAGCTCTTTAAAGCAGCTGGAGATAAGTTGTTAGGAGCATGCACCAACTTATTTGAGGGATATGGTCGGAAGAAAGGATGCCCAATGAATGGAACCTCAGCATTGTTTGCCCGATCCTGAAAAAAGGAGACCTTCTAAACTGCACCAACTATAGAGAAATCAGTTTACTTAATATCGCCTATAAAATCTTCTCTGCCGTTATATACGAACGTCTTAAGCCCATCGTCAACAATCTGATAGGTCCTTGTCAGTGTGGTTTTAGACCAGGAAAGTCCACAGTTGATCAACTATTCACATTACGGCAGGTCCTGGAAAAACCCAAGAACACCAAATCGGCACCCAACATCTTTTCATCGATTTCAAGTCCGAATATGACAGCATCTACATAGTCATCCTGCCAAACACCTCCGTTTGTGCAGGATGACTATGGAGAATTTACGCTGCTTCGTAAGGGTTGGAAACTACTCAAATGAACCTTTCGATGTCGAAAAGGTTTTGGACATTTAACATCGTACTTGAAGCAATAGAGCAGAGTTCCCTTGTCAACTCTAGATTCAGTCTCTTTCAAAAGTCTATTCAATTACTAGCATATGCTGATGACATTGACAGAATCGGAAGAACTCAGTGTGATGTTAATGGGGCTTTTGTTAGAATTGAGGCACAGGCTGCCGAAATGGGTTTATCGGTTAATGAGGGCAAAACAAAGTACATGCTGTCATGAAGAAAGGACCTACAACATAAAAGTCTTGGTCAAAACGTCACCATCGACGGACGTAACTTTGAGGTAGCCAAGGACTTCGTCTACCTAGGCTCCGCTGTAGAAGCAGAAAACAACACCAGCGCTGAGATCAAACGAAGAATAACTCTTGCTTACCGCTGTTTCTTTGGGCTAAGAAAGCAATTGAATGGCAAAGTCCTCTTTGGAAGTACCAAAGTGTCACTATATTAGACCCTTATCATCCCCGTCCTGCTATACGGTGCAGAAGCACTGACTATGACAAAAGCGGATGAAAGCATCTTGGGTCGGTTCGAGAGAAAAGTTCTTCGTGTGATCTACGGTCCCGTATGAATCGAAGGGAAATAGAGGAGAAGATGGAATGACGAGCTGTACGGGCCGTACAGCGACGTAGATTTAACCAGAAGGGTAAAAGTCCAACGACTTAGATGGCTGGGTCACGTAGAAAGCATGAAAACCAATGCTCCGGCCCGGAAAGTCTTCGATTCCACGGCCAGAGGACAGCGCAGTAGAGAAAGATAGCGGATAAGGTGGCGCGCACAAGTGGAAAGTGACCTCACCCAAGTTGGAGCGTAGAACTTGAGACATCTAACTAGGGACCGAGCTAGATGAAGAAGTTTGTTGGGTGAGGCCCTTAAGTAAGTACGTAATTAATTTTTTTTAAGTCAAACTTATTTTGCAATCACGTAAGAGACTCCAAAGAGAAGAGTCTCAAGGTTTCAGTGATCGCGTTTTTGAGTTAGGTAAACTTTAAATTCTTACTTAAAATTTCAACAATTTCAATGCTTTGATAAATTCTTTACGTAACTTTAAAAAAAAATGTTTCTTTTGTTCATAATAAAGGGTGGTTAAATTTTATGGGCCGATATTGAATGTGATCCACACCTTAACGTGAAGTTTTAGTCTGCATTTCATTTGGCATTCTTCAATTTGAATCATGATAAAATACAGGGTTGAAAAAGGCTTAAAAGTTTATCAGGTTTATTATGAAAATGCGTGTTCAAATCTATAGGCATATTTTGCACTTCGTGGTTTTGTGATTTCTTCAGTCCATTTATTTGTCCAAATGTGCCACTTGCTACACAGTTAATGAAACGATAACTCTTTTGGCCACAAATTCAATTTCCGTGTTATCTCACGTAGTGACGATGTCAATTGGCCGCCAAGGTAATGTGATTTGACACCCATGGACTTCTTTCTTTACTATTTTTGTTGAAATAAAAGGTTTGCATATACATACGTCTATAACCCAGTAATAATTCAAGAACTATAAATGAGATAACTCGGCTTAATAACGGCATAGAACCTTAATTATGCCCCAGAATCATCGAAAATTTGGACCATCAGATGGAAGTTTGACGTTGAGGCCGTAGGTCCCATTCATTGGGCCAATATTTGGCTCCACACATAATTGAATTATACCAATTATGTCATAACAAAAGCAAATGGTAGTAATTTTTTAAAGAATTTGTGTTTTATTCAAAATTAATATCGGCCCTTAAAATTTAACCACCCTTTATATGAAAAATGTAATTTCAAATCGCAAATTTAAAAACACCAGACGTATTTTTTAAACACAAAAGTGTTTCTTTTTCCAATTTTAAATTATTAATGAAACATGAAAACGCCAAATCTAAAGATATATATTTAATTTTTGAGTGAATTGAACTCAATTACAGTACTATACTATTTTTAAGTCAGGTAGTCTTTTCTCTGGGCAGAAAGATCCATTTCCTTAAGTCCAGTAAATCTAATTTTAAGTCCAGAAACTCAATTTATATTCGCAAAAATGTTATATGTCGTTCACTGCACAATATTTAATAACTGACATAGTTTATTATTTCAACAGTTTACTTATCATTTGACATCCCACAAGATAGTCACTTGGGTCCTGTTCTTTTTATTTTAAATGTGAAAGTCATTAATTAAGAAGTACAAGTGAAATTCTTGTGTTCAGAAATCTTCAACTCATTAAATATTTTATATATTCTCTGGTAATTTTTCTTATGAAGTCCTTTTTATCTGAAATATCTCCTCATTTAAAAATTAAAACTTTTTTTCAGAAGAAATTCACCTTATCACTAAAAATACAGACACAAAAAAAGGAAGATATTTTTGTGAAGATAGGCAATCATCATTGTTCCGTCACGAACTACAAAAAAAGAAAAGAAAAACTGCAAGAGAAGTAATATGAAAGCACTTTAAGATATATTTCATCGTTTGACATCCTGAAAACATCCTTTTTCCTTTCTCCGTATACACTACACATATTTTTTATAGTTTAAAAGGATAAAGCCTACAAATGATGTAAATACGATACTCCAATGCGATGGAATCATCATCGTGGCACGACGAAAAAGAAGAAGAATATAAAAACTATATTTATTTTTTGTTCATTGTTCTTTCTATAGCAGCACGCGCTGTCAAGATCCTTGTTACACAGTCACAAACACACACACACAAACACGCAAACAACTAACCAAAGCATAATAAAATGAATCACAAGGACCATTAAAACAGGCTCTCAAGTTCAGAAACAGTTTATTAAAGGTTTCAGTAGTATTCAAAGTATCTATCTACAAATATGTGTGTTAAAGGATGTGTCTTGCAGGTTTTGTATCTTGTGTGTGTAGTCCTGTTTTGTGTGTGGCAAGTGTCGTTTGTGTTGAAAGGGTTAGTCCTCTCTATGCTGATGTTTTTGATACTAAAACTAGGCTGAGATGCATATTGGCATTGATTCAAGTGGAAACACAATCCCATATCGTACGTTCTTCCAGAAAGGATCTAAGTTCTGAAGGCTCTGGCTTTACAAAACTGCTTACAGCCGCTCGGATCCTTGTTAAGATGTTTTCTATTTTTTTTTTCTTCGATTTTCTTTTACTCTTCCATCGTCATCGTTGTCGTTGTCGTCGTCGTACTTGTTTATGGCACTAAGGATTCTGAACATTGCACGATTGGCTCTAAGTGTTTAATCAAAATAAAAAGAAAATAGACAAGGACCAGTAACAACAACAACAACAATAAAAACAAAAGAAATTGAGTGTTTAACATGAAATTATGTGGATGTCAAAGTTGAGTTTATGGCTTATCATATAGTCGATCATAGTGTTCGACATCTTTAGCAGCAATATCCTGGCTGGATGGTAAAATGTATTGTTTAAGTTAAGGACTTCATCTTACTGCTTTTGACTTCGATGATGCGGGTTTATCAAGTTTAAAGGATTCCAATATACAAAAAATAGAAAGGGGCAGGTAGGTGGTGTGGAATGAAAAGTTTTTGTATGTCTTGGATGCAACTTACTACGAGTATAATATTGTCTCTTACGTGACCAGTAGAAGTTGTGGAGAAGTCAAGTGATTTATGGTAAATGACAAACAAATTACAAACTTTTTTGTTCAATAAGGACTAAGAGTCCTCTTGCATTCTGGAGACTTTACCATACTTCAAAAGAAAACTTAGGGCTGGTTTAAAAAAGGGTTATTTTAATCCAGTCGTGAATGCAAATTCTCAATCTCAACTAAAACAAGTTTCGAAACTAAAATATCGATACATAACCAAAATTAATACCAAATTCACCACTTATACCACAAATCCTTCAATATTAAACTTACCGAAAGATTTAATACCCATGTCACCAAAATCGAAATATACATACTTCAATTTTGTAAAAATTTTAAGGAACAATAATTTCCAAACGAACGTTTTTGAATTTTTGAAAGTTTTTGTTCTATAATAAAACTTATCGAATGGAAAGTAAATGAACTTATGACATTGAAGAAATGTTTTAAAAACGTTTTCGGTAAATTTCTTAAAACTAAGAAACATCTGTAATTGCTGATTTAGATAAATAAAAATATGAGACAAAACGCAATTGTTTAAACAAAACTACAAAAGGAAATCGATCTACATACGTCTTCTTTTCTCATACAAATAAAAACTGTCTAGTGTTTTAAAATAAACAATAAGACCTTAAAAAGGTCTGGTATAAATTGTTTAGACGCCTCATGGAAAAAAACCAAAATAATTTTGTGCGTTCTGATACAATATTTTTTCCCAATTTTATTTAATTTGTATAACGTTTTCACTTGTACGAATCTTGCTTGAATTTTAAGTGATGGTCACATTTCTGATTTATCAAATAAAAAGGTTTTGAAATTTTTCGAAAAACTCTTTCTAGAACCTTTTTTGTTGTCGATATCTCAATAACCACCAGAGTGGCTTTTTAAGACGTTTGGTTTGCAAGAAGAAATAAAACGCTTAGGATTTTGTGCCCAAGAATCAGCTTTATTATAAAGATAAGGGGTAGTGTCAAAGACCTTGTAGAAGTTAAGTTTTTTTTTCGGATACTGCTTCTTGCAAGGAATTGACCAAATCTACAAAAGTATAAAGTATTTCTTGTCATTAAAAGTGTTTTCTCAAATACAACTGTAGGCCTTCTCCATCACTGACATTAACCACACACAGTAATGGTTGAGACTTGTAAGTTACTAGGCTTTCGTCCTCCACGAATTGTTGGGCTAACTAATTACTATATAAAGCTTTTTTTTTAAATTGGCGTGAGTAGATTTCGGCGCAGAGTGGCAAACATTTTTTTTTTTGGTGTCATCTGTCAAATCTTTTGTAAGTTATTCAGTTGGTTATGTCAAATCACCTTTACACGATTGTACATCACCTTCAAATGATACAACTTTATTATCAAAATGAGTGTTCGTTAACGCATTTTACGGTAGACGTGGTGGCCCTTCCCAGTCGGCTCTTCAACGCTTGAAGGCCAACTATCAGCCAAAACCTCTACGTTCAAGGAACGCAAGATCGGTGTGGTCCGTGAGAGTGTATACAGCAGAACCCGAGGCAGTCTATTCCTCGCCATGCACAAGAACTCGGCCTTTGGCCAACTTGGTGAATTTAGGGTCGGGACTTGGGCCTACACCCGTACAAAATCCAACTGACCCAGAAGCTCAAAGTTCATAAAAATAGACAACGCCGTTTGTTCTCTGACTTGGTTTCGAATCGTTTGCAAGAAGAAACCAACCGATAAATCATCTTTAGTGAAAAAATTGCGGTATATGAGACAACACCAACCCACATGAGGTTTACCAGGTCTACAAGCTCCTACAGAAGTCATTTGAGGCTACACCAAGTCGTATTGCGTGTCTGCCTATAAGACAGTGTCCCGTAAGGTCACTTATTAGGGAGCTAATATCAGAGCGGCTTTGAGATAACAAGTCTTTAGAGCGCTTTAGGTCCAGTGAAAGGCATATGAGTTTTGTGGCTGCGCATGTTAGTAAAATTTTACATGTAGCTATCGGCATACCTATCTCCTCCCCTTCAGGTGAAATAGGCATGACGGTTCCATTTTTAGCGAGTTCATCTGCTCTACAATTTCCCGTGATGGTTCTGTGGCCATCTCCATAAGAGACGAACAACAATCGAGGACCGTTTGAGATTTGGTTGAAACACCGCCAAGAGATTTAATAGCAGCCTGACCGTCAGAGAAGATTCGGATATCGGAAGTTGATATTACGTTTTCTCTTAGCCAGGAGAGAACCTCTTTGATCGCTAAAATTTCCGCTAAGAAGCTACAATGATTAGGGAGGTGAAATGAGTTGCTTAAGCTATTCTGAGTACAGACCACTGCCAACTCCCTTATTTGTCTTGGACCCATCAGTATAAAAATGAATACTTTTGTTATCCAGGAGTTTTTTGTCTTCCCATTCATCTCTGGATGGAATGGATACCTGGAAATTTTTTCCAAACAGGGGTTTAGGAATAGTGTAGTCTATGTACTTTGGTATAGAACCAAAAAGGTTCAAAATGATAGAGTGCCCCACATTGTTTATGGTCCATTGAGATGAGGCGTCGAGTCTTGTCGCTGTACTCGCTGCCACTTGTTTACTGAAGATGTCGAGGGGTGTCAGATGGAGGAGAGTGTCTAACTCTGCTGAGGGTGTGGTTCTCAATGCCCCGCTTATGCAGAGACATGCAGTGCGTTGGACTCTGCTGAGTTTGTCGTAGTATGTGACTTTCTACAGTGCAGTCCACCATACTGCAACCCCGTACATAAGTATTGGTCGGACGACCGATGTGTATAGCTAGTGGGTTATGCGAGGTTGAAAACAACATTTGCTTCCTATGGCTTTCTTGCAAAGGAAAAGAGCTGCTGTAGCGTTTTTAACTCTTTCCTGTATATTAAATTTTCAACTTAATTTTTTGTTCAATATCAGACCAAGATATTAGGCTTCATTGGTAAAGTTTAGTGGTACACCTTTTATTGAAGGAGGTACAATTACTGGGATCTTGTATTTCCGTGTGAAAAGGACGAAGTCTGTTGTTTGAGGACTAATATTAAGTCCGCAGTAATCAGCCATCTAATGAGCAATTGAGTGCATTTTGGAGGAGGTCTCTCAGTGTATTAGGATGTTAACCTATGACGGCGATAGCAACATCATCGGCATATGCAATCACTCTGTAGCCTTGCCTCTCAAGGGATATTAGTAGTTCGTTAACCACTATGTCCCACAGGAGACGGGACAGAACACCACCTTCCGGAGTGCCTCTACTGACAGACCTTTTTGTGTAAAATCCTCCCAATTTATAGTTGATGATCCTGCTTTTTAGCATTAGATTAATCAACTCACAGATTTAGTATTCGACGGTTAAGGTCGTCATAGCAGAAGTGATAGCGCCCTAAGTACTCAGGAAGACAACGCCATTTGTCTATTCCTTTTGCTCTAGGGAGTATTCGATAGTTCTTACCAGAGTGTGCAAGGCTGTTTCTATATCCCTTTGCAGTAAGCATTCTGAGACATTGATAGTTTCTTATCAACGCTATTGCGTATATGGATATCGATCATTCGTTCCAGAGCTTTAAGAATGAAAGATGATAGGCTAATAGGTCTTAGGTCTTTAGGGTTAACATGCGAGCATTTGCCCGCCTTGGGAATGAAAATTACCTTCACATCTCTCCATCGCTGAGGTATATAGACCAGATTTATACAACTTTTGAAGATCATCTCAATTATGGGCAAAGTTATATCAATGGTAAGTTGTAGCTCAGCTGGTACGATTTGATCTGGACCTGGAGATTTGTAAGGTTTGAAACCATTCAGAGCCCATGTCAATTTTTCTTTTGTAACCAGACCTTGAGTAAAAATTAAGTTAATACCCGACCCAGGACTGTTTGTTGTATTAACGGATTGGGAACTATCCGGGAAGTGGGTGTCTAGTAGCAGGTTTAGCGTTTCTTCGCAAGAGTTAGTCCATGTACCATCTGAGTTTTTAAGACAACTTGGCATTCTTATAATTTATGCCTCCGAAGATTCTTCTATGGAGTTACAGAAGGATCTTTTGGCTATTCTCAATTCTAGTTTATACTTTTTGAGGGATTCTTTATAGAAGTCCCAATCTTGGGTATCCTTTCCTTTCCTGAGTATATCTAGGTCAGCAGCCCACCACTTTGGTTTCTTCTTTCCCTGCACTGTAGTGAGGGGGCAGGCAATTTCCATGGCTTTATTGAGGGCTGCTGTAAGCTCATCGACCTATATTTTGGCCAATCTGTTTTCCTATAATTCCGGTATTGGATCGGTTTTGGGGTCCCTTCAATAAGTGTGAATTGAATGTATCTATGATCGGAGAACGAGACAGGAGTCAAATCTAAAGCTTCCTGTCGATTTTAAGTGACGAAGGTTGGTTCACTACCTACATTACTTACTACTCGCATCGTTTGGAAGAGAACCATAATTTTGGCCGAATAGTAATCTTTAGTGACAAAGTTGCGGTATATGAGACAACACAAACCCTCCACGCATGGTTCATGCATCTTCAAAAAGTTACCGTTTGGAGCTTATTTTGGGCCAGCGGCAAAATTGGTTCGTAATTTTTAAAAAACGGCGTTAGTGAGGCGCTCACTGTCAACTGAGGGTGCTATAATAACGATGGTAACTTATTTGTTATTTCCTCAAATTAGCCATATGGACCTAGATGACATGTGGTTCTAGGAGGACGGTGGCGGAGGCGCTATGTGCCACACAGAAAGCTCCACGACATCTACACACATCTACCCGCCCCTATTAAAAAGCACACACCATTTCCAATAAAAAGGAGTTATTTTTCCTTCAAAATAGTTTTCCATGCATATTTTTGTCGGTGAATTTTCAAAGCATGTATATAAAGTTACCTATTTATAAGAAAGAGTTAAACCGAAAACAATAATAACGTTGAATTTGAAACGTTTCCTGCAATGTATTCAAATGAATGGCCATTTTGATCGGTCAATAGAATAGGTTCACCTGCATTAATTGAGAAAATATAGAGAAAATTGAGGAAAAATTAAAACAAAAACAATTCTTTTCAAAGCTAGCCATATTTGTATTTATTTAGTAATGAGTCAACCCTTCTTTACTAAGCGTTAACTCAAAAATTCTATTTGGCATGGAATCATACATTTTTTTAAATAATTTAAAGAAATGTTTGTCCAAGCTTGTTTTATTGCATGTTGTTAGTGATTTTGTGTCTTTTTCTTGCCCAAACTTGTAGACTTCAGGGAAAAGCCATTCCCAAACATTCTCAATAATATTTAGGTCTGGTGAGTAGGGAGGTCATTTTAACAATCCAACATTTTGTTGGTTTATCCAGGCTCTGGTGGTATGGATAAGGACGTTATCCTGCTGAGAAGTCCATTTAATGTGTCCAAATATTTCACTCAATTTCGGAAAAGCCCTTTCAAGAATTGTATGAATTTGCCGTCATTCGTGATGATGGAAATTCCAGCTCAATAGTTCCAAAATACGATATTGCACCCCAAACCAAAACATCACCTTCTCGGCTGTGATGACGCAGCAAAAATAACTTTTCTTTTCGTAGATCGTGGTAATAATAATTGAATCCGTCCGGGCCATCGAGATTTATTTTTTTTTTCATCCTTTTTCCATGGCGCCTGAAGAATTCAAGCTGCTTTTCCTTTCTTTGTAGGTTAAGTAGAAGCTTCTTCTTCAGTTTCATACACTTGATGTTTGGGGCACTCCTAATCACTCTCTTAACCGTGGAAATGATTGTTGTTATTCCAGATGATGTCTTTATTTGAAGAGCTGACTGACAAGAATCAGACGCCAGTCGAGCAATCAATCTCCCATCAGCAGGTGACGTAACTTTTGGGCGTTCTTTCATATTCTTCTCATAATTTTCTTTATTTTTCAAAAAATTGCTCACAACATTTTGCGATCTTCCAATTTTGTTTGAAATTAAACGCGCACTTAAACTTTGTTCTGCGTAGAGTTTGATTTTAATTTTTTCTTCCGAATTAAGGCGCTATGCTTGTCCTATTTTTTTCAAAAAATTGTATTTTGAATAATTTTACTTCACTTTGTAAAAATCTCATCCACTGATCCTTACAAATTCTGAACCAGAACTAACATTAAAGCAGATGAACCAATTCCATTGACCGATGAGAAATTCTCTTTTTTAAATTGCATTTCATAATGTGCTTGCAATTTACGGTTAGAACATATTTTAATTTGTCTCTTTCTTGTAAATAGATCGACAATGAGACATGATTTTAGAATATAAAAGAAAAAAGCTTTTTGCAAAGCTCTATTCTGGAGAAAAAAGCCTTTTCACTTGTAAAAGCTGCGAACCTATTCAATTGACCGGTAGTTGATTTATTTGTATAAAGAGTTTGCCATTATGTTTCAATAATATAAAATACGGACAATGGCCGTATCTTAGCAATAACGCTCCGAAATTCTCTACCAAGACGTCAATCATATCGGTCTTAATTTCGCAAGCAGTCAACTTCACATAACTCCACAAAAAGATATCCAGCGGTAATAAATCGCATGATTTAAGAGACCACGACACGAGCTAATGCGCTCACAAAACGTTTCCTTCACATGATTTTCAAACTTTAATCTGGAGTAAGTCTATTCATTGGGAAATGGGAAACCAAACTGTGCATAATTTAAGTGACAGCTGTCAAAATTACTAACTCAGAAAAAAGTATTGCCAGATTAAAAACCTGTCGTCCAAAAGACCACCCGCAACATTGTGTTATTCGTTTTAAATTGATATTCGAAGAAATTGGTCCAACGGAACATTTTATGTCCCAAAATTGTTAACATATTAGCTCCAGAATAATTTTATGCATAAAAGAATAACATTTTTGAAATCATGTACACATTTTAGAATAATCGAATGAACGGTTTTTGTTAACAAAAATTTAAACTCCAGAAAAAAAGAACTACTAAAAGCTTAAAAGAATTGAGTTTCGAACATTTTAGAACTGAAGTTTTTTTAGACTTAAATATTTTGGCAAAAAATAAATAATTCTACCTTTAAGTTATTCTGTACAGGGTGGTTAAATTTTAAAGGCCGATGTTGAATGTAAGGCCGATGTTGAATGTAAGCCACACCTACATGTCAAGTTATTTTTTGTATTTTATTTGACATTTCTCAATTTTCAGGCTAATTCAATCTGAACCATGTAAAGATAGACAATCGAGCAATGCGTTAAAGTTATTTAAGCTTATTATAAAAATGGGCCTTAATTATATAACTCAAGCGTGGTCAGAATGGTTGCAACAAATGACAGAATTAACACAATTGGGCAAATAATAAACCAAGAGTGATTGTCGAAAAATCAATGCACCTACAAAGAGTGACTGTTTGCTGCGGTTTATGGCCATGCCGGCATCAATGGGCAGTAATTTGTTTTAATTGATTCCGGTCCGGCAGTTACTGTGAATGGTGTTTGCTATTGTGAGATAATAATGAACTTTTTATGGCCCAAATTTGGAGATATGGATGTGGGCAGGACGATATGTGTTCAAAACAGGCCGTGTTACCTAGAGTAATGTCAATATTGACCATCAAGATCATGTGATTTCACACGGTTAGACTTCTCTTTTTGGAGTTATTTGAAGATAAAAGATGAACATCAATAAGCCAGCAACAATTCAAAAGCTTAATGATGAGATAATTTGGCACATTAACGGCATTGAACCTCAATTATGCGTTATCAAAAATTTGGACCATTATTGGATGGAGATGTGCCGCCGAATTCACGGCGGAGATAAAATCAATTTTGTATTCTATACATAATTGAACCATACCAATAATATCATAACAAAAATAAATAAGACTAATTTTTTAAATAATTTGTGTTTTATTCAAAATCAACATCAGCCCTTTAAATGTAACCACCCTTTATGTGAGTTTCTTATATTTAGATGGTTGAAACCTAATCATGCAGATCCACTTTTAATTAAAAAAAAACCATATACATATATAAATAAGTTTCTTTTAAATTATTCATTTTTTAAGAAAGTATTTACTTAAAAGAATAAAAAGATTCCTACATAATTTTTTTTGTCGTTGAATTAGAACCCTTAAAACATCCTTCTGACCCTTTTCCTTATAGTTGTCAAGAAAAAACAAATAAAACTTCTTTCAAATTCCCCACATAACCAACATTTTGATACTTTAAATAAGTTATTTTGAATTTTTGATGTTGCTTCTTAAAGATGATAAAAGTCTTAAAGGGTTTCAAGAAGAAGTCCAAGAAGAACTTTTGCTAATTTTTCAGGTAGGTTGGCAGGTATATGTATATGTATGTTCTTTGGTTACGTTTCAGGATAACAGGGGCATTAGTTGTGAATGATGATTTTGCATCTTAAAGTTCAGTTTTATATGAAAATATTTTAAAGCTTTTAAACTTTCCTCCAAAGAGAATTTATTGTATAATTTATTACGTCCTTATATTCGTGCTCCAGAGACTATTCAAGAGAAAACTTTGACTTGGAATGTTAGTATAGATATTATGTATGTACATAGAAAAGGATATATGGACATACTTTTGAAATGGATTCTGTGTTGTTTTGCGTTGTGTTTGCGTTAAGTACTCTTGACGTTGGATTTTCATTCTTTTAAAAAAAGATTCTTTTTATTTCTGAAAATCATTTATCATGGAGTATTGTATGCTGCCTAATGTTTGGATATATTTAATTGCTAGTAGTTTTCTTGAAGATAGTAATTAAGTGTTTATTATTTCCAAGGAGCTAACTGAAAACGCCAAAGGGATAATTTCAATTGTCTCAACTTGAATTTGTGGTGGATAATTGTCTAAGAGGTCATCACTATTATCATCATCATTTTGATGATCATTTTTATTTGTCTGGAAAAGTGTGGATAAGACTTTAATTGGATTTGCTTTGTCCAGTTATTAATTCTTGTGTAAGATGTATCATTTTAATCAACTCTTTATTTGGGTAGCTGCCACTCTTGAAGCTGTCATTTTCTGACATTAAAAATGAAAATAAAACTCCATTACTCATTCAAATTTCTTACAACTTTGTACAAAAATAGTCAACATTTTAAAGTCACGCTTCGCAAAACTGAAGTACATTCAGACCATAGTGAAGCAACTTCATGGCTTGTAAGATTGAAACTGGTGGAAACATTTGAGCTGTTAGAAGAAATAACTAAGAGACAATTGGGAATATTAATTCTGTAGCACGTATAAATGTTGCCAAGAATCCAGATTTATTAACTCTTCCTTAATCTTTGGCATTTGACCTACGACAAAGGACTAACTTACTTGCTTAAGGTGGCTCTACATTCCTGTGTAACTACGGCCTCATCTAACGAATTTCTCGGTCTAGCTAGATGTATCCAGCTTCGAGCTCCAAGTTGGGTGAGGTCAATTTTCAATTGTGCGCGCCACCTGATCCGCGGTCTTCCTCTACTTCCGGGCCGGAACATTGGTTTCCATGCGCTCTACGTGAACCACCCATCTAAGTCGATGGACTTTTACCTTCCTGGCTAAGTCTACATCGCTGAACACGAAGAACTTTTCTCTCAAAACGACCCAAGGTGCTTTCATCCGCTTTTGTCATAGTAAATGCTTTTGCACCGTATAGCAGGACGGGGATGATGATCATCTTATACAGCGACACTTTGGTAGCTCGAGTAAGGGCTTTGCTACTCAATTGCTTTCTTATTCCTCTTTAATTCGTACAGTCTAGAGGGTCTTCTTTTTTCAGGATCGGGCAAACAATACTGAGGTTCTATTCATCGTTCATGCTTTCTTCCGACCATATCTTACAGATAAGTTGGTGCATGCTCCTAACCAACTTATCTCCAACTGCTTTAAAGAGCTCGGCATTCAGGCCATTCTCTCCAGCGGCTTTATTAGACATCAGCTTAGATATGGCAATCTTTACTTCGTCTGAGTCGGGAGGACGGGATTGTTGGCTTTCGACGTCACCGTTATACAGTCTGCAGAAGTGCACCTTCCATATCCTTAGCATTGACTGCGGTTCCACTATGATGTTTCCACTTTCGTCTTTTGCAGTATTCAGTTCTAGGTTTATGTACTTGTGAATTTCGTTTCGCCTGTTCAAAAAACTTTCGAACTTCATTATTGCTTTTAAACCTTTCAACATCTTCAATCGCATGCTTCACATGCTCTCTCTTTTTCCTTCCTGACTTCTCAGTGTTCTTCTCGCCTCTTCTGCTCATGGAGCTCGTGAGCAGTACCGCTTTGGGTGCCCGATTTTTGGCTGCATTTGTCCGCCGACATTCTTCAAGCATCTTCCTATTTTGCCTTGTGTCTGGAAACTTGAAGTGCTACCTTGGCTACAACAAAATAGTGGTTCGAGTCGATGTAAGCTCCTCGGAAAGTTCGGACATCCATGATGCTGGACGCGTGTCTTGCGTCGATCGCAATGTAGTTAATCTGGTTGACAGTGGATTGATCTGGGGAACTCCAAGTTCCTTAATGGATGTTGAGGTGTGGAAAACTCGTACTGGCTACCATAACGTTTCACTACACAGCAAAATTGATGAGCCCGAATCCGTTGTTGTAAGTGTTGACGTGCAAGCTCTTTTTCCCAATTATTCTACTAAAGTTGTCTTCCCTTGCAAGCTTGGCATACGACAAAGAACGTAGCATCATATTTTGCTTACACACTTTCAATAATTGGGGTCTTTAAAATGCATACAAATGATTCGGATTGTTATCGAAAAATCAACAGTAGAATTCACACTCACTCAAGAAAGAAGAAGAGTCAGAGATCTGATAACCTTGTGATTGTACAAAAGCTGTAGTAGTTGAGGACCTCTGTTCAGTAATGGAACAACCATTGGTTTTATAGGTTAGAGAAATTAAGTACGTACGTAGTAAGTAAACATTATTCCTTAAACCTGGAAAGATATCATACCTCATGAGTACTGAGAAGTTCACCAACTATCTTCTGCCACTTTTCAACAATCTCTTTAAGAACGAAGAAAATATTTCGCCAAGTTTTGAGTCAGCTGTTGTTATACCAGTTTAAAAACAAAAAAAAGTTGACAGAAACTTGGTTAAAAAGTATAGAGGAATTTCATTACACCTACGGGTCTTAGGCATGGATTCACTTTCAGGACACTCCTATTCTCCTAGTTCTTGAATGATATAGTTTTGCATTTAAATGAAAGAATTGAAATGCTTAATTTCAGAATCAAAATACTGATTTAAAAATACTCAAAAATGTGGAACCTCGCAGTAAATCTCAAATAATGGTTTTTGGTGAAGGAAAGAGACAACGTCCAGGAAATATATGTGGAGGTTTGGAAAGAGAACCAGTTGAGATAGTGGAGCCCTATAAAAATCTTGGCCTAACATCCATAAATCCTAACTCAAGATCCAATTTGATGAAAACTGAAGAATGCAAAAGAAAAACAGGTGGAACAGTTTTAACGACTTTTTATGAAGAGAATACTGCACCTTCCTTTGACGACATCCACGTTTATGCTCCACACTGATTCTATTCTTAAAAATCTTAATTCAAAAAACACCTTGTTGTTACCTTGGATTGTGGAAACAGTTGCTCTTAAAAATGTATTATATTTTGACCAGTTGAAGGAGCTTGCTGAGAGAGCTGAAAAGTGAATATCCTCTACTTCTAGAAATGAGAAATTTTTTGCAGATGAAAGCTAAAACTTAATCATACGTTGGATTTTTCTGTTTCGGGTTTAAAAGACTCTTTAAAGATTTTAAGGAAATCTCGTTTCGCATAATTAAAGCTCACAAAAAAACAAGCCATAGTGCTTCCTCCTTTATGAGTAACCACCATAACCTTTGAAATTTCTCAGTCACTATATGACTATTTACTTGCTTTTAAAACCCGAAGAATGTACATCTTGTGTAAATAATCTCACCAACCATTTCCCAGAAAAATGGCTTCAAAACATTTATGTTCTCCAACAAAATTGACAATAACTTTAGAACCCAGAAGTCAATAAATACACAACCATTAAAACCATAAACATCGTTCGGTTGACACAATTGTGTAGGCGCAAGAAGCACCCCCCATATAATTTACTGATGGAGGTATATTTTCAATTATTAATTAGTCCTATTTCCAGTACCATTCCCAGTCCCATTTATCGAATGTAAGTCTTCTGTTTAGGTTTTGTTGGTTATTTACCAACAAAATTGCCACCATTAATCGAGAGAAATCCTAGCAAAGGTCCTTTAAATAACATTCTTCGCCTACACCATACAACATTTTCTTTGCATATTTCACACCACCCCCCTTCCCCTAAAAAAAACCTATTGACTCAACCCGTCCCGTGAATATATTTCCCCCGGATATGAATGCAAAAATGATGATAACGAAGTAAGGATGAATTAATGATTGATGATTATTCATCAGAAATCAATTAAGGACATCACAACTTGCAAATTACTTCTCAATACAGATTTATATATAAACGTTTATTCCTTGCACGATTGGCAAGTTTTATCTGTCATCCTTGCACTACCAAAAACAACAAAAAAGTAACGCGAAGGAAATATTTAAGGAATTATGTCAGCGGGCTGGGCGTTGTGACTGCAAATTTTGAACAAGCTGTCATCCGTTTTTTTTTCGGTCTTATTCAATTCTGGTGCCTTCCAAAAGTGGGAAGCAGTGGTTTGGACTGGAATTGGGATCAGGATCGGGTGGAAAAAAAAAAAACAAAAGATAAAAAGTTTTGTTTGGGGCAACACAACCAATATCTTTTAATTACTTTTAAACCAAAAGACTAATAATTTTTTTTTGGTCGAACCAAAAAAGGAAAAAGTTTATTCGGAATAAATTTAACATCAACTCGGCGTGCTCAGAAAGTTGAATAACTTTTTCGGACAACCAGCCAAAGACGACAACCACGACTATGACGGGGATGGAGGCGGAGTCGCCAGAGCGGTAACAGTGGTGGTCGCTTGGAAAACATTATTCCAACATGTTGTCGTCGTTAACAATCGAAGATTTTCTTTTTCTTTTGGAAAAGTAAAAGTTTGTTTATTCTTTTTACTTTTTTGCGACTGTAGCATATTTCATGATTTGCAAGGCTTAATTAATTTTTGGTGTTAGGATATTTAACTTCCTGATTTAAGGATTTGTTTCCTTTTCTTTCAATTGAAATTACGGCAGCCTAATGAAAAATTAACCAATTTAATTCAAATGAGTTTGTTGATGGTCATTGAAATTATTCTTATAGAAAATAATTATAATTTTGTTTTGAAATACGAGCTTACTGTTTTCCTTGAGTTTAATGCAATTTCTTAACAAATTTAAGGGATGGTTTTTATTTTTGGAATTAGTCCTTCTAATTCGTCGATCTTCAATTTCCCATATATTTCCTATGGAGTTTAGATCTGGGGACGGCTTGGCCGTTTTGTCCATTTCAGAGGCTACAGATTCTTAGCGTGCGAAAGCATTATAAAGGTTGAAAAAAATATCTCCCTTTCACATTATTGTCTTTCGAGTTTTGGGGCAAAGTGTTTTGGGCGATAGTTCTTTATCACTTTGAACCGCGGGGGAATAGTTTCGAAAATTCAGAGCCGGTCAAAACGACACCAAAGATATGAAAGACGGCAGAAGACCGGTGACGACGAATTCCGATCAAATAATGGGAAATATCGGGTTAGACCGGTGTGTGGCATCGCCCAGGAGATAGGAGTTAGTTACCAAATCATTTTAAACCCACTGCAGAAGACTGGGTACAAAAAAAGCTTGAAGTTTAGGCGCTGCATTTTTTGACGCAAAAAAACCTTCTGGACCGATTGAACACCTGTTGATATCCGCTAAAACGGATAGAACTTGTTTTTGAATCTGATGGTGACTGGCGACGAAAAATTGATCACATATCAAAACATCAAGCGCAATCTGTAGTGGTCGAAGGCCGGTGAATCGTACCAAACAGTGCCCAAAACGGGATTGTCGGCCGGGAAGTTTTGCTGTGTGTTTGGTGGGATTGGAAGGGAATCATTTGGTATGAGCTGCTTCCATACATCCAGACACCTAACTCTACAATCTACTGCGAACAACTTGACTACTTGAAGCAGGTGACCGACCAGAAATATCCAAAAATTGGCCAACAGGAAGGGTGTTGTGTTCCACCAGGATATCGGCAAACCACACACTTCGTTGATGGCTCATCAGAAGCTACGGTAGTTCAGATGGGAGGTCTTATCGCATCCACCAAATTTTCTGAACATATCGCCAAGTATTTACCACCTGTTGTAAAGTTAAACTCAAAATAGGCTTGTGGAAAAAGGATGAATTGGTCCAAGTTATGCCCTGAAAAACAACCTTTCCTTCCCTCCATTACCTTAGCTCTTCCGTGTTTCACAGTAGCATTGGTATGACGTTGATTAAGTCCACGTTGGAAACCACTTCATCAGAAAGCTTACAATCGAATTTGGACTCGTCCGAAAAGATTACTTTTCTCTAATTTTTAACGGTTCAGTTAGATTGGAGGATTTGTAAAATGTTCTTAATCGGCGAATCACTGATTTTGAAATGCAATATGTTCTGATATTTTGATAACACTTATTCCTCTTTTATATTCTTCTATAATTTTTTCTTTTATTTCATTCGAGTATTTGTTTCCGGCCATTTAACAAAAGTTAGCTAAGAACACTGATTAGCTTGCACGTGAACTGAATAACACCTAATTAATATACCAACTGAACTTGTTTGCCAACACCTTTAATATAGATGTTGTTTTTGTTTTTGAAAATAAGGTTTACTTTACTACTTAAGATAAATTTAAGAAAAGTATTTTGCAATTTGAGCAGTACTGAGATCAAACGAAGAACTACTTTTTTTAAATGCTTTTGGTTGGGCTTAGAAAGCATAAGAGTAGTTAAGACCTTGGAAATATTGATTGATATCCATCGAATGGCAAGATACAAGATTGATACAAGACTTCTGTCTTCGATTCAACATACCTACTTTAAAGATAAATCGGTGGAAACGGTGTTAAACACCTTAGTACGCACCATCTAATACTCCCTAAATCATAAAGAGTTCACTATGGTTGCTTTCCCTGACATCGAAGGTGCTTTTAACAATGTGGACACATCTGTACTAACATCTCTTAACTTAGAGAGTTCGCTTGGAATTTAATTTTTTTAATGCTGACTAGCAGAATAAGAAACTCAAAACAGGGCAACTTTTCTGCCAGAAGATTCGGTATTAGACGGAGATCGCAAGGTCTTCTCCTCTAGAACCTTTTGGTAAATGAAATCCTAACTGGTCTGGATGAAGAGGGTTTAAAAGTGATTGAATATGTGGATGACTTTGGTATAGCGGTTTCAAGAAAGAGTCTTAACACCTTTACAGAACTCTTGCAAAATGCCTTAAAGACTAATACTTTGGGCTGATTGGTGTGGACTGGGTGTTAACCTACATAAAACCGATTTAGTCTTATTTTCGAGGAGATACAAAATTGTATTTGTTAACCCTCCCTTAAAAGAATCCAATTAAAGTTCTCAGACTAGGCTTAAACCAAAAACCAAATGGGAAACGTAATGTATAAGACAGAGTCAAAAAAGCTACCATAGCTCTCTTTTCTCGCAAAAAAGCTATTGGTAACAAATGGGGCCTAAAACTCAGAATCACGCATTGGCTATACACATCGGTAATCAGACCGATTTTAATGTACGGTGTGAACTGCTTTAGAGAAAGCTATAAAACGCGATGAAATAAATAAAAATTGACTATGTATAAGCGAATGGCTTTGCACGACCAAATCTGCGGTACTGGAAACTCTACTCTACCTAACACCTCTTGATATATTTAGCAAACAAACAGCTGCAAGCTCTGCTATTCGCTTCATACCACTATCGCAGTGGGTTAGCAACAACATTGGCCACACCGTAGTTCTAAGATACAAAGCACACATACTACACCATGCAATTCGACAGAAATTTCAGATTTCTATACCTTAGAGATCTTTTTGGGAGAATAGGGCATTTCTGGAAAACGAATCAATCAACTTTTATATAGAAGGATCAATTACAAAAGAAGGGGTTGTACTCAGAACTACTGAAAATAAGTCTTTCATTCCGCCCTCCCAATCGTTGTAGCGTGTTCCACGCGGAACTTTTGGCGATGAAAGCAGTCTTGTCTTATCTTAAAAAAAACATGATATCAACATCTGATATCTATATTTTCTCAGATAGTCAGGCCGCTATCCAAACTCTGAATTCTGTCTCTACAAGCTCTATAAAAGTCCATAACTCTCCAACATCTCTAATTGAGATGGAACAATATTTCAATGTATAGCGTTGCTGGGTGCCGGGCCATAAAGACATTCCAGGTAGCTAAGGCAGATGAACTTGCCAGGAACAGTAGAGTACAACCCATTGTACCACGTTTGGCAAATGCTGACATACCAATCGTTACTTGTAAGCTTTTGCTAATGTAAGACGCTATGAAGAAGGCAAATACCAGGTGGAACAATATCACCAAGTGTCAGGTCACAAAAAACATCTAGCCAACACAGGATTTAAAACGTTTAAGGTACTTGCTATCTCTAAGCAGATCGCATATAAGCTCTTTAATAGGTGTTATAACAGGACACTGTCTAACAGGAAAGCACGCCAGGCGGCAAGGCGTAGTCTCAACTGACTTTTGCAAAATCTGTATGGACGATGAATAGAAGGAAACAATTCTTTACCTTCTCTTTACATGCCCTGCTCTGAATCGAAAACGCAAGAATTACCTAAGGGAATTCTTCTTTAACGATCTAAACGATCTAAATCATATCAGCATTATCAGCCTCTCATGTTTCATAATTGACTCAAACTGGTTTCATTGACCTTAGGAGGAAGCCTCAAGATTCATGTGGTATCATAGTGGACCATTAAATTGTTCCTATTCCATCACGGATAGCCAATTCAACCTAACCTTATCCATGCACTGAAGGCGAGTAGAGGAGAAGATGGTACGGCGAGCTGTACTGGCTGCGCAGCAATGCATAGACTTAGGCAGAAGGATAAAAGAACAACGACTGTAACAGCTGGAAACCAATGCTCCAGCCTGGAAAGTTTTCGAATCCACACCCACAGGACGCACAACTTAATAGAGAAGTTTGTTGAGTGAAGTCCTAGTCCACAGAGGACTGTAGTGCTACCTTAAGTAAGCAAGTCGCGTTTTAAGTAAATGATAGTTGTTTTACCAAAAGCATCACAATTAACTTCAACGTCCCGTTTATCTCTTCAAAAATAAGTTACACTATAAATTATTTAGTAAATACTATTCCAAGTTTCTCCAATGTCCTCTTTTAATTTGTCAGGCTGCTCCTAATGATTCATGTTTGCTTAGAAGATTAGAAATTAATTACGAATGAATTTTGATGATATCAGTTTCTCTCATCATAAACAAAACAATATACACGATTAATTTGACTGCTGCACAATACTAAATAAAATACGTCTACCCAAAATAAATAAATGAATACCACTAAACAAAATACATACTCATAATATGAATATCCTTTATATTCATGGGAAAATGTTCACATGAAAAACAACACAAATTTGCGTCGCCACTTTTGTTATGTGGATGTGCGGGTGTTTTTCTATTCGTCCTTTAACCCCAATATAAAATAACAACTGAAAACGAAAATGAAAATGAAAATGAAACATAACAATTAAGCAAACAAACGCTATGAATACACTTAACGGTAATTGACTAAATTAAAAGAGATATCAGAATGCTTAATCAAATAAAAGAATAAGATGAAGATTACAACCACACAAAAATGGAAACCTATATTTGAACAACCCCCAAGCCCCAACCAAACCATCAGGATACTTCATGCCAACTTCATATGAAAAAGGATACCCTCTATGTCATAGTCATTCACACAATAGGTCCTTATTAATTTAATGTCAGTAAATAAACAGCACGAAGGTACCAATAACTTTCTTAATGAGAATAAAATACGCATCAGCAATTTACAGAAGTACGCCTCGTGTGGTAGAAGGTCCGCTGCCACCACCACAGTCGCGTATGTAAACAATTTGGCGAACCATCAACATTATAAAATAATAAAGCCACGCAAATAGTTAAATGTCCTTAATAAGTGGATTTTTTTGTTTTTTTTTGTTGTTTCCTGTCTCATTTAATTGATTGCTGGATCAGCGGCATGTCCCAATTTATTGGTATGACCAACTGGCTGTTGTGTTGTGGTCATCGTTAAGAAGGCTTTAATTGTGAAGTGCTGCTGGGAGTTGATGGCAGATCTGTGGCCAGAGGAAGGACGTGGACTTAATTTGTTAATGACGTAATGATTAAAATTAATACAGTTGCCGCAATGCTTTCTTTTTTTAACATGATTTTCTTAGGAACGCTTCGAAAATTGTTTGATAGCATTTAACATTAAATGTTTATCATCACATTAAATTGCCAATCTTTTAAAAATAAAATACACACTAAAATTTGTATAATTTCTGAAAATATACAATTCTATTAAGCTGGTTTATCCAATGATTGGATTGAATAGTTTCGATAATGATTATTTTATAGATCTTAGAAAAATATCCAACAACGATCGAAACGAATTTTTGTAAAATAATAACTCCATAGGTACAAAAAATTAAGATTGTTTTAATCATTACTTTAAATTGACTCCTTTTTAACTTCCCAAAGGAAGTTATTGTAATGGGTCCGATTTTTCGAATTGAAAATTTTGACATTTCTCGACGTTCAAGGTGCGTGCGTGTGTACGTACGTTCGCTACGTTTTTTTGGTCATCCATAGCTCAAGAACCAGAAGAAGTATCAAATTCAAATACATTTTGTTATACAGATAATAAGGCAGAAAGATACAGAAAGGGCTCTCAAGAAAATTGCGTGGGTGGTTTTTTTACCATAGCAGTTTAAAAAAAAGGTGAAAATTTTGGTTAACCCTAAATATCTTACGAACCAAAAACGCTAGAGACTTGTATTAAATTTTATATAATAAACTGTAACGTGATCTCAAAGAAGTATATTTTTTGAAAAAAAAATCTATCTAACGGTTTTTTTCTAAATCAAAAAAATTTGTCACCTCCTAAATTTAACGACTTACATATGATTTCATCTCCAAAACAATTTTGAGCAACGGAGAATAATGTTTTTAAAATCTGATAAAATTTTGAGAAAAATCGAATTGACAGTTTTCTTACAAAAAATAAAAATTTTAAAAAAAAATTTATAAAAGTTGGTAAAAATTGATTTTCGACTCAAATATCTTTTAAAAACTTTGAGATATTGACTTTAATTTACTTTTATCTTTCAAAAAATATTGTTGTCAACATTCAGTAAAATTTTGAACAAAATCGAATTGACAGTTTTTTTTATAAAAAATTAAAACCCGAACAAAAATTAACAAAAGTTGGTAAAAATTGAATATGGATTCAAATATCTTTTTTAAGAACTTGAAAGTTAGACTTCAAACTTATTTTATCTTATAAGAAATATTGTTTTAAGCATTTTGAAAGATGTTGAGAAAAATCGAATTGACAGTTTTTTTTACAAAAAATAAAAACCTTAAAAAAAAATTTATAAAAGTTGGTAAAAATTGATTTTCGACTCAAATATCTTTTCCAAAGTATAAAATATTGGCTTCAAACTTATTTTATTTTACAGAAAATATTGTTTTTGATATTCAGTGATTTTTATATAAAAATCCAACAGTCCGTTTTTTTCATAAAAAATAAAATCTATAAAAAATAGTACGCAAATTTGGTAAAAATTGATACGAGTACATGTAAACAAACTTTTAAGCAAGCCAAATCGACAGACGGGATGGGAAGTTATCAGTGTGGGTCGCATCCCAGCCTATTTTTAAGTATACAATTAAACAAGTATATCTGTATAATGGTATACAATTTTAAAAAAAAGTAAAAACGGTATGATTTCATTGTATAAATATTTTCATTATATGACTTATGTATATTCCGTTATTATAAGCATTCTGTAGTGGTAGCTAGCTCTGAAAAGTTTGACAAGGTTCGCCCAATTTTAACCATTTAAAATTTCAATTCTTTCCTTCACTGATAGAGCGGGTTTACCAAAGTATACTCTTCTTTGCTGGTTAAAAATTGGACACAAACTGATGAAATGAAAGCAATCCTCTTCAGTTTTCAAGTTACATTAATTGCAAATTTGGTCAAAGTTTCCGTTGTAGTGTATTACATTTAAATGTAGAAGTTCGCATCTTGATTAAAAAATTAGGGAAATATCTTTATAGGAGAAAGAATCTTGGAAGTAATTCTTGTCACACAAGTTTTCTCCGATTGCCGGGCATTTTCAATCATCTGATTTCGATTATTTTCTTCAAGTTTTTGGATGATTTCGTAGAACTTCGTTTTCATCTGGACAATATTGTTGAGATTGATTTGCACAACTTCTCCACTGGAAGCAGCAATGTTTTCCCATGTCCTCATCCACCAGTCCTTATTCCGAAATTTGTAGAGCATCATACATAACCGAGTTTCACGTAGACCAAGCATTTTAATTTAATAATCAGTATGTAGCTTTAGACTTAAAGTAAAAAGTTTTGGCAGGCCTGTTTCCAAATAAATTGAATAGTTAGGTGCTTTTAAGGGAACATTGAATATTATCTTTAAGAAATTTCTTTGAAACATTTCAATTTCTTTGTATTCTTGCACACCCCATATTTGTGCCGCATAACAAAGCGAAGTTTTCACGACTGCATTGAAAATATTATATTTTGTAGAAAATTAATGTGATCTTTAGAAAAGATCTTCTTTCGAGTTACATTAATTAAGCTTTGTGAAGTTTTTGCTTTTTCTATAAGGTGCTTTCTATAATGCACGGTTGGATTAAGTAAAACTCCCAAATACTTGCAGAGATTATTAAGGGTGGTTAGATTTTAAGGGCCGATACTGATTTAAAATAAATCAAAAATTATTAAGGACATTACTGTAATTTCTTTTTATTACGAACTTCCCATAGGATGTTATTGTAATGGGTCCGATTTTTCGAATTGAAAATGTTGACATTTATCAACGTTTCAAGGTCCCTAGAGTCGAAATAAGATATTTGTAGACAGATATTTATGCGTGAGTGTGTACGTAAGTTTTGTCGTCCATAGCTCAAGACCCAGAGAGATATCGACTTCAAATAAATGTTGTTATACAGATGATAATGCAGAAAAATGCAGAACGGGCCTCACGAAAATAGCGTGGGTGGTTTTTACTTGCGACAAACATGATATTACGATGATAGAGAAGTCAAAAAAGTGGGTCCCGAGATTACGTCCAGTCTGTTTTGTCTGTCTGTCCACGCTCCTACAGCCTAAACCATTGGGTCGATTTAGTTCGACAGATTCGCGTTAGGGATTTTTTTCTAAAGATTAAAAACTTACAGTGGCCCCCATACAATTATTTTGTTCAAAAAAAAAATTCGAATTTTCTCAAAAACAAAACGATCGATTTTTTTTTAATTTTCTCTAAAATTCTATTTTTTAACTTGGCTTCTTATAATAAGAAAAACATATTTTTGTATTGCTCAGGAAAGGTACCGCTTATAGACCCGTTTTTTTGTTTTTATTTTTTTCAGCAACTTATGAACTGATTTCAATATTTGTTTTTTCTGAATAAGCTCCTATATTGCTTTAACAATTTTTGATTATCCAACAAATTTTTAATTTTTGGATTTTTAAAAAATATTAAATTTTTTTTCAAAATTCTATTTTCAAAAACGGATCAACATTTTTCTACGAAATTAAAATGTATAGCGTATATTAAAAATCACTAAACAACTGCATACCAAAAATATTTTTATAGCAAAATTTTAAAATTTTATATATAAAAAATTACTTTTGAAAAAAAGTTTTGAATCTTAAAATAGTTTTTTTTTTTAATTATTTTAACACATGAATAGCAATTTCTTGTACTTGTTCATATGCTTTTTTCTTTTAAAATTTAACGAAAAAAAAGAATCTGAACGTAATAACTTCTCGTTTGCGCTAAAAACTTGTAGTAAAGAAGGAATGTAGTATGTACCTTCTAGATACCAATAACATTCCTTCATGTTAACATGTCCTTATCTATCTATCTGCATAAAGCTGAGCACGCCAATGAACTATTTTTTATTCGTTTTAGACACCTGCCTAACTACACAACCAATCGCTTTACAATTTAAACCTACTCGTACATGTTCTTTCTCTTACTTATCTTCAGATAATTTACTTTCCATCCTGGTTCTTCGAATATTTAAATAAAATCTTGGGATGAATCGCGCGGTTATTTTGACAAGTCAAATGGTATTTATATCTTTGAAGGCAAACTTATTTTGCAGGTATATTTTTAAACCTTATATAGGTACTTTAAACAGACTCTTAGCATTTAGGAGCAAGTTCGTAAGACCCAGTCCTGCATTTTATCTTTACCATAGCAGTTTAAAAAAAGATGAAAATTTTGGTCAACCCTAAATATCTCACGAAACAATAACACAAGAGACTTGAATAAAATTTTATATTGTATATTGTAGCATGATACCAAACCAGATATCTTTGGACAAAATCCAATAAACGGTTTTTTATGAATAAAAAAAACTGAAAAAAGTGTCACCTAGAAAATTTTACGAAGAAAAACGATTTCATCTCCTAAACAGTTTTTTCCAACGAAAAATAACGTTTTTAACACCTGTTAAAATTTTAAGAAAACTCAAATTTACAGATTTTTTTTTAAATAAAAACCTAAAAAAAACATTATTTAAAGTTAATAAAAATTGATTTTTGACCCAAATATCTGTTCAAAAACTTGAGTTTATGGGTTCAAACTTATTTTATCTTGTAAGAAATATTGTTTTCAACATTGGAATTGACAGTTTTTTTTACAAACACCTAAACAAATTTAACAAAAGTTCGTAAAAATTGATTTTCGACTTTAATGTCTTCGGACTTATTTGATCTTATAAGAAATATTGTTTTCAACATTCAGACAAATTTTGAGAAAAATCGGATGGACAGTTTTTTTACAAAAAAATAAAGACTAAAAAAAATTTTAGAACGTTTGTAAAAATTGAATGTCTTTTCAAAACTTTGAGATATTCTCTTTAAACTTCTTTATTTATAAAAAATATAGTTTTCAACATTTAGTAAAATTTTGAGAAAAATCTAATTGCCAGTTTTTTTACAAAATATAAAAAAATTAAAAAAAAAAACAATGCTAAGACTTGGTAAAAACTTATTTTCTTATTCTCAAATATTAAACATATTGTCTTCAAACTTTTTTTATTGTTTTCGATCTACAAAAAATAGTACACAAATTTGGCAAAAATTGATGTTCGGTTCTTGATATTTCTAAAATTAATTTCATTCATCCAATTTGTAAAAATTTAAGAAATACTAAAACATTTTTTTTTCGACTAAAAAACTATTTAACAAAACTAGATTTTCAAACTAAACTATTTCTTTATATCAAAAATGTTGTTGGTAATTTTAAATTTTTTAAAGAATAATTTAACTGTAATTTTTTTTTAACCCAACCTAAAAACCTACAAACTTTTAAGCAAGACAAATCGAAAGGCGGGATCAAAAGTTATCAGTGTGGGTCGCTTCGCAGAATCTTTTTATAATTTTTTGATGAATTAGTTATGTTAAGAACAAAATTTAAGCCTTGACTTTGGCAGCACACCTCAATCCGATGGTCCAAATTTTCGATGACGCTGGGGCATAATTAAGGTTCTATGCCGTTAATGTGCCGAATTATCTCATCCTTTTGCTTCCGACTAGTTGCTGGCTTATTGACGTACACCTTTCCTTACAAATAAGCATAGAGAAAGAAGTTCAACGGCCAATTAACATTGCAACCACTTAATTTGGAATAACCATCGTTTTGTTAGCTGTGTGGCAAGTGGCACGGTCCTGTTGAAACCACATAGGCTCGTTTCACGATACACGATTTTGACCGTACGGCAAAAAACCGGACGACGACATTTTGTTAGAAGCGCGAAGAAGAGCATATACGCTTTCATATTATACGGTCACGGCAAAATGCTGGCCCCACGCCGTGTAGTATAGTGGCGTACGTTCGATCGTGTGGCAGAGTTCGATCAGCCACCTCAAGACACAAGCACAGGAACCCTGCATATATCGAGTTTTACAGTACGGTTAAAACCGTATAATGTGGAATTAGACATTGATTTGGTTTATGCCGTCCGGTTTTTTTGCCGTACGGTTAAAACCGTGTAGTGTGAAACGAGCCATATTTTAAACATTGATATCTTCCAATTTTTGGCCATAAAAAGTTTGTTTTTATCTCACGGTAGCGAATACCGTTTATCAAAGTAACTGCCTGGCTGGCCTCATTGAGATAAAAATACGGCTCGAAGATGCCTCCAGCTAATAAACTGCACTCTTTGTGGATGCAATTCTGCTTATTGACGAATCAACTGAGGTCAACCTTTACCTCATCAGTTTATCACTGAAGATGATTTGCCGTTTCTTGCCACCATTCTGACCATTACGGAACGTGACAATTAAAATGGTCAAGAGGCTTAAGTTCTTGAGTCAATTATACCGTGGAAGCGTGTAAATGAAAGTCTATACGCATAATGTTTGTCCACGATGAGCGTGAGAGGTGCATCTGTTGTTAACGACCGCTAGGACGAGTTGGATTAGGTTTGTACGAATATTGGAAAGATTAAATTTACTGAAAAAATCACGACCATTTTCATAATAAGCCTATATAGCTTAAACGCACTGCTCGATTGTGTTCTTTTCAATTGTTTAAATTGAGCCAATCTGAAATTGCGTAATGTCAAATAAAATGCAGAAAAAAAACTTGACATTCAAGTGTGATTAAGACTCACTATCGGCCCTTAAAATGAAACCAACCTTTACAATTTAGTTTAAACTTATTTGAAAAACAAAAATAACAAAAAAAAAACAAAAAACAAAATGAAAGTTTCCTAAAAAATAAAAACAAAATTTTAATTTTTGAGCAGATACAAATTCTCATCAGTATCAATGACTGCTTTAGGTTGTTTTCATTTATAAAAATTAGCATCACGTTACAATCAATTCAGATTCTTCCAGAAAATGTAATCTCAAAAAAAAAACAAAATCTCTTTGAATTACAAATTCAACAAAATTCAAACGTAAATTGCTTGAAACAATTCTTTGTTTGTTTTACATGTGTAAATATAAACCTTTAAAAAGTAAACTCTACATTTTAATTTAAACAAATAAAGAACACACGAGTGGTTTTCAATAAAGTTCAATTAAAAAAGAAAATAAAAAGTATAAAGCTAATATCTCTAAAGAATATGCGGTAGACAAAAACATAAATATGTACATTTGTACTTATTATGTATGTATTGATACAACATCATAATATTGTTTTTAAATTGTTTAAACTATAAAAAAAAATATAACTATTTCCACGTGCCAATTAAAATCTTTTTTATTTATTAATGTTGCCTATATTTGATTCTAATAGCTGAAAACTTTTAATTCTTTTCTTTTACTTTTATAAAAACTTGTGTAAATATTTTTAAGATTTATTTTGTTGACAAGTTCTTAGCAGAAAAACAGACAAAATATTTGTACTCATTTTGAGGAACAAAAGAATCAAAAAGACAACAATCTTATTTGAATTTGAATGCAATCTTCAAAGGCAACACATTGATTTAAATGAAAAGAATGCACTCTTTCGAATTTAACACCGATAAGAGAAAACGCTATCTGCAAAAATGGCGACGTACAATGCGTGGTCTTGAATATTTAAAGTTTTCATGTCAAGTAAAAACTTGTGGAAAGGGGTAAATATTCCTTTTGGAGCTATTAAGGGCAAACTTTTCTCAATTTTTTGACAGAATTCAACTGCAGTCAAACGGACTATGCTACATCAACGAAAACCGTTCTATCGAACTTTTATGCACACCTAGGCATGATATAGCCAGAGTCACTGCAATATGGACCGGACATGGGCATATAGGAGAGCATAATCCTTTGCAATATTCACAATACGCTCTGACCAGTTTTAGAATGTTAAGCTTCGGTAGGGCATTCTTTAAAGATCTTGACTTGATTAATCGAATATCTTGACAACAATTAAAAATGTTACTTTCAAACCGTTTTTACTAAACAACCTAGTTTGAAATAATCCCTATTTCCTACAATTTAAATCAGTCTTTTCTTATCATAAGGATTAAAAACGAAATCCTTTTTTGACACTTCATTTGAATTTATTACCTCCCTTTCCCACTTAAACCTTGTACTTAAATAAAATTTCAATCTATAACCTTTTTCTGGACATTTGTTTATTTAATCTACAATCAATTATTTTAAAATTTGAATGTACTTAAATTTGTCTATTTCTTCTTTTTTCCAGATGTCAAACCATATCCTTGCTGGCAACTCAACTCTAACTAGCTCAAAAGAACGCTTTGACAATTAGAAAAATATGTGGACTTCGTTAAATGAAAAGGGTTAATCCTTAAACCAGCTTAACAAAACACAAAACAAAAAAAAACAAAAGAAAACCTTAAACACCTAAAACATAAAAACAGAAACTTTCAATCTAACAGCAAAATATTTAATTTAATTTTTAAAGTCAAAGTTAACAAAAAAACTATAAAATAACTTTTTAAGTGAACCACAAATAAATTTGTCAAAATTATTTCAATTAATCAACAAAACAAAAAAAGGACCAAGGATCCAAATAACTCACCAAGAGCTTCATCGTTGCCGTAAATATTTAAAACACACAGAGATGAATTGCTGCAGCAGCAACACTTCCACCATCAGTGCTGCCAATCTCTGCGGAGTAAGCTGCTACAAGAACAACTGTCGGAAGTAAAATTAATTACAAGAGTCCTTGGGAAGTTGCATGAAAAATATACTACAAAATATTCTGGCCAAAGGATGTCCTGATAAATTACTCGCCCAAAAACTTACGGCAAAATAACAATAAATTTCTATTATTCTCACTTTTTCTCTGTTCTACCTTTCGCGCTCTCTCTTTCTCATTCGTTTGTTTACTCGCTTATTCATCACTATCTGCTTTTGACTTTCTGTTTCTTTTTGTAAAAACCAAAGCTGAAAACTTTTTCAACTAGGCGAAAAGGACACCCAGCGCCGCGAAGCACAGGAATAACGTGGAGCGATGAAGGGACCTAACTATCCACCACCCACATCAAGGTGACGGCATTTTGAAGAGGCTCCCCAAAGTCTTCGTCGTGTTCGTTCGCTCCCGTCACCACCGCACCGCACAGCACCAACATCGTCGTCACAGTCACCGTCTACGTCACCACCATCGCCATCATCAACAAGAAAAGTTTTGTTGGACAGGAAATAGGCTTCCTATCATTTCCCATCAGGACGGACGACACCGCACACACATCGAGCCAACTCAAATCCACAGAGCCACATGAAAAATGTTCTCGAATGGAAACTTTTTTGTTTACTTATTCATCGTTTCGGTGCAGCTGCATCTAATTTCAGCCGAGACAGCAACCATTCGCCGCATAAATATTTCACAAAATGCCACACCCTCGACCACCGCCAACGCAACCGCCGCCGCTACCGCCAATGCCACCACCGAAGACCTATTAACTAAATCAAACAGCAGTAACAACGAGCTGGATAAGGAGCGAGCCTCATTTCTGGCCAACGAAAAACCGGTACCGGATGTGGACGCGAATTTACTTAAAAATAATCACACGAAATCAAATCGACGACGCGAAAAGTCTGTTCCCGATGAGAACAATCTCCGCGTCCCGCTCGACATTTCCACCATTCATACCCCAGTGGATGACGCTGGCGCTGCTGCAAAAGGATTTCGAATTGAACTCTCCCAAGGGGATATTGAGCAACTTCCGCAACCTATGGCTCTATTCGGGATGGGTAAGTCTGCAACAGCAACATCATCTGGCGGTGGCTACCACCATCACTCATCTAACCACCATCGAGCTCCGGTAGTAGCGGCAACAGATGGCCTGCTAGGCAGTGGGCCACTTCCGGTGTTTCCAGAGCGCAGTGATGCAGTTTATTTTGTTGTTGCTGTGATTGGTGGTGCCAAAGTGTGGAGTCGCACTCTGGCAAGGTCTTTAATGGAAATGGGACCACCGTTTGGCAGTCCCCTCGGACCACCCCTTCGACCGTTGTATGTGGACTTACCAGCTAATGGAAAGTAAGTACATGATTTATTCAAGAGTTTCTTATTACTCCGAGTTTTAGGTTAGGGCATTTTGTGTGTGTGTGTTCTTTTTTTATAATTTAAGAGCAGACGTTGGCAGAGTAAACTTAAGTTATTCAAAAAGCCTAAGGGCTTGAGGACTGAGATTTAAATACAAATAATATTTGAGTGTTTTTTTTCATTGAGGGTCTGTCCTTTCTAAAATTATTGTGACAAAGGAGTGTTAAACAAATTTGTAGATGATCTATATTTTTGAAATTTTCAAAAGGTTCTCTTTTCCAGAGAAAAGATAAGAACCTAAGCAGTTTCGTAACCGTTTAACCGGATTTCTAGCTGGTATCCCAACACAGAACGAAAAAAGTCATAAAATAATAATGTTCTACTCAACACAAACAAGTTCTTCAAAGTAAAGCCTTCAAAAAATGCAAGCATAATCCGAACAAACTGTCGACCCTGGATAATTTAATACTATCTGAAAACCCTATACTTTTCAGAGCCTTAACAAATTCAACGATTTTGTTGTAAAATTTTTCAAAAAAAAAGTTCGAAAATGTTGCTAACGCTGCTAATCTACAACTGAATGGCTTATTGCTTACTTTATTTTTGAATATTACCAACGCTTTGTTTATTAAAAGTTTGAATAAATCACTTACCGTGTAGTCTTAGGGGTAAATCAAAGTTAATTAATTTAGTTAATTAATTTTATTTTTGTTACTCATTTTCACAAAAAAAATCACAAAAAGATGGAATATTGCGCTAGATTCTTAGCTTGCGGTACAAATTGGAATGAAACTCAGGCCTAAGATGGCTTCCGGTTGACATGCATCATGAATCTCCAAACCACTCAGAATTGTAGTAGTCCGAGAAAATATAATTGTCATGTTTTGATTTAAGGTATTATCTTCGAATTTTCCATCAATATTCCTCAAGTTCTTGAGGACCTTCTGTCGATACTACATTTGCTTCCTGACTGTAAATAAAATAGCTATATTGACTTATAGATGTAGTTTCTTGTTTTGTAAGAGCGAGAAGGTCTACAAGCAGATCAGCAAAACCTAGTTACTCAAATAAAAAATTGTATCTGACTAATTCTAAAAATTAGAAGTTTTGTGTCAGGAATAATTCTTTTATTAACTTCAAATAGGAAGTTATTGTAAGCGGTCCGATTTGTCGAATTAAAAAATGTTGACATTTTTCTACGTTTTAAGGTCCCTAGAAACGCGATCAATCAAAAATGCTTAAAGAGATGTCTGTTCGTACGTTAAGGATACCATATCTCATAAACCAATACAGATTCGACTTTAAATAAATTTTGTGTTACCGACAACAAATTCAATTCAATTCAATTTAAGTTTTTGTTTATAAATTGAGCAACTTCGAATAATTGTCAAACCTGAAATTAAATCAATTCTTAAACAAATTAATTTAACAAACTCTTACAATAACGTTTCAAACAGCTGCTAGAAGTCAAATCGACATTTCTTTTACACAAATAAATAAATAACATTTCTTTTACACAAATAATAAATAAAATTAACTTCAAAATAGTATCTTGATAACAAAACACAAATATTGACGTCCAACTTTCTTAATTTTATAAAAAAATCTTGTTATTTTTATTTTGTTATGCTGTTACCAAATTGAATTTCAAGTTGTTTCATGCCATAGAAATATTGTTGCTACCGCTTTTTAGTATTTAAATAAATTGTTTTCCTAATAAAAATTCATTGAATTAACTCCTCAAATACATCTCCACCGAAAACCGTAGAGATTGAATGTAAATTCTTTGATTGTACGTGGACTCTATTTAGTTCCCAGTACAATATTGAAATTATCAGTGTGGGACGCTTCGAATCATTTAAACCCTAAGACTTAAATGGAGGCCCCCTTCCCCTGCCAAACAATACAATGCACTTTCTTGCGCAAGGCATTACAACTTGATCAGTTGAAAAATGTCAATGTCAGAATTAAAACCCAATTCAGAAGCGATTTACTGCAGGAAACTTAAAACTTTCCGAAATGTACTTCTGCTTTCGTCACCAGAATTAAGTTTGAACCTTCCATGCGCTTATTCTTATTTGATTTGCACAAACAAAAAAAAAGTCTGGTACGGCCCTCGTGAGAAATATGTTGTTGTTTTTTTTCAGAATAATAGAAAGTTTAATTTTGTTTAAACATACGAGTAAGTGTATTTCAAATCATTTACGTTTTCTTGTTTTCATTTGCCATTCCTAATTATTATTTATTCATTTCTGTTTCCGTTTATCAAATTACGCAATGCTTTATTTGCTTAGTTTTGCAGTACTTTCAGTATAAAACCCCGAGGAATTGCTTGAAAGTCAACTAGTTCGCACTCTTCCTCAGACGGTTTAATAGCTACTAAAGTTTTTTTCTTAAAAAATGTTCGCATTCAAATTGGTGTTCGTCGCTCTTGTGGCAGTTGTTGGCCTTTCTACAAGTGCTGCCCTTCCTATTGATAAAACTCTAAGCAACGGTGGTTCTCTTGTTGAAGCCGAAATTCTTAAGTCCAAAATTGATGCTGAAGTTGATGTTGGTGAAAAAAAAGCTGAATCACTTATTACAGCTGAAGTCGGTAATCGTCTACGTAGGGCTGTAAATACAGACGGATTTACTAGTATTGAGCTTGACCTTCTTCCTCTTGATGAAACTCTAACGAACGGTGGTGGATCAACTATTGATGCCGATGTCGATGCCAATGTTCTTACTCAATCACGTACGATCAATGATGGACCTCTTGCTAATGTCAATGTAAAGGATAATCTTGAAGCCGAAATTCTTAAGCCCAAAATTGATGCTAATGTTGATGTTGGTGAAAAAAAAGCTGAATCACTTATTAAAGCTACAGTCGGTAATCGTCTACGTAGGGCCGTAAATACAGAAGGTGCTCTTGATATTAACCTTGACCTAGGGAATATTCTTGGAGGTAATAAACCAATAGTGTAAATCTATACAATAATTGTAAAACAATACAATAAAATAAATAGTATGGACTTTTGAGCAAAGTTTTCGTATTTTTATTACAAATATTATATTTAGTACCATCTGATGATCGATTTTCGCAACGGTTAGCTAGAAAACACGACCACTTACTGCTAATCTTAGTCTGTGAAAAAATGTTTTATTTTTGGGTGAGTAAAATATTTGCTGAATATGCTCTAGATTTTGGTTGGCTCGATACAATAGTGCGCAAATTAACTTTCCAGAGAAATAGTTTACGACAAAACAGGTATTGTTATCAATGGGACACTGAATATGTTGTTTGCATGGATCTCGAGGTAACCAACTGAAATGGGTTGACTAAATGAAAGCTCATTGCAAGTGCTGGCATTTATTGAAGGAATACTGGCAAGCCAAGTCTAAGTTGAACACGTAGGTTTTAAAAACCTTTTAGTTATATTGTTCACGGAAGTACATTTCTGCATGAACGAAAGGTATTCTTCCCGACCGATGCATCTCACTGTCAAGTATAGAGATTCTTTTTTGTGGAATTGTGGAATGCTTTACCTGACTCTGTTTTAATAATTTTAGTATTAAAATCTTTAAGACCAATGTGCACTAGTATCTTCTTTTTAATCCTTAAATTATAAACATGTCAAGACTCGGTACTTACTTAAAAACCCTTGAGTGCCTGTTTTTCACTGATAATTTTCTATTGGTGAACTTTAACAAGTATTTTTTAAAAGTGTTGATTTTTATAAAACAAATTCTGTCAAACGATTATCCGAAAAGTTTCCGATGAAAGACCTATTAGCTGTAGCCTATTATAACACGTAGGCAAAGCTACTCATTGTGACGATGGGATTAAACTTAGAGTAATCCTTAAGAACCTTAAAGGCTACGACCGATACATATAGGGCTTGAGGATCATAATGATTATTGAGTTATCTTCCAAATCTTTTTTATAAAACCTAGAGTTCTATTAGTTTTTTTTTGTACTGTAGTACAAATAGTCAGTAAAAGTCAATTTAAAGTCCAAGACTATACCAAGTTGTGAGAAGCTAGTTAGAGTTCTTTCAAGTTTGTTGGGTTTAACTCATATTCATAGGCAAGTACGTTATTTTTGCGCCTAAAACTCACTCTTTTACGCTTGTCAATATTTAACATTAGACATTTATGATAATTATTAATATGTCCAAGTAATCAGCGTATATCAATGTCATCGAATGTTTCAAGATAGAGAGGAAACCCTTTTTTAAAACAGAGCAAAAAACAACGGACCAAAATACCTACCTTGAGGTTCACCAGAATTAAAAATTAAATGAATTAGAATGGCCATTTTTGAAGACAACACTTCAATGATTTTCAAGATATTATTTTGTCATGTAGCTAGCTCGACTCGCTCTTATTTTCTCAAAAGAATTTTAACTAAGTTTGTCAAATGTACACAATTTGGCATATTGGACATCACAATTCAGGGTCATCTTTGTAGGATACTTGTCAAATTTTCGTTTAAAGTCAACAGATTTACAAAAATTTCGTGCATTCACCTTAAGTTCACGGTCCGTATTTGCAATTGACTCTTAATGGACAATATTCGAATAGTTAATGAATTCAGTTTTTGGTTTCAACGAAGAGACTACATTCAACATCAGAACGTGTTTAATTTCATTGTCTAAACTAACTTAAGTAAAAGAAGATGAATACCTTTTCACACTCATTGTTCTTGATTCTAAAACTTTGTTTTCTTTTATGAAGTCCAAGTAATTTAAGTTGGCAACATTATTTTAACTGGCAGACATCTTGTCAGCTGTCAAGGGATTTATTCTACTCGTAAGTTTGGTTTGGCTGTCACATGCCAGAGGTCATATTTAAATTATAATGTCAAAAGCTTACCTTTCCAATAAAATTAATGTCATGTCATTTAAAAAAAACTCATCTTTGATTTATTTCATTTCAAAGTTCTATACTTCTAACAAAAAGAACACATTAGTTAGTAATGTACACATTATCATAAATGTAAATACCTTCTCTTAAATTTTAAGGGCCGATGTTCAATGTAAACCACACCTAAACGTCAAGTTTTGTCTGCATTTAATTTGACACTTTTCAATTTCAAACTAATGCAATTCAAATAATGGAAACATTTAGGAAAAGCCATCCCAACATCATCGCAAAGTTTAGACTTTTGAGCTTACTACTTATAAATAAAAGTAATAGCAGGTGATCCATTGCTAATGCAGTTGCATCGGTCAGGAAAAATACCTTTCGTTCATGAAGAAATGTACTTCCGTGAACAATATAACTAAAAGGTTTTAAGAACCTACGTTTACGTCGTATATTAGTTCAACTTGGACTTGGCTTGCCAGTATTCCTTCAATAAATGCCAGCACTTGCAATGAGCTTTCATTTAGTCAACCCATTTCAGTTGGTTACCTCGAGATCCATGCAAACAACATATTCAGTGTCCCATTGATAACAATACCTGTTTTGTCGTAAACTATTTCTCTGGAAAGTTAATTTGCGCACTATTGTATCGAGCCAACCAAAATCTAGAGCATATTCAGCAAATATTTTACTCACCCAAAAATAAAACATTTTTTCACAGACTAAGATTAGCAGTAAGTGGTCGTGTTTTCTAGCTAACCGTTGCGAAAATCGATCATCAGATGGTACTAAATATAATATTTGTAATAAAAATACGAAAACTTTGCTCAAAAGTCCATACTATTTATTTTATTGTATTGTTTTACAATTATTGTATAGATTTACACTATTGGTTTATTACCTCCAAGAATATTCCCTAGGTCAAGGTTAATATCAAGAGCACCTTCTGTATTTACGGCCCTACGTAGACGATTACCGACTGTAGCTTTAATAAGTGATTCAGCTTTTTTTTCACCAACATCAACATTAGCATCAATTTTGGGTCTTAAGAATTTCGGCTTCAAGATTATCCTTTACATTGACATTAGCAAGAGGTCCATCATTGATCGTACGTGATTGAGTAAGAACATTGGCATCGACATCGGCATCAATAGTTGATCCACCACCGTTCGTTAGAGTTTCATCAAGAGGAAGAAGGTCAAGCTCAATACTAGTAAATCCGTCTGTATTTACAGCCCTACGTAGACGATTACCGACTTCAGCTGTAATAAGTGATTCAGCTTTTTTTTCACCAACATCAACTTCAGCATCAATTTTGGACTTAAGAATTTCGGCTTCAACAAGAGAACCACCGTTGCTTAGAGTTTTATCAATAGGAAGGGCAGCACTTGTAGAAAGGCCAACAACTGCCACAAGAGCGACGAACACCAATTTGAATGCGAACATTTTTTTAAGAAAAAAACTTTAGTAGCTATTAAACCGTCTGAGGAAGAGTGCGAACTAGTTGACTTTCAAGCAATTCCTCGGGGTTTTATACTGAAAGTACTGCAAAACTAAGCAAATAAAGCATTGCGTAATTTGATAAACGGAAACAGAAAATGAATAAATAATAATTAGGAATGGCAAATGAAAACAAGAAAACGTAAATGATTTGAAATACACTTACTCGTATGTTTAAACAAAATTAAACTTTCTATTATTCTGAAAAAAAACAACAAATTTCTCACGAGGGCCGTACCAGACTTTTTTTTTGTTTGTGCAAATCAAATAAGAATAAGCGCATGGAAGGTTCAAACTTAATTCTGGTGACGAAAGCAGAAGTACATTTCGGAAAGTTTTAAGTTTCCTGCAGTAAATCGCTTCTGAATTGGGTTTTAATTCTGACATTGACATTTTTCAACTGATCAAGTTGTAATGCCTTGCGCAAGAAAGTGCATTGTATTGTTTGGCAGGGGAAGGGGGCCTCCATTTAAGTCTTAGGGTTTAAATGATTCGAAGCGTCCCACACTGATAATTTCAATATTGTACTGGGAACTAAATAGAGTCCACGTACAATCAAAGAATTTACATTCAATCTCTACGGTTTTCGGTGGAGATGTATTTGAGGAGTTAATTCAATGAATTTTTATTAGGAAAACAATTTATTTAAATACTAAAAAGCGGTAGCAACAATATTTCTATGGCATGAAACAACTTGAAATTCAATTTGGTAACAGCATAACAAAATAAAAATAACAAGATTTTTTTATAAAATTAAGAAAGTTGGACGTCAATATTTGTGTTTTGTTATCAAGATACTATTTTGAAGTTAATTTTATTTATTATTTGTGTAAAAGAAATGTTATTTATTTATTTGTGTAAAAGAAATGTCGATTTGACTTCTAGCAGCTGTTTGAAACGTTATTGTAAGAGTTTGTTAAATTAATTTGTTTAAGAATTGATTTAATTTCAGGTTTGACAATTATTCGAAGTTGCTCAATTTATAAACAAAAACTTAAATTGAATTGAATTGAATTTGTTGTCGGTAACACAAAATTTATTTAAAGTCGAATCTGTATTGGTTTATGAGATATGGTATCCTTAACGTACGAACAGACATCTCTTTAAGCATTTTTGATTGATCGCGTTTCTAGGGACCTTAAAACGTAGAAAAATGTCAAAATTTTTTAATTCGACAAATCGGACCGCTTACAATAACTTCCTATTTGAAGTTAATAAAAGAATTATTCCTGACACAAAACTTCTAATTTTTAGAATTAGTCAGATACAAATTTTTATTTGAGTAACTAGGTTTTGCTGATCTGCTTGTAGACTTTCTCGCTCTTACAAAACAAGAAACTACATCTATAAGGCAATATAGCTATTTTATTTACAGTCAGGAAGCAAATGTATTATCGACAGAAGGTCCTCAAGAACTTGAGGAATATTGATGGAAATTTCGTAGATAATACCTTAACAGTTCTGAGTGGTGTAGAAATTCATGATGCATGTCAACCGGAAGCCATCTTAGGCCTGAGTTTCATCCCAATTTGTACCGGAACTTAAGAAACTAGCGTAAATTTCACGAATCTCCCATCTTCCTGTGATTTTCATCATAAGGAGTAACACAAATGTAGAACCCGTGGTTAGTGCGTTGGACTGACATGCAAGGGGTCTTGGGTTCAATCCCTGCCTGTGTTGACAAATCCTTTAAGACTAATTCTTGTCATGAAAAAGTGCTTTCTCAAATTTGCCGTTCGGATTCGGCTTTAAATTGTAGGTCCCTTCCATTCCTGACAACAGTACTCGCTCACAAGAATGGCTGAGAGTTGTAAGTCACTAGGCCCTGGTTCACAACGGACTGTTGCGCCACCCAATTTTATTTTTATTTATTTTAGAGTTACGCAAATAAAAATAGAAAAAAGATCAATTAATAAGCCTGAAAGTCCTTGTTCCATTAAGATAAATTAAATCTTTTTAGATTAAAAAAAAATAGTGAAAAATAAATCTTCAGTTGCTGTTTTTGCAAAGTGGCGCCGAAGGAATTTCAATTTAGATTCCATGTCCTGGGTTATGGCCTGATTTATGCTTTCCTTGTTTGTCTGAACTCGGAACATTATGCAAACAAGCTCACAAGTCGAGCATAGGTATATTTTTCTATTTTCGAGCAGTTATGTACATATGTATCAACATATTAGATGGAAAGATATTCTACAGAGCATAACAAACCGCTAAAAGACACAAATGTCCCATATTTAGTTTCATTATTTATCCAGAAATTGGTGCCAGAAAAGATTGTGAACTTTTTTGAGTTTAGCAAACAACTACATACGAGGCAATATACGAATATGGGCGTGTTGTTTCTTATTTCCAATATACTATGTTGAGGTCCTGGGGGAGATTTTAAAATCATAAGCTAACAAAGTTGACATATTTGTAAACAAAAAACGACCCAACCCCAGAAAGAAGCAAGACTAAGTATGTGAAAATGATGGATGAGATTATCTTTTATATTAATATTAAAAGCACATAATATTTTCCTTTACTTTGGGAAAATGCTTTTAAATGTAGGTTTTTCCTTCTTTTCATTTACTTGTGTTTTCCCGAGCTCGAGTTCCACAGTGGGCCCAAAATTGTGTGGTATTTTGCTTAAACGTGTGATGCAAAAAAAATTTCGTAGATTTTCTTTGATGAAAATCAGTAAACTTCGATTTCAATAGTCCATACGATAATTAAATAAACTATTGTATTAAATGTGCTCATTATAGGTTAGGTATGCATATAAGTTGGGGATTTATTACGTCATCGGCACACGTACAAGATTCATGTAGATCCTTTGTGCCACCCAGAAGTATTTAACTTCTCTGAAAATAAAATATAAGGACCTATGATGTTTATGGATTCTCTCGGCTCTAGCCATTTAGAGGTTTTTATGAAGGCTAATAGGAGGGTTTTTTGAAATGCCTACCTGTGTCTAAGTGTGTGTTTCTAGTGTAGCATAGTGTGGGTCAGAGGCATAAGTAGTGGGCTGGGCTGTATCTTTATGCTCTTCCTCATCATTGCAGCCTTTGCTAATGTCGTTGGTGGTAAGCCGTAGCACCTGTTAGCATGCGCACAAGCACTCTAAGAGCTTAACCGGGTTTATTTTATTCGAAAACCTGAGGCTTTCCCATCTTTTATTATATTTTTGAAGTTTCTTGTTGCCAATGACCTGTTTATGTAATTTTCTTAAAGGTCCAATGGTAGAAGATTGAGTATTGCTTTCTTTCCTGCAGTTAGATTGATCGTTAGTCCTTCTCTGTCTTTGACTACACATTCCATTCTCTGTATCCTTGTAAGGGTTTCTGGATTTTCAGTACCGGTCTGACGATTGCAGTGTACATCCACTTTTGTTTTTAGAATAGGCATGTTTGAAAGGGGATAAGAATTCAGGCCCGATATTACTGTGGATATGGATATCTAAAAGTCTCTCTAACGTTTTAAGAGTAAACTATGTGAGACTACTTGTTCTGTAACCTTTAGCAGTAGTGTGGTTGAGCTAACCAGCTTTAGTTATGAAAACTATACTAACCTCGCACCACAACCTTAGAACATATCGTCATCTGAGGCTAATGTGGAATATATTGTAAAAGTGTAGGATATATCTTAACCTTAGCTTCACAGAGAAAATATAGAAAAAATAGAAAAAAAACGGTTTCATACATTTTTGGCCAACGATAAGGCAAGAAACTAAGCAACCAGGAAATTTCCTGGCACAATTTCCTGTTCAATTGAGACACGAGAAACGTTTCTTCTACACTGTCTTCGAATTTCTTCACAATTTTACCGATTTCTTGTGAAGACTCTTAATTATTTAAATGCGCAAAAAAGTAAGTAATCTTATCTTAAACTTTTAAACGATCCATTATCGCAAATTTAAAATGTTCAACTTATATTATGACCCTGAGTGTGATAAGCATCAAATTTCAAGTTATCAACTTTTTTTTAAATTTTAAAAGACTTGAACAGACATTTAAAACTTTATTTTTTTTATTGACGTAAGATTTTAAATAAACGTGCCCCACTGTGAGTTGTTTTGAAAAACAAGACACATTTTGTATTTATTTAGCCCACAAAATAAATAATAACAATAAAAACAAATTAATGAATCAATTCATCTTTTATGTGAAGCCGCCTTAATTCAATAGAATCTAATTAGATGATAATAACACTTGAACCAAAAAAAATTGGTACACACTCAATTTATTTAATTTAATGATGTGTACATTAAAAAATGTGGGGGTTTGAAGCTGAGGTCTATTATTTTGTGTTTTTGAATTATTAAACATATCCATATAAAATTATTCATTCACAATATTCTTGTATTTTATTTGTTTATATTTTTTTTATAGATTTTCGGTAAAAGTTTTAACATCGTTCTGTCAACAAACCGATGGAGTGCCTTTAGCTGGAGTTGTTGTCATTGGTGATGGACAATCAGCACGTGCGATTGCTTTGTCAGGACATTCAATGCAGATTCCAGTCCTTTGGGCAAGAGGAGGAACAGCAAATATTCATAGTACGCATAGTGAGGTATTTATTGTTTCATAATGTATTTACTATTTTTTGAAATTTTCAATGTTAAGGGTGGAGTATTTTGTTTCATTTATTATTCAAACTTCTTTAAAGTTTTTAATTTACAGGAAAAAATTTAAAACTCGAGGTTTTGCTCAAACATATCACATAACGATGATAGAGTAGTCAAAAAAATGTGTTCCACGATTCTGTCCGTTCGTTTGTCCTCTCCTACTTGGGTTCTCAGACCTGTCTAGGCATAGGGCCTCTAATACGCCTACGCGCCAATCGTGTTCGGAGATGTGTTTCAGTTCCACAAAACTATTGCCTAGTGACGCTGATTCCGCCTTGACTGTCCTGCGCCATGTGCTTCTCGGCACAGCTCTTCTTCCATCTTGTGTGAGCGTGCCACTAACGTCTTCGTATTATAGATTCTGTAGGTACCTGTTTTTGATATACGGTATGGCTATAAAATCCTCAGGTTGTTACGAAGACATCTATTCACGAAGGTTTGCAGCTTTATTGTTGTGTCTGAAGTTACTTTCCAAGTGCTGTACCCATAAAGAAGTACAGATTCGACATTTGTGCGAAGCAATAGTAGCTTTGTTCTTAAGAGTTATTCCTCTGAATTTTTGACAGCATACCGAAATCCGCTTTTACTTTACCGGTTCGGCAGATGTCGTCTTGTTTGGTTCCGCCTTCGATGGAGACGATACTTTCAAGGTATTGAAAGCTCTCCACTTTTTCCACCGGTTGCGAGGAAATATTTATTCGAGAGGATGCTCGGGTTCCGAGGCTGTTAATTTTTGTTTTGATGGAATTAATTTTCAGCCCCTTAACTTCTGCTTTTTTCTCCACACTTGTTGTCATTTGATGGAGATCCATAATCCTATCTGAGAGTAAGCAAACATCGTTTGCGTAATCCAAGTGCAATAATAGGATGTCAAAGCCCATTGGATCCATCCGCTACCTGAGAGAGCTGAGCGCAGTACATCGCTTATCACCAACAAAAACAATAGTGACGACAGAATACAGCCCTGTCTAACTCCGCTTCGGATTTCAAAATAATCTGACAAACAATCGGGTAGAACGTCACACTTGGATCCATCATATGTTGCTTTAATAATATCAGTTAGTTTTCCTGGGATGCCTCTTTTCCGCAAAGCTAGTCAGATATATTCAAAGGCCTTCTCGAAGTCGATAAACAGCAGCTGTAGTGGTGATCGATATTCAACGCACTGTTCAATAATGATTCGCAGGGTGTTGAAATGATCAATATAGGAGGAACCAGCGTGGAATCCTGCTTGTTCGGAATCGAATGTGGCCTCACGGTGTTTTCTGATGCGTTCAGGTGGCAGGTAGAACTCAAATTCCTCTCCAATATTCGTACTTTGTAAGATCTCTTTTTTTTTGGGTTCTTGACGATAATTCCCTTCTTGCACTCATGGGGGAAGCTTTCGGTAGTCCAGGCTTCTTTTATGAGCGGATAAAGCAGTTTGCTTGATGACGTTAGCACTGCTTGTAGAAGCAATGCGGGAATTCCATCAAGTCCTACCACTTTCTTGTTCTTAAGTGCTTTAATTGCGGCAACGATCTCGTCTTTACTGGGAGGTGCTGTGTGGATTCGAGGATTAGTTGTTTGCAAATACTCATTTTAAAACCGAGGAAAAGTGTTCTTTCCACCTTCTGACTCGCTCATCCACCGAACTTATCACAGTACCGTCACCTTCTTTCACTAGGTCTTGATTTCACCGTCCAGCTCTTGGTAATTCTGTAAACGGTCCTGCTGTTATACCTGTTTGCAGCACATTCTGCTTCTTGCGCCAATGCGTTGATTAAGTTACGCTTGTAGCGGCAAATATTACTCCAGCTCGTTTCTTTTTTCCTATTGTGCAACAGTTATTCGATCCCTTAACTGTTTGCGTTCGTTGATCCTCGACCAAGATTCTTGTGAAAGCCAAGTGTTGTTGCTTCCTTTTTTCCGATCGACTATTCTGTCAGCACCTGAAATGAAAACATTTTTCACAGCATTCCAATCTTGTTTGATGTCGTCATGTAATGTGCTGCTGATTGTTCTCATTTCGTTTGACAGGTGGTCCCTAAATTGTTGACGAGTTGTGGGATCCTTTAGTCTGGCGATGTTGAATTTGGTGCTCGTGTTGTTCCGTTGGATCTTCAAATTGTAGCTGTATATAATCTTAGGGTAGCTATCGTTAAGTGGCGGTCACAGGCAAGTCCCATGTCGGCGCCTCTTCTGTTTCATACATCCAAGAGACTGCTTCTAAAGCGTCGACTAATCGCGAAGTGGTCAATTGGGTTGGAAGACGCTTATCTGTCCGTCAACACACAGTTAATTTTATGACAGAGTTTGTGCTTAAACATAGTGCCACCAATCACAAGGCTAGTGGCGGTGCAGAAGTCAATGAACCTCTCATCATTATCATTGCAATTGCCGACTCCCTGAACACCCATCACATGCTTTAGCTCGTTGTTGTCACTGCTAACCTTAGCATGGAGGTCTCTCATAACCAAAATAATATCTACACGAGGAGTTTTGTTGTAGGCGGGTCCTTGTTAACTATAAAAGCATTTTTTCTCTTTATCAGATGCGAGCGGGTCATATCTGAAACGTAGCTTTGATAACCCTTTCCCCAAGGGGCTCCCACGAAATAAGGTTTTTAGTTGCAGTTTTTGTAAGGAGTTACCCATTCACAGCTTCTCGAGCGTTTCCTGGTTAGTGAATAAAGTAGAGCAGTACAGTGTTACGAGTCGGTGACTTGTAGTTGCCCGATTACAACCATCGCACTTCGCTTAATCTTAAGGTGTCTATCCTGTACTGCATAAATTCTCTCTCGAATTGGAGGAATCTGGCATTGTGTGGACCTTCACTTCATACGTCCAGAAGCATCCTCACATTCCAGAAAACATTCAACGAGTTATCATTAATTATCCGAGGCGTAATTTCGGTTTCCGTAGCGGGATGGAGTTCAGTTACGAAGAGTGCTAATCTCCGTAACTTTCCTGAAGAGTCAGGAAACTTCGCAGTTTCAATTTTTGCTAACTTATGCATATAGGGATACACAAATCATTGCCCGGGGGCGACCACGAGGAGGTAAAGCAAGAACTTCGAAAGTTGCATCCCAAAAAAACTTTTAGGCAATCACCAAAAACCCGATATGCCATGCCGCAGGCATCCCCTCTTCTGTACAGCATAAACCCTTTGGTTAATAGAGTTTAATCTTGAAAAAAAAAGCTTTGAAAAAAATATTTATTAACAGAAGTCCGCAATAAAATGTCTGATCAGACATCACAAGAGCCCCTCAGATTTCGTCGCTAATCCTCAGAAGATAAGAAACACTGGACTTATGCGACTCTTCTGCTTTAATAAGAACCCATGTCAAGCATTTGAACCAATTGATTTAGCCTCTGAAGACCACGGATCAACTCATGTCCGCTCGGCTTGATACACATGAGGGGCAACCAAATGAGAGACTAGATAAGCCTGAACTTCAAGCCCTCATTGCTAACATTAGTAATGCTTTCTCTAAAATGAATTCCCTAGAATGTTTCCCTTTACGCATTTCACCAGAGACCATTTCAAGATCTCACTTTTGGACAAGACATAGATGAAAACGATCTCTGAGAGCTTGCTCTCGATGCAGTTCTACAACGCTAGTAGACCTTTGCTGTTGGTGGAGAGCTCATTCGCAAACGATACTTGAAGGTCATCCCTGGCAACCTTGATTGTGTGTGCAATTGCGCTGGAAGGGCCTCTTTTTAAGATCTATTACACTTAGCGGCCTTTTCTGCAACGAATGTTGTCCTTCAAGTAGACAATCGTTTCGGGACTAGCGGTGTAGACTAGCGCATTTACAATACCCCACAAAAAAAAGTAAAACGGCGTTAAATCGCACGTTCTTGGAGGTCAATTCTCGGGTCGGTAATTTGAAAGTATCCGGTTACTTACCAAACGTTTCCTTCAATAAATAAATTGTGGCACGAGTTGTGTGTCGTCTCCTAATTTTTTGGAAAAGTACAGATAGTTGTGTCCAACAATTGCACCTAGTCGTTGATGAACATTATGTATAAACACTTCAACGGCACGCTTACAAGATCCAATTGGTCAATTGTCAATGGTCAGAATGGTGGAAAGAAATGGCAACAGTAGATGACAATTTGATCATTTGATTTGAAGAAAATCATCTTCAGTGATGAGGCACATTTCCAACTTAGTAAATCGTCAAAAATCAGAATTAACACATGGAGACTCACATAGAGTGACCGCTTGGTGCGGTTTAGGGACTAGTGACATCATCGGGAAGTATTTTTTTCAAAAATGAGGTCTGGTAGTTACTAGGAATGGTGTTCGCTATCGTGAGATGATAACGAGGTTTTTATGTCCCGAATTGGAAGATATGGAGATGGACGGTATGTGGTTTCAACAGGACGTTTCCACATACAGGTAACGAAATTTGCGCGACAAACTAAATGGCGGTGTTATGTCACCTGATTTGACACCCTTCGATTTCTTTCTCAATTATGCCTTAGCGTCATAGAATAGAATTTCAGAAAATTGGAGGGTGGTATGCATCCGGGGTCGCACCTGCTTTTGGTCGATTTTTTGTTCCATATATATACTGCGTGTCACTTGAATAGGGGCAAGCTTTTTTCATTTTTTATTTAACGTTGTTTTTCAAACCCTTGAATGAATGAATTAATTTGATAGTTTATATTGAGAGATTATGAGAAAATTAAATCTTCACTTGGGTCGCTGCCACCCTAAAGCCCCTCTGCAATTGACCAATTAGGAGAAAAAATAAGCGAAATTGTTAGATCATCTGCTTCCCAGATGTAAAAGTTCTGGGATTCCATTTCCGAACCTTGTTTACATGTCAAGATGACTTTCACTACGCTTTCCCAGACACAGTCGATAATTTGCTTGATTCTGTAATAGTCCTTGATGAACTGAAACTTAAAATAAAGAACAATAAGTCCCCAGGAATTGATGGCATTCCCTGTGAATTTATAAAAAAACCTTATCTTTACGATTCCACTTGCATTCCCACGAGCTTTAATAAAGCTGTTATATTTTCAATATTTAAGAAACTTGATGCTAGCTTACCTAAGAATTGCAGAGGTATTTCAATATTACATTCCATTAAAAAAGTATTTGCTAGAATCCTATTCAAAATACTTTTTAATTGGGAAGACTCAAAAAATCGCTTAAGTATGTTTCAAGCTAGTTTTCGTGAGGGCTTTTCAACGGTTGATCATATTTTTGCTTTATCGAGTATTAATAACAAACAAATCCAAAAGAAAAAGAAGATGTTATGCTTGTTTTATCGACTTTAAAGTTGCATTTGATACCGTCAATCGACAAGCTCTCATTTACAAAATGGCCTTACTTGGTATTTCTAGAAAATTTCTAAATATCTACGAACATTTTTTTATGTGAAACTTATGCTGCAGTTTGGATGGGCCATGGTTTCAAACGACTGCAGGTGTTCCCCAAGGATGTATCCTTAGCCCAATCTTGTTTGCTCTCTACATTGATGATATTTCAGATAATTTACCCGGTGGAGTTTGTTTTTCTGATATTCTCGTAAAAGTACTTCCTTACGTGGATGACTTGGTTATGCTAGCGGATAACCTATCTTTTCTCCAGCTAGGGTCCAAACGTACTGGAATATCTTTGAACTTTAAATAAACTTAGAGAAAACAAAGATAATGGTATTTCAGGCACGGAGTTGTAGTAGGTTGAGAGAAGAAAGGTGGTTCCTTAACAACCAACCTATTGAAATAGTACAGGAATACAAATATCTAGTTAGAGTAAAGAAGCTACAGTAGCTCTCAACATAATGTGGCCAACTGGCTTCTCAAACAAAAACATAGACCAAGTTTCTAAATACCGAGTTTTCCAAGCAACTATTAACACTTGCTTGTCTTACGGTATTCAAGTTTTTGGTCACACCTATTTTAAAGAATTTGAGTTTATACAATAAAAGAAGTCAAGAGTTGTTATGTGCTAAAGATATGGTTCGTGGAATGATTGTACAAAAGGTGAAAGCTATTAGTTGCGATGTGTGTCTGAAAGGTAAAATAAGTGCTCTACCGTTTCCTTAATATGCTGGCAAATCTACCACGAGTGTGTTAGAAATAGTTCATAGCGATGTCTGTGGCTCAATGAAAACTTCGTCTCTTAGTGGTGCGAAATTTTTGATCACATTTGCCGACAATTTTAGGCGAAAGATATTCGTTTATTTTATAAAAAACAAAAGCGATGTTTTTAAAACCTTTAAGACATTTAAGGCAGCAGTGGAGTTAGAAACAGGTGAAAAATTGAAAATGTTGCGATCAGATAACGGTGGGGAATATGGTAACCGAGAATTCACTGAATTTCTTTAGCGAGAAGGTATCCGAAGACAACTTACTGTTCCGTATACCCCAGAAGAAAATGGAATGGCTGAGCGGGTAAATCGGACTTTGGTGGAAATGGGTCGATGCATGTTAATAGATTGTTCTATACCTGAATTTCTCTGGGCAGAGGCTATAAACACTACCGTATACCTGGGAAACCGTTCACCAACAAAGTTGCTCCTTGATCTGAAACCATATGAGGCATGGTGTGGTAAAAAAACAAATTGTTCCTATCTAGAGGTTTTTGGTAGAAAGGGTATTGTTCTAGATAAAATGCCAAAAAGGAGTGCATAATGGTAGGATACGCAGAAGAATCAAAGAAGAATACCTTTACGACCAAAGTAAGAGAACAGTCATTGTAGCACGAGATGTGAGGTTCCTTCGTTCATGATGATTTTTCGGGATTAATATTGGACACCAAAGTGGAGGCTTTACATCTCCAATAAAAAATGATCTACAATTTTCTGACGAAGAAGATTTTTATGATGCGAATGAGTCCCAGAAGGTTTCTTTGTGCCTCGATAAAGAAGACCATTGTGAACCTATATCAGAAGCCGAGCAAACAGATGCTGATGTAACGTCTACGCCATGTAGTGCGGGTGTTAATCTAATACATAATACAGTTGGCGATGGTGAGGTTAGTGCTGTAAATGATGATGATACTCGTAGTTCAAAATCTCCAAGAAAGTTAACTATACAAATTTTATGCAAAGTAGGTAGTACCCGTGGCATGATGGTTTGTGCGTTGGACTGTCATGCAAGGGGTCTTGGGTTCAATCCCTGCCTATGCTACTATAATTTAAAAAAAATAATTTTCGCGGGTACTGCCTCTTGCGAGGAATTGACAAATCCTTTAAGAGTAATTCTTGTCATGAAAAAGTGCTTTCTCAAACTAGCCGTTCGGATTCGGCATAAAATTGTAGGTCCCCTCCATTCCTGACAACATTACTCGCACACAGGAATGGTTGAGAGTTGTAAGTCACTAGGCCCTGGTTCACAACGGACTGTTGCGCCACCCCATTTGATTTTGATTTTGAGGTATAATGAAAGCATCCATAATGTAAATCCGAAAAATCCAACGAGCGTTGAGGAAGCTCTGCAAGGCCCAGATGCAGACAAGTGGAAGGCAGCAATGGTGCCTGAGTTCGACTCACTGATGAAGAATGAGACATGGGAGTTGGTGGATGTGCCTGCAAATCGTAGACCTATTAAATCCAAATGGGTATTCAATGTAAAGTATGACAAAAATGGGTTTGCGGTCCTGTATAAAGCGCGCTTGGTTGCTAAGGGATGCAGCCTAATATACGGGGTTGACTACACCGAAATTTGTCCTCCTGTGGTGAGGTATTCTTCGATTCGAATGGGAGATTTAAAGGGAAGGTGTACATGTATCAGCCTGAGTATTTTATAGATGAATTCAAGAAAGAAAAGATGTGCAGATTAAAGAAGGCGGACGGCTTGAAGCATTCCGGAAGAAACTGGAATGAGGAGTTAAATAACTTTTTGAGAGGCCTAGGGTTTGAAAGGTGTCATGGAGATGCATGTGTGTACGTGCTAAAAAGACCTGCCGAAACAATTATAGTCGCTGTGTACGTTGATGGCATTTTGCTTGCGTGCTCCGATTCCAAGACACTAGACCACATAAAGTTCGTAATTGGTTGTAGATTTGAGGTTGTCGACAAAGGAACTATTGAGCATTTCCTTGGAATGGAATTAACGAAATGTTTAAACGGAATTAAAATCTCAAAAAACAGCAGCTAATCCGCAATCTACTTGATGATTTTGGAATGCAGGAATGCCGAAGCTGCACAACTCCTTTAGATCCTGGGACTAAGTTCAATAAGTGCGATGACTGTTCCAATTGCAACAAAGTGGATCAGAAGCAGTTTCAGTCATTGATCGGCTCGTTGACGTATTTGAGTATTTGCTCAGGGCTGCAAAGCACATTTTAAGGTACCTAAATTCAACCCTTAACTTTAAACTTTCTTATTTTCAGAATGGTGAAAAATTGAAGGGCTTCGTAGATGCTGAATGGGGTGGAAAAATGTAGACAGAAAGTCGTACAATGGCTTCGCCTTTTTCCTCGCTATTACATGGGGAAGCAAAAAGAAAATTTCCATGGCCTTAAGTACTACAGAGGCAGAATATGTGGCTCTCACAACAGCATCAAAGAAAGTTGTGTACCTACGTCGTAATTTGTCGCATTAAATACTAATGCGACAAATTATTTCAATAATAGACTATCTGCGACAGCTATAGGCACATGAGCGTGACAATATTTACCATTTCATAGCTATTTGTCCGATACATGGCCCCATATTCTCCTAACTTGAACATCATGAAAAACGTGCTTTAAAGAAAAGTCTACGAAGAAAGAAAACAATACCAAAAAACCGAAGAGATTATTGAATCCATAAAACGGTCCTGGGCCCAAATTTCGCTCAACTATCTGACAGCATTTTATGAATCCATACACCACAGGTAACTTGAAGTAATATAGAAATCAGGAGGCAGTACATATTACAAAAAAATGTTTTAGTCCATTCAATAAACTGAGCATTTACCTAAACCTTAAGATTTTTTGTTGTTTTTTTTACTTTAAGGGATCTTACAGATTTTTTTTTTTTATAATTTGCAGGCACTCAAGGGGTTATTAGTACCCTTTATATGTTTATATTTAAACACAGTGCGAGCATTACGAAAATAGGGAAGGATTAAAAAGGAGATACCGATGCACATTGGTCTTAAAGTTCTGAACATCAAAATGGGAGGGAAAAACAGAGTTGGCTAAAGCATTCCACATTCTCGATGTGCGATTTAAGAAAGAATCTCTATACTTGACAGTACGACCGAAATTGAGCTCCAAAGCTCAAGGGTAAACTGATGAGCAATCCTGGAAGTGAGGGTATTACGGCTGAATTGTTTAAGGGGTGGAATGCAACTGGCTAGTTCACAGAACATTGTTTGTAAAAATATCGATAAAACAACGAAAGGCAAGAAACATTGCGGCCGGCGGTGTTCTAGCGATGTAAATGTTTCGATTATAATTCTATCGCCTTTCATTTTTAAAGCCCCTTTTTGTATTCTATCCAAGAGATTTAAACTTGTTTTGGGGGCACCTGCCCAGATATGTGAATTATATTCAAGCTTTGGATGGATGAAGGCTTTGTAAATTACAGCCAGATCAGAAAGGGTAAAAAATTTCTTGCACTGTCGGAGAAATCCTAAGCACCTGGCAGCATTTTTGGCAATATCAAATATATGATCGTTCCATAAAAGGTGATCTGTGATACACATACCAAGTACTGACAGTTGATTAGTTTCTCGGATGCAAGTGCCACTCATAGATAGTGGCATCTAGGGTATGTTACGCTTTAACGACAGGAGACAGCATTGAGTTTTCGAAGCATTAAATTCTACACGGTTTTTGATTCCCCATTGTGCAATGCTGTCAAGATCAGAATTTAATGAGCTTATCATACGTTGCCGTTGAAGTTCCACATCCGAAGGACAAGGATGTGAATCTATAAACGAGTATGAGAAGCTGAGGGTATTGTCGTCGGCGAAACAGGTTAATGGATTAGAAGTGGCAGACATAAGATCATTTATGAATATAAGAAAGAGTGTCGGAGACAAAACGGAGCCCTGGGGAACACCAGCATTTATTTTATGAATTTTAGACTTGTTACCATCCAATACAGCTTGTATTGAACGGTTAGAAAGGTAATTTCTAATTCAATGAAGAAGAGATTCAGCAATACCAAAAGCACGCATTTTTGATAAGAGAGCTTGGTGCCAAACTCTATCAAATGCTTTTGAAATATCAAGTGCAATAATCTACTTTCTCCAAAACGATGTAAAGATTTGTTTCACTCTTCGGTGAGATGAACCATGAGATCACCAGTGAACCTATTGCTACAAAAGCCATACTGTCAGCCATTAAGAAGCTTCCGTTCTTCGAGATATTTCTTGAGCTGATAATTAATCAGCGTTTCCATGACCTTGGAAAGAAGGGACGTGAGTGCTATTGGACGATAGTTAGAGAGAGAGGAGGATTCGCCTTTTTTAGGGACAGGCTGGACAAATTCTATTTTCCATCCGCTCGGAAAGAGACCTGTAGAGTAGGAAAGATGGAAAAGTTTATGCAGTGGTTTTACAAGCGATGAAGAACACCTCTCCAGAACAATTGGGGAGATACTATCCGGACCAGCGGATTTGTGTATGTCAAGGTCTTTCAGTACTCTTGCAATTGCACGAGTGCGAAAGAAGATTCGTTCCATTGAATAATTTACGCTCTCAAGAACAGGAGTACTCATGACACGAATTAACAGCAAACTGTGCTGCAAGCAAATTGGCTTTATCAATATCGAGCTTACTAGGGAGTGTCATTGTGGACGAGCGTTGGAACCAAGGATGACGTGGTGTTTCGTACGTTTTTTACAAATGACCAGACATTTTTACTACCTTTGGGACATTGTAGTATTTTTTGCCTTAATTTCTGATCATGCAAAAATTTGGTTCGGCGAATATGACCATTACATGTCTTTCTAGCTTGTTTGAACTTATTCCGGTTTTCCTCAGTCGGGTTGGCTTTGTAACAACGGAAACTTGCATCCCTGATCCTAATAACCTCTTTACAGCTCGAATCAAACCATGAGTTCTCTTTGGGTTTGATAGATTTTACCCTGTTCGGGATAAAATTTCTCATTCCACAAAGAATTAAATTTGTAACCATATCTGCGCTGGAATCACGTCACTATCGAGGAAGCATAGTGACCAGTTAAAGTTCCTGAAGAATTTATTGAGACCGTCTTAGTTTGCTTTCTCATATTGCCCTCATAGGAGTTTTTTCTTTAACTGGGTTTTTTTGACATGAGAAATTTGCAGATACGGTCAGAAGTAGGAAACAAGTCTAGGGTGTTGGCGGATTGACCTGCAACGTCAGGGATTCGAGTTGGCTCATCGACAAGCTGGGTTAATTGATTTAACTCAGCAAAGATCTCAACATACCTTCCTTCCGGTGTTGACTGACCAGAATAACGAAGCCAAGATGAATTGTGTACATTGAAATCGCCCGCAATGACAATTTCAGTGTGAGGATAATGGGCAACTGAAGATAAATTTAGATCTTGTCCCTAATCATGTGACATAAGAAACTTATATGACCTTCTTGTTTTTATCAACTTAATCCATTTTTGTGTGCAGTATAAACTTAATACACTCCTCATTCATTCCACCTTTGGATTCTTCAAAAAAAACCTAAAGTTGTAAAAATATCGTCAAATAAAATACGACAAAAAGTTATCCCTATTTCACGTAATTGAACCATACCCATTTTATAATAATTTAAAGAAATTAACATAATTTCTTAGATCATTTTTTTGTTTTATTCAAAATTAACCACCCTTTAGGAGATCTTACTTCTAGAGACTTAGAAGATTTATTTTGTACAGAATTCCGTAGAGAATTAAAGCCGAATGGCCTACATCGATATGAAACAAAGGCATAGGTTTGATTACAGCCAACTTTTAGGTATATTACCATTAGAACCTCGATTTTGAATAGGGAAGTTCTTTTGCCATGAAGTTAATAAAAACAAACAAAATTTTATAGGTAATTATTTCTTTCCAACAAAAAAAAAACAAAGACTTTTTTTCAGACTTTCCTCATCACTTTTCAAATTTTTACTCTGTATTGATTTTAATTTCCCACAAAGTACTTTAAAAAATTTGTTAAAAAAAAAATAAAAAGACTCCACCTAAGCTTTGAATTTCCATCTGAATCATTTATTTTCCTCCATTGCATCTCATTGGTGGCTTCATAGTTCCCTTTTTTATTATACTTCTATATTTATGTACATATCTTTTAGTTTTTCTGATTTTTATTGTTGTTTTATTCTTTCAAATATTTTTTCATATCAAAGTACCATGCGACTCTTCAATCAATATTGCAACCATCAGCAAGGGAAATTCTAGAAGCTATTCGTGCACTTTTCCTGCAGGTAAGTTTTTCACCACCTGCCTGGTCCGCTCCATTCACTCCAGGACGAGGCGACTACACGACGACGCGACGTCGAGGAGGATTGCTTTTTTTACTCGTGTAGTCAAATCGGGCATCTCTCAGATAAATAACTAAAAATTATTTTATATTTTTTTCATCTTTTATCTTTTCATCGTCTATTAAAAAAAAAAAAACTTACGGTAACTAGACTCACTGGCATTCGTTCTTTGTGCTATCGGATGTGGATGCTACGATGGTGCTCGCCGGAACTGAGGGTCTTCCACTTAAGCTGCCACCTTTAAAGCCAACAATTCTACCGCTACCACCAACGGACGGAAATGTATTCAGGTGAGTAATGCTATAAATTATTGGGTGTACCATCACTACTAGCTATATACATGTAACGGAACCGGAAGTTTGTAAGGATGAGGCCACTACTGCGACTATAGGGCAGAAAAATAAGGGGAAAATATTAACAAAACTAATTATGGCAGGTTCTACTTTCTATCCGTATATACACAAAACACAAATTGTATGTTTCCGCTGGCTTCTATGCTCGAAATACTTTTTAGCTTTGAATATGGTTTTGGTTTTGAAACTACTTTTCGTTGTAAGAGAAAACGAATAGAAACAAAAATACAAATTAAAGCTCTTGTACAGGATTCAGAATAGATATTGTTCTCACTCCCATAATTACCAAAGCAATTTTAACTGTGAAAAACACAAATTGACGAGATGTTTGATGGTAAAAAACTAATTTGGAAGTTAAAAAGAACGATCATATTGAAGCTCTTAGGTTTTATTAGAGACCTGAAGGGTTTTGTGAAGAACAAAATGAAATAAAGCTCAAAAGTTGCACTTTTCGTGACTCAACCATTTTAATTAAGAAATATATATTTCATTTATAGAAAGAGGGGGGCCTTTGGATACCTAAGAACAGAGTGGGATATTCGGTTAGAAATTTTTTTGAAGGAAACCAAATAATTGAAACCATTTAAACTTTAAATTCTTCTCTATGAGTGAACATCTTTTTTTGTGACCAAATTGAGGGTTTTTCGCCAGATTCTTTCGTTTTTTTTTTTGAATATCCCACATATTACGTTTTAAGCCAACTTTTAAGAAATAAAAGTAACTCAAGTTGCATTTTTCAAGAATCAACTATTTTGTGCTTTAGAAACGTAGATTTCATAAAAGTAAAAGGATGGAGGGCATAACGGACAAGAGAATAGAGTGGGATATTCAAGTTTTAAGAAGCTCAAATTTCGTTGTTTTTTTGTAATATCCACCAAAAGTAAGGGCAGGATTTTTTGTTCAATAATTTATAACACATTTTTTAAATTCTTCTAATTGAGCGCTTATCATTTACCTACACAGATTACAGTTTTTTTGATTATTTCTTTAGTTTTTTTATGGATATCCCACATATACATATTTCGTTGGCCAAATACCAAAAGAACAAACTTTTTAGGAATTTACTTAAAATATATTTCTAGAACCAAGTAATTTATTTTACAGAGATAGATTTTATGGTGGTAAAGTAGCTTAGACTTTGAGGACTTGAGAGTGGGATATTCAGGAAAAACATGTATTATAAGGATAAAAAAAAATTAAATCCATTTTGAACTTTAAAAGTCATTAAAATAGCTAAAATTTTGTACTTTTTGTGAATATCCCAAAAATTTAAGGACAGGAAGAATTTTGGCCATGTAGCGAAAGAACCCATTTCTTAGGAATTTAATTAACAAGATTTGCATTTTTGAAGACCCAACTATTTGAATTTACAGACTTAGATTTTATAGGCGCAAATGAGCCAGGACTTTGGGAATATGAGAACAGAGTAGAATATTGGGGCAAAAAATGTTTCAAGGATGAAAAATAATTGAAAGCATTTAAACTTAAATAGTAATTTAAAAGTAGCTCACATGTTTGGTTTTGTGTGAATATCCCATAAATTAAAGTATCGGAAATTTTGCGAGAATTTAATAGCACATTATTAAATTCTACATGAGTAAACATTTACTTAATGCAATAAACATGTTTCAATAAATTTTTTCATTTTTTAGCTAATATAGTACATATTACATTTTAAGGCCACACAACTAAAAACAGACTTTAGAAATCAGTTTGCATTTAAGAAAAATTAATTAGACAATATGACCATTTTACTTAACAATTTGTTAAATGAACTTGCAAAATGTCGAGTAAATTAAACATTTTTATGAATTAAACCAATGCTTCAAATTTTTGAACACAGCTGGACATTAGCCCACATATGGGGATTTTCAATCAATTTGGGGGAAATGAAGAAATTAATTTGCAAAAAACTAACATCATAACTTCATAAAGAAGTAAGAAAATTCATTACGAAGAACGGTTTTAAAAATAATAGAGTGACCTTTGAAAATGTACTCGTTTTGCGAATATCCCAACGATGATTAGTAAGTAAAATGTCTGCTTTTTAACGTTAAGAAACTTTATTGCTGCAAACTTTCCAATTTGGCTGACTAATCCGATTGAATATATTTTTTTTAGATATAATAATTCTTAAAACACTTTGAGGCCTTGAAAAAACTTGCTATACTAATAAAATAAAATACAAGAACATGTTTTTAGAGTTATGTGCTCTTTTATGTAAGTGACTCTTTTAATATTTTGTGACTGTCCAATAGAAGAGTTACAAAGAAGTTGAAAGACTCTTACTATCGAATTTAATTTTTCAATCGAACTTTTTTGATTGTTTCCGACTTTTAATACGGCCTCTATTTTATGAATAGCCCACATATTATAAGCTCAAAGCAAATTATTGAAATACACACTCAGAACATAAATATCATACAATAGTTGAGAAAATAACTCAGATAAGTTAAGGTTTATTGTCAATTATTTGGCCTTTTATAGATTTAATGCACATTGTTGAGTATCCCTTAAAGGAAGGGATGCATGTCTTTAAAAAACCCGACACATTAATTGAAATTTGCTTTGTTGTTAAACATATATCTGGAACCAGTTAACTTTTTTTTTTAATGTGTGGTTGGTTGCGATGGTCTGATTTTGAACGTCCCAAAAGAAGGGTATATAATAATCATGTTTATCATGTAAAAAATAAATCATTTCTTAAATTTTAACTCATTGGATGAATGAAATTAACTTGAGAGATATAAAGAACCGAACATCAATTTTCCAGATTGGCGTACTTTTTTTGTGGATTTTATTTTTGGTATGAAAAAAACGGACTGTTGAATTTTTATAAAAAAAACTACTTAATATCCAAACAATATTGTCTGTGAAATAAGAGTTGGAAGACAATATTTTTAATTTTTACAAGCTATTTGAATTAAGTACATTTTTTTTCATAAAATTTTAGTTTTCTTTTTTGGTTAGGTTTTTATTTTTTGTAAAAAAAAACTGTCTATTAGATTTTTCTAAAAATTTAACTGAATGTTGACAATAATATTTTTTGAAAGATAAAAGTAGTTTAAAGCGAATATCTCAAAGTTTTGAAAAGATATTTGGGTCGAAAATCTATTTTTATCAATTTTTATTAATTTTTTTTAGGTTTTTAATTTTTATAAAAAAAATGTAAATATTTTATGCTCAAAATTTAACCAGATTTTAAAAACAAGATTTTTCGTTGCAGAAAATAGTTCTGGAGATAAAATAATTTTTTATTCCTTAAATTTTCGAGGTGACAATTTTTTTGTATTTATAAAAAAAACGTTAATTGGATTTCTTTCAAAAAATATACTTGTTTGGTATCACGTTACAATATATAATATAAAATTTAATTCAGGTCTCTAGCATTATTGGTTCGTAAGATATTTAGGGTTAAACAAAATGTTGACCTTTTTTTAAATTGCAGTTATAAAAAAAAACCTGAAAAACCCCTGAAAGCCCTTTCTGCATCTTTCTGCATTATTATCTGTATAACAAAATTTATTTGAAGTCGATATCTCTTCTGGTTCTTGAGCTATGGTCGACGAAAATAAACTTTGCGAACGTACGCACAGACGCACGCCCAGACAATGTTAAAAAGATCTTTTATTTCGACTCTAGGGACCTTGAAACGTCGAGAAATGTAAAAAATTTCAATTTGACAAATCGGACCCATTACAATGACTTCCTATGGGAAGTTAATAATTGAATCGATTTGAACTATAAAAGTCTGTAGCTTTCCGAAATGAAAAATAAAAAAACTACTTTTTAATATACAAATGTAATTTTAATTCAAAAATGAGGTTAAAGATTTTTTAATTATAATGGTATTTAGCTTTGGCTTTTTTAGCGCTGTGATCCGTTCGCTTTACCGCAGTTTACCGCTGAGAAGAACAACAGAAGTAACAGAAGTAAAACATTCGGTGTAGCTTATTTATTCATACATAACAGATGTAGCTGTCGATAAGTTGGCAAGTGTTGCCCCTGCGGTGGGAAGTCACCACACTACTTCTCCTCCACTCTAAGGGCAGTGTAAACTCGTAGTTTCACTACCCGTCCGGCTCGGGTCCTATATTTAGAAGGTGTTGTTGATGGTAAAATGATGCCTTCGACTTCTGTTGGCTCTTCAGGAACAACATACGCTGACTTTAGACGGTCTATAGAAACTTTTTCGATGTTGCCGTTAATGAGAATTTTAAAATGTTTATCGCTTCGTTGTTTAACAAAAAACGGTCCATTATATGGTGCTTGCAGAGGCTTCCCAACGCCGTCAACTCTAACAAAAACATACTTACAGCTTGACAGCGCTGGTTGAATAAAAAATGTTTGCCCAGAGTTGTAAAAGTGTTTGAGAAGTTGAGCATAAACTCGGGATCGTGTACGTTTTCTTTCCTTGGAGCGAAATATTCACCTGGAACTTTTAAAGTCTTACCATAAACTATTTCAGCGGGGGATGCGTTCAAGTCCTTTTTGCAGGTTACGCGCAACCCAAGTATAATAAGAGGAAGTTCTTCCGACCAACTAGCTGTCATTTTTGTTTTGAGCGCAGCTTTCAGGGAACGATGCCATCTCTCCATCATGCCGTTTGCTCGTGGATTTTACGATGTTGTTTTCAAATGCTTTACTCCTAGAACGTTGTTGAGCTGCCTGAACTGGCCTGACTCAAACTGTCTGCCACGGTCCGTTGTAATTAGCGCTTTTGCAATAGTCTCACACGTGATGTCCATAATGGGTATAGCTTCAAGCCATATGCTCTGTCGATCGATTATTGTCAATAAATAACAAAATCAGTTCGATGATGGTAACGGACCAACTTTATCCACATGGATATGTTCAAACGGCTCTTCGAATTTCTGTAGTGATGCTCGCTGGATCTTAGAACGCTGTCACGCAGTACAGTTTTTCACAAAACTTGCTGATTCTTTTCGCATACTGGGCCATGCAAATTTTTGTTGCAGCACTTTTGTTGGTGCTCGTATTCCACCTTGAGACAACCCATGAATATTTTCTAAGACAATTTTTCGAAATCCTGATACATCGCATATGAGATCACCAGTTGTATTCAAATTCATGACATTTTTAAGAACCAGTGAAGATTTGTTGTCAATCAACAGATTTTTCAGCTCAGGATCCGCCTTTTGGTCCTCAGCCAACTGATCGAAACCGATACCCGGTTTTGTGGTCAGCAATCCTGGATAAAAGGTCGGGAATGATGTTCTCTTTTTTCACAACAAGTGGATGTCAATTGAAAACTGGCTAATAAACTCTAGTTGTCTTCCTTGTCTATGTGATGCCTTGTCGGTCTTCTGCTGAAATACAAAAATAAGCGGTTTATGATCAGTATATATCGCGAATTCACGCTCTTTCAAATAGTTTCGGAAGTGTTTGATTCGTTTAATAATAGCCAGCAGCTCCCGATCATATGTTGAGTGTCTCCTTTGTAATTCAGATAGCTGTTTTGAGAAAAAAGCAAGTGGCCTGGTTGCTCCGATGAAAAATCAGAGGTGTCGACTGCCATTGAAAACACTCCATTTTTTGCAGAATGAATAAGCATAGCTACATCACAGTGCGTGGTTTTGTATTGCTCGAAAGCATTTTCGGCATCGGGAGTCCACTTCAAAAGTCTCTTATCAATTTTGACGTTACCCTCAATCAAACACTGTAGACGATTTTGTATATTGACGGCATTTGGTATAAATGTATCATTGCCAAAAATCGACGTAGGTCCTTGGCTATTGTTGGCTTTTCGTAATTAACTATGCCTTTCACTTTGATTGGTAACGGCTTAATACCCTCTATAACAACCAGGTATCCCAAGAAGTGTACCTCGGTTTTCCCAAAAACACATTTCGCTAGGTTAACCGTGAGGCTGTCATTCATTCAAAGACAGTACGGAGGTGTTCTTTTTTCTGTTGCATATTCTCAGATGCCACAAGGATGTCGTCGATAAAAGCTCCTGTGAAATAGAGTCCTGGGAGTATTGGATCGATGAGGCGCTGAAATGTCTGTAATGCGTTCCTTCACCCAGATGTCCTGGTTGTAAGCTCTTTTAGCCGTGAACGATGTGTCCAAAATCCTGTACTTTGAGCATTAGGTATTTTCTGCAACTGTTATTGCAGACAAATACCCAACCGCCTGTAATCACCGCAAACTTCGTCTTAGACCCTAGATAACCAATCGCTGCTGGCCATAAGATTTCATGTCCGTACCGTTCGCTGCATAGATCTTGGTTTTACTTGCTGTCGGAAAAATACAGTTGTGTTTAGTTGGAGGAATAATCGATACGTCGGTGCCTGTGTCGATTAAAAAATTTCGTGCAGTAAGACTATCGTAGACGAAAATACGGTATGAAGGTGTGCCAAACTCATTCGTCTCAACATGAGTTCGGCTCTTTAGTTTCCCGCCACGTTGTAAGCACATGGTTGGCGACTTTTTGTCGCTTTTTCACCGAACCTGTGGGAAACCAACAGAAACCTTTAAGACTGTCTCGTGTAGAACTATATCGCCTTCGTCGAGAAGATGCACGTGTTTGAACTTGGCGTGATCTTCCCTCAATCTGCTCAAAGCGCTGGCACAAATTCGACGTTTGATATGCAAGCCTCTCTAACTTAGATTCACTACGGGGAGCTCGAACTGTTGTTGTCTTCGCTCCATGGTAAAAGAATTTGCTGCAAGGTAACTGGCAAGCATCCCAGCCAGATGGCTTTCGGTTGCCCAATTCTATTTGAGACAAAAGTTTCTTTAGTTTTGCCTGTTAGCTAAGCATAAATTCTTTAATTAAGTGTTGCTTAAGAGCCATTAAAAGTAGCTAATTTTTTGTGCTTTTAGTGAATATCCCTAAAAATTTAAGGGACGGAAAAATGTTGAAATTCTTCCACATGAGTGAACATCATTTATTTGATAATAACTTTTGTTTTTTGTGAATATCCCACGTTCTAAGCCCATACAGCATAAGGACCAACCTTTTAGAAACTTAACTACTAACAGAACTAGCATTTTTCAAGACTTCACCGATTTAATTTAAAAACATAAATTGAATGTACGTAAAGTAGCTGAGACTTTGGGAACATGGGAACAGAGTGTAAAAATCGGGCTACACAAAATTTCCAAGGATACAAAATATTTAAAAGTTTCGAGTTTTTTTGTGAATATCCCACAAATGAATATCCCACACATGATTTACCTAAAGATTGTGATGAATTTAAATGAATTCAACGATTGGATCGAACTGAACCCCTTTTCGATTAGTTATTAATCTTTCATTTTCAAACATTTTTCGAATATCCCACATATGGAGTTTGGAAAACTTAAGAACCAAAGAACTGCAATTTTGAAAATTTTAATGTAATTATTACAAAACAGTTTTCAATAATAAAATGAACTTACAAAAATTTACTCGTTTTGCGAATATCCCTACGATGACTAGTCTTATTCTTGACTTTTAGAAACTTGTTTGCCACCAACTTTTTCAATCTGACTATTGGATGTTATACTTATAGTTTTTTATTTTTAGTTTGTGAAAACTTTTTATCTGTCAAATGTCAAATATGATAACTTCAAAACTGACACCTTAACAAATAGTCGTCTGTTCAAAATTGAACTTTTTGTATCGAAAAACCCATTATTAAATTTTTAGATCGGCATAGAGCCGATGAATACAAAAAATACAAACCTATTTTACAATTTGTATAACAAATGTTTTAAATAGGTGAATATTTTTTAGATAATATCCCACTAGCCACCATTAATGCTTCATCTCTCAAAAAAAATACTTAAAACAAATGTTAACGAAAAAGTGCTTTCCGGGCGAAAATCCCACTTTGGAAATAGGTTCTTCAACACACAGATATTTATCTCAATTTGAATACGTTAGCAGTTATTTAGAATATCCCAAAAATTCCTTATAGGTATAGAACACTAAAAATCAAACTCTATATTAACTCAATAAAACCAAACTAAAGTCAATTACAAATAATATACATCCATACATTGAATTTGCTTACAAAATCAATTTTATCACAAATTTGTGTAAATAATTTTACGATTCATATAATTTAACAACCAGATCCAACAACCATAAAGCTATAAATATTTATAATAAACACACCTCCAGCTAAAACAGAATCTAGATAAGAAAACCATTCTTTCAATATCCCTTTGTATGTCATACATAAATCTACTATGAATCTTTAGAAAATGATACCACCCTTGTTTTATTATACAAAATCTACTTTTCAAGCTCATAAAGTAGCACAAGAGTATACGAGAGTATACTAACACATACAAATCGCAAACACTCTCACAACATAAAATATCCTTAAATGTGTCTTATAATGTTATCCTTTTCTTTGCGCGTCAATAAACCGTTCTGTTTAAATCCCATGTCATGGTATATCTACAATTTGGTTTAAGATGAAAACGATGTTGAGATACTTTGATACGCAACAGGCTTGCCAGATTTGGCTTTTGATTGGAAACTAGTCCAACTTTTTTCAAAACTTCCCAAGAAATTATTAAGACATTTTAGCCACAATTGAAATTCTGCTATTTTTTGGACTACTTTCATTGACTTTCAATTTGGGCTACACAAATAGTTTAAGACATGGCAACCCTGATACATATTTAAGATAGGGATCCCTATCAAATGTATGTATTTATGTTAATGCGTCCTCATAAGACTTTTTGAATCTCATTCTGACAAAACAAAAAAAAACATAAAAGTAGAACTTTCACCAGAATTAAAACGCTCACCCCATGCGTCTCCCAAAGGACGTTATCCACAAAAACAAAAAAAGATTATTTCTGACATCAACTCACTAACCCCTTTAGAGGATTGGCTTTGGCTGACTTTAGCCCAGCCACGGCTTTTTTTTTTGTTGCTTCTATCTGACTTAACATTTTCAAGGTCAAGGCGACATTCACAGAACAAAAAAACCCAGCAATTCAAAATGGAATATGCTGTCCTTGGTTCTGTTTGCATGGCCTACTAATGGTATCCGCTGAACAAAGCTTGCAAAAAAAGAAAGTCGCATAAAGTCATATAGCATGCATAAAAATATTAATCCAGCTCTTCTTGTTCTTTTGTACACATCCTTTTCTTTTTTTTCTTGTTTGCTTGTTGTGTCCTTAATGCTGTTTTTTAGAATCTTGTCTAACATATCCGCATCAATTTATATCTCTGCAACCGTTTTGTGATGCATCCCCTCAAGTTGAGCAAGAGGCTGGAATGGATAGAAAAGTTTGTGAATTACAGTGTGGACTTCGGGGTCTTTCAGATTAAATTGTATGTAATTTTTGCTAAAACAATATTAAAACTGTTAAAAGAGGTATTTGATTAAGAAAGGTCAGTCAAGGCGTGAGAAAAATGGCATTAAATAGGAAATCACTTCGGTATAACTTTTTTCTACACTTTAACAGACTTTAAAAACAAAGAAAAAAAGAGGCTGGGATGCTACCCACACTGATAACTTCCCATCCCGTCTGTCGATTTGTCTTGCTTAAAAGTTTGTCTATCTGTATTTTTACCAAATTTTTTATGAAAAAAACGGACTGTTGGATTTTTATATAAAAATTCTTGAATATTGAAAACAATATTTTCTCTGAAATAAAATAAGTTTGAAGCCAATAATATTAATTTTTGAAAAGCTATTTGAGCCGAAAGTAAATTTTTACCAAGTTTTAGTAGGTATTGTTTTTTTTAGAGTTTTATTTTTTGTAAAAAAACTGTCAATTCGAATTTTTTAAAAATTTTACCAAATGTTGAAAAAAATATTTCTTATAAGATAAAATTAGTTTGAAGCAAATTTTTAAAATTTTTGAAGAGATATTTGAGTCGAAAATCAATTTTTACCAACTTTTATAAATTTTTTTTTAGGTTTTTATTTTTTGTAAAAAAACTGTCAATTAGATTTTTCTCAAAATTTTATCAGATGTCAAAAACATTATTCTTCGTTGCATAAAATTGTTTTAGAGATGAAATCATATTTCAGTCGTAAAATTTTGGAGGTGACAAATTTTTTTTTCCGTTTTATTGATTTATAAAAAACAACCGTTATATTGATTTTTTTTTCAGAAAATATACCTGTTTGGTATCACGTTACAATATATTATATAAAATTTAATTAATTTAATTTAATTTTATGGTAAAAAAAACCTCCCACGCAATTTTCTTGAGAGGCCTTTCTGCATCTTTCTGCTTTATTATCTGTATAACAAAATTTATTTGAAGTCAATATCTCTTCTGGTTCTTGAGCTATGGACGACGAAAAAAACGTCGCGAACGTCTTTTATTTCGACTCTAGGGACCTTGAAACGTCGAGAAATTTCAAAATTTTCAATTTGACAAATCGGACCCAATACAATAACTTCCTATGGGAAGTTAAAAAAAGACAAGATTGGAGTCGAAATAGAAGATATTCTTCCTGGCAAGTTTCAAGGAGGATTTCGGTCGACATTATCAACTATCGATCATATTTTTTACCTGACTAATATTTTTCCTGAGTAGTACCCGTGGCATGATGGTTAGTGCGTTGGACTGTCATGCAAGGGGTCTTGGGTTCAATCCATGCCTGTGCCACCAAATTAATTTTCGCGGGTACTGCCTCTTGCGAGGAATTGACAAATCCTTCAAGAGTAATTCTTGTCATGAAAAAGTGCTTTCTCAAATCTAGCCGTTCGGAATCGGCCTAAAATTGTAGGTCCCTTCCATTCCTGACAACAGTACTCGCACACAGGAATGGTTGAGAGTTTGTAAGTCACTAGGCCCTGGTTCACAACGGACTGTTGCGCCACCCCATTTGATTTTTGAATATTTTTCCTGAAGTCTATTAAACAAAAGAAGAAGTATGCGTAGTTTTTGAAACTTCAAAAAAGCTTTTGACAAGGTTAACGGATAGGCTCTAATGTGTAAGCTTTTATCACTAGGAATCTCCCGAAAATTCTTGGATCAAGTTTTGAAACGACAACTAGTGTTTCCCAAGGGTGCATTTTAAGGCCAATTTTGTTTGCAATAACACTAAAATAATGCTGTGGCAATACTTTGGATTCGCTTAAGTCTATTTTTTCAAATTTTTCAATACGAAGAAAATAAGTTTTTCATATTTATCTAAAAAAAATAAAAAAAAAAGTACTTAAACCAATTTGATGAAATTAATACTCAAAACAGGCGTGGGAAGTGCCTAGGTAACCTCTTCTTTTATTTTGCAAAAAACATATAACAGAGTTGTCAAAACGCTATTTTAGAAACATAGGCCTATTTAATAAAATGCTTTTCCAATAAATATATTAGCTTTTTTTATATTTTTCGGACTTAAGCCTCTTACAAAAGCTGTTTAAAAAAAACTCAACAAAGAACAAAGTTTATAATATAAGATTTTTCAGATCCCTCTTTTAACTTTTTAGTAATAAACAAAAAATACATGAATAAATCATACGATACAAAAACAATATAAGATTATCATGTTTTTTTAAATCATTTCAACTTAAGGCTTCGAATACAAGAAAATAATTATGAAGATTTTTAATTTGCAACTGTTTTTATTCTTAATTTTTTTTCTTCATTTTCATCATCTGTCAAATCTGGATGCTAATTAATAATATCAATTGATTGGAGATTTAAATAAAAGTCGTGATATAACTTTTCGATCACTGGCAGTAATTCTAATAAATCTTTCTTCTTTTCCTTGCTGATGGTATTGTAACAACAGTGCAACAGTATGGAACTTCAACTACATATATCAACAGAATTCTTGCCTCGTTTTCATCTAAACTTTTTTTGAATTGAATAATTCCGAATTCGTTGGTTAGTCGTAGCCATTTTTTATTTTGCTTTACAAGTTTACTTTTATCGTCAGCAATTTTACGCCAAACAAATTTTTTTTTGACATTTTTGCAAAGTCAACAATTGAACAATTACTGTTTTTTTCAATTGCAAAAATATCAAACAAAGTTGCTACATATCCGTTTTTATTCTTACCCACACAACAATCACTGTAAGAAATTAGGTGTTTTACGTCTGGCGGAATCGTTTGAAGATGCTGGAAAACAGAAGAAGCAATCTCATTACCACCTCGGTTGGCTGTTGACTCATCCTACATGTAAAGAAAAGCTTGGTTAACAACGTAGTCATGAATGGTCAAGTTTAAGTCCACAGTTGTCGCTTATAGAAATATACATTAGTTCTAAGGAATGGGTGAAGATCGAAAGAAAAACTTTTGTAGAACCACTTTTTCTAGCATACTCCTTGTCCTTGGACCTGCTTTCGTGGTCCAGGTCAGCAGCCTTATGATGATCTTCCTGCTCTGCTTTTAATAATGGTCTTTCTTCTTGGTCTGGTTCCACTTCAATTCTAGTTTTTATATCTCACATCTATGGCAAGTATCAAGCTTAAGTTTTTTGAATTTGATATTCATAGTTTTAAATATTTTTGAGTAAGTAGAAACTGATGCCACTGATTCGGATTTTTCACAGTATAATTAGTACTTATTACAAAGTATCAGGCTGCTATGGAAAATTTTCTGGCAATGTCTGTTTGGGTGTAGTGTGACTCATACGAAGGAAAACTGTGAATATGATCATTTTTTACATTCCAATTTCGATCTTGTTGGATACTCCTCTTCTCGTTGGTCTGGTTTTGTTGTTGTTCCATTTGACTCCAGATTCTTTCTAACAGCTGTTTTTATGAACTGCTCTGTTTCAGATAAATATGATCGAAAACAGTTTTGGGCAACGGAAATTCTTTTTCCATGAACTTCTATCAAATAATAATTTGAAAAATTTCTATTTCTTGAATTTGTGCCATGTTTTGAAGTGCTTTTTGACTTTGTTTCTTCAACAATGATTGGACCACACAAGTGAGCTTGTCGTTAATTGTAACCTATACAAGTGCACAATTCTTTTCGAAATTATTTGTCTGGTCCTCTTCAGATATCTTTGCCATACACTTTTTTCAGCAGTCTACCAAGGGTTTGAATTTCCTGGCTTTAACCAATTTTCCAGTGCTTGTTGTATAAGCTTTTCCGGTGTTTCTTTTTGCTTTTTTTGTAGATGTGGTTTCTTTTGTTTCTTCAGAACAATATTCGGGGTAATTCAGTTCAATTCAGAGTTACTCACCATTTGCTCTAGTTGATCAGATAAATTAATTTCCAAAAGAGCTGCAGCTTGTCTCGGATCTTCGCTGACATCACTTTCTTGGAACACTGAAAAGGGACAGAATCTTTAATGCTGTTATCATCGTTATCATCAGACATAAGCCGTTATACAAATGGAATTTTTGTTCAAAAAATCAAAAGCTATTATGGTTTTTTAATTTAAACGGTTTATTATTTTGCGTAGAGTATTGAGAAGCGGACTAAAAAATAACTGAAAAATGGCTTAACACGATTAGCACAAAACGGCGATTTTCACTTATGCCTCTCCTTTTAAGGAATAGAATCATCTAGCTTTCTCCCATGATCCTAACCTAAACTTAATGGAGTCTAATGTAGATGATTTGCTTCTTATGTTTAAACTATTTCAAAAAACAAAATTTGACCGAAGGTTTAGAGCGTGGGTTCTTTAACCTGCCGAGTTTTCGAAGGAAGTCAAAGCCATCCGCACCTAGGCAGCTTATGCTAGCTCCACTATCGAGTAGCCTTAGTAGATGGTCTCCAAAGATGTAGACCGTAGCATAAGGACGTTTATCGTCTGAACGACTGCTTCTTTTCTCGAAACTTCTTCCTCAGCTTAGCCACTTTTTCGGAAACGACGGTATTTTGACTTCCGAAAATTCTTTTGCGGACTTCCAGATAGTTTTGAAGTCTTTCGTGAAGAGGTTTCAGCGGTCTTCTGGGAGTAATGGGTGGTGTAGATTCGGGAATGGTCTTCGGTCTTGTCAAGATCCTGACGGCTGGTACTAGATTGTGAAGAAGGAATGGAAGAGAGTTTCATTTGGACTCCGGGGTCTTCTCCAGATAGCAATTCCCCCGGGACTTTAAACTGCTCTTAGGCTCGTTTGCCGAGCAGCGAGGACATTGTGGCGTGGTTAAAACAGAAGAGGGCTCTCTGCGGGTCAGGGCATTTAACGAAGGAATGACCCTTACCCTTACAATTCCAACACTTGTAATTGCGAGAATCCCGCTCTGTTTTTGAATGGAATGCCTCCAGCTCGTGGAAAATGCCTCTTTCTCCCTGTCTTCGGCAACCAGCTCAGAAACTACGCTACTTCGTATCGGTGGAACAACTCCAGGTCTTGGTCTCAGAGCTCTGGCTACACGGTAAAGAAGATATTTTTCGACCTTCTGACAGACATGAACTGTATGAGTCAGAGTGCGAGTGTCGTAGGTTATGAGCAACAGTCCCATCTGCCGTCTCACGTTTGTCCTCAGCACCTCAATGATCCTCAGATCAGATTTGGGAATCCTTAGTATGCTGTTGAGCTTCTGGATATCAGAATAGAAGTCATAGAAGGACTCGTTTTGACCCATATGCCTGTCGTACAGCTTCCTTGACAGCTCGGAGTCTGATCCCAAGCTCCGGAACTACTCGATGAGGGCATCCCTGAGCGTCAGCCATGGAGCTTACCCTTCAGGTACACCCAGAACCATGTTTCCGCTTGCCCAGTAACGAAGTGGTGAAAATTCAGGACTATTTCGTCCCGAGAAGCTTCATCCTCTCCAGCCTGGACAAAAACTTTGCACCCTCTCCTTTCTGCTGCCAGGATCAGCCCTAGGAGCCTGTAGACCGAAGTTGTAATGGTAGTAATGAAGGGAGAGGTTTACACCCAAGTGGGATCGTTACAAACCCTAATTTTATCCCTCATCGTGCTGAAGTACCAAGGCTTTATTTCTGCAAACAAACTTCACGTAGTATTGGGTTTTTTAATTAGAGCAATACAAGAGTTTTTTTTTAAATAAAACAAAAATGGTTTTGGATATCAATGAAATTCTTTATTCCCATAAAAGTACTTTAATTGCTATTATGAATGGAACTTGATTCCTTTTGCATGGCCACAATGGGTACGCTTGCAGAAGTCTAGACGCTGAACACAATTTTCGAAGATTTTCAAGCATAAGTCAGCCGAAATTTCACGTTCGATATTCTAACGACGTCCATCAATCATCTCTAGCTTGTTGGCATAGACCATAGGCTTGACTTAGCCTCAGAGGAAATAATCGACCGAGGTGGCCAGACCGACTGGACCATTTCGTGAGATAACACGTTCTTCAAACATAGTTTCCAATAAACTAATTGTGACATTCGCTGTGTGGCTTGTGGCGCCTTCCTGTTGGATGACGAAGCCATTCAGCCTGCCCAATTCAAGAACTTACGACACTTCTGGTGGTCAAGCGGCTTCAGTTCTCAATTTAATCTTATAAGGATGTAGGCCGCGACATTTTCGTAAAATTCGCCACAACGAGCAATCACAGAGATGCCCAACGTTTGAGAACGACGGCAAGTGAGAGACACATTATGGATCTCAGCTACTGAAGCCTCAGGGGCAGCAATATTCTCGACACTTCGGGCACTTCTTTGTCTTTGGAAGTAGCGCTCTTAACGTTGAGGCCTTACTGAAGAGAAATATCAAAAGAACGGCAAGAAATATGGCGCCGTTCGCTGCCCCTGTCGCTCTACTTTAGTAGCGTCCCTATTGAATAACCCTGTATTAAATAGAGTGATTATATGGTCGACCCTATAGAATTTTTTTTAGCTTGCCTTCAATTTCCGAAATAGTTTCTAAAATTAATACATTCCACCAATTACAGTAGTGTTAACTTTTTTCATTTTTATGATTTAAATTTGTACTAAAATTGACGACTTTCAAAGTTTAAAGTCATTTTCAAGAAATTTAATAATAATAATGTAACTTAAATAATAATTATGGAAATATAAAGCAGAAAGTTAGTTTAGAGGTTTCATTTTTAATAGCATATTAAATGAAAGCAGCTGTCACTTTTAAAAATGTCGTTTTTTGACATTTGCCAAAAACTTACTACGCTCTTATTTAAAATTGTCGTCCTTTGATATTTGTCAAAAACTTACTACGCTCTTATTTAAAACAGAACGATGCACGTCTTAACAGCGCATTGAAGTTGGCAGAATTTTCCAAATGAAATAGTGTCCAAATCACTCGTTTTGGTTGAATTTGTTTTCTAACAACAATTTTGACGTTTATTGAAGCCTAAATAAAATACGCATTATTCAAATATTGCTAAACGGAGAAAATGCATCATTTATTCGTCAAAGACTCTTTTTTTTAGTAACCCCGAACTTACAACGCTCAGCTGTTCTGTCAAATGGATAGGATGATTTTCTTAATAGGCTTTTTCATGCAGACCAATTACACATACTCTGTCTGTTGAATAAGCCACAAATTACCAGAAGTTGACGTCATTGTCATTAAATATACTTTATATCTTTTTTTTCAGTGAAATTTTTGACATTGAAAGTTTGGTTTAAATGTGTGGGTTCAGAGTGAAATTTCAAAGTTATCAGTTTCAAACTCTCTATAGATAGACATTGCCTTACAATAATATCAATATTGAATTCTCAAAGCCTCAAAACCTCTTCTCTGTCCCATTTTGGTTCCACTGTATAGGTTTTACCATTAAAAGTTTTTCAAAGGAATTTCAAAACCAAAAATTTAACCATCATCATCAACGTTACAAAAGACCATAATACAGACTATCATATAATTTGCTTGAATGCTTCGATGACAAAAGAATGAAAAAATAAAAAAGAAACTTTCTTAAACTGCCGAGCAAGATAATTTTATGAATGTCGGGGAGATATAGGATATAGAATTATTCCAAAAAGATTACAAAACGAATATATGGAAGATACAACATAGAAGCTTTAATGGCGAGCAGCCATGATACTCTATGTCACTATCAATTTGCGTTACGTTACAGGATTCGTTTTGGCTTTCAGTCTGGTTTTACTTTCATAAGCAGTAAATATAAACATTAAACATATGAGTATCTATGTTTGTTGAAGAGAGCGAGAGGCCAAGCAAGGACCTATTCACAAATTTAGCAAAAAATCCTTTTAGCAGGATACAAAAGGGAAAAAGCGAGAGATAGGAAAGTCCTTATATGGTTTAACATACTACATAAGTGTGCTACGAGTGATGAACAGCCAACGTAGATTCTTTTAGTAATGTGAAGAACCTTCATCCAATTTAGCCTTGTACTCGAAACGTCGACTCGACTTGTATTTAAATGAAACTAGGAGTAAGTATGAAAGAACATAAAAAGGGAATATAAAAATAAACAAATAAGTTTCCACTCATGGGTTCAGTTCAATTTGGAGCTCTAATAATTATCTATTCAAAGGACCTAAGGGTTATCATCACGAAACGAGTATATCAGTACATGTGTATAGAGTTAATAGGTTGCGGTTAATGAGTACAAAATTAATGGAAGCCACATGTTAATTACACATTGCAATCCCGCATCATCCTTTTCAAATATGGCGGCGAAATAAAAAGAATGAAACCGAGGGATAACTATGTGCAAGAGCATGTGATGAGTATATGGTAATGAAAATACCCTTGTCTGATTGTATCTATAGAAATAAGCACAAGGTTGAGAAGCAAAAACTGGGACAATTTTAAGCCTTTAAATTCTTAGGGGAAAAAAATTACCTAAAATTGAACCTGAATACAGAACTTTTTGCAGTGCTGTCAAGATTGACACACCACAATTGCAATTCGAAAATTTAATGCTCTGAGCGCAAAGAACCCTTCTCCCTTAACGTCTTAACATCAAAAACTGAATTAAAAAATGTAATAATGGGAGATTTTTGGGCTATTCTTGAGCTCTATAATTGTTGAAATTCAAACAAAAAAATGTCCCAAGTTCTTACCCTAAAAAACGACTGGAGAAATTAATCTTGTGTTCCAACACTTTTAGAGCACATTAAAATATTGTTGACTTAAGAAAGGTCGCTACTTCACTTCATAAATTTAGAAAAGAAAGTCTTAAGAAGCCTATGGATCAAATATTTTAAATTCAAATCCATCTGATTGTCCAATAATAAGATCCTCTCTTAAGTCAATATTGTAGTTCGAAAAAATGTGTTTAAGTGCTGATAAAAGTCCTAAAATTACCAAACTTTTATCGACTTCGTAAAAAAATAGAAGAAAATAATTGCTATCAAGTACGTTCGTATATATACATCCGTTTATGTCCGTACGTTCGCGGCGTTTTTTTCGTCGTCCATAGCTCAAGAACCAGAAGAGATATCGAGTTCAAATAAATTTTGTTATACAGATAATAATGCAAAAAGATGCAGAAAGGGCTTTCAAGAAAATTGCGTGGGCGGTTTTTTTTACAATAGCAGTTTAAAAATAATGCAAATTTTGGTTAACCCTAAATATCTTTCGATCCAAAAACGCTAGATTGTATACAATATATTGTAAAGCGATACCAAACAAGTACTATAATTTTTGAAAAAAAAATCCAATTAACGGTTTTTTATGAATCAAAAAAACTGAATAAAAACTTTGTCACCGCAAAAATTGTACGAATTTAAAACGATTTCATATCCAAAACAATTTTGTGCAACGAAAAATAACGTTTTTAACGTCTGGTAAAATTTTTAGAAAAATCGAATTTACAGTTTTTTTATAAAAATAAAAAAGCTAAAAAAACATTCTTCTTACTTGCCTACTTAAGGTGGCGCTACAGTCCTGTGTGAACTAGGGCCTCATCCAACAAACTTCTCCATCTAGCTCGGTCTCTAGCTAGATGTCTCCAGTTTTGCGCTCCAAGTTGGGTGATGTCACTTTCCACTTGTGCGTGCCACCTGATCCGCACTCTTCCTCTACTGCTCTACCTTGTAGGGGTGGATTCGAAGACTTCCCGGGCCGGAGCATTGGTTTCCATGCGCTCTGCGTGACTCAGCCATCTTAGTCGTTGGAATTTTACCCTTCTGGCAACTTCGCTGTACGGCCCGTACAGCTCGTCGTTCCATCTTCTCCTCGACACCCCTTCGATGCATACGTAGATCACACGAAGATCTTTTCTTTCGAACCGACCGAAGGTTCTTTTATACGTTTTTGTCATAGTCCATGCTTTAACACCGTATAGCAGAACAGGGACGATGAGCGTCATATATAGCGACACTTTGGTAGCTCGAGAAAGGGCTTTGCTACTCAATGGTTAACAAAAGTTATTCTTCGTTTGATCTTAGCGCTGGTGATGTTTTCTGCGTTTATAGAGGAGCCTATGTAGACGAAGCTCTTAAGTATTTCAATGATATGCCTGTCGATGGTGACGTTTTGACCAACACGTCAGTGTTGTAAGTTCTTTCTTGACGACAGCATGTACTTCGTTTTGCCCTTGTTAACCGTTAAACCCATATTTGCCGCCTCTGCTACCTCAATACTCACAAAAGCCCCATTTTGACATCACGCTGAGTTCTTCCGATTATGTCAATTTCATCAGCATCACTTTGTCTAAAACCCTTTTTTGACATCGAAAGGTTCTGTTAAGTTGTTTCCAACCTTTATGGAGCAAAGTAAATTGTCCATGGTCATCCTGCACAAACGGACGAGTTTGACACTGATGCCAAAACTACACATGGCTCTATGCAGCTCGTCCCTGTAGATGCTGTCATATGCGGCCTTAAAATCGATGAAAAGATGGTGAGTGTCGATTTGGTGTTCTTGGGTTTTTTCCAGGATCTGCCGTAATGTGAATATTTGATCTACTGTGGACTTTCCTGGCATAAAACCACACTGGTAAGGACCTATCAGGTTGTTGACGTTCACATATTACGGAAGAGAAGATTTTATAGGCAATATTAAGTATACTGATTCCTTTATAGTTGGTGCAGTTTAGAGGGCGCCTTTTTTCAGAATCAGGCAAACAATACTGAGGTTCTATTCATCGGGCATGCTTTCTTCCGACCATATTTCAAAGATAAATTGGTGCATGCTTCTAATTAACTTATCTCCAGTTGCTTAAAGGAACTCGGCATTGAAGCCATCGGCTCCAGCGATGATATGGCAATCTTTACTTCGTCTAAGTCGGAAGGACGGGATTGTTGGCTTTCGTCGTTTATGTTGAATGGATCATCCTACCTGACAGCGGAATTCAGTTCGTCGTCGCCGTTATACAGGAAGTGGTCCTTCCATACCCTCAGCATTGACTGCGGTTCCACTATGATGTTTCCACTTTCGTCTTTGCAGCTTTCGGTTCTAGGTTTATGTACCTGTGAATTTCGTTTCACCTGTTCAAAAAAACTTTCGAACTTCATTCCTGCTTTTAAACCTCTTAACATCTTCGATCGCACGCTTCTCATGCCCTCTCTTTTTCCTTCTGAGAAGTCGGCGTTCCTCTCGCCTCTTCTGCTCATAGAGCTCATGAGCAGCTCTCGTCCTTTTATGCAGCGCCGCTTTGCGTGCCTGTTGTTTGGCTGCATTTGACATTCCTCATCAAACCAGGGGTTCCTTGTTGGTGGCTGTTTGAAACCCAGCACATCAGAGGCGGCTTTTCTGATTGCAACTTGGCAATGTTGCCACTGGTTTTCGATACCTTGTGTTGGCGGCAGAGAACTTCGAAAGAGGTTATTTGTAACTTGGTCGGAAAAGGATTTGGCGATCTCTGGCGACGTTGTTCCTTCTCCCAGCACCTCCTTGTTTTGCCTTGGGTCTGGAAACCCGAAGTGCTACCTTGGCTACAACGAAGTAGTGGTTCGAGTCGATGTTAGCTCCTCGGAAAATTCGGACATCCATGATTCCGGAAGCGTGTCTGGCGTCGATCGCAATATGGTCAATCTGGTTGACGGTAGATTAATCTGGAGAAGTCCAACTTCCTTTCTGGATGTTGAAGTGTGGAAAACGCCTACTGGCTACAATGAGGTTTCGCCCGCAGCAAAATCTTTGAGCCTGAATCCGTTGGCGGAAGTGTTGACGTTTAGGCTGTTCTTCCCGATTATTCCACCAAAGATGTCTTCCCTTCCTAGCTTGGCATTAAAATCGCCCAGGACTATTGTAATATCGTAGCTAGGACACTGCTCATATATTTTGTCTAGGAGCTCGAAAAACATATCTTTGGTGTTGTCGTCTTTCTCTAATGATGCCGAATTTAGCCTTGATGCGTATGGTCATGAGGTGCTCATTGATGCAACTATAGCTCAAGAGTTTTTGTCTAAGTCTGGCTCCAATGACGAAGCCGCATCCAAATAAGCGCTGTTGGTTTTCGTCACCATAGTAAATATCGCAGTTTTTCATCCTCTTTTTGTCCGGCCCATCTCATCGTATTTCCTGGATGGCGGTGATGTCTGCTCTATATCAGTCTAGGGCCTCCACTAATTCTTTGGCCGCACGTGGTCTGTTAAGGGACCTAACATTCCACGTGCATATCCGAAGTTCGTTGTCCTTAATTCGTTTGCGTTGGTTGTCAACAGAAAATCCGTTCGTATCCGAGGCTTGTTGGTGCTTTGCAATTGATTCTATATACCTTTCGAAATTTTTTAAATGTTAATCGAAAGTTATCATAAATATTTCACTCAGAAAATTGTATTCCTAGCTAAAAAGACCATCTGCATGATTTCAATCTAAAATATTGAAATTCAAAGTTTTTCCGTACTCCATGCCTACTCTTAAATTAGCTAAAACTACAAACATTGATTATATTATTTTGGAAGTTTTAAAATTCCAAGGACACCACGAAGAAGTTTTTCCTTTTAAATAACAAAAACTCATTTTCTAATCAAGTGTCAACTTTGTTAGTATCCTTGGACTCTTACAAATCGAAAATAATAAATTGATGAAATATTTTTTAAGTAATTTGTTTTGGCAAACGTGATTTTGGTTCTTAATTTCTTCTTTTTTTCTTTTACCTTCAATATTAAAATACTGAACATAAAAATAGGTTCATATATAAAAATTTGGCTTCAAATTGAAGCAAGATTTTTGTGGTAACATTAAATTATAACAATATTTTATGTCTCACTCTCTTCTTTCGACCATCGTTAATTTTATATGTTTTTATTTTTATGGTCTGGTCAGACATTTTCTATGATCAAGAAAAATTGGCGCCCAACTGAAAACCAATATTCCTTACCTTCGGGCATTTCTTCTTCTTTTTGTTTGGGTTTTAATTTTGTTGGTATGTATTTTCTGATTAAAATTTATAGCCAAGAGAATCACAAAGTACATACACGTGCATATTTATATAAAATTGGAAAACTGGCAAAAAAAAAAACAAAAATGTCAGCATAATAACTGTTTGGGTATACCACCATCCGGTATATTGTGGCCTCTTTGTAAAAATTTATTTGAAGTCCTTCTTCATTATATGCCTTGAGGGCAAGTCAATTTTAATAGGATACGAGCTTATTATAATACCTTTTCGCTTATCTTTCGCTCTTGTATATGTAAAAGTACCAACATACAAAAACCTGTATTTGTATATCGAAGTCATATATGAGAATTTGAATTTCATTGGAGGTTTCCTTCCGAATGCGCTGCTCTGCCGGAAGGAATTCCATTTCAAGGATATTGTATCCTCTCTGATTCTGCATATTGTGTTGCTGTATCTTGTAGATACTATACTTGTATTTTGCCATTTCGGGGATACAATTTAATGCGCTCGTATATCATGATACTGACTCGAAACTCGGAACTCGAATGGGTAATAACTAATGGAACAGAAGTATACGAAGAAGTAACCTTCTTGAGAGAGTAAATTTAAGGGTTGAGGGTTGAATGATTGAACTATGTAAAGGTGGGATGCTGGAAGCTTGGTTGTATTTGTTTTGGATCGTGGTTGGGGGGTGTAGTAATATCAAGGACGATGTAACTTTGTATATATTTGGTTGATTAAGAGGCAAGTTAGATACGTATGATGTTTTGAAAATGTATGTAGATGGAAGACACATAAACGCAAAATGCATTTAAAGATATTTGTTTTGAAATTGTTGTCGGGTTGGTGTCTTCGTGTCTCTGCGTTTGCACATATTTATGGTTCTGAAAGCAAAGTCCCTCGCTAAGAGTATAATTTCAAAGTTTCTATAGTTTTGTCAAACTTTAGCAAAGGAGTAACATTTGTGTTAGACTAATTTTGGTGTAACTTGATTGCAATAATGGTTTTCCTATATATATATTTATGAAATATGAAATGATATAACCGACACTCAACTCTCATAAGTTTTAGGTGTTCCACACTTGAATACCAAACATATATTTCTACTTATGGATATAATAAACATGATTCTGGCAGTTGCACTGATTACATTTCTATAGCTATATGCATTTAGCCTATGCACAAGAGGATTCATATTTGAAACCTTAAATATATCAAATTATAAGTGCTTAACTTAAGTGTGGTTTCTCATATTGAACTTCATATTCCCAAATCAAGACACTTTAGTAATTAGATATATGTTAATGAAATAACTACAATAAATTAACGTTAGAACAATATAATTATAATAATTTCAGTTTTATCTGAATGGGATCTGGAAAGGTATTGCGGATTGAGGGAATTGAAGAGGAAGGAAGAGATTTGAATTTGTTGCCAATAATGGTGTTTGTGAACTCATGTCTCATGTAATCTAAAATATGCAAGTCTAGATAAGAAAGCAGATAAAATAAAAACCTTGAAATAAAAAAGATTTTGATGTTTGATTTGACAGATATTTGAAGCCAACGTCACAGGAAAAACCTTAAAAGAAACTTAAAAAAGTCCTTTATATGAATGTTTCAAGTTTTGATATTCTGTTTTGATGTGGCAAATCCAATAATATTGTTTTGAATAAATATGATTTAAAATCATGAAAAATGAATATAAAAATAAACCAGGTGTTCAAATATGCGTTTCGCCCCGATGTAATGGTTAGGCTCATCAGAAGATGACCATTACACCTTGCCTTGACGCATATTTTCTCGGATAAATTAAGAATCCATTAAATATGAGCTACATAAACCTACTGTGAATTATATGGTTGCTACAAGTCTTCAGAGAAAGTTTTAACGAAAAATCAAAAATAAGAAATTAATCAAAATCGGTCCAACGCTGGTCGACAAGGTTTTCTTACTGGCATTAAAATTGCACTTTTCAATAGGTTTTTGAGGCCTTAATTGAAATCTGACTTCAAATTTAATGTTCCACGTCAGGTTATTAAAAATCCGTGATAGTTTTCCAAATGGTGGTACCCGTGACATGATGGTTAGTGCGTTAGACTGTCATGCTAGAGGTCTTGGGTTCGATCCCTGCCTATGCCATCTAAAGTCTTTTCACGGGTACTGCCTCTTGCGAGGAATTGACAAATTCTCCAAGAGTAACTATTGTCATGAAAAAGTGCTTTCTCAAAATTAGCCGTTCGGAGTAGGCATATAAACTGTAGGTCCCATCCATTCCTGACAACATTACTCGCACACAGGAATGGTTGAAAGTTGTAAGTCACTAGGCCTTGGTTCTCAACGGACTGTCGCGCCATCCGATTTTTTTATTTATTTTTAGTTTTCCAAATCCATAATCTATTTTTCCAATATTCAGCTGAAATATTTATGTTATTATCCCCATAGGAAGTTATTGTAAGGGGTCCGATTTGTCCAAAGGCAAATTTTGACATTTCTCGACGTTTCAAGGACCCTAGAGTCGAAATAAAAGTTTTTTAGAAAGATGTCCGTTCGCATGTCCGTACGTTTCCGACGTTTTTTACTTGCGACATATAGGAACTATATGGCAAGTTTTGCATTCGTGCAAAATTTCGAACTCGAGATTTTAATCAAACATGATATTACGATGGTAGAGAAGTCGAAAAAAGTGGGTCCCGCGATTCCGTCCGGTCGGTTTTGTCTGTCTGTCCACGCTCCTACAGCCTAAACCATTCGGTCGATTGAGTTCAAACTTGGAAGTTAAGGTTTTGAGCAGATTCGCGTTAGGCGTTTTTTTCATTTTTTTTTTAAGATCAAAACTAACAGTGGCCCCCATACAATTTTTTTAGTCAAAAACCGAAAAATCGAATTTTCTCAAAAACAAACCGATAGATTTTTTTTAAATTTTCTCTAAAATTTTATTTTTTAACTTGGCTTCTTTTTATAAGAAAACCATATTTTTGTATTGCTCAGGAAAAGTACCGCTCATAGAACCGTTATTTTGTTTTTTAATTTTCTCAGTAACCTATGAACTGATTTTAAAATTTTTTTTTTCGGAATAAGCTCCTATATAGTCTTAACAATATTGAATTTTTGTTTTTCAAAACTCTATATCTCAAAAACGGGTCAACAGTTTTTTACGAAATTCAAACGTAAGACGTATATTTACAATCACTAAACAACTGCATTTCAAAAATATTTTTAAAACAAAATTGGAAAATTTTATATATAAAAAATTAATTTAAAAAAAAACCGCTCTAACGATTTTCAAAATAAAAATTTGAAAAATCAACGGTTTTTTTATTTATAAAATGGCATTTAAATTTTTGAAGACAAACTTCTTTTTCAGGTAAAATTTTGAATCTTAAAATATTATTTTTTAAATTATTTTAACTGTACATGAGCCCGAAAGAGCGCATTATTTTGACAAAATTGTAATAAAATTCCTATCTTTCATCCAAATTAATGCATTTGGTACACATTTATATGATATATTTAATCAACAATCTATTTTAAAGAGTCTATCAAGAAATATTATCTTGGTAACTTTGTATATGTGATTTTAAAATATTATTCTTTACGAATAAGGTTGTTTCACACATCATGATTTACTGGCCTTCGCCTATATAAAAAAATAAATACTTAGTACCTACAAGTTAAAGAAACTTTTCAGAAAGAGTATCTATGTATATGTATTTTCTATTAGAATCACTTTTTCAACGCATACACATTGTACCTATTTATAAAGGTATTACGTACAACTTCTACAACTACTGCTTACGTGTCACTTCTTAACTAAAATCCAAAACGCACAAGAGCCTGACTGTAAACAACACATGAACAGCAATTTCTTGTACTTGTTCGTATGCTTGTTTTTTAAAACTTTAGTGAAAAAAATAGACTGAACGTAATAACTCCATGTTTGCGCTGGAAACTTAAGAAGGAATGTAGTATGTACCTTCTAGACACCAATAACATTCCTTCATTATCATCATAAACATGTCCTTATCTATCTATCTAAGCACGCCAAGTGAACTATTATATGGTCGTTTTAGACATCTACCTGCTATCTAACTACACAACCAATGGGCGATCGCCTTACAATTTAAACATTCATGGTCTGCCTCTTTCTTATCTTATTTATTTTCCATCCTGGTTCTTCTAATATGAAATTACAATAAAGCTATCTAAAGGAAAAAAGCTTTTAAGGAACAAGTTGAATCTATATGAATCGCATTGTAGCTTTATAGTTAATAGAGACCATTTTTTATATACAAAGATCGTACACAAGTAAAAGCAGACTTATGAATGTAAATAAAAACAAATATCGGTAAAAGATCCTAAACAGCTGACTTAAGCATGCAAAAGTTTGTTTCATCCCCTTATTATATACAATAATAAGCCATTTTGTTTGTTATATACCTAAAGTGCATTGATATAAATAAAACAAAAACAAATTCATGAACCTTCATATGGATGCTCTTTATGTGAAAACATATCCAAGTGTAGACTTTTTGGATCGAAAATTAATTATCTCCCTCATTCTGCTGGCTGCTTATGGGAATGGGAATAATATTTTTCTCTCGCTCCCGCTGAATTTCTCTACTTTCAAAACCAACGCCTCGGCATCTGGTCGCCCTAAAAATTTCTGCTCATGAGAGTACTATGGTTTTCATATACAAAGATCGTGCGGTTTTTTTGACAATTCAAATGGCATTTATATTTTTGAAGCCAAACTTATTTTACAGGTATATTTTTAAATCTCATATAAGTAGTTTTTTAAACAGACTCTTTGTATACAGGAGCAAGTTCGTGCGACCCAGTCGTGCATTTTATTTCGTCTTCCATAGCTCAAAAACCAGAGGAGATATCGACTTCAAATAAATTTTGTTATACAGATGATAAGGCAGAAAGTGTAGGAAGGGCTCTCAAAAAAATTGCGTGTGTTGTTTTTTTAAGATAGCAGTTTAAAAAAAGAGGCTGGGTTGCGACCCACATCCCGTCTGTCGCATTGTCTTGCTTAAAAGTTTGTCTATATGTATTCGTATCAATTTTTACCAAATTTTGGTACTATTTTTTGTAGATTTTATTTTTTATGAAAAAAACGGACTGTTGGATTTTTATACAAAAATTACTGAATATCGAAAACAATATTTTCTGTGAAATAAAATTAGTTTAAAGCCAATATTTCAAATTTTTGAAAAGATATATGAGTCGAAAATCAATTTTAACCAACTTTTTTTAATTTTTTTTAGATTTTTAATTTTTTGTACAAAAACTGTCAATTCTTTTTTTTTCAACATTTAAAAAAATAAAAATAATTTAAAGCCAATATCTACAATTTTTGAAAAGATATTTGAGTCGAAATTAATTTTTTACCAACTTTTAGTAATGTTTTTTTTTTCGATTTTTATTTTTTATAAAAAAAACTGTCAATTCTATTTTTCTCAAAATGTTATCAAATGTCAAAAACACTATTCCTTGTTGCACAAAATTGTTTTGCAGATGAAATCATATTTTAGTCCTAAAAGTTTTTTTCAGTGTTTTTTTGATTTATAAATAAAACCGTTAATTTTTTGTTTTTTAAATATATTTCTTTGATATCAAGGAACAATATATTATATACAATTTAATTCAAGTCTCTAGCGTTTTTGGTTCGTAAGATATTTAGGGTTAACGAAAATGTTCACCTTTTTTCAAACTGCTATGGTAAAAAAACCACCCAAGTAATTTTCTTCAGAGCCCTTTCTGCCTTATTATCTGTATAATAAAATTTATTTGAAGTCGATATCTCTTCTGCTTCTTGAGCTATGGACGACGAAAAAACATCTCGAATGTACGGACGTACGAACAGACATCTTTCTAAAAATCTTTTATTTGGACTCTAGGGACCTTGAAACATCGAGAAATGTCAACATTTTTAATTTGACAAATCGGACCCATTACAATAACTTCCTATGGAAGTTATAAATTAAAAATATTGTCTTCAAACTCTTTCTATTTTAGAGAAAATATTATTTTCGATATTCAGTAGTTTTTTTCTTATAAAAATCCAACAGTCCGGTTTTTCACACAAAAATAAAATCTTCAAAAAATAGTTTCCAAATTTTCTAAAAATTGACGTTCGGTTCTTAATATCTCTCAAATTAATTTCATTCATCCAATTTGTAAAAACTTAAGAAATCTGTTCTATTGTCTAAATAATCATTATATCAAGTTTTTGAAATATGTTTCATCAAGTTTTTGAAATATGTTAAAAAATATAAAAATAATATTGAAAACTGGTATTTTTAAAACCTAAAAAAATTGTTAAAATTAGAGTACGGATTCGAAATCAGCACTAAAATTTGAGTCCAAAACATATTCCCAAAACTATTTAAGTATCAAATTCAAGTATTTTTCGAAACTTTGTATGGATTCAAATAAAGGCTTGTAACTCATGAGAATTTCCAGAAACTAAGAATGATAGAAGGAAAAAGGCTGAAAATTGTATCTACAAGAAATTGATTTATGATTTTCAAAATCATCATTTTATTTTTAAGATATATTTTGAGTTTTTACTTAGGCTTAAAAAACCCGTTTTTTGGTTGTTTTTAGCATTTTTAAAGGGTATATTTTGAAAACCTAATGTGATAGACAAATTTAAAGGCGAAATTCGAAAAAGCGATATTTGAAAAAGTATCGTTTTGTTTGTGCAACAGAAAAAAACGTAATTTTTTCGATCAGTGTTTTTTTTTTTAAATATTTTTGTTTCCAAAATACTGCATTACATTTTTACATATGTAGTTAAAATAATGTACGTTATTCGTCGGTTTTCAAAAGATCAGTCTACAAAGGATAAATAACTTTTATAAGGTAAAAGTTTCCGGGATGGAAATTAAACGACTTTTCTTTTTCAATTTTTGGATGCAGGTTCAGTGTATCAAACCTAATGCCTTAGGACTAAACAGTATCTTTCGTTATCATACTGAGCTTTGTGTTTGTATACAGAATTTAAAAACACAATATTTCCTCTGCTTCTCACTTTCTGATTCTTCATATTTAATGACACATGCAATAAATAGATTCGAAAATGTTTGTTTGAAACTCTCCCACTATTCTTTGATACAGGTTATTACTATATTTAACACTGAACTTTTTAAAATCTGATCAGCTTTTTTGAGAGGGAAAAAGATACTGAAATCAAGAAAATTCAAAACCCAAATTTTCAAAAGTTTGATGAGGCAAAACATCCAATTCAAGAAAATCTTAAATCCATAAAAGCTAAGATCCTTTAAACATAAATGCTGAAAACTTAAAAGTCTTTCAATTTTCCGAACCCATTTAGTTTTTCAAATTACTTCATCCGAAGTTGTGCTCATTTAATTTTTGTTTGAGGTTTCAATAACTTCGGCGAATTTTGAACTCCTTTAAAAACACTTTCTTAAATTAGTCTTAGAACTGAAACATTACAACTCATTTTCAGATGAACCTAATAATTCTTTCCATCAATATTTCTTTATTTATCTAAATTTTGACAGGACAACCTAAGGACGTTATTTATTTATCACCTATAAATTTGTCTACTTATCAGAAAAAAAACTTATAAAACCACATTTTCCTTTTTTGACAATCAAATGTCCTTTAATATTTCAATAGGATTTTCGTAATAAATTAACAACACAAAAATACCAAAGACCCCTCTCGAAAACATAAATAATATTAATTCATATTCTTATCTCTTATTTCACAGACAACTAGCAGAGATATCTCGTTCTACACGTGGCATTGTGCTTCTTCTGTGCAACCTTGTATCGGCCCGGAATGTTATGTCAGAAGCAAAACGTCTTAATATGGCCGGAGGACATTTTATTTGGCTGTGGGCCGACACAAGCAGCACTGCTGAGTTTTTCGATGTTAATAAAAGTCCTAGTGGCCCCGAAACTCAGGAACATAATAGCGATGGTGATGGCGACGATGGTTTAGTGGATGAGGAGGAGAATATCTTAAAATATCCAGAGGCTGTGAAGCAATTTACCAACCCCATTGTTGGTGGTGGTGTCGATGAAAATGTGATTGCTGCTGGGAAATCGAATCCCGGTGGTGGTGGTGGTGGTGGGAGGAATGCTGGTGTTGGTGGAGGTGGAAGTGGAAAAGTTCCACAGCACCGACATAATTCGCCACCAGCTGGATTCCATCAGCGAGGTGGTTTCGACACGAGTTGGAATCCCTTTCATAACACTGTCGATCCACATAAGCGGGGTTCTTCATCGGGCGATGATGCAAACTTTGAGACGTTAGATAAACTGCGGCGCCCGAATGTTGCCAGCGCCGAAGGAAGATATTTAGTCGATGTTCATGAAAGTTCTTATGAGAGTGCTGAGCCGAGCTATGTGACAACCAAAGCCAATCACATAATGGACTCGGAGGAGTACAGCGATGAAGAAGACGAAGATGCAGCCGAACAACCGGGTTTCAGAAAATTCTTCGAGGCCACAAAGTTTGACAATAAGAATCTTGATTCATACTACAATATCCTGAGTAGTAGCGGCTCAAATGGCTCAAGTGATACATCGTATAATCATCAAAGTCCAAAGCCCAAACGTACCTCATCGCTGCATTATGGCATAAATGCCTCTTCAGCATCGTCCCACGTCCTATTCCATCATTATAAGGACTTTCCGGTCGGTCTTCTGGCATTAAGACCGATCAAAATGGCGGTCGATCAGAATTTCATTCGATCGACAATAAGATTATTTGCCTCTACCTGGGCGCAGGTACAAATAAACGCAGCCCGTGATCTAGAGAAGACACGACAACGTGTCAGTATCAACCCGTATGGTGAGAATTTGGGTTGGTCACCGGAAGATCGGGACCAAAGTGTCCGAGGGAAAAGGCGACGACGTAGGGGTCGTCGGAGGCGAAAACGTCGATTTATCGATGAAAATGAACTCGATATAGTTAACAGTAATCAGCCGAAACAAAATTCAGTGCATAGAATAAAAAATCTAAGTAGTAATATTAATAATAATAATAGTAGTAACACATTTCGTAGTAAAAAAGTAGCAGATAGTAGTAGTAGTAGTAGAAATAGTAGTAACAACAGTAATAATATTAATTATAATAATAATAATTATATCAATCGTAGCGGTGATAGTAACAAATTGAATTCTAGTTTTTATATACACAAAAACAACAACAACAAAGAGAACATAACAAACAACAGCACCAGTGACAGCAACTTGAGCAGTCACTACTTGAGCAACAGCAGTAGTAATAGTAATAAAAATAGTAGTTATAATCAAAATTTAAGTGGCTTAACCAATCAAAACAAAAATGATGAAAATGGTAGAAGAAAAGACGAAGACAAATCGTCTTGGAAAATACCAAGAACTAACAATCAAAGCAATACCAACAACAACAACAACAACAGTGCCGACAACAAAGTTGACAAGAAAAACGATTTCCAAGAACACGCCACCGCCGATAGTTCTTCTGGGGGAAAAGTAAAGCGGGCGTCATTTCCCTGGAACACCAATAAGGGTTTAGATAGTGGGAGTAGAAGAGGTTCGAGTTCGAGCCGGCGAAGGCCGGTTGACGGTGATTTAGTAGGTGCTGACAGCAACGATTCCAAGAAAGGCGGCAGTAGACTGACACATGGAGAAGACGAAGATGGGGTAGACGACGACGACGACGTGGACGAAGATGTTCGGTATCGCCGCAAACCGGGAACACCATTTTTTGCAGGCGGATGTTTCGGAAGTGCCAGCCGGTCGGATGTGCAGAGAGCTGAATTATTTTCCAGGTGAGTTTCAATATAAATTATTATCAAGGAAAAATGAATATTTGTATGCATATGTCTACAGTACTAACAGTATGTTGTGCAAGAAAAGAATAAACTTTAACACCAATTTATTCTACTCAAAACTTGAGTTAAGTCTTTAACTTCTGGAAAGTTTGAAATATCATATTACATTAAAAATAATTGCTTCCCATGTCAGTCGTCAATAACACTTTATTTGTAAACTCTATAGAGAAGGTTAATTTTGTTGCCATGTATAGTTGACAGCGAATTCAAGGCTTCTAGCGAGTGTTTTGACCATTTTCTTTATTTGGTAGAGAAAATGGTTTTATGGGTAGTTCCCGTGGCATGGTGGTTAGTGCGTTGGACTGTCATGACAGCGGTCTTAAGTTCAATCCCTGCCTATGCCAAGGGTACTGCCTCTTACGACGAATAGACAAATTCTCCAATAGTAATTCTTGTCATGTTTTCTAAAATTAGCCGTTCAGATTCGTCTTAAAAAACTGTAGGTCCCCTTTATCCCTGAGAAAAGTAATCGCACAAAGGAATGGCTGAGACTTGTAAGTCACTAAGCCCTAGCTCTCAACGGACTGTTGCGCTACCTAATGTATTTATTTAAAAAGTTTTATGCGACCGATTTTCTGCATTTGTCTAGATCATACTCAAGACTGTAAAACGCTTTATTCCTACACCCTCATAATATTATCGACAAATTTCTAAAATGTGATCATATATAAACTCAAGAAATATCTGGAATATCGAAGGATTCTTAATGACTAGGAGAACGGTTTCCGCAGATCCCTGGTGATATTTTTGGGGAAAGTAAGATTATTGTGCTAAATATTTCAAAACTATTTGATCAAGTTTGGAAATAGGCTTTCAAGTAGAATTAGATAGGTTTAACTGTGAAAACCATAAAGTAAATGTTGGTTTGCCACAAGGTTCTGTTCTCTCTCACACACTTTTTTTCATTGTTATTGATGACCTCCTTTCTGAAGCTTCTCATCCTTGTATTTGCTTCGTTTCTATATTCACAACTCTGCTCCTTATTTGTAGAAATTCATAGGCAATGTTTGATAAGTTCATTTAATTCAAAACTTTTTAGAATTTTTAAATAGTGAATAAAACTTAAGTCGAATTATATGCACCGCAAACGTTATTTATGCAAGAAATTTGTCACCCTATCTAATCTGACTATTAACAATAAGACTAAGACTCTGGTTTGGTGTTCCTGAAACTTATTAAAGCCTCTTGTACAGTACTAAAAGAAGAACATTCAAGTTTTATCATAGACAATTAAGTAATGAGGCTGATGCCACAAAATTCGTATATTTAAAAATGATCCTACAATTCTGCCATCCCCTTCAAAGTGGTCCTTTGAGCAAGTTATACAACAGTTCCAGCCCGTTTTTCATGCTTCGTAATATTTCTAGAACACTGTGATGTCCGCGAAAACACTCGTTTTGATTTTGGGTGAAGAAGTGCTGAGACAACTATTGTGAGTTTTGACTCAGATCGTGTTGAAATAATCAGCTATCAACGTCAATCAAACAGCTTGGGATCATTTTACCAAACAGTCTTCTGCGACCAATCGATGCTGCTTTTGGTCCTCAGAAGCGTTCTTTGGAACCTAAATATACATTTTTTCTGAATATTGCACGGTTGGTACCAATATTCGAAATATATACCAATAGATAGAAGAAGATATCCTGGAAGGAAAGGGGAAAGGAATTTCCAGGCCGCATGTTTAGGTTTTAAAAACCAGTATTATACTTTGAAGTGGAATCGTTTACGTCAATTGAACACCTTTTTTACCTTTAACTGTGTTACTTTAAAGAACTAGGCTCTTGTGCATTCCTTCCTTCAAACAAATCAACGGTATTACTCGCGCCTCCAAAAATGCTCATCAATATACCCTCGAGAATAACTTCGGTCGTACTACCAAGTACAGAAATGCATTCTTAAGCCGTACTAAACGAATGTGAAATGCCGTACCACACTCTATCTTCCCAATCTTTGCAATATTCAGGTATTCAAAACCAAATTACAACTTTAACTTCTTTGTAACCCTTCCTTTCCTACTGCTTACAATCACTGTAACTTTGGCAAATAAAGGGTGCTAAAAACCCCTCGTATGTGTACGAAATCATCGACAGTTTAATATTGTAAGTTTTCTTTCTCTGCCACACTGTTTCAGAAAGGTTTAGAACTTTAGCTATTTGGTTTTGTAAATTTCCAGCACATTTTCTCATTAAACTATCAGTGGTGATGTCGGCGGTGGCGGTACGGGATGAGTTCGTTGAGTTGAGTTAGTTTACAGTGTGCAATAGAATTCTGCACCTGCGGAAGATTAATGAATCAACATTCACCTCGCACGGTGTGCACCACCACCATGCCACTGTATCAACCTCTCTTTCTTTTTCTCACTGTCTCTATCTGAGCAATCATACATAATGGATGGTGGTGTAACTGTATACGAAAACGATTCAACCCATATGGAGTGTTTGTTTTTGGGAACACTAACAGAAGTAATGGCAACCAGCAACAGCCATTTCCGGTGCAACATGGCGTAGCATTGTCGCTTTTCCACGAGGTCACATCTCCACAGCACTCGATATGAAAATGGATGTAAACCAAAACAGAATGTACGGCACTTAGGCAGCAAAACGTTTGTGGAATTTTGAAATTGTTGTCTTTCGCTGCCACCACCACCATTCGTCGCAAACATTGCCGCCGAGGACAATATTTTTGAAATGTAGCTTTTCAGTTCGTTTTATTATTAGAAGATGCTAAAGAAACAGCAGTAAAGTACTACGAGCTATTCGAGCATCGTTGGTTCCTAATGTTTTGACAATCTGTCGTGCCAAGAATTATTATGGAGTTGATTTATTTTCAAAAACTTAAACAACAACAACATAACGAAACCACGACGATGAAGAACGATTCGATGGTGAAAAAAAATATGATTCATAGTTTTTCGGTTCAATTTGTTAGGTTAGGAATAATGTAAGAGTCATGAAAGTACATTTATTCGGAATTCTTTATTATATTTGTGGAGGCAAAATGGAAGAACAAAAATATTTTATATGACATGTTTTGTCGTAAGGATTTGTGTACTATTTTTATATGTTTTTGAATATTTGTAACCATTTTGTAAGAAGAAAAACAAATGGAAATTGTTTGTCATATTTTCTTTTCGTGGAATCAAATCAAATATTGATGCAATGACAAGACATGGTTTTCTTCTCGACAGAGATGGTAATTTTTTGAGACACTGCATAAGTGAATAGCAGAGTTGTAAAGACTGCAGTCTTTTGGGTAATGCATTCAATTAAGTCGCAGTTAATTAACTAATTTTTTGAATGTAAGTTAATACTTCGACTGGGAAATTTAACTGCAAAAAAACAGTCAGCAGTCAGTACTTACTTTCTGACTTGGCAGTTAAAAAAAGCAGTTAATTGACTAAAAGTTAATTAACTGCAGTTCTTTTAACTGGTTTTAGTCTTTTTAGTCAGTACAAATTCTTTTGTACTGAGGTATTAGAATATTTAGTCAGTAAGTCTTTTAACTGCAGTTAATTAATTAATTTAATTAATTTTGAGAAAAAAAAAACGAAATACATATTTTATTTTTATATTTATCTCTTTACTTTGTTTTTTTTATTTACAATGTACTTTCAAACGACGTACTCCTAATAATCTTTGGACTTATAAAGACTAAAAAAAAGTTAATTGACTTAAAGTAAATTAACTGCAGTTAAAAGACTTACTGACTAAAAATTCTAATACCTTAGTACAAAAGAATTTGTACTGACTAAAAAGACTAAAACCAGTTAAAAGAACTGCAGTTAATTAACTTTTAGTCAATTAACTGCTTTTTTTAACTGCCAAGTCAGAAATTAAGTACTGACTGCTGACTGTTTTTTTGCAGTTAAAGTACTTTTGTAAGTTAAAAGACTAATGAAAAAAAGTCTTATTCGTGACTTAACTGCAGTCCCAAAAAGACTGCAGTTTTTACAACTCTGGTGAATAGTATGCTACCATTTTATTATGTTCCTTATTTCTATGGTGAAGCTCACTAAATTTTTAGGGCTCCATAATCTTGTTTCTTTCATAAAGAATTTCATAAATTGTGCAGGAATGAAACCAACTTTTTCTATAACAAATTAACTATTGGATTTTTTTGGAATTAACGACTTTGAATTTGAACTAGGAACATTGAACACATCCTTAATTTAATGGTAAATAATTTTGTTGTGGGATGTAAGAAAACCAAGACAATTATATATATATAGGTATAGTAATTGAATCTTTATGTCAAAATTTCAAGCAAATACCCGCAACCTGTAGGAGTAAAGTGGTTTAGTGGTTTTATTGGTAGAAAGTGGTTTAGTGGTTTTATTGGTAGAAAGAAATGTAAATTTTCACTCGACCAATAACAATTATTTTACTTCTTGAGTAAGCTTGATCTTTTATTGATGGAAACCAATATCTTTCCGGAAAATACGCCAAAACGTTGTCCGAGCGACGCTAAAATCTAAAGGATGCCCTAGGATTAACTAATATGGATCGTTTGCTACCGATATTTTAGAACGTTTGACCAACCTGTGGTCTCACTGACCCGAAACATCACACAATGAATAATCTCGAAATTTAATGTCTACTAGTGTGAGATCTACGAACGAAAATTGAAGTTAAGGCTATAAAAGTAGCTGTTATCGACTCCAAATTTTGACGGAAATGTTTTATAGTTTGCAAACGTCGATCACTAGTTCAAATACTTTACCAATTATGAAAATGTTGAATTTACTGAATGATTCGACGATGACAGTTCACTGAAGGGAGCGTTCATAAATCAAATTCAAAGTTGTCAAGTTCCTATTGAAAAACCCGATATTAGAATAGTCCATAAAAAGATTATTTCCGTCAATGTGAAATAGTCCCGATGGGTTCCGTCGATTGGTCGCCTAAATTCAAGACTTTTTTCAGATATGGAAGGAATCAGTTAAATATTTAGGATATGCAAAACAATGCTTGACGTGAGGCTAGCTTAAAGAAAATATTGACTGAAAACTTAATGAATCGATTCCTTCAAACATGTTCTTGGTGAAAATATGATTGATTTTCGTAAATAAAATTTAAGACCATCATGGACGTATCACGATTAAAAGAACCCGCAATATCTCACATTTGTTAAACTTAGCTTACACTTCGAACCAAACTTTATACAAAGACCGTTTGCATTTACAGGATTATTAAAAATTCAATTAATTTAAAATTGGAATTCTGCCGAAGGTTAAAAAATTGAAGCATTACGATGATTTTGATTTCTGAAGCTTCTTATGTCTTATCACACAACAACACATAACCCAAATCATAAAATGACATAAAGCCCGAAAAGAGAAACGTCGCATCGTCAAAAATAAAAACTTAGAAAATTTCAAGAAGTGTCATATCACCCAAACCAACTTCCAATGTTGTAATGCCCAAATTTAGAAATGTAATAACACCCAACATTTTTTATTTGGCAAACATTTTGGGTGGTTGCGAGCCTTGAGACGCTTATAAACAGTGAGCAATCCCCCTACATGGGCTCACTATATAAATTAGCGTAGATGCGAAGTTGTACGCAACATTTCCTTGCATATTCGAAATTTTAAGAAACATTGCATAATACTCGTATCTACCCTAAATCTTATAGTGAGCCCAAGAAGGGGGTAGCATGCCCCAAACCATTTCGTTTTAAGTCATTTTGGAAATTGGTCTTATTTCGCCTTCTGAAAGTAAAATAAAGCCAAACGTATTTACTGGGCCGGATTTAGAGGTCCAGAGACCTCGGGGCAATAAAGGAGCGGAGGCCCTCTTGCTCTAAATTATTTTCAAACTAAAGTAAACCGTTTTTTTCAATCGAGTTTTTTAATAAATAATTTCTTGTGAAACCAAGTAGATTTTCTTTAGTATTAAAAAACACATATACATAAATATAAACTGAAAAATGAATTATCTGAAATTAAATGTTGGGGTTAACGAACGAAACCTTTCGAGTTTTTTTCGCCGAAAAATCTTTGATGATTTCGTTGAAATCCAGTTCTGGGAGTAAATCGCTTTCAATGATCAGGAAATAGAACTTCGATAGACGGTTTTGTCCCATAGTGCGTATTTTTTATAATTTACATTTTTGAAAATGAGCGCTCTCCAGTGCAACTTGTTACCATCAAAACCAAATACATTCCCAATGTAATGTCGAGGTTTGGGATTGTAACTCTCAAATTTTGATTTTGGAGAATTCGGTAGTAAAATTGTTCCAGCGATTGATTTGTTCCATAGTCCTTTCCTTTTTGTATGGGTCAATCAAAGACACAAATTACACCAGCTCATTACCAAGACTAGGCTATAAATCATCCGAATACACTTTCACGATTGCCTCTGTTGCAGCGTGCAAATTTTTAGCTTTCATCTTCTCGATGTTATTCAGGAATCTTAATCTCGAACGTACAGCTTCAGAGGCATGAAATCTTTCAGTAAGAGATACAGAAAGCTGGTCAATCACTGGGATGAAGGAGGATACTTTGTACTTTTCCTTGGGTGGCAGATTTGAGTCTTGTCCTTTCCTGTAATCGAGCGGATTCATCCGCACAATTCTTGTTCTGGTGCGTGTGCGTGATTGTACATATTCATCAGTACATGCGATATTTTTTTGGCTGCTTTCTCGGTTTTATCAAAATCATTTCGTTTGAATTCCACGAATGATTTCAATGATTCTAGTGCACGCATTGCCGATTCAAGAATCATTTTCGGGTCTTGCAACATTTTGTTTGTAGCGTTGAATCGCTCCAAGATATCGTTCCAAAATGTTGTAAGAAAAGCGGTTTCGAGACCACTCATATTCTGAAGAACGTGCGTTGCTTTATTCCTCACGATGTCTTATTGCTCTTAAATGGAAGATAAGCTGGTAAGAGCTTCTTCGATTTTCGAATAGCCGTTGACTAAGGCTTTCGTAGCATCAGCTCGACAAGACCAACGATTGTTGCTGAACTTTTTCAAAACTAAAAACTGGCCACTTTTCTTTTCCGATAATTTCTCAATCAGAATCCAGCGCTGTAGTACTTTTGGCATGATGGTTAGTGCGTTAGACTGTCATGGAAGGGGTCTTGGGTTCAATCCCTGCCTGTGCCACCTTAATTTAAAATAATTAATTTTCGCGGGTACTGCCTCTTGCGAGGAAACGACAAATCCTTCAAGAGTAAATCTTGTCATGAAAAAGTGCTTTCTCAAATTAGCCGTTCGGATTCGGCCTTACATTGTAGGTCCCTTCCATTCCTGACAACAGTACTCGCACACAGGAATGGTTGAGAGTTGTAAGTCACTAGGCCCTGGTTCACAACGGACTGTTGCGCCACCCCATTTGATTTGATTTTTGAATCCAGCGCTGAAATCGAACGAAAAATAACTCTTGCAAATCGCTGCTTCTTTGGACTTAGAAGGCAATTGAAAAGTCAAGTCCTCTCTCGATCATCTAACATCACCATCTATAAGACAACGAACTGTACGGTCTGTACAGCGACACTGACCTAGTTAGCAGAATTAAAGTCCAACGGCTTTGATGGCTGAGTCATATAAAGTTAATGGACATCAATGCTCCAGCCCGGAAGGTCTTCGAATCCAATTCCGAATGAAGGCGCAGTAAAAGAAGACCGCGACTCAGGTGGCGCACTCAGGTGGGTGAAGATCTAAACCAACTTGGTGAGCAAACCTGAAGACAGATAGCTAGGGACCGATTGGGCTGGAGACGTATGTTGGTTAAGGCCCAGACTGTAAGGCAAAACTTTAATAAACTTAACCGAAAGTAAGCTAATGTCAAAACCGAACGAAAAGTTATCAGAAGTTTACGTCGAAACAAAAAGTAACCATAATGGATTTAAGTAACTTCAGCAAATTTGACGCGAAAGTTAACGAAATTTAACGAAACTGAGCAGAACGTCTATTAGTGACATATAAGGCTGTTTATTGGTTAGTTTCCTTAAGCTGGCTTAAGCTCGTTTAAGTCTATTATAGTTGGGACTTAAGTAAGTAAGCAAGAATTTGGTGTTGCTCTGCACTGGCTGTGAAAAACGTGTACAAATTCTGCACCAAATCACGATGGACAAGAGTTAGCAGCTGACTTTCCCACTATATTTGGAAAATGACCGGTAAATAATTTTTCTCCGAAATAAGATCCTGCATCCTCTTGTAATTGCCACTCATGTTTGAAGCATTGTCACATGATTTTAATATTTCATTAATGGTCGATTGGAGTAAATAAATATTGATAAATGATTTCTGTTATTTAAGATTAATATAATTTAATAATCATGTATGTACAAAGTACCGAAGGGAAAGATGTTTACTAGCGTTTACTAGTTGGAGTTTAAAAATAAAATTTTCCGAAGTCTCTATTGTAGGGGCTTCGGTTGCCCTCATCTCAATCCAGTTCTGCGTATTTGTTTCGCTTTCTTGACGTTCCGGGATTTTGGGCGGTCTAACTTTATCATTGTTTTAATGGTTTCGTTTTTGAGATACAATTTTTAACTCAAAATGTCGTGATGCCCAAAATAAACGCAAATATTCTGACAAAATGTTGAAACTCACAACATCTTCAGGGTGGTATGTCATTTAGAAATTTGGGCGTTATGACATTTAAAAAATTATCTAAGAATATGACATTGATTTTGGGCTTTGGGCAATACAAAATTTTTAATATGGAAGTTATTTTATTAAGCAATAAAACCAAATGTTTCTTTTTATTTGGAATTTCATTAAAATCGATAATATTGCCCAAATCGTACAGCACCAAAATTGTTTTGGGCGCTATTGCATTTTTAATTTGTGCGAAAAGGTTTTAAGCGAAAAGACCTTACGCCGCCCCCAAAACCACTTCTCCTTACTAAGCAAATCGATTATTAACAGTGAAAGGATAGGTCAATTAAAAATTAAAATAAATTGTATCAATTGTTGTGACTGCCGACTTTGGATTATTATTGAAATATTATTAACGTTTTTATTAAACTTTCAGTATTTTCAATTGATTCGTTGTTCAATTCAATAATATTCATAATATAAATTTTGAAGCACACCCAATATCACCATTTATAAAAATACTCTCCACCCAATCCACCAAAAGCAAATTAAAAACTCATTTAACATTCCTGATGCATTTGAAGTCAAATTATTTTCTAGAAGTCCAGATACATATATGTACAGACACGGTGCTTAATGCACATCAAATTATGCTTCATTTTCACACGTAGAAATGCCATCACATCACATCAAAAATTCAAATACGAAATTAATAATAATAATACTCGTAATTTCAAAAATCAATTCCACTTGTTCGAATTATTTCGTCTGTCATTCTGATATTTGAATAAAATCTCAAAAACTCAAATTTATGCAGGTTTGTAGATAGGGTTGGCATAATATCACATCAGGAATCATCTACACGTGCATAAATAATTTGAATCTATTTCACACGATTTATTCCACCACCAAAAGTGATCCACTAACTGAGTAGTTTCATCTGCATCTCCATCAGCAATGCAATGCACTGAACTAATAAACCATCAACCGCTCTATCAACTTTATGTATAATATCAAATACCGATATCTCGAGGCATATATGTAGATACGTTAGTTGGTTTGGCAAAGTAAAACTTACCCTAGATTTCTTGGGTTTATTCCAAAAATTTAGACAGAATGATTTCTAAAGCATAGTTGAACTGGTGATGGAATAGGTTAAAAACACTGAAAGAAATGATGAATCAAAATCGTTAAAATTAAATCAGCATTATTCTAAATGGGAGAAGACAAGAACGATGACCCTGCTTAAACTTACAAAATGTTCGTTTGTCAAAAATAAGCGCCCCTAAAACCCAAAAAGAGCATTGAAAGTTATAATCGAACAATTTACATCGCTTGAACATCGCTGCAGTGTTTCATGTATTTCGTTGTTTTATAGATATTTTTACCAACAATATTTTATCAAATTAGCCAGTTGCACCCAATCAAACAATTCGACAGTAATACTCGAACTTTCTGGAATCATTAATTTACCCTTAAGCTTAATTTCGGAAATGCTAAATACAGAGATTATTTCTCAAGAATGTGGAATGCTTTATCCAACTTGATTTTCTCCTTCCGCTTTGATAATCAAAACTTTAAGAATAATGTCCATCACTGTCACCTCTTGAATCCTTCCACTTTTTTGGGTAAGCAGAACTTTTCTGTTACTGATAATTGTAATTGGAAATTTCTTTCAGTACATATTTGCTGCTCTTGATTTCGGTGTAAATTTTTCATCTATCTTTGTGGGAGGTAGGAACTTTTTATTCTCCAACAGACAAAAAACTTAAAAAAACAAAAACTACTTCCTCAACTGGCGGTTGCAGATACAGTATCTATATCTATATCCTTTTTCAATTTTAGTATTTTTTTGCTTGTTTGTTTGTTTGCTTGCTTACTTGCTTGTTTTTGCTTTTTGTGGCTTATGTTGGTTTTTCAATTGCATACCTTGAATAGAAATCAATTTAGAAGTTTATTGCTTATGTTGGTTTTGTTTTTTTTTTCCTCAAGAATTTTTATTGTTTATTGCTTATGTTGGTTTTGTTTTTTTTTTCCTCAAGAATTTTTGTTTTTATAAAAAATAAAGTTAAAAGTTAGTTTGCTGAGAGGATATATGGAATCAGTCGAAAAATTTAACAAAGTTTTCTAATAGAAATCTACTGCAATGATATATGAATGTACTTTGTGCAATCATGCAAAGATAGATACTTCAATTGTTTGGAATTAGTTTAAGATTGTAAAGAAAAATGTAGGTGAAATGTGAAAGGATATGGGGAAGTCGTCTGAAAAGTTGTAAATTCTAAAAAAGTATTTTATAGGAAATCAGAGGTTATTTTAGTACTGTCAGCTTTTCCCCGCTTGAAATTTTTCAAGAAATCAGTATCCGCGGTAGTAAAGTATTCGCGTTACGCTTTAAAAACATTGGGTGATATGTAAAAGTTGTTTCCGAAGTAAGTGTTGTGCAACCCAAACCGCAAAGAAATTTCCAGACACTGCTATGCGAGAAATCAGTTTTCATACAAGACGTATTTTCAGCTCGTTGGCAACATTTAGAACAAAATTTTTCTATCTGGTGACCAAAAAATCGGTGCTGACATCATAGGATCAATGTTGTTCTCAAATAATACTGGAGCGACGTTTTGGCCAACATTTAGGACCTATTTATACCATATGACAAGTTTTCCATTCGTTAAAAAATTTTAACTCGAAGTTTGAATCAAAAATTATATTAGGATGGTAGAGAAGTAAAATAAAATGGATCATGAGTTATCGTCCCTCTGTTTAATTCATCCTAACACATTTTTTAGTCAAGAATCGACATTTTGAATTTTCTCAAAAGCGGCCCGCCAGACTTTCAATGAATTTTTGTGTTCTAAACTTGGATTTTTGCAGCATAAATGGGGGTCCGATAAATACTTAGCCTACAACAGAAAACCGGGCATTTTGAAATAGTTTCTACTTAGTCTCTCACTTCGAACAATTCACTCAGGGATTCTTTAATTTATTTAATCTGTTTAAACAGGTTTTCTCAAGGTTTGCAAAGTAGGCCTCCGTGGTGGCAATCACCTAATTATTCGACGAAAATGTCTGCCCGGCGAATAACTTTTTCAGGCCTGGGAATAAAAAGAAGTCACTCGGGGCCAAATATGGAAAGTTCAGTGCATGGTGCAGCAGTCGTCGGCCAATTTAGCTGTGGCAAGGGCGGAATTATGAGCCTGTTCGTTGTCATGGTATAAGAACACCGTTGGTCAAATCGGGCCAATAATTCGGCATAGTACAGAATTGTGACCGTTTTACCTTTCTACAGTTAGTCGATGTACAACATACCTTGTAAATCCCAGAAAACAGTGGTCATCAAATTTCTGGCTGATTTGACAGTCTAACCACTTCTTTGGAGCACGATCACTGGGTGATATCCACTGTTTCGGCTGTTACTTGGTCTTTAGTGTGCACAAGTGGATCCACTATTAGTCGATGACCATAAAGCGATGTAGAAACTTCTGCGAATCGCGCTAAAATCACGGTTGCACTTGTTGTCCGGAGTGAGCGAAATTGGCACCTATCTTGCCGACAGCTTTCTCATACCCAAAATTTCATGTGGAAAATAACTCATGAAAAATAAATAAGGTGACGAAATTGGGGTCCGTAGAGAACTAGATCCTAGTGACTTACAACATTCAACCAGTCTTGTGTGAGAGTTCTGTTGTCAAGGATGGGGGACCTACAGTTTTTTAAGCCGAATCCGAATAGCTTATTTAAGAAAATCTTTATCATGACAAGAATTACTCTTGGAGGATTTTTCAATTCCTCGCAAGAGACAGTACCCGTTAAAAAAAATTCAGAAGGCATAGGCTGGGATCCGACCCAAGACCTCCAAGAGTATGTAAGTCGGCCAAAGCTTAAAACCCCATCTCGACTACACACTATCAATTGAAGCCACCAAAACTGGTTCTCCAGCTTCACCCTATCAGTTCGGTCCCATTATGACACAGCCCTACTGAACAGAAGGAGCTCTGCTTCGCCCTGTGCCATGACGTCCCGATTGTATAGTAGTCGCCTATCCACGGTTCTTGGTAGATTAGCGGAATTGCCAATCTATACTGTATCAGACCGCATCTATCTAAAAAGAGGAATTCCTCGTTGCATAGGACCTCGGTGGAATAGTAATGCACATAAGAAGATTCGGCTGTTCGATATAAGTCGGTACAGCTTCGTAAACACTGCCGCTCGAACACCCGAAACTTCTCCATCTGGGAAGGGGTAGCACTGAACCACACAGGACAACCATAAACGATCATCGGGCGTATGAGGGCCATGTAGCAAATTACCTTCACTCTGGGGTCAAGCTGACTGCTAAAAAAATGCCGTTTCGTCAAAGCGAATGCTCTTCTGGCCCTGTTCAGAGCAGCATTTATATATCTGTCGAAATATAAATACTGATCTAACCAGATGCCGAGGTACTTCACTACACTTTTGTTCGCTAATGGCTTCACGTGAAGATCAACGATGGCCATCTTGTGCCAATTCTTGCACGTATCACTCGTGGCTTTAGCCAACGGAGTCCGGAATAGAATTGTATCCGACTTCTGGAGATTTATTTTCAGTTTCCAGTCGTCGCAATATCACTGAATCTTGTCAAAATCACGCTGCAAGAGAATTCTAATAACCTCAACCTTTCGGGCCGAAACTCGACCGAAGATTTGACGGGTTGGAGTAGTCGTTTTCCTGATCCTTTTAAGATGAGCTGAAGATCAACCTTCGTCTCTAAAAAGGGACTTGGTCCCGTTTGCTTGGCGATAATGGCATTTTACAAAGAATGGTCACTGAACCGCATGAAACAGTGGTCCTCAGATTGCCATTGTTTCATTTTGAAGGTAAAAGTGATTAAGTAGGGCTCTGTTTTTTAGGTCGTGGTTTGTCCGAATGCTAACATTCACCTTGTACACTTGCTGGAAAGCAGCTCCCACCGCCTCCACTTTTTCCTTCGGATCTTCAATTATATAAAAGTCATCGTCAAAGATGGATTCTTCTGGAACTATTTGCGCTGTCTCTTTCTCTTCAGTTCTTTGGAGTTTCAGACATGGAAGGTCATTATCGTTCTTCTTCCTGAATATCTTGTTGATTTTAGGTTACATACTAGGGTCACGGAATTAACTGACCGGATTTTGCGTTCCCAGTACGTGTTAATTGATAACCTGTAGTTCTCCTTAAACAACAGATTGACATTTTTTATTGACGACTTCAGTGTCCTGTGGATCTATAAGTCGTCTGTACAAGTTTTTGAATCCCAAGGAGAACGCATCTTACTGTAATTGTTGCAACGTATTCCTCCAACTCCACGCGTTCGTTTGGAATCTGCATTACAGCAGCCAGTCTTCAGTGACCACTTTTGTAACTTCAAGGGAAAGAGTCCACTTTTGTAGCTTCAAGGGGAAGAGTCACCATAGATAGCATCCAAGCGTTGTTTGATTTCGCTACGAAATTTCCCTTCTTAAAACAAGAATCGAATCATCTTTATGTGCGGTCAAAACAAAACTAGGGAACCGATTCAACTAGTAAATTTGTCTTGCGAAATTAGCAACCTCAGGTGGTTTGGCTACATAACTATCGGACCCCCCTCGTGTCAAAATTCATTTTTGGTGTATTTTGAAATCATCAAATCTGTGCAACAAATTCTTGGTGATATTAATTAGGCATCTAGAAGCTTGAGGGACCTATAACCAATATCATCCAATTAATCCATGAATTGATAAACATTGAAACTATCAAAATAGTCTTGGAAAATTGTAACAACGGAATTCTCTACTGCGAAGCCATCATGGACAGCCACTTCACTTAAGAAACTTTGTGTTCCATAATTAACAGAAAATTTTGTTCTTCCTAATAAGGACATACATATTACACGTAGCAAGTTTATTTTGTTTCCATTTCTAAATTAAACTCTTTTTAATATAAAAATAATGACTTAAGAATTTATCAGTTAACAGCAATTGTTCTTTCTCCATTTTCACTAACTCCTACACTGTTATCTGTCAAATTACGATTTTGGAATTCTTCGTCTTTACAATTTATTACCCAAAAGATTGTCAAATTAAACTAGGTTTTGATTTTGAGATACCCTTAAGTTCCTTACAATAGGAGTTTTGAATATTGTTTTATGAATTCGTCAACAATATTTCCTGTCAAAATTGCCTTATCTTTAACAATGAAATTTTATTATTTTCACTAAAATTTCTTAAAGAAGAGACATCAAAATCTCAACAAAAAGTTGTTCGAAAACGATAAGGAACAATTATTTGTCATTTTAACAGATCCTCTTTTGCTTACAAACAGTGACAACAATAAACAATAAGAACAAAAGATATAATCACATTTAAAAAATAACAATAATACAAATTTTAATGGTGCTGAATTAATTCGATTTTCAAAAATTCTCTCAGGAAATAATTTTCATTTATTGTTCACATTCAAAATCCTCTCGCATTTAAAGTTAAACGTTTAAACGTGCTTCCGCTTCCCATTGCCATTCCCACGTTCATGTTCTCATTCTGGTTCCGGTTCCTACATCAAATGCAGCTAATTAAAGAAATACCCCAGCTAATCACATTTGTGTTTCCTTTGTGGATTATAATGGGCTTAAAGTCTGTTTACTGACGCTGGCTTCTGGCTTCTAGCTCCTACCTCCTGTGCCTCTGACTCTGCTTTACTGTTCTGTGTTCACTTCTGTATTCATAGGATACGTTACCTTCTCTTGTCGAGCTCCCTTTCCCTGGATTTGACGTTAATACCAAATTATATTGTTTCCCCGTTAAGCATGTGTGTAATTCTGGGAATTTCAGTCGAATTACTTTGGATTGTATTACAACGGTATTTTGGTTCGATAATCTCTGTATGACTGAATTTCCATTTGAAAGTAGGTTGGAAATTTGCGTGAAATATTGGAATAAATTTGTGGTTGTGGTTGATAATTATTTAACGACATCGTTATAGATGGTAGCAGGGTTGCCATGTCCTGAACTAAACTTGATAGCTCAATTTAAAAATAGCCCAAAAATAGACCAATTTCAATTCAAAGTAAATTAGATTTTATTTTATTATAAATACAAGTATCAACATAAGTTTATTAATTAAAATAGTCCTTTTACAAACTTTACTCCTGGGAAGAAAACTATTGCCCAAAGTTCGATTTGGGCCACTTTTAGCCCAATTATGATTGGGCGGTTACATTTATTTTTTTTTAGTGGGAAAAGTTAAATAGCCAAATCTGGCAAGCCTGAATTTCAAAGAAGTATTTATATATATAGGCATATAGCTAGATTTAGCTTTGGAGTTGCCGCATCCTTTATGCCTAGTTTAGCTGCGGTTTAGGAAGAGGATGTTTTTTTTTTTGTTTTTGTGGATACTCGTATATATCCGGATAATGCCAAAAAGTAATTGTATTTGTTTCAATAAATCAATTGTATATTTAATTTTCGAAATTAATTTCTCTAACCTTTTAATTCTAATTCACACGCATTTCAAAAGGATTATTGGACAAGGTCCTTTCTAACCATAATTATGTAGATTATTGCATACTTAATCATTCAACTCAGAGAGCTTGATCTCGATTCTAGGTTATTGGCCTTGAGATAAATTCTTTTATATGTTGTGTGGGTTATTTTATGTGAATGTTAAACCGTGAGGAAAATTCTAATAGAGAATATAAAAAAAAAGGAAACAAAATTCCGAAAAGGCTGATAAAGGAAATGGTTTCTGGTTCCTGTTTGCACATTACCTATTTTCCTACTTACTTGGTTGAGAAGCAACTCTTGGAAAATACAATCCATCCAATATATAAGTAAATAGAAAAACAATAAAAATAAGGGAAGTATTTTCTATATCGATATATTGGCATCGCATTGAGGTGGAAACGGGAATGGCCATTTTGATTGATTTATTTTCTTATGCAATACGTTTTTTTTTTTTTTTTGTTCAACTTTGATTTAAACGGAAGGAAGTGTTTGAGCACTTAAAGTTATATTGCCAACAATAAAAACAAAATATGTCAGGAAGTAAATCTTTTTCTTTTTTTGTTATTTCGTTAGGGGAGTAAAATAAGGGTGGGCCTGAAAGTCCTGAAAAAAAGGAAAATTCGTAGAAATGGATTATTGGTTCTTGAATAAATAGGAATTTAGGCAGATATTGGCTTAAAGGCTGGTTCATTGTTGGGTATATTGAATTTCTGGATTTAACCAGATTAAGTGTATTTTTGGAAACCATAAAACATATACGAAGAAATATTATTGCCCATTCTTTTTGATTGGTGAAGGTTAATAATTTCTGTCCGTTATAAAATTTCACACAATTCACATTTTATTATTTTTATACATAAGAGGGCCACTAAAAATGTACGAAAGTTTTGAATTGACTTACGTTTCCATAGGCATTAGGTGTTTTCGTACAAAACCATATCGACCAAATTATAAATGTCATAGCAACCAAAGAAATTTTATAAAATTTTGTTATTGTACGGTTTTTGCAATATTAACGAACCTTTTTGAGTTGAATCTTTTTTAGATTGCATGAAATTCCAAATAATACGAAGCGTTTGGTATTATTGCCCAATAAAATAACGCCAGGATATTAAAAATGTTATTTCGGCCAAAAAGGGCTCTATCATAAAAAAAATTTTATAGAAGAAAATGCCACAAAGCCCAATATCAGTGTCATACATATTTCCCAAATCAATTTTAAAATATCATAACGTCCAAATTACTAATTGACATGTCGCCCAAAAGATTTCATCAGTTTTAGAATTTTCGTATTCTTGCAACTTTGTAGTTTATTTTGGGCACTACCACATTTTAAGTCTTAAATTAAGACATTACATTTAAAAAAAAATTACAGACCTCCTAAAAACTCGGAACATTAAAAACATTGTGCAATTGAAATGCCAATTTCATTGGGCTTTGTGACGTTTTCTAAGTGATAGTTTTGACGATGTTGCTCATTTGGGACTTAATGTCATTTTATGATTTAGATTGTGCGTCGTTGATTGCTTAGACCCAAGAATTATAATCCTCGTAATAACCAATATAAATATCACAAAGCTAATAAAACACAAATTCAAAATTAATTTGGGCAAAATGACAACTAACAATTTGGGCGTTTGTTTACTTCAAATTTATTTTGCATTATGATTTGGGCGAAAAGACCAAACGCCGGTTTTGTGTTTTAGAGCCTCATACAATTCTTTTAAGATTTTATAGGTCCGCATAGTACTAACATTTAAGTATTTGTGTCATGATGGTGGGTGCGTAGGACTGTCATGAAAGAGGTCTTGGATTCTTGTTTCTTCTAAGTTTTTTTTTAAATTGGGTACTGCCTCTTTTGAGGAATTTACAAATTATCAAGAAAAGCGCTTTCTATACATAAAAACTGCAGGTCCCTTCCATTCCTGAAATAAGTCACACACAGGAATGGTTGAAATTGTAAGTTACTAGGTCTCAGTTCTGTTCGGACTGTGGCAGCACTTAATTTATTTATTTGTTTAAAATCCAAAAGTATTGAAACTAAATACAAATTTGCCCTTCCCTTCATTTGCAGTTTGAAGTTATTTTCTTGCGAATTAAAGTACCAATGAGGTATGCCATCTAGTGTTGTATTCTTGCAACTGTCCTACTCTTAAAATCTTAATAAAAATTCTCCCTTGAGAGAGTCGTGCAAACGTCCTTTTTAACTTTCCATAGGAAGTTATTGTAATGGGTCCGATTTGTCAAATTGAAAATTTTCACATTTCTCGACGTTTATAGGTCCCTAGAGTCGAAATAAAAGATTTTTAGAAAGATGTCTGTGCGTGCGTGTGTACATACGTTTGTACGTCCGTACGTCCGTACGTTCGCGACGTTTTTTTCGTCGTTAATAGCTCATGAACCAGAAGAGATATCGATTTCAAATAAATTTTGCTGTACAGACAAAAAGGCAGAAAGATGCAGAAAGGGCTCTCAAGAAAATTGCGTGGGTGGTTTTTTTACCATAGCAGTTTGTAAAAAAGGTGAACATTTTGGTTAACCCTAAATATCTTACGAACCAAAAACGCTAGAGACTTGAATTAAATTTTCTATAATTTATTATAACGTGATACCAAACAGGTATATTTTTTGAAAAAAATCAATATAACGGTTTTTTTTATAAATCAATAAAACTGGAAAAAAAATTGTCACCTGCAATATTTTACGACTGAAATATGATTTCATCTCTAAAACAATTTTGTGCTACGAAGAATAATGTTTTTGATATATGATAAAATTTTGAGAAAAATCAAATTGACAGTTTTTTTTATAAAAAATAAAACTCTAAGAAAAACATTACTCATAGTTCGTAAAAATTAAATATCGATTCAAATATCTTTTCAAAAACTTGAAATTTTGGCTTCAAATTTATTTTATCTTATAACATTTTTCAACATTTTGAAAAATTTTGAGAAAAATCGAATTGACAGTTTTTTTACAAAAAATAAAAACCTAAAAAAAATGTATAAAAGTTGGTGAAAATTGATTTTCGACTCAAATATCTCTTCAAAAATTTTAAATATTGGCTTCAAACTAATTTTATCTTATAAGAAATATTGTTTTCAACATTTGGTAAAATTTTTAAAAAATTCGAATTGAAAGTTTTTTTACAAAAAATAAAACTCTAAAAAAAAAAAACAATACTAAAACTTGGTAAAAATTTACTTTCGGCTCAAATAGCTTTTCAAAAATTAAAAATATTGGCTTCAAACTTATTTTATTTCACAGAAAATATTGCTTTCAATATTAAGTTATTTGTATATAAAAATCTAACAGTCCGTTTTTTCATAAAAAAATAAAATCTACAAAAAATAGTACGCAAATTTGGTAAAAATTGATACGAGTACATATAGACAAACTTTTAAGCAAGACAAATGACAGACGGGATGGGAAGTTATCAGTGTGGGTCGCATATCAGCCTCTTTTTTTATTATGGTAACTGTCTTACTCTAAAAATCTTAACAAAAATTCTCCGTTGAGAGAGTCGTGGAAACGTCCTTTTGTTAAAGGGAATTTTATTCTCAATGAAGCATTTACGATGCACTTCATGTTTGTGCATAAAGCTCGAGACTTAAGGATAAATCTGAGGCTAGGCGCTCATGCAACTTTTTCAAAAGCAAATAGTTCGATCGTTAGTTGCCCAAACATAGCGCACAAAAGTAACTCTGAAATTAATCAACTAAATAAACTAATACTCAGGGAACATTTTTATTCAATTTTTCTTCATTTTTCTCTCTCTCTTGCACTTACCGCAGTTACCTAAAATTTCTTGTGATACAAACTAAGTTCTTGGTTTGAGGCGATCGTCTAGTTTGTGTCAAAACACAAACTAAAAAGTTGCTCGAATGGTCGACAGAATGGTTTCTACATGTGCGTGGACTCTCTTATAAGTCTATAGTGCTCAGTTAAGAAACCAAACACTTTCGAAATTAAAAGTTGCATGTGCGCGCCTAGCCTTATGGTCCCATTGTACATTATACGGTGCTATTAGGCAAGAATTTGATTTCTGTAGCCAAGATCGATCTCTACAGTTTAACACTTCAGGCAACAATCTGAGGAAATTTAGCACAAAGGGTTTAAATCATATTTAATTACAAGGTCCAATTAACTGAGAAATTGAAGGCGCACGACCATCTCTTATCGTTTCTATCGCTTCGCAGTTTGGTCTTTATTTCTTCTTGATTTGAGCAATAATTTTGAACAAAAATCAACAGCTTTTTCTTATCGGTCGATCCATTAGGGAACTCTATCACTTCTGAGATTAAGAAATCTCACGTTATTGTCAAGAAGCCAACCCATTAGTTGAAGCATTTTTCTTCAAAAATGAGGCTGAGAACAGAGTTTAGCTCGAATGTGGACTTTACAAAGACATCGTAATCAATTTTTCCAATTTGTTTTGTCAGCCGTTTTGTTGTTGTAAAATGACACTATTGGAATTTTGTTTTGTGAGAACCCGTTAGGATCGAAGTAAAGCCTCAAATCAGGCCTGCCAGGTTGCGCTATGTTAAAAAAAAAAAATATTCTTTTTTGTCAGGATTATTTATCTCAGTTTTATTTTTTTATTTTTTCTAAAAGTTTCTTGCCTTGTAATTTGTATTATCTTCCGATACGAAGTTCTTGTAACAATTTTCAATATTTCAAGGTCCTTAGAATCTTAATCAAAGATTCTTAGAGAGATGTCTGTGTGCTAAAATTAAAACCACTTTATCTCTTTTCACCCATAATACCCAAATACTGAAATGGTTTAAAGCCCAAGTTTGGTCACAAAGCGAAAAAAAAAACATCAATAAAACTCAAAGCTATTGTCGTAACACTTAAATAAATTTTAAATAAAAGAAAGTTCACATTTTTAGTTGACTTTTTAAGAAAAAGAATTTTCAACTGCCCATAGAAAGTTATTACAAATGGTCCGATTTGTCGAATTGAAAATTTTGACATTCCCGACGTTTCAAGTGCCCTAGAGTCGAAAAAAAATATTTTTAGAGAGATGTATGACCGTTCGTGGTACGTACGTCAGTTTTTTTCGTCGTTTATAGCTCAAGAACCAGGAAGGAGATCGACTTCAAATAAATTGTGTTATTCTTTTAAGATAAAAATGTAGAAAGGACTCTCAAAAAAATTGAGTGGGTGGATTTTTTACCTTAGCAATTTTAAAAAAGCTGAAAATTTTGGTTAATAACACCAGAGACTTGAAATTAATTAATATTATATATTATAACGTGATACCAAACAAATGTGTTTTTGGAAAAAAATCCAATTAACGGCTTTTTTTATAAATCAAAAAAACTGAAAAAAAATATTTGTCACCTCGAAAATTGTATGAACATAATTTTATCTCCAAACCAATTTTGTGCAAAGAAAAATACTGTTTTCGGTGTTTAATAAAATTTTGAGAAAAATCGAATTGACAGTGTTTTTTGCAAAAAATTAAAAACCTAAACAATAAAAACTTACAAAAGCTGGTAAAAATTGATTTTCGACTCAAATATTTTTTCAAAAACTTAAAATTTTGGATTCAACTTATAAGAAATATTGTTTTCAACATTCGAAAAATTATTAAAAGCGAATTGACAGTTTTTTTTATAAAAAATAAAAACCCAGACAAATCAATACTAAAACTTTTTTTGAATTTACTTTCGACTGAAATATCTTTTCAAAAATTAAAAATATTGTCTTTAACCTAAATTTATATCACAGAAAATATTATTTTTAACTTTGAGTAATTTCTTTTTATAAAAATCCAAATTTTCGTAAAAAAACTAGATCTACAAAAAAAAGTACGCAAAATTGGTAAACACTGATTTTCGATTCTCAATATCTCGTGAACAATAAAAGATATTGACTTCAAATAAAAACTTTTAAGAAATGCTACTAAAATTGGTAAAAAAAATGTTAACGACTAAAAATCTCGTTAACGAAAATAGATTTTAAAATCAAACTTTTTCACCATATGCAAAATATTGTTATTAATTTTTAAGACTAATTACAACAAACCTTTTAAGCAAGACAAATCGACAAACATGATGGGAAGTTATCAGTGTCGGTCGCATCCCAGCCTCTTTTTTAATTTTAAATTTGGGTTATATGACTTTAGCGAAAAGACCTAACACGAAAAACTAATACTAAAGTAAATTAAAGTATTGACTTTAAATTTATTTCATTTTATGCAAAATTGTGTTCTTAACGTAAGATAAGAAAAATTTAGTCGTTATTTTTATTTTAACTGCTGCTGAAATTGTTATTTTTTATTAGAAATGTCGGAAAAAAAACATATTTTGAAATCAAACTTATTTTATCATGTTCAAAATATTGTTACTTTTTTACAAAAAAAAACACACAAAACTGATAAGAAATGGTTCTGAACTCAAGTATTATGAGAATACAAAAATATATTGACTTAAACATGTTTTATCTCACAGAAAATATTGTTATCAAGAGTTTTTGAAAAATCAACATGGCCTGAAAGTTATCAGTGTAGTTTACATATCTGCCTCTTTTCTTATTTTATTTGCGGTTTCTGGGATACTATTTTCTTCAGTCTTCGATATTGTTTTTTGTAATTTCTGCCAACGATATATAAACAAACCAATCTACATAATTTTGGTACATTGAAAACAGAAAGCGTTACACCGAAAGTAGCCGAACTAGGAACTTATGCGACAGTAAAAATAAAAAATGAAAATGCACTTTTCCAATGGACTTTCATAGCCTTTATTTAAATCCGACTTCCAGATTAATGTATCATGTCAGATTTTTGAGATATTACTTTTTAAAATTCGAAAAAAGGTGATTTTATAAAACCTATAGGAAAGTTTTTTTCTATTTGAATCGATAGTACGGTCTATATAATTTAATATTTGAAGATTATTTCATGCAAATTTTGACCTTGACTGCGCATCAAATGGTCTATCGGTTAAGTCCAATGTTGGCATACTTTTTCCAACATTCGGCCGATATCTCATAAATAAGTTCAATGTTGTCTACCGATGTGTCAATTAAAAAAAGCACTCCACAAAATTCGTCTAAAGGCGTTAAATCGCACTTGGAGCCCAATTGACCGGTCCCGAACTTGAAATGAAATATTCACCATACTCGCCTCTCAATAAGTCCATCAGTCCATCGTTGTGCGTGCTGTGTGGCATGTGGCACCACCGTCTTACTGAAACCACATGTCATGCAAGTCATTCATTGTGGGCAAACAAAAGTTCGATATCATCTCACGGTAGCAATCACCATTCAAAAGTTACGTTACGATTCGCATCATCTTTGAAGAAGTGCGGTCCAATGATGCCACCGCCCATAAACCGCACCAAACTGTGACTTTTTCTGGATGCATTGGTAGTTCTTGTAATACTTCTGGGTGATATTTACTCCAAAATCGACAATTCTGCTTATTTAATGCTTAATTAAATGGAAGGAGTTCGCGATGAACTTTCTTAGGTTAGGTTGGAGTGGCTGTCCAGATATCATTGACACACGTAGACCTCAAGGGTCCATTGTGATACCACTAATGAGGTTACTCATGGGAGAGTAATGAATTTAACCAAACCATTTTGTACTTTTAATAAAGTTAGAGAGACGTTTTGTGTCAATCGTTGCCAGTTCACTGGTATTATCGAAGAAGGGATTACCGAGAAAGTAATTCCTTCTAATGGAGAGTGCTGGACATGTACATAGAAGGTGTTGGACTGTTTCCTCTTCCTCCTCGTCCATGCAGCTTCTACAGAAGTCATTTGTGTAGACCCCTAGCCTCAGAGCATGTCTTCCTATGAGGCAGTGTCCCGTTATTACTCCAATTATAGAACTTATACTTTGTCTGCTCAGTGATATCAAGCTTTTTGACCGTTTTAAGTCAATACTTGGCAATATTTGCTTGGTTGCCAGGCAGGTGACCATCTAGCATTTGCTGTTTCTAAAGCATATTGCTTGAGAAGATATTTGCATGTAGCAAGTGGTGTTCCTATGTTATGGTTTTTTCTAACATAAGGCAGAAGTGTTCCGTTGTTGGCGAAAAACTAAGTAAGATACTAAAATATTTAAAATTATAAGTCTTAGAGAAAGATTTGTACTTTGCAATATCATCATACAACTATTGTTAAGAGATATTTTGAGCTTAAATTTAGCCTTTAAAACCCTGTTTTTGATAACTTTTAGCAATTTAGAGGCGAGATTCGAGTTCAAAACATCCAAATCTTTGAAAAAGTATTGTTCTGTTTGTGCAACAGACGAAGAACATAATTTTATGGACCAGTGTTATTGATTGTTGGAATTTTTTATATTTCTTCAGATTATTGCAATTTTAAAATTAACCCTTCACTTTATTTATAAAATTGTATCTAATTTAATTTTGGACACTTTTAGAGCTCCCCAAGACAAGTTTAAATTCTGATCTTCTAACGCACCCAAGTAGGTCAAAAGTCTGTTATAGACTTTCCCACTGCGGATTTCCTACGCTTTCTAACTTTATTTTATTTTACTCTAATACAAAAAAATCTTTGAGCAGGGTTGACAGTAAATGTCAGAGAACTTGATTTCTTGTCTTCTTTTATATTGGATTTCCCATAGAATTAAGCTTAAACAGAAGAAAAGTTTTCCCTTAACACAAAAAAAAAATAGAATGTCCAAGTGTTATCTTTAGGATTTTGTTTCATATAGACATAAAGACAAGACTTATGTTTATATAAAAGTCATGTTGACCTAGTTGTAAAGTTTTACAAAAGACACACAAAAAAACGCAAAATTTGCATCACAAAACTTCAAAGTTTCTTTTACCGTACTCCCTAAACCTAACCTACCTAAATTCTTAAAGAAAACTTAACCCAGTTTTAAATTCATTCAACACAAAATTAAAGCAAAAATTCTCGTACATCTTTTTTGTCCTTAACATTCTCTGTCCTAGGAAGAAAATTAAACTAAAAGATAAAAAGGATACGAAAATCCTTGAAACATTTTGCCAAACACTTTAAATAAAATACAAAGTCAAAGCAAAATCATCAATCGCCAGGAGCAATATCCTTCTTCCGCAGTATACATTCAAAATAGAAAAAAAAGTAACTATATACCACATTGCCACTATTGCACATTGCAGAACGGAACCGGAAACAAATTACTTTCAGGTTCGCACAATTCGCCATACAAATTAGTATTTCCATTTCCTCATTTCAATTCTCTGTCGCAACGTGGTGCCGCTCGCGCTTCTGCATACATGCCAGATGCCATTTGCTTCGAATAGGTGTCGAGCTTAAGATAATACCACTATGATTTGCTAGGAACTAAGAGTGAGAAAGAGAAGAGAGATGGAGTGAGGGAGATACAGGAAGGAGGTTGTATATGTGTACATTAACAAATCGTGAACAATTTTTCTCAATGGAACTTTAATTTGGTGAAGCACAATCGGTAATTGAACATTGAGTGTAAGGCGACCTTTTCCATATACCAAAACCTGACGACCTTTCCTTTCCCGCCTTCTGCTTGCCCCTTCACCATCGGGTTGAAATACCCAAACATATGACTCGAATGTTGGAAAATAGTGAAATTAATTAATTTCGATAGAGACTCCCGCCGCCGCCGTTACCAATGTACATCAATAGTATGTAACCTACGAGTGTATCCTTTTAGAAGGGAAGCGTGTGAGCTTGTCCTGTGCGATAGGAGATAGGTGGGGGTTGACCACAGAAAGAGTGAAAAAGGATATGGATGGTGGTGTGGGAAATTATTGTTCGCAGTGAGTGCAGCAATTCAATGCCTCAAGTTCTATTATTTTGCTTCACAAGCAAACAAATATATGCAATTCATGTGAACTGGTCCTGCTCTGGCGATGATGATGGTGATGGAGGTTGAATTCAACCCAGGCTGGTTGCTCCTCCGGTTGTATGGAGTTTTCCTTTTTTTCGTTTGTTCATATTGACAGGATATTTTCATTTGCAAAATGCGGATGGCAATCGGAAGAGGTGATCATGAGGCACTCAGTCTAGGTATAACAGCGGACTGCACTGTCCTGCATAGCACTGTACTCCAATGTACTCTTATAATGTTCAGATTCAGTACCCGAGGTGCAAATTGCTTTCAATCCGGGGCGAATAATTTTGGGGGCTTATTTTCAATTTGTCCAGCATTTTGGGGTTAACTGATTTTTTATTTATTTTTTTCGTTTTTGTTTTTTGTATTTGAGACAGGAAAGGTTCGAGTTCGGTGTTGGGATTGGGATTGGGATTGGACATGGGATTGAGCTTGGGATTGATGTTGGAATTGGTGTTGTGTTGCACGGAAAAACTGATTAATGCTCTGATGTGCAGAAGAGTATTATAGGTGAACATCGGAAAATACCACTGTCATTTCAATTCTGTCACTAATTAATTCGGTAATCACTGCATCACGGTGTAGTTATTTACGGTTTAGCGAGAATTCCTCTCATGTTTCTGTATCAAGTGTCGATGTGATGTTTTTTTTTTATCCACTGTGCAACATAAACTGGATGAAATTTGTTCCGACATTTTAATTGATAGGTTTTTTTTCTCAAATTGTTCGATTGGAATATTGAATTGGTTTTGTACAAACGAAAAAATCGGTATTTTAATCAAAATTACCACTCTGTGATGAGGGATAAATGAATTTCATTATACCATCAGTGTTTAAGCTTTGTTTGAGCCGTTAAGCTGTTTTTATTGAAGTTTTTCTAAGGTTTGTATCTTTCAGACAGACAACAATTTTATTTTAAAAACGGTTGTACCGAAATTCATTGTTTTTACTGTCCGAAACTTTTAGCAAATTACAATTTTATTTGTCTTTTTTACATGTTTCACCGCAACTAGTCTTTGGAAAGAAGCAATGTTTCACTTCATTGCTTTAAACTTATACATTTATATTTTCTTCTTCTATGAACACATCCAATCCTCTTTAAATTCTATCGTAACCATTACCTCATTATGTTGCCAATTGAAGACACAGAGTTTTTCTTGAAAAACTCATTCGCATTAAAATGGCGCCCAACGAAATTTCTCAAAATAAAGAGTAATGGACCAAGGTGACTCCCTTGAGGTACACCAAAATTGACTTAAATTTGACTTAAAGGTGCAACATGGCACTATAATATCTGTCTTTAAAATATGACGAAATACACATAACGAAATGGTATAGTTAATTTCAATACTACTTAATTTATTAAGAAGAATTAAGCCTTGCTAAATTCTGTAAAGATGCAAACGGCTTGAGAGTGTTTTTCGAATGTATCTTAACAAAAAGATGAGAATTGTAATAAATTAGTAATCGTAGATCTTAAGATTCACAAACTCATTTGTTTATATAACAGAAGAACAATTCGAAGAAGACATTACGTCACAGGCAAGGGATTCGAAAAATTTAGGATTAGCAGACAATTTTGTTAAATTAGTACGGCCTTATTTATAGACTTTTTTTACAATAAGCACACACTCAAGGGGATATTACGACCCTTATTATGCAGGGGCATAGTGTGCGCACTAGGAAGAGAAGAGAGGGTTTAAAAGGAGATTTCGATGCACATTGGTTTTGAATTCCTGAATATTGCAATAGCTGGGAAAGACAGAGTGTGGCCAGGCATTCCACATTCGCGTAGTACGGCTAAAGAACGAATCTCTGTATTTGACTGGGTTTGAGGGTATACTGATGAGCATTTCTAGAAGCGCGAGTATTACGGTTGAATTGTTTACTGGGAAGAATGCAGCTGGCTATTTTAATAGAGTATAAGCCGTTTAAATAACGGTAAAAAAGGGTCAGACAAGAAGTAAATGAGCTCATGATGATATTATCATCAATCAACTTAAATGCTCTACGTTCAATACTATCCAAGAAGCTTAAGTAAGTTGCAGGAGCACTAGTTCAGAGATGGGAGTTATACTCAAGCTTTGGGCGTATATAAGTCCTGCAGATAACAGTTAGATCAGAAGGGGGTGAACTATTTCTTGCATCACCTAAGGAAACCCAAACACTTTGCGGCATTTTTGGCAACATCGCGTATGTGATCATTCCACAAGAGGTGGTTGGTGACACACATACTAAAAATATCGATGTGTTCAGTCTCGTTGATGCAAGTGCCATCCATGGATAACTGCAAGGGGGGTATATCTCGCTTTAACGATACAAGACATCATTGCGTTTTCGAAGCATTAAATTCTACGCTGTTTTTTTAATCCCCATTGAACAATGCTGTTTAGGTCGGAATTTAATAGGCCTATCATATTTTATCGTTGCAGTTCCACATCCGAAGAAGAAGGATGTGAGTCTGAAAACGAATATGAAAAGCTAAGAATACTATTGTCAGCGAAACAATGTATTGGATAGACAAGAGATCATTAATGAAAATGAGAAAGAGTGTTGGAGATAGAACAGAGCCCTGGGGCACACCAGCATTTATTGTATTTTTTCAGACTTGAATTAATCCAATACTACTTGTATTGAACGATCCGAAAGGTTATTACTAATCCAATGAAGCAGGGATTCAGGAAAACCGAAGAGTGCCTGATGCCAAAATATATCAAATGCCTTTGAAGTATCAATTGCAATAATCTTATTTTCTCCAAAGCGATGTAAAGATTTGTTCCACTGTTCGGTGAGTTGAACCATGAGATCACCAGTGGACCTATTGCTTCCAAAGCCGTACTGACGGTCATTAAGAAGCTTTTGATCTTCAAGATATTTCTTTAACTGATAATTAATCAGCGTTTCCATGATCTTGGAAAGAATGGACGTAAGTACCTGCACGGTTGGTAATAATAAAAGGTTGAGGAAGATTTTCCTTTTTTGGGAATAGGCTGGACAAATGCCGTTTTGCATCCGCTCGAAACAAGACCTGACAAGGAGGACAGATGAAAATGCTTACGCAGTGTTTTTGCCAGCGTTGAAGAACACCTCTTCAGAATAATAGTTAGGATCAGGACCATCGGATTTATGGTGGTTTAGATATCTAAGGACTCTTGCCACAGCACGAGTGCGAAAAAAGATTGGTCCCATAGAATCACGAACTCGCTCACGTACAAGCGGAGTTATAACACTCACTGGCACTCTTCATGTTTTTTACAAATGACCAACAAATTTTTCTGCCTTTTTGACATTGCAATATTTTTTGCCGTAATTTTTGTTCATGTACAAATTTGGTCCGTCGAATATGGGTGTTGCAGGCCTTTCTGTACGGTTGGCTTTATAACAAGGGAAACTTACCTCTTTAACCCTAATAACCTCTTTACAGCTCGTATCAAACCATGCGTTTTCCTTAGGTCTGATACTTTCAACCTTGTTAGGTATAAAAGTTCACATTCCCAGGAGAATTAAACTTGTGATCATATCAGCGCTGGCGTCAACGTCACTTTCGAGGAAGCATAGTGGCCAGTTTAAGATCCTGAAATAATTACTGAGACCGTCCCAGTTGACTTTCTCATATAGCCAAACGGTTCTTTAGAAGCTCTTTCTTTAACTGAACTGTTTTGACACGAGAAATTTGTTGACGTACTGGGAACTTTGAACATTTAAAAAACTCATTAAAAAATGAAACACAAATAGGAAACAAAGGAAACATATGACACATATTTTTCAACATAAATGATGGTATTCCATCAAAACCAGGTCTGAAACCTTCATTAAGCTTTAATATATCTTGACGTATATAGCTCCCAGAAATCAAAAAATTTGTTGATAGAAGTTTTTGATCACCACTTCTGTTACAAGTTTTCACAGTTTTAAGTCCTTGTTCAGTTTTCCAAACAATCCATTATTGTAAATAGCAAACATTCAACTTATATAATGAAACTTCAAATTACATCTGACATTTTGACACTTTTTAACTACGAAATGAACGATCCTTTAAATATTTAAAGAACCAGAACGAAAGAGGTTTTCTATAGCTCTTCTCTTGCTTTTATATGACCATTGTAAGAAATCAATTTCAAATTATCAATTGAATTAGTATCGCTTTTGTGTATTTGTATAGAGCACCGTTTCTTTTCCTATTTCCCATATCAGTTAAGACCAAGTGAATCGAGTCTAAAAATAAAGGAAGGAAATCCTTTCTTGTCGCTTAAAAGAAATAAATCGAATTGCCAATGTACGAACTCGTATGAAGGTATATATATCACAGAGGATTGACAAACTCACATTCTCGTTTAACCATATCCTTGGGTTTGTTCAATTGAAATCAATGACGACGACGATGACGCTTTAGAACAAAACGCGAACGGATCCATGGGCAAATGAATGAAAATCCTGATACCCATTTCCGTTTGATATTTTCTTTCATCATCATTATATCTATCAACGTCATTGTGTAACCAAAGACAAGTATACAGGAGGACTCAAAGGAGCCATATACTCACTATTCTAATGGAAAATGCACTCTATACCCGGTATCACCCAATACCACCCTGAAGAGAATCCTTTTTCCCTTTAAAACAAAAACAAAAGCGAAAAAAACTATTAAAACAATTTTAAACTCAGAATAGCACATTTAACCTTCTTTGTTTTCTTTTTGTTGCCCTTTCTCTCTGTGAAAAGAATATAATATACCGAGTTGAGAATATACTGACAAAAAGATATTTCATTTCTAAATTGAATCCAGAAAAAAGGAGAAAAACAAGAGGAAGTAGAAGAAGTCGAGGAAGGATCTCGATAGGACCATCTCCAGCTCTAGAAGCTCTCTTTTCTGTGTGTATACAATTTCACTGAAGATACATTGCAGAACCACCATAAAGTGTGAATGTTTATGGGTGTTTCGCTTCCGGTTTTTGTAGGAGTTGACCACTTTATTGGATCGTCCTTTTTTTTATTGGGTGGCGTATCCTCGCCTAGGAGCGTTAGATAGGTAGGCATATATACATTTAGATATCATTCACTCACAGCAGGAAAATCAAAACAAAATTGTATTTTTCTGGCTATATACGTTTTCGTATGCTGACATCGACATTGTGAGCCATGAGGGAAGTGTAAAAAGGATTTTCTGAATGTTTACATAAAAAAAAGAAAAAAAAAAGAAGAAGAAAAATAGAAAAATATCCTTTTATGTGTTTTGAGGGATCTGTGGTATTAAAGCCACTTGTTTTGTGTTATATATGTTTCTGTTTTGTTTTTCTTTTTCTTTCGGATGTGATGGTATACCCTCATATCTAGTGATGTTGTAAGTGACCGACCCTTTTTTGTATGAATTTGTAGATAGTTTATTTCCTATTTGACCTTGGTTTAGACCTTAAAATTTATGCAAATAAAGATACCGTCTTTGAATTCTTTTAAGGCAAGGGTATAAATTTGGTTTATGGATGATGACTATTTTAAATTTGAAGAAATAAAAAGATACTTTACAGGAAATATACAAAAACAAAAACTGATAAATCTTTAATAGCAGAGTGGAGAAAGCAATTTAATAACATTTCATAATGATACCCTTCATTAAATTACAGTCAAAGGGAGTTGATAAGCCTCAATATCAGTATAAGTTAGTATAGATTGTTCTTTTTAACTATACTTTGAAAAAAGGCATCATTATGTGAGATAGTAAAAGACACAAAGCAAATATTTCAATATAACATAATTCTGAACAATACAATCTTTTCAGTATAGACATTTCCAATAAGAAGTTTCATTTTGAAAAAGAAGCTATTTGGACTGTTATACCTTTTGACATAGTTTTATTTCGAAGGCTAATATAATACAAAATAGAAGCCAAAAAAGTAACCCAAGCTGTATTCTAAATAGTAGCTCAAAGAGGAGACGAAGCAGTATCCCAAATAGTTGGCCAAATTTTAAGGGCCGATGTTAATTTTGAATAAAATACTATTATTTGGAGAATTATTGTCATTTCTTTTTATTAGATAACATTGGTATGGTTCAGTTATGTACAGAAGAAATGGCCACCGTGACCTGGTGAGACACCTCCGTCCTCTATCCGATATGGTTCAAATTTTCGATGATGCTAATGAATAATTTAGGTTCTATGTTGTTTATGTGCCGAATTATCGCTTTTACCTTTAGCTCTTGAAATGTTGCTACCTTAGAAACTTTCTTTCAAATAACTCCAATGAAAGAAAGAAAGAAAGAAGTTTAACGCAGTCAAGTCACATGAACTTGGCGGTCAATCGACATCGCCACCACGTGAGATAACCCGGCCATTAAATTTGTCTCGTAAAAGAGCCAATGTAACAGTGTAACTGCCTGACCGGCCTCAATTTTGGAAAAAGGACAAAATACGGCCCTGTGATGCTGCCAGCTTCTAAACTATTTACAACAAACAGTAACTCTTTGTGGGTGTATTGTTTGTATCGGTAAGCTAAAAAAATTTGTACACAATTTTTCACATTTTATGCAAATTGGACGATTAAATTGGCCAACAAAAAATCATAGAATCACGAAAAAATGTCAAATGCAGAAAAAAATTACGTTTAGTTGTGGTTAACATTTAACATAGGCCCTTAAATTGTAATGACCCTTTTATTATTAAAAGCAGTAGCCCAAATAGTAGCTCAAACAGCAGTCCGAAAAAGTAGCCCAAACCATAATCCAAACAGTAGCTCAAATACTGGACTAATACCAAAAAGAGACTGGGATGCGACCCACACTGATAACTTCCCATCCCGTCTGTCGATTTGTCTTGCTTAAAAGTTTGTCTATATGTACTCGTATCAATTTTTAGATTTTTATTTTTTTATGAGAACACGGACTGTTGCATTTTTATATAAAAATTACTGAATATTGGAAAAAACAATATTTTCTGTGAAATAAAATAAGTTTGAAGCCAATATTTTTTAATTTTTGAAAAGCTATTTGAGCCGAAACTAAATTTTTACCAAGTTTTAGTATTGTTTTTTTTTCAGTTTTTTTTTTTTTTGTAAAAAATCTGTCAATTCGAATTTTTTAAAAATTTAACCAAATGTTAAAAACAATATTTCTTATAAGATAAAATAGGTTTGAAGTCTGACTTTCAAGTTTATTTGATTTGAATCCATATTCAATTTTTACCAACTTTTGTTAATTTTTGTTCGGTTTTTAATTTTTTATAAAAAAACTATCAATTCGATTCTGTTCAAAATTTTACTGAATGTTGACAACAACATTTTTTGAAAGATAAAAGTAAATAAAAGCCAATATCTCAAAGTTTTTAAAAGATATTTGAGTCGAAAATAATTTTTTACCAACTTTTGTTAATTTTTTTTCGGTTTTTATTTTTTTTGTAAGAAAACTGTCAATTCAATTTTTTTCAAAATTTTACTGAATGTTGACAACAAGATTTTTTGAAAGATAAAAGTAAATTAAATCCAATATCTCATAGTTTTGAAAAGATATTTGAGTCGAAAATCAATTTTTACCAACTTTTATACATTTGTTTTTAGGTTTTTTTTTTATAAAAAAAATGTCAATTCGATTTTTCTCAAAATTTGTCTTAATGTTGAAAACAATATTTTTTTACAAAAATAAATTAGTAAGAAGCTATTATCTCAAAGTGTTTAAAAGATTTTTGAGTCGAAAATCATTTTTTACCAACTTTTATTAATTTTTTTTTCGGTTTTTATTTTTTTGTAAAAAAAACTGTCAATTCGATTTTTTTCAAAATTTTACTGAATGTTAACAACAATAGTTTTTCAAAGATAAAAGTAAATTAAAGCTAATATCTCAAAGTTTGGAAAAGATATTTGAGTCGAAAATCAATTTTTACCAACTTTTATATTTTTTTTTTAGGTTTTTATTTTTTTAAAAAAAAACTGTCAATTAGATTTTTCTCAAAATTTTATCAGATGTCAAAAACATTATTCGTCGTTGCACAAAATTGTTTTAGAGATGAAATCATATTTCAGTCGTAAAATTTTGGAGGTTACAAATTTTTTTTTTTAGTTTTTTTGATTTATAAAAAAAACTGTTATATTGATTTTTTTTCAAAAAATATACTTCTATTGTATCACATTACAATGTATTATATACAATTTAATTCAAGTCTCTAGCGTTTTAGGTTCGTAAGATATTTAGGGTTAACCAAAATGTTCACCTTTTTTACAAACTGCTATGGTAAAAAAACCACCCACGCAATTTTCTTGAGAGCCCTTTCTGCATCTTTCTGCCTTATTATCTGTATAACAAAATTCATTTGAAGTTGATATCTCTTCTGGTTCTTAAGCTATGGACGACTAAAAAACGTCGCGAACGTACGGACGTACGAACGTATGTACGTACACACGCACGCACAGACATCTTTCCAAAAATCTTTTATTTCGACTCTAGGGACCTTGAAACGTCGAGAAATGTCAAAATTTTCATTTTGACAAATCGGACCCATTACAATAACTTCCTATGGGAAGTTAAAAATAATCATTTCAAATTGAGGCAGCCAAAGTTAATAATTCCATGACGAAACTCTTCAAACCCCGTTAAAAGTCAGAGAGTGATTTTAAGTTCAGGTAAAAGATGTATTTCTATAAAAGAAAAAATCGCATGAGATTAGGTTTGGGGTATTTAGAGCCCAGTTATAAGTAAGCAGTCATACCAAAATTGTTTTTGGCAATTTGAAAAGAATTTGTCGATAAAATGTCGGAATTGTAAAAACTGTTAGAGGAGTTCAAGGACATCAATTAAACAAAATTAAAAACCACAGTATTTTGTTAAATTCTTATTCAACTGACGTGAATAAGAGTAAATTAAGGCCAAAAATCTTTAAATTGCAATCTAATATGACAAGCTCTATTAAATTATGGTCTGACATAGAACATAACCTTTTTCCCTAAATGTTGATTTTTTTATGGACAATTTTTCGCTAGAATCTTATTATTTCAAAAACTCAAGCCTCATTGAATTGAATTGAATTTTGTTTATTGAACATAATATATACAATTTGGATCTTAAATAATATGATACTTATGATTAATTTACATTTGTTGGCACATAAGGGGCCTATAGCTAACGTTATACATTGGCTTAAGTTTTACAAAAATAATATGAATTACATGTCAAACAAATTTCAAAAGTCAGCTGATTCATCATTCTCAGGTTGTTCATTCCTGATTGTCAATGAACCTCATCGAATAACAGAACTGTCTGTTATATTATATTTTCAGTATAAACTGAATGTGAATTATAACTTTAACTAAATACATGAATTAATTTATAAATAACTTTAAGTTCATCCTTGTGATTTAAAGACATTCCATTAATTTTGTTTTCATTTACATTTGCAGAGCTCTGAAGACAACGACATCTCAAGCCATGTCCGGAGATCTAACTCTAGACGGTGGTCAGCGTGAGCATCCGCTTATAACCAAGTTCGAGATCCTCAATCTAGTGCCCGATGCAACTGGACGTCAGTTGCAATTGTTCGAAGACGAATTAGCAATAGTTCGCCATCGATCACAACAACGAAGACGACCACGCTATCCATCGACCAAGTGGCGACGAGTTGGTCTGATTGCTGGCAGGAATGTTCATTTGGATACAATTGTCTGGCCAGGAGGAGACATTGTTGTCTCAGGTAAAGAACAACGTCGTAAGTCTAACATTAGATTGGCCCTCTACAGCGTTGCATCTTCGATAGGCCTGTCGGCGAAATCACGAACGGTGTTTCGTGTTGTCACTGCCTTAGCGCCGCCATTTGTAATGGCGTCCGAATTGGATGAGGACGGTTTGTGTTTGCGTGGATTGCCTTGTCATCGATTGCTGCCAAATCGAAAGCATAATCTAACGATAATGTTTAATAATATTGAGACTCAGCAAAGGTTTACGCAGGATGTATTGGATCATGGCGGCAAAGTGCCTTCCGATGAGACGGATAATTTTTCAAATCCTATGTTTGAGTGAGTATAAGTTTAAAATTAAGTCAATTCATTTTTAATTTACTCGTATTTGTAAGCAATCCCACTTCTGAACAATAAATTCTTCCCACAAACTCAACAAAAACAACAAATCAAAACAAGTCTACGTTCTAATTTTGAATATTCTATTATTTAAAGTTTTATTCACATCGGAATGGGAAATTCCTTAATAACTTTGAGTTTCGTTTTAGTGATTTAAATTAAGGAAGTGAGTGAGGGAGGGGAGCTAAAACATACCAATCAACATTTTTCCCAGAAATTAAACGTTTTCCTCTTGAGAATTATTTTGGTATGTTCCCCAAGTAGTTCGTTCGTTCGTTCCTTCGTAGTTTAAGAGCTGATGTTAAGTTTGTTGAAATTTCAAATATTTATTAGAAACTTCATACAAACTTAAGGAAAAAGTTTATAAACGAACGATGACGACGCACAAGGCACAAGGCACCCATCCAATAAGGAAGCAATTTAAATTCTCTCTTAAATACTTGGTTTGGCTTTAAGGAGTTTTACTTGAACCATCAACTTGACAATATTATATCGATTTTGTTTGCTTCACACAACAAAGTCGGGCTAGAAAGGTATTTTTTTTTAATTATAATCATTATGAATTGTTTATGAGAAGATATACGATAAATTTAAAAGCTTAATTTTTCCTTGTTTCTTTAAGGAAGGTTATAGAATCATTACCGTAGTTTAAAAGAAACAAATAAACATTCAATCCGAATATAAAAGTATCAAAAAGACGATTTAAAACAAAGAGGACGTATACGGGTTCAAAGATTTTGATCTTTCTTGCAGAACATCAATGTAAGCTTTATGGAAGTTATTACTTCTAAAACCGGCACATTAAAGTTTTCAAATTATATAGCCTAGGAATATTTTGTCGTTAAAAAACTTTGACATCTTATAAGCTTCGTTTGCTATTTCCTCTTTAAACTATTTTAAAGAAGCCTTATCGAAAATCTAAGGTTGATAATTTACACGTCGAATTAACAAAAGTGGTTTTAAGTAATATGAAGGTTCAAAAATTAAAGATTTGAATACTCATTGTTGAACTTTATTGAATTGTATTCCTTTGGATTTAAATGGAACGTCTTTGCACGTTTTAAAGAAGTAATAACTTCTATAATATTGATCGAGAATATAATACTAAAACATCGTTTCTGGTCGACGTCAACTTAATTCTTCTCAAGAAAGCCAACTGGGACGATCTCAAAAACTAACTTCAGGATCTTTAACTGGATATTGTGCTTCCTCAATAGTGACGTTGACGCCAGCGCTGATATGATCACAAGTTTAATTCTCTTGGGAATGGTAACTTTTATCCACAACCGGGTTAAAAGCATCAGACCGAAGAAAACGCATTGTTTGATGCGAGCTGTAAAGAGGTTATTAGGCCCAAAGAAGTAAGTTTCCGTTGCTATTAAGCCAACCGTACTGAGGAAAGCCCGAAAAAGTTCAAACAAGCCAGGAAGGCTTACAACGCCCATATTCGACGGACCAAATTTTTACATGACCACAAATTACGGCAAAAAATACTGCAAAGGCAGTACAAATTTTTGGTCATTTGTAAAACATATGAGGAATTCTTCTTCTTCCTCGGTTCCTACGCTCATTGTGAATGACACTCCATTTGTAAGCTCTTTAGAGAAAGCAAATCTCTTGCCAGCCAGTTCGCCGCCAATTCAACGCTGCCAAGTGTGTAATGACTCCGCCTGTACTTTAGCGAGTTAGTGATTCTATGGGACCAATCTTTTTCCGCACTCGTACTGTAGCGAGAGTTCTAAAAGATCTTAATATACATAAATCTGCTATTGTTCTGAAGAGGTGTTCTTCAACGCTGGCGAAACCAATGCGTAGGCTTTTTCATCTGTCCTACTTCTCAGGTCTCGTTCCGAGAGGATAGAATACTGCATTTGTCCAGCCCATCCCCAAAAAAGCGAATCTTCCACACCCTCTAATAAATGACCGATTGCACTTAGGTCCCTTCTTTCCAAGGTCGGAAACGATGATTAATTATCAGTTCAAGAAATATCTTTAAGATCAAAAGCTTCTTAATGACCGTCCGTTTTAGCTTTGGAAGCAATAGGTCCACTGGTGATCTCATGGTTCATCTCACCGAACAGTGGAGCAAATCTTTACATCGCTTTAGAGAAAGTAAAATTATTGCACTTGATACTTCAAAGCATTTGATAGAGTTTGGCATCAGGCTCTCTTATCGAAAATGCCTGCTTTCGGTTTACATGCATCCCTGCTTCATTGGATTAGTAATTACCTTTCAGATCGTTCAATACAAGTAGTATTGGATTAATTTAATTCAAGTCTAAAAAACCATAAAATAAATGCTGGTGTGCCCCAGGGCTTTGTTATATCTCCAACACTATTTCTTATTTTTATTAATGATCTTCTATCTGCAACATCTAATCCAATACATTATTTCGCTGACCATAGTACTCTTAGCTTTTCATATTCGTTTTCAGACTCACATTCCTCTTCTTCGGATGTGGAACTGCAACGACAAAATATGATTAGCTCATTAAATTCCGACCTAAACAGCATTGCATAATGGGGAATAAGAAACCACGTGGAATTTAATGCTTCGAAAACGCAATGCTGTCTTGTTTTGTTAAAGTGAGATACACTCCTCTTGCCATTATTCATTAATGGCACTTGCATCAACGAGACTGAACACCTCGATATTTTTTTTAGGAATGTGTGTCACCAACCACTCCTTATGCAACGACCACACACGCGATGTCACCAAAAGTTCCGCAACGTTTTTGGGTTTCCTTAGGCGGTGCAAGAAATATTTCACCCTTTCTGATCTGGCTGTTATCTACAAGACTTATATACGTCCAAAGCTTGAGTATAACTCCCATCTCTAGGCTGGTCCTCCTGCAACTTACTTAAGCCTCTTGGATAGTATTGAATGTAGAGCATTTAAATTGATAGATGATAATATCATAATAAGTTCATTAACTTCGCTTGAACATCGTCGTAAAGTCTTTTGTCTGACCCGTTATTTTAACGGTTTATGCTCTAGTGAAATATCCAGCTGCATTTCTCCCCTTAAACAGTTCAACCGTCATACTCGTGCTTCTAATAATGGTCATCAGTATACCCTCGAGCAGAACTTCAGCCGTACTGTCACATACAGATATCCGTTCTTTAGCCGTACTCCGCAAATTTTTAATGCCTTACCACACTCTGTCTTTCCTTGTCATTGCAATATTCAGGAATTCAAAGCCAATGTGCATCGACATCTTTAGTAATATCCCCTGCTTAGTGCTTATTATAAAAAAAGCAAAAATATCTACAAAAGTGTTGTTGTTTTCGGTAAAAATTTTAAAACAATAATAGAGAATAGAAGCAAAACAACGTTTCTAAGGGAATAGTCCCCAAATTGTAATCTTACTAAAAATCGGCATTTCTCAAGTTATGCCCGAAGGTGGCCCTACAAATATTAAATGTTAAGTGTTAATGTAAAAAACCTTATTTTATCCTGAAAAAACAATCAACGTTGTAACCTAGCAAAACCTTCGGAACAGAAAAATTAAATAAGCTTAAGAACGCCTTATCGAAACTTTTAACACATTTAAACGGCTTTCAACTCTTTATAGAATATTGAAAACAGTTTTTGAAATCTCTTGTAGAAAATCAATGCAATCTTTATAGAAGTTAAAACTTCTTCTTTAAAACAGGCTTAAGGAAGCCATATCGAAAACCAACAGAAATTGATAAAAAAAAATTTAATAGTGAGAAAATCTATTTGGAAATCAAAAATTGTTTCATGTTCCGCATAGAAACCCAAAGGAAGCTTTTTAGAAGTAATTACCTCTTTATATTGAAAAACTGATAGTACAAAATTTAGAAATAGTGATTTTGGTTTATTGGACTTTCGAAAGCCTTCTGTTCATGGTATAAGAAGAGTTCACGTTCCTTTGCTTCCTCCTAACACACTGTTTTCCTCCTTTCCTTGTGCTTTGTTTTGAAAAATTCCTTCCTAACCAAAAGTAGTTGTAGTTTGTTACACATCCTCATTGTTAAACAATCTGCTATTTATGTGTACATTAACTGTATGTAGACTTTCTACACGACGAACTACAACACCAAAAAGGCCAACAATAATCAACTTTCAACTTTATTTCGGTCTTTCTGATGTCTCTTCCACTTTAATTACAGAACAAAATGCTGTTATGGCCTTTCCATGGATCTGCTCGACAACATTGCTACAGAATTGGAATTCGAATTTCATTTGTACATTGTTCATGATGAATTATTCGGTGCTAAATTCTCGACACTGAATGATTTTGTACCCAGAAGAGCCGCCTCACCTAAAGGCGGAGGACACAATCATGATACTAACAACAACAATCGACAAGCATCAGGACCATCACCATCATCAGGAGTCAAGGAGCAACAACAACAAAACAAACAGCAAGAGCATCATCACAAAACAAAAGATGCTACATTGACGATGGACGACGTAAACGATCAATATCCTGCCAATTCAGCTGGTGCCACTAACCAACAACAGCAGGAGAAGGAACGGCAGCAACAGCAACAACAACAACGTCGATATCACTCACCCGAAGGACGAACTCGCACTCGACGTCAATCTTCTTCTTCTTCTAGCAGTGGTAAGTGTTTGTACCTATAACCTACATATATACTCGTATACACTTTAATCAATTGGAATATTGGCATGAAAGTGTGTAAATGAATGATATTGTGTGTGTTTTTGTTGGTGGGGGAGGTTGTTGTACCTTACCTAGTATATCCTGTCTAAAGGAGTTCAATTAAAATCCCTTTTTGTTCAGCCAGCTTAGAGCGTGAAAACAGCTTGAATAGCAATGAATTCAACTTGAAGAAGGTGCCGTCCTCGTGGGTAAATAATGTGGGTGTCAAGCAACAAGGACGAATCCTTAAAAGGCATAAACGTCAGACAGCCATCATTTCAAATGGAAACTACAACCATGTCGCTGGTTCTTCTGCTTCAGCTTTTAATTCTGATTCTGCATCTACTTCTACTTCTACTTCAGCCTCTGCCTTTGCCTTTACCTCTACTTCTTTCTCTCCCTCTAATATCGTGGTTAGTGACGACGACGACTTTGACAACATTGACGCCATCCAGGCACCCAAGGATGTGGTCGAGGATGTATCACTAAATGACTGGGTCCTGCTAAATGATTACATTGATGATCAAGAGCAACTAGAACCAGATGGTGCAATCAACGAGGACGCCGAAATGGAACTGCCATCATCAGCAGCACCATCGCAGTCGGCGGCGGCGTCGCGGTCTTCGGCGAATGGCAAGCGAAGTACGAGAGGATTGCCTTTGTTCCTTTATTTGTTAATTTTCATTTATTTTCGTTGCATACTTTTTGTCAATAATTTTAATTTGCCATTGTTCAAGTGAATTCTTTGACAGTTTGAACTAATCCCCCCCCTTAATGTCATATTTCATTGCAGTTCAGTGGAACGGAATAATTGGTGATTTAATATCCGGATCAGCAGACATGTCATTTGCACCTCTAACAGTCTCAAGGTAAGTACCATTTGTCCTGACTCTTACCATGTCTCTTCTGTTTCGCTGTCTGTTGCTGATTTAGCCTTAGAGATGATATACACGTAGGGATTTGGGGCTCTGTCTCTGATGCTGATGCAATTGAAGAAATTCAAGTGTGTCAATAGCAAGGAACATTCTCGAATTGGAATGCCATATGTCAAGTGGATGTCGAGGATTTTGTGATTCATATTTATACGAGTACAATATTGAACTGTTGCATTTGTATGCATAGCACACAGTAAGGTTGCTTCTATAACTGCTTTTGATTTTAATCGATGCACAAGAGGCAGCACTTGTACATCCATACTTCATAAGTCCACATGTGCACACATTACGTGTGTTTTCAAAATATTAAATTTAAAAAAAAAGTGAAAAAGGTTGAAGGATTTTGAGAGAAGAGAAGCATATGGATTTGATAAATAGAGGCTTGATGTTCTTTGCCCTGAACAAGAGCGACATCTCTGGGTGGAAAATCTAGACCGAAAGAGAGATATCTGTAGTCGTATCCTTTCGAAATTTTTTAATGAGGTTATTTTAAGAGGAAATGACATTTTAAGTCAACATGAATGCATCAGTAATAATTCTGAATATTAAAGTTCAGCTTTTAACGGTAGCGTGGAGCCGTGTTGTGCTATGAATGGTCTTTTTTAAAAATCAGACTAAGATGTGATGTTCAGGGAATGTATTGAATGTGATTTTTTTAATTATATGAATAATAATGATTTTACAAGTATGAAGGTGTACACCCACTTTGGTTTAGGGTTAAGTGTCAAGATAAGACTCTTTTTCTGTTGTTAAGTGTGAGGGCGTTGGGTGATGCTGAAAATATTTGAAAGTAGATGCTTCACGTTTACCTTAACAAAGACAGTTGGAATCCGAATAAAATATAACAAACTGATGACGGGCAATGCATTTTTAAAGCAATACAGCTTTTTATGAACAATTTAAAATATTTCAATCACACAAACACGTTTCAGCTAAATAACGTCAATTTAATACCAACAAACTACGATTCAAGATTAGTTAGTTGAGTTTCAAATGAACAAACAATTCTTCTCCAACCTGAAAAACGTATTTTAATGAATCAATTGCAGACATTAGTATTTTTGGCAAGAAAAAATCAGCTTTAAACTTTAAAGATAAAAAGATCACACTTTTGAAAGTATTTTTTTTCTCAACTTAATCGTTGTGTTCGATCTTTTAGAACGGATTTTTGAAATATCATGGTCTTATGAAGATAATCAGGTATGACACAATTTCTGAAAAAATTCCAATCTCTAAATAAATAATCAATTTCTTGAGTTTTGGAATTATGATAAATGTAGAACTTCGGGGTCTCAGAAATTAGAACTCAATCTAGGATTTAGAAATGTTTTAACTTTTCGACCCAACTTGCTTTAAGCTATGTTTTTTTTTTACTTAAATTGATGCAATCAGAATTTTTAATCTTTAGTGATAATATAATATTAGAAAATTAATTTATCGATATTAACTGGACAAGTACGGCTCCTTACAATCTTAATGTTTGAAGATTACTTCATGCAAATTTTGACATTGACTGGGCTTCAAATGGTCTATCCGTTAAGTCCAATGTTGGCATACTTTTTTCAACATTCGGCCGGTATCTCATAAATAAATGCTTCAATGTTGTCTTCCTATCCGTCAATTGAAGCGGGCTTGTCTGAACTTTAATATAGCACCTTAGACTAAAAGCGTTAAATCGCACGATCTAGGTGGCCTATTGACTGCCGAACTTGAAATAAAATGTTCACCGAACTAGCCATAAGTCAATTGTTGCGCGTGCTGTGTGGCATGTGGCACAGTCTTGTTGAAAGCACATATTATCATGCATGTCAAACTCTTGCATTTTGGGCAAAAAAAAAGTTGGTATCATCTCACGGTAGCGCACACCATTCACAGTTACGTTACGATTCACATCATCTTTGAAGAAGTACGGTCCAATGATGCCACCAGCCCATAAACCGCACCAAACTGTGAGTTTTTCTGGATGCATTGGTAGCTCTTGTAATGCTTCTGGCTGATATTCACTCCAAAATCGACAATTCTGATTATTTACGTACCCATTTAGCCAAAAATTAGCTTCGTCGATGAACACAATTAAATAAAAGAAGCGCGCTATGAACTTTCTTAACAGAGCACACATTTTGATAATAATATTCAATAATTTGCAAGCGTTGTTCGTTTGCAAAATTATAGAGCAAACTGAAGATGTTTGACAATGAAACAAAACACGAAACGTGCGTCAGCTGTATAAACCAGTGTTGCCAATAAGATAATAGCTAAAAAATTACCCTTTATTTAAAATCGTAAAAACTAGGAACCTTAAGACTTCATAAGAGAATAATATAAGAAACCCTACCGGGTGCTGTGAAATAAGTAAATTTTTTTTTTTATAAATCAGAGATTTAACCGAATAAAAATCAATAGTAAATTTACTCCGAGTTCTTATAAAATTATAAACAGTAAAGAAATGCTCGAGTCCTAAATATATTTAAAGCAAAGTGTCAAAGACAACAAAGAATTATAAGATCGGGCCCCTGTTTTCACAAACTCTTTCCATTTTGTAACATCGCATCTTTTCGCAAACTAAAATTTGCAAAGTGCTCTTTTGCTTCACTAAACAAAATACTTTGCAAACTATATTTAGAATTTTGAAAAGCTTTTCATTAATGTGAAGAGTAACTTGAAAAGTTGTCAAAAATTAATCAAAAAAATAAATAAACCATTTTTTAAATGAAGAAGTAAATAAAAGTTAACAAGACAATGTACAAACATGACCTTAAGATGGTAAAGAAATCGAAAAAAGTGGGTCCACCGATCCCGACCGTCTGTCTGTCCACGTCTTTACAGCCCAAACCATTTTGTCGATTGAGTTCAAACTGGGAAATTAAGGTTAAAGCTGATCGGCGTAAGGCGATTTTTTTTCAATTTGTTTGGTCAAAATTGAATTTTATAATTTTCTCAAAAAGAAACTGATAGGTTTTTAATAAATTAGATATTGCATTATTTTTCTTAACTTGGCTTCTTTCAAGAAAAAAGGTGTTTGAAATTTTTAACTTCCCATAGGAAGTTATTGTAATGGGTCCGATTTGTCAAATTGAAAATTTTGACATTTCTCGACGTTTCAAGGTCCCTAGAGTCAAAATAAATGATTTTTAGAAAGATGTCTGTGCGTGCGTGTGTACATACGTTTGTACGTGCATACGTTCGCGACCTTTTTTTCGTCCTATATAGCTCAAGAACCAGAAGAGATATCGACTTCAAATAAATTTTGTTATACAGGCAGAAAGATGCAGAAAGGGCTCTCAACAAAATTGCGTGGGTGGTTTTTTTACCATAGCAGTTTGAAAAAAAAGGTGAAAATTTTGGTTAACCCTAAATATCTTTCGAACCAAAAACGCTAGAGACTTGAATTAAATTTAATATAATATATTGTAACGTGATACCAAACAGGTATATTTTTTGAAAAAAATCAATATAACGGTTTTTTCTTATGAATCAATAAAATTGAAAAAAAAAATTTGTCACCTGCAATATTTTACGACTGAAATATGATTTCATCTCTAAAACAATTTTGTGCTACGAAGAATAATGTTTTTGACATATGAGAAAATTTTGAGAATAATCTAATTGACATTTTTTCATAAAAAATAAAAATCTAAAAAAAAACATTACTTAAAGTTGGTAAAAATTTAATACCGATTCAAATATCTTTTCAAAAACTTGAAATTGAGGCTTCAAGCTTATTTTACCTTATAAGAAATAATGTTTTCAACATTTCAAAAAATGTTGATAAAAATCGAATTGACAGTTTTTTACAAAAAATAAAAACCTAAAAAAAAATGTGCAAAAGTTGGTAAAAATTTATTATCGACTCAAATATCTTTTCAAAACTTTAAGATATTGGCTTAAATTTACTTTTATCTCTTAAAAAATCTTGTTGTCAACATTCAGTTAAAGTTTGAAAAAAATTGAATTGACAGTTTTTGTACAAAAAATTAAAAACCGAAAAAAAAATTAACAAAAGTTGTTAATAAATGTTTTTCGACTCAAATATCTTTTCAATAATTTGAGATAATAGCTTCAAACTAATTTTTTTTTGTAAGAAATATTGTTTTCAACATTATGACAAATTTTGAAAAAAATCGAATTGACAGTTTTTTTTACAAAAAATAAAAACCTAAAAAAAATGTATAAAAGTTGTTAAAAAATGTTTTTCGACTCAAATATCTCTTCAAAAATTTTAAATATTGGCTTCAAACTAATTTTATCTTTTAAGAAATATTGTTTTCAACATTTGGTAAAATTTAAAAAAAAATCGAATTTACAGTTTTTTTTTTACAAAAAATAAAAGCCTAAAAAAAATGTATAAAAGTTGGTAAAAATTGATTTTCGACTCAAATAGCTTTTCAAAACTTTGAGATATTGGCTTTAATTTACTTTTATCTTTCAAAAAATCTTGTTTTCAACATTAAGTTAAAGTTTGAAAAAAATCGATTAGACAGTTTTTTTACAAAAAATTAAAAACCGAACAAAAAATTAACAAAAGTTGGTAAAAAATGATTTTCGGCTCAAATATCTTTTAAAAACTTTGAAATAATAGCTTCAAACTAATTTTATCTTATAAGAAGTATTGTTTTCAACATTTGGTAAAATAAAACTCTAAAAAAAAAAAACAATACTAAAACTTGGTACAAATTGACTTTCGACTCAAATAGCTTTTCGAAAATTAAAAATATTGGCTTCAAACTTCACAGAAAATATTGTTTTCCATATTCAGTAATTTTTAAATAAAAATCCAACAGTCCGTTTTTTCATACAAAATTAAATCTACAAAAAATAGTACACAAATTTGGTAAAAATTGATACGAGTACATATGGACAAACTTTTAAGCAAGACAAATCGACAGACGGGATGGAAAGTTATCAGTGTGGGTCGCATCCCAGCCTCTTTTTTTGTTTTAAAAACCAAAACACACCACGAGTACTACTACGTTTTTCAAATACAAATTCTAAAAAATTAAGGTTTTTTAGGAAATTAAATGGCGGTTAAATTTTTGAAAACAAACTTTTTTTGCAGGCAGTATATACAAAATACAGGCAATAGTTTTAAACAGATACTTTGGATACATGAGCAGGTTCGTGTGCAAGTTTTTGAACAATTTTAATTTAACAAACAACATGAATTTTGAATTTAGGGTTTATGCGTTGATCTCAATTTTTTATTTTAACTTGATAGTTTGTAGCAAAAAAACGTTTCTTTTGAAAATCTGTTGTAACTGAAACCAAAAAGTTAAAAATATTGACCAAAGAGTAGTAAAACCAAGAATTAACTTCGATATCGGAAATGATTTTTAGGCAAAAAAGAGTTTCGACAAAAGCAATTTTTTGGAGGATGTTAAATTATGCACCTGGATGAATAGACATAGAATTACTAATTTTTTTAAGGCATATTTTTAATCTTTATAAACCCAATCTAAGATGAACTTTTCAAAATACAAATTAATTGCACAGTTATTTTTTAAATAACTAAAAAACTTTTACGTTTCACTTTTCAAATAAAGTCTGAACAATTGAAAAGCGAAACGTCTTCTCAATTTGATAATTTTGTGAAACAATTTGCAGGTTATATTTTGTTCGTATTTGGTGAAGGGTTTTAAATTAATTTTCAATAGTTTGTTAAGGAATTGGACGTAAAGACATTTCCCCTTTTGTTTATCAGTCAAGTTCCTATGAAAAATCCAAAATAGTTATAGCCTCTCATTTTCACTTAAATTTTCTTATTGGTCATGCGAAAATATTTTAGTTTTTTTGTCAAAACAAATTTTTGGTATAATTTGCAGGCCCATATTTAAATTCTTAAAGTACTTTTATTTGTTAAGTTTTATTAACTTTTGTATTCATCTTAAACTGCAAAGTGTCGAAGCTGTTTTCTAAGTCTTAGATAAAATTTAGATAAGTGCTTGATTGAAAAATTAAATATTTTAATACAAAAAAAAAAAACAAGCAAAGTCTTACCCCTTCAATTTTTCAAAACATTAATCAAGTAGAACGAGGAATCAGCTGACTGTATATTATCGGAAAATTGTAGAATTTTTGTGGGTATATTTTACTTTTAAATTCACACATAAAATAAGTGGTTTTCGAACAATTCTTTAGTAAAAACGCGGTTTTCCGAAAAAACTATACCCTAAACCTGTTTTTTTAAGTTCACGTAACGATTGTATTATGTTTTAAAGCAATATTTTGTTTGAAACCAACCCTTAATTTTACTGTTGCTGATGTATATAAAAAACGATCATTTTGCATTCACATACCGATATCTTAGCGGATAATGCTTAAATAAAGGTTTTAAAAAAAAAGGCCATTAAGAGGTTAAGTGAGAAAAAATCCGTATTTCCGAAAAAATATATCTGTTGTTTTCTTGAGATGACTAAAAACAGTAGGAGTTATTTTGTTTACATGTTAAAGGTATCTTAAAATTTTTGATTTTTGTTCATCTCTTAAATTTGGTGAAAAGGGTATTTTTGCAAAATTATTCAAGATTGATTTTGATCTTGATTATTATAGCTAAAAATATAGCATTATTTGTTTATCTTGTTTTTTTTTTTAAGATAAAGCATTTTAATGATTAACCAGAATACTCCCAGTCCCACTCTATTACCTTTTTTCCGGAAATTACCCTTAATCCCAAGAGTGTAATATTCCAAAATCTTTTTCTTCGAAAATAAACTTGATGACAATTACAGCCTATAGTACGAATCCTGAAGATGATGAGTTAATGCATATATCCTTTCATCATCAGTCTCGAAACTTGCTGTCAGGTTTTAAAGACCAAATATCTTAATTTCAAAACCAACTGATCTGCTTTCAAAAAACAATTTTGTATATTAAGGGTAGAAGCTAAATTGTCACTTCAGGATAATAAAAAGCTCAAAGTCCTGTGTCTTACATCAAAAACTAAATATTATTTTATCTCGCAATACAAATCTTATACACGTTTTCAACTGACAAGTTGTGATTTCGTGTTCCCTTTCACCATTTTCAAAAAAAAGAATACCCAAAAAAAAGCAGAGAAAATCCTGAGAATAGCTGATTTTGTACTTTATTCAATGATCAAAAATCCATTCATGCATACAATTTAGCCCAACCAAAGTAGTTCTGACTTTATTCAAAGCCACTCAACTGCTTTAAGGTTAGCTATACAAGTATAAGATATACAAATGTATTTAGTAAAGGGAAGAAAAACAGAAACCACAAGGATAATCAAATTGCTGCAAAGAAAACGTTGCCGTTGCTCGTCGTCCTTCTTCGTGCTTGGCTCATAGCTCATGATGGTCCTTGACTCCCATCATCATGAAGAATAGCAAGAAAGCAAGCAAGCAAGTCGTGCAACAAAAATAAGAATCCTCAACAAAACAAAGTGAAATAAACGAAGTAAATTCAACCGCAACCACAATCACCAATCTGTCGTTTCCAATTTGCACTCTCTTAATAGGATTTGCATATCAAATCTTAAGAAAACGAACAAGAATGAGAAGAAAAAAATAAATACACATTTCTCTTGTCAGAAGAAGAAAAAACATCCTTTTCGTCCTTTCGTTTTCTCATCCTAGTTTATTTCTCGCTTTGAATTCACAAAAAGGAAACAACATTTACCCCATCATCGTTTCTCGAGTTTCCTTCCTTAATTGACACAATTTAAGAATTTTCAAAAAAAAAAACAAGGACGAAAAAGAGAATGTCCTTTCACATCTCTAAAATTATCCCCATCCTTCTATTCCGAACTCCGATTTAATCATCACGCATTCCAATGTACTTTCATATACGTGTGCTTCCGTTTTGTATACCTATATATATATATTTTACAGGGCTCGTGCCGAGGTAATTGACTTCAGTGCCCCGTACTTTCATGGAGGTGTATCCTTGTTGGCTGCGCCAAAGAGGAAGTCCGAAATACCATTGCTGGCCTTCCTGTTGCCATTCTCTCCGGAGCTTTGGATTGCCATTTTCACGTCACTCAACGTGACAGCCATCGCTGTGGCTATATACGAGTGGTTAAGTCCGTTTGGGCTTAACCCTTGGGGCCGGCAGAGGAGTAAAAACTTCAGTATGTCATCAGGTAAGTGCATAGCTAATATTTACCACCATCACCCTACATAAATGAACTTTTACCCAAAGTAAACATTCGACCATTTATTCCATGTGGATGTTATGTGGATCGTATCATTATTGTATGATGTTTTTATTATTCGAACTTTCTTTTTACTTTTTTTTTTCATCTCAATTTTTGCAGCACTTTGGGTTATGTGGGGATTGCTCTGTGGACATCTGGTGGCTTTTAAGGCTCCCAAATCATGGCCGAATAAATTCTTAATCAACGTTTGGGGTGGTTTCAGTGTGATATTCATTGCTTCATACACAGCGAATATAGCAGCGCTTATTGCGGGGTTGTTTTTCCACAATTCCGGGAATACCCCCGAAGTGTCGGTAAGTACTTTGAATATAAAAATATATACATACATACTTTCTTTGTCAACATATCCTTTTTATCCTGGTGCGGTGTTATTGTTGGTATATTATTAATAGCAGAGTAAAGGAAATTCACTTCAATTGGATTGAGTCAAAGGTTTCTATCTCTGGGGAGAAATCTAGCACAAAGTTCTTGAGAACGAAACATGAATGGTAGAGAAATGTTCATAGAGTCACTGTGGCGTATGTGGAATATTTTTTGTTTTTATTATTTTTGCTTTTTTTATTACTCTTTAGGGAGAGGTGTGGTTTGTCTTAAGGTTTGTCTTTAGAAAAAATAAGAAAAAGTGTAACTACACAAGAATCAGTTTGTTCCTGGTTTTATGGGATTTTCTTCTTTCTTCCTTTTTTTTTGTCATCCCAAGAGTAATGTGTAAGACTTTGTCGCAGAATAAACTGATTCGTAGGAGACTTATTTTTATTGGGGTTTTCGTTGGTTGGAATTTAAAAAAGGAAGAAATCATCACAATGATTTTCAGAGAGCTTCTTTGTAAATAGATACAAATAATTTGTATGTTTTTATAGATTTGGTTTGTCAACAGAGGATTTTTACGTACCACTGGGAATATTAATAAATGCAGACAGTTTTTCATTTTAAAATAAAGCACAGGCATACTTATAGTGAAAAAAAATTACATTTTTTGAGACACATAAAAGCCAAAGATGTCATGTTTGAGTTTAGGAGCTTGTCAAAAGTCATAAAAATCAGTTTAATGGATTGACAACGATAAAAATGTATTTCTTTTTGTTGAATTTAAAATGTAAATTTTATGTGTTTTTACTCGTAGTAATTCGAAACTATTCGCAACAATGTTAATATAAGAAGAAAATAAGGGAAATCTGAGTGTGGTAAGTTTGTCTCCTCCAATGATCTTGATTAACATTTGTATCCATTACTTTTATCATATTTAGCAACTCTTAATATTAACCTCTCTTACTTTGATGTTCTAGTTTAATAGAATTATTATGAGTTACAAAATGTTGGATGTTCTGAAAAACATGAGAACAATATTAAAAATTTTATTTTATTATTTTGTGAGGGTAAAAAAATATCTTCCCCTGTTCTCAAAACAACCATTTCTTATTAGTTCTTGTTGATTTTCGAGTCTTATAAAAAAAAGGGCAATAACTTGTTTATGAACTAAGACCAATAACGCTGATAATGATAATCGATTTCAATGAAAAGATTGACCTATATAAAAACAACTTTAACAGTCTAACAAATTCAAATTATATTTATTGTGATAGAAAATCGAAAGTAGAGGTGTGTGATACGAAGGGAACTGGTTAATTCTTTGGACTGTCACGTTCTCAACGGAAGCTATGAAGACGACCGTATATTGTGTTCTGTGATCGACTATCTATCTGGAAACTCGATCTCCCATTTGGATAAATTTGAAGTAGCTGTCAAAAAACATTCTCAGATCACATGCCGTTGGAGGTCTCGTTCAAGCTAAGAACAGGTCGTGACGAAACAGCGGTTTCGGAACTTTCTCTTAAACCGAAATTTTATTGGAATTACCACAACTGAGAAATTTGTCAGTGCAGTATAAACAGAAAAAAAAAAACCCCGACTCCAGAGAACCCCGACTCACTCACTTACGAGACACACTCGTAACTTTCACAAAAAAGGGAGCTTGTCATACCAAATAAACAAAAATGGTTCGATAGAAAGTGTTTGTCAGCAAGAAATCTTTCTTTTACGTACATCCTTAAAGTGACTCAGAACGTCAGGCAGCATAAACTTTAAAGTCCTGTATGCATCTGCAAACCAAAAAATTCAAAGAGCTTTGTAAGCTTAAAAAACGAAATTTAGACCTCAGAAATATGGAAACAATAAACAAGGCTAAAAACGCAACTAATTTCTGGAAACAGTGAAACTTTTGAGTGGAGAGACGACTCCAGTGTGTACATGTCAGCACATAAACCTTGGTTAAAAACATTTTTCGAGTCTTCTTAACACAACTGAAATATCACCTTCAAATCAATATGCAACCCTTTTATTATCCATTGAAATTCTTGATGCTCCAATTTGTCTTTCCGAAACTGAAGTAGCTATACAAAACTTTAAAAATAGTAAAGCTCCTGAATTTTATAAACATCTCCCAAATTTCATCCCCAAATTTCTATAGCTCCATATTGGCGAATTCAACTAAATTTTAGAGACGGCCAACGCTCCCGTGAGTTTTCAATCAGCAATCATCTTTTCCTTGCTTTAAAAAGCAACCCTGAATATTCAACAAACTACAGAATCATTTCATTTTTAAATATTGCGACAAAGCTTTTCAGTTCAGTATTGCATACTAGATTATGCAATTGGATTGAAAGTAAGGACGTTTTGACTGAGTTTCAAGCAGGGTTCAGAAAAATTCACGCAATAATCGATTAAATATTTTCTACGAGAAGAATGGCAAAAAGCTGTATGCCTTTTTCGTCGACTTTCGGGCAGCATTTAACTCTATTCCTAGGAAACCTCTCTTCTACAAGCTCTACAATTATGGAATCTCTTTAAAAATAGTAGCAGTCATCAGAGAAATATATACAAAAAACGTGGCACGAGTGTGGGATAGAAAACGACTTTCCGATGAGTTTCAGACCTTAATGGGAGTTAAGCGCGCTATTGTTCAGTCTATTCATAGACGATATAACTAACTCAGAAAGAGGCGGTGTAGTGCAAAATCCTATCCTGGTCTATATGCTGACAATATAGAATTCCTGACCGAATCTATAGACGAAATTCTGCAAGAAGTTGGAAATAGGAGAAAACAGGAGTCCGGGGCTTGTACTAAGTCTCATTATTAATTTTAGAGAAGCATGCGTATTTGAGTGGTATGAAATGGCGAACAACTTTGTCAATATCAACTAAAGATAATCTTTCTTCGCTTGGTTCGAAATTTGATGATTTGATTATGAAAAACATATATAGAATGTACAATCAGTTAACTGATGAAGCAGAACCATCAATTTATAGAGCTTACTGCAGTAAAGTTTACATCTTTTTAGAAAAAAAGAACCAACTTCTTGGCCGATTATACCAAACGCAACATCAGTATAATCTTTAAAGTCAGAGGTGAACTCCTCAGTTTAAACTTTACCGCCCAGATCTTCATCTATGGTGTGATCTTTGCAATGAAAGAGAACGTGAGGCTTCAGTTTTTTGGGAGTTTGCCCAATTCTGAAAGAATTCCGCATTAGATATTTTGGTATTGATAAATTGGTAAATGGAAAACGAGGATGTCTTATAACAATATTGTTTGAGTGCTTTATGATACAGGACATGTTTAATAAATAAAAGTTTTTAATAAATTCAAACTAAAAAGTAAATGTTAGTCTGGTAGACGGCCATCGATCAAACCATTCAAATACTTAAGATTAACTTACAAAGAAAAATTATTAATAGTATTAAAATTTTAAGTCAATAAAACTAACTAGTAGTTAGCAACAATATTTTGCATCAGATAAAATAGATTTGATTTAAATATATCTTCTATTTCCTGGCATTTTGAGTCGAAAACTATAATACTTTTATTAAAACTGCTGAATTTTTTTAAAGTTCTTATTTCTTATAAATATGGTACCGGTTAAATTGTTTTAAGAAAATTGTCTTACTTTAACAACAAAATTTTGCATAGAATTAAATAATTTAACCGTTGTTTCGATTTTTCAAAAAAATTTCACCCGATATTAAAAACGTAATTCTTCGTTTTACAAAATTATATTGGAGATTAGAACATGTTTTTTGCGTGAAATATTCGAGTTGAAATGCATTTTTTAAACTTCTTACATACTAAAGGTAGCGCTACATTCTGGGACGGACCTTGCCTTCAACCAACATGTTTCTGCAGCTAGATCGGTCTCTTGCTAACTGTCTCCAGTTTCACCCACTAAGTTGGTTGAGGTAATCTCCCACCAGCGTGTGCCACCTGAGTCACGATCTTCCTTGCGCCGTCCCTCGGTTCTGGATTCAAAGACATTCGGGGCTGGAGCGTTAAGTAGCGTACATCAGCTCTTCATGACTAAGACTCTAAGTCGTAGGTTTTTTTTCTTTTTACCAGGTAAGTGTCGATGTTCGATGTACAGGCCGTACAGTTCGTCGTTTTATCTTCTCCTCAATTCGCAGTTTATGCACACGGTACCAAAAATTATCCGAAAAATGTTTCTCTGGAAGCATTCAAAGATGCTTCCGCCTATCTTTGAACTTCAAAAATCTTAAGACATAAGTCTTTATGCAAAATACGATATAATAAGCCATATTCAAACTTCTACGATAAGTTTTGATTTTGTCTTTGCTAAATTAAACTTCAGTTTATTTTATTCTTAAAAAATGTTTTACCATTTTAAAACGATAAAAATATTAAAAGTATTTTAAGATTTAAAAATGAACCCGCAAAAAAACTCTAACTTTTCAAAATTTTCATATGAAAATCTTAGAGCGTTTTTTTCTTTGATTCGTTTTTTACGCATTCAAATTTTTCAAATTTAGTTTTGAAATAATTAAAAAATTATAACCTATTTTCAAGATACAGAACTTCGAAAAAAAAATATTTTTTAAATACCAAAAACAAAAACAATGACTTTTCGATCATCAAATATTATTGAGACAGTATAAGAGCTAATACAATAAAAAAAGAGGTTGGCTTGCGACCCACACTGATAACTTCCCATCCCGTCTGTCGATTTGTCTTGCTTAATAGTTTGTCTATATGTGTATCAATTTTTACCAAATTTGTGTACTATTTTTTGTAGATTTTATTTTTTATGAAAAAACCGACTGTTGGATTTTTATACAAAAATTACTGAATATCGAAAACAATTTTTCTGTGAAATAAAATCACTTCGAAGCCAATATTTTTAATTTTTGAAAAGCCATTTGAGTCGAAAATAAATTTTTACCAAGATTTAGTATTGTTTTTTTTAGAGTTTTATTTTTTGTAAAAAAAAACTGTCAATTCGATTTTATTCAAAATTTTATCGAATGTTGAAGCCAATATTTCTTTAGTTTAAAGCCAATTTTTCAAATTTTTGAAAAGATATTGGAGTCGAAATTCATTTTTTACCAACTTTTGTTAATTTTTATTTAGTTTTTATTTTTTTGTAAAAAAAATGTCAATTCGATTTTTCTCAACATTTTTCAGAATATTGAAAACAATATTTCTTATAAGATACAATAAGTTTGAAGCCTAAATTTCAAGTTTTTGAAAAGATATTTGAATCGATATTCAATTTTGACCAACTTTTAGTATTTTTTTTTTCATTTTTATTTTTTATAAAAAAACCGTCAATTCGAATTTTCTCAAAATGTTATCAGATGTCAAAAACACTATTTCTTGTTGCACAAAGTAGTTTTGGAGGTGAAATCATATTTAAGTCGTAAAATTTTGGAGGTGACACATTTTTTTTCAGTTTTTTTGATTTATAAAAAAAAAACCGTTTAATGGATTTTTTTTTAAAAATATACTTCTATAATATCACGTAACAATATGTTATATAAAATTTAATTCAAGTCTCTAGCGTTTTTCGTTCGTCAGATATTTATGGTTAATGAAAATTTTCACCTTTTTTCAATCTTCCAAAGCTCAAGAACCAGAAGAGATATCGACTTCAAATAAATTTTTGTATGCATATAATAACGCAGAAAGATGAAAAAAGGGTTTTAAGAAAGTTGCATAGGTGGTTTTTTTACAGTTAAAAAAACAGGTAAAAATTGTGGTTAACTCTAAATATCTCACAAACTAATGCTGCTTGGGACTTGAATTAAATTTTATATTATAAATTTTGACGTGATACCAAATCAGTATATTTTTGAAAAATAATATGATAATTTTAAATTTCTTAAGAATAATTCAATTGACAACTTTCTTAACAAAACACGAAAACCTACAAACTTTTTAAGCAAGACAAATTATCAGACGGGATGGGAAGTGTGGGTCGCATCCCAGCCTCTTTTTTTATAGGTTTGAGAGAAATTGTACTAGAATTGTAGTAGAATAAATCTTAAACCTTTTTCTAACTAAACAAAGCTGCCAAATTCTATCTGTTGTTTCTAACCTGGATTTTATTTTATCGGTTATTTATATCGCTGAATGGGTCGCAGTAGCTCAAATTTGTCTATTTTACTATTTCCGACCTAAAATGTACTCAAAAATTGCTTTAGCTTTGCAAAATTTCATCTTCATCATTTCTTGTGCGTCGTCAAAGCAACTAAATGTTCAACAACTATTATTTGTCAAAACTCAAAAAACAATACCTCCTGAATCAACCGTATAGTGATCCATTCAAAATGAAAGCCCTTAGCGGAAAACGTTTTTAAATGTATATATCAAAACACAAAAGTATCATACCACAAACTACAACTTTAAAATTCTCCAATATTCATTTAATTTCACAAATAGCTGAAAAAAACAGTTAAAACTATAATTTTCTGTCAATCTTTTTTTTTAAACCATTTTCCTTTCCTATAGACAGATTAGGACGACAACAAAAATGCAATCAATATTGTTTCAACGTTAACCTGTATCTATTATGGTTTTCCATTAAAATCTACAATATTGCAATTTTTTGCTGATTTAATTTACTGTTTGTTTTTTTCGTTTACTAATTTATCTGGCAATATTGAACACACACAAAATGGTTGTGTGAATATAACCATTAAAAAAAAAGGATATGCATTCCATCTAAGCCAGATGTCGAAAGAGATTAACTTGATCTGTCAAATTGCATTTTTCTCGCATAATAACATATTCAACTGCATGTGTGTTGTATTTGTACGACCCACCGAACAAATGTCCTGAAGCCAGAACTTCTTTTTTTGTGTGTATGTGTTGTTTTTTGTCATCTATCTGCTATATACACTCATGCAAAACTATTCAAATCAAATCAAAACGAATCTTTTGTTTGATAAATGAAAAAAAAAAAAATAAAAAAAGTCCTTCCCAGAGAAAGGATATATTTCCCCACATCCAACTGTTGATGACAATTCCACTGTTTTATCATGCAAACTATTTTCTTTTTTTTTTAGTTCTCAATTTCAATGCACAGTCGTATCCTGGATGATTAAATCAGGATCCTTTTTTTTTTGTAAATTTGTTTTGTATGGAACTGATGTGAAGCGAATTCACAATTTGAATGAAATTAATCCAAAAACAATGAATTACCAGACACTTTACATATATTTCCAGTTTTTAAATCGTTTTGCATATTAATTTTGTTTAACTTTTTATTTGTATTTTTAAATTTGAGACAAAATTATAAAATATACAAATTTAATCGGTCTCGAGCGCTTATCAGGATTACTATAAGCTAATTAGTTCGATGGAGAATATGCGGTGTTGTTAATTCGATTATTTCAAGACCGATTATAAAGCCAATTGAAAAGGATTACAAAAATTTCCATAAACATAAATATCCTTTAAAATATGTACACTCATATATAAAAATACTCTCAAGTCGACAATCTATTTTCAGTCAATCAAATTTAATAATGTCCTTATACAAAAAAAGGAACAAAAAACAACATAAAGAGAAAGTGAGTTAATGTCCTTATTGATTAGGTTCCTTGCTGGTTGTTTGTTTGTCATTTCTCCTGACTAATTCAAAAAGGACGTGTTAATTCATTTTGATTTATTTGGCTCATTCAACTTCAACAACTCGCCAGATGATGATGAGGACGATGATGATGGTGATGGTGCCACTGATGTCTGCAAGAACACAGATATACACAGAAACGGAAAGGCAACGGGAATACGAAAACACAAAGGCAATATAACAACAAAATATTATATAATTAAGCTCAAAAGGACCTTCACTCTGTTGAGAATAATGGACACTTCAAAAAATGGAATACACCAGATATATACACACTGCAATAATAGTCAATTGAATTGGGATAAAAGGACTTCATTCATAAAACATACAAATAGAAATAAGTCCATCGTATACACTATACATAGATATATGTACGTATTTTCTTGTGAAATGTCCTTGGGAGATGTAGAGGACGCATTACTATCATTTCCGCACATCCTTGGGATGATCTAAGAAGCTCATCCAAGAATCTATATCTTCTGTCTGATGGTTTAAATAAAATGAAATATTTTTCTAACTGAAAAGGACTCAAGTTGATAGAGAGGAAGAATTGTGTGTGGGAGACAGAGAGGAGGGAGAAAAAATGATAAGGATATTATTAAAAGCTGACAGAAGGACTTGAGTGTTTTTTTTTTATTTTCAGCTCTGGTAGAGAATGAAGAAGAATAAGGAGAGGAATTAAGGATCTATATGTATTTAGAATTATAGTATATGGGAATTTAAAGGAAGAGAGTACAATTGATGTTCTTCCTTTTTGGTGATTTATTTTTATATAGTAAGTTATTATGTGATGCTTTGTTCAAAAAGATTAAAATAATAGCCAACAATAAATTCAAAAGCTGAGTACATGGACGGGATTTATTAATATACCTTAAACTTTTTCACTTTTGAATTTATGAAAAATTGAATTTCGTCATCGTCATCGTCATCTTCGTCGTCATCGTTGTTGGTCGTGGGGATTTAGTTTTTGTTTGAAGCCTTTTGTATAATAATTAATATTAAATATGAGAAAAGAAGGGATTATCACTGAGCTTAAAGTTGTTATAATTAATTGGGATCATTTATGGGGTATTAAGTGGATGTCTAAGGAATATAAATCACTTTTATTTGAGGGTCTCGAACCCTTTTTAAAGAATCCTTAAATGATATTTATTTGTGTTAAAATGCTAATCTATAGATGTTTCTCTTGATAGTCCTGATGGGGTAATTTTTTTGAAGGCAATTCAGATCCTCAAAACTTTTTAGTCGTTTGTCAGCAACGTCTAATAATGCTTTTTTAGTTCTAGACTAAGTGGTATAATTTATTGATAGAACTCATGTATCTTACGGAATATCCTATCCATGACTGTAACGTGATGGTCAATTTAAAATATTAAAAATTGTGCACTTTATCACTAAAAAACAAGTTGATTTTTCTACGAAATTGATATTATTCTTCAAACTTTTCTTCCGTTCGATCCGAAAACACAATCCACTGAGTTGTGAACTCATTTTTCAAGATGTAATATTAAAGAAACTTTAAAAAAAATTAAGCACAGATATAAGAACAGAATCTAGCAGTTTCCTTGGGCTTTCCAAACAGAGGGGTCATTGTGGACAGCTGTAATTTTTGAATCTGTCATCATTTGACATTTCACAAGTAAAAGCAACGTAATTATATATTGAAAATTAAACGATACACACAGCTTACATGTATTGACAAAATTTTCCAAATTTTTCAATTACAGTTCACAGTTTTGCCAGATAAGTTTCCTGAAAGTGTAATTTCTGGAAGAGGTTATCATAATCATTGACTTGTTTTCTTTTGAGCTACGTGAAATATTACATCTACGCCACATAAGACCTTTGTTATGGTTGCAAAATATTCTTAGAGTCCAGATGAATCCTGGTTGTTATGCAGAGTTATGTGACGTAAAGTCGACAACTAAATTGATTTTTGAAAGTTGTGACGAATTAACTACGATGACGGAATTTTGAGCGGGTGGTAAATGGCTCACGCAATTAGAAAAACAAGAAGACTTATCCCTTGATCAACGGCTAGTGTCACACCTTTCTTTATTCGCACACCACCATAAAATAAGTATGGCGTAATGGCTACTGCTAGCCTAAAAAGCCAGAATACAAGGAAAATTCATTTGCAATTAAAATTTAAAAACTATAAAGGTTTAAAGTTCTTAAGGTTCACGTGAACAATTGGATCCTGTCGCACAGTCTTGGTTAAAAAATGGCAAGGTCGCTGGGCCGATTTGGACTGGGGATTTAATCCGTGATTTCTCAATAATTATAAATAGAAGACCACCTTATAACAAAAGGTCAGAGTAGGATGCCATGTTTTTTAGTGACCTCTTGCAAAAAAGGACAAATTTTCTCGGGAACTTATTGAGTCCAGAGAAACGAATTGTAAAAAATATTTTTTTTTTTAAAATTAGAGAAAGTTTCATTACAACAAAATAAAGTGAAAGAAAGTAATGAAGGCAGGAATTCGTTAGAAATGGTTGGAAAGAATAAGGAAGAAACAAGATCAATATCTTGAGGCTTTCTTCTAAACTCAATGAAACCAGTTGGAATCATTAAGAACTTATAAGAAGCCAATAAGAAGATCCAAGCGATTTTTATGACGATCCTTCTGTGGCACGATAATTGAAACTTGCGAGGCCTTCAGACTACGGAAAATTCATTTAACTACATAATATTTAATTGGATAATCACTTTCCTTGATAGAGAACTAATGATTGCAAAAATCATAATCGCTCAAATTTCAATAAATAACATATGCACATTCCATAAGGTCCGATCTGAGTAGATAAATGCTCACAAGTCAACCCTAAAGATCTACGACCTATAAGTCTATAATAATTTCTTCTTGAGACCTTAGAAAGATTGATTGATATCCTTTTAAGGGCAAGTATTAATACAAGACTTCTGTCTACGTGTCAACATGCCTACTGTAAAGGTCGAATAATCCCTCCATCCTAGAGAGTTCACTTTAGTAGAGTAATTAACTCAAAAACTTGGCAACTCTTCTGGCAGACGATTCGTTAGTAGAGGGACACCGCAAGGTGGTGTTCTTTCCACTCTCTTTTAGAACCTAGTATTAAATGAAATCCTAACTAATCTGGATTCGGATGGTTTCAGAGTGATTGCATATGTGGATGACGTTGCTGATCGGTGTATACTGGGTGTCAACCCACACAAAACGGAATTAGTCCTATTTTTGAGGAAATACATAATTCCATTTGTTAACTCTCCCAATGTTAGGTTAGGTTAGGTTATAGTGGCTGTCCAAGATGGAAACGGACACACTTAGGCCAGTTTAATGGCCATTTGTGATCCCACATGAATCTTGAGGCTTCCTCCTAAGCTCAATGGAACCAGTTAGAGTCTCTTACGAAACGTGAGAGGCTGATTATCCCGATATGGTTTAGATCGTTAAAGAAGAATTCTCCTAGGTAATTCTTGCGTTTTCGAGCTAGAGCAGGGCATGTGCGGAGAAGATGAAGAACCGTTTCTTCCTCTTCCTCGTCCATACAGCTTCTGCAAAAGTCATTTGAGAATACGCCTAGTCTCATGGCGTGCTTTCCTATTAGACAGTGTCCGGTTATGACACCTATTATCGAGATTATATGCGATCTGTTTAGAGAGAGCAAGCACCTTGAACGTTTTAAATCCAGTGATGGCCAGATGTTTTTTGTGGCTTGACACGTGGTGATGTTGGTCCACCTGGTGCCTGCCATCCTCGCAGCGTCTTGCATTAGTTGCAGTTTACAAGTAGCGATTGGTATGCTAGTACTTGCCAAACGTGGTAGGATGGGCTGTACTGTACCGTTCCTGGCGAGTTCATCTGCCTTACAGTTACCTGGAATGTCTCTATGGCCCGGCACCCAGCAAAGGTGAATATTAAACTGTTGCGCCATCTCCATTAGAGATGATCGACAGTTATGGACTGTTATAGAGTTTGTAGAGACAGAGTCCAGAGATTTGATAGCGGCCTGGCTGTCAGAGAAAATACGGATATCAGATGTTGATATCACGTTTTCTTTGAGCCAAGACAAGAATTCTTTAATCACCAAAAGTTCTGCCTGGAACACGTTACAATGATTGGGAAGGCGGAATGAGAGACTTAATTTCAGTCGTTCAGAGTACACACCTCCACCAACCCCTTCTTTGGTTTTTGACCCATCTGTGTAAAAATGGATTGACTCATCCTCCAAGAATGGTTTTATCCTCCCAAGAAGATCTGGTAGGTATAGAAATCTGGACGTTTCTGTCGAATAAAGGTGGGGGATGGTGTAGTCTGTGTGCTTTGGAATTGATTCTAAATACCTTAGAATTACGGAGTGGCCAATATTGTTGTTAGTCCACTGCGACGAAGCATTGAGGCGAATAGCAGAGCTTGCAGCTATTTGTTTGCTAATTATTTCAAGAGGTGTAAGGTAGAGCAAGGTGTCCAGTGCCGCAGACGGGATCGTGCGAAGCGATCCGCTTATACATAGGCAGGCTGAACGTTGGACTTCTCTAAAGCAGTCCACCATACTGCCACACCGTACGTTAAAATCGATTGACAGCAAGCTTGTAAAGGTCACAAGACCTCTGGTCGCCACAAACCATGAGTTTGGCATGGCCTTGATGCCAACCCCCATCGCTTATGGAAGGAATTGGTCCTGAAAGCTCTCTCAAAATGCTCAAAAAGCCACCCGAGAGTTTAACCTTGACCAACTGCCAACGATCAGCCGATATTGTGCCATCATCATAGCTCCTGTCAATGACCCCAACCACGACTTGCTCTTCGCGACGTCACTGAAACTGGATTGTTTCCTGATGGGATTGAGGGGGGTGCTGGTGTTATGCACCCGAGGCCGTTTTGGTGTCGGTGCGGCCCCCTCAAGAGACCTTTCTCTTTTGGACGTAGAGTCCTTATTTGATCTTGTTGTAGCAAGTATGCTTTTGGCCCATTAGACGCTAGCGGTTTTCTGCGGTGTCTTTTCAGCCCCCGATGATGCACCAGAGGCCTTTAAGATTTTCGCCGCTTGCCGCCTTTGTCTTTAAAGGCCTTTTGAGAGTTTTCCATTTCTGGAAGTATTCTCACGAGTAGTGGTAGGGCCCTTTTTCACAACCCTGCCACTGCTGAAATTAGGTATCGCTACCTTTTTATTCTCGTTGCTACCAACAGCAGAGGAGGGTCCATGGTGAGCCACTACTCCCTTCAGCAGGCTTTGACGCCAACCTGCCGCCCGGTCCTGAAGAGATACCGGTCTCACTGGTGTTTTTATTTTTTTTTGTTGTTAGTTTTGTTCATTTTGGTCCCACGAGACATGAAGAAAAAAAAAGGTCCATCGGCGCAGAGATTCGCATGTACAGATAAGGCTTGTTAATCCGGAGATCGCCAGGTATCCGGATACTCCGTTAGAGACTGGGCTATTTTTGAATTGGGCCCACAGCCAGGCTGATCATCGGCACGGTTCGTTTAACACCTTAGATCCAGCCCAATAAAAATGAGAGGTGGTTGGGGAGGAAGAGAAAGGGTGAGGGATTTTGGATTCGGTTACAGCATTTCAGCTAGGTTACCTAGAGTGAGAAGGAGTATAGGAGATAGGACCGTTTTTAGCTTTTTCGCCATTACAAACGTGGGAGGTGGGATGGGAGTTGGTGACATAAACGTAGGCTGGTATGCCTTGTTTATGTGGGAATCGATGATGATTTTGGGAAGGTAGAGGGATAAGAACGTCCTTTAGTTTCAGGGCTCATCTGGAGAAAATTCGCGAAAATCATTGACCTTACTCAGCTTCTACAACTCGACAAGTTTGACGTTCAGAGTAAAAGTAACCTTCCCTATATAATAGGAATTCAATTAAAATACCCGTGGCATGATAGCGCGTTAGACTGTCATGCCAGAGGTCTTGGGTTCGATCCCTGCATATACCATCTAAAGTTTTTCAACGGGTACTGCCTCCTGCGAGGAATTGACAATTCTTGTCATGAAAAGTGCTTTCTCAAGTTCGAATTCGGCTTAAAACTGTAGGTCCCCTCTTTACCTGATAACAATACTCGCATACAGTAATGGTTGAGAGTTGTAAGTAACTAGACCCTACGACTCAACGGACTGTTGCGTCACCCAATTTTATTATTTAATTAAAGTTCTCAGACGAGGCTAAGTATTTGAGTATTATTTTAGACAAAAGACTAAATTAAAAACGCAATGTATAAGAAAATGTTAAAAAAACTACAGTAGCTCTCTTTTCTTGTTTAAAAGCTTTTAGTAATAAATGGTACTTAAAACCCAGAATCACTCATTAGCTATACGCATCGGTAATCAGATCAATTTTCATGTACGGTGTGACAGTATGGTAGACTGTTTTAGAAAAATCCATCAACCGCAACAAAATAAATAAAGTCCAACGTTCAGCTTGTTCGCTTTGCAGGACCCCATCTGTGGAACTGGACACCCTACTCTATACGTAACTCCTGCAAAGCTGCTATTTTCCTAAAATCTTCGACTCAGTGGTTTAACAACAACATTGGCCATTTCGTAATACTTAGGTATTCAGAATCAATTCTAAGGCACACAGACTACACACATACTCCAACTGCAATCGACATTCCTGGAAGACGAATGAGTCCACTTTTATACAGGTGGATCAAAAACAAAAAACGGGTTGGTGTAGGTTTGTGCTCTGAACGATTGAAATAAAGTGTTCCAGGCGGAACTTTTGGTGAGATAGTATTAAGTTCTTTTGTTGTTCAGGAACTTGTCCAAGGTAACCTTTCTTTGTGTCCTTTGTGACTCACCACATTACATTACAATAAAAATTCATACTTTGAATATTCAAATATCAAAACTCTACTTTTCCCCAAAAAACTTTGTGTTTCCAATCTGTAATTATAAAAGTTTCCCGAAAAGGATTTGGTGTTGTAAAGTCTTCTATAATAAATGAAATACCTTCCTTTTTACAAGAAATACTAGTATTTTTTAATATTAATATTTAACATTTTATTGGAAAACCCATTAGTAAATATAAAAACGCCATCAACAAAGAAAAAATTAAGATACACTAAAATTTTCAAAAATATTCGTACCTGTCATCGACTTGCAAATTTAAAAATAGTGATTTTTTTGAGGTTAGGATTTTCATGCATTAGTATTTGACAGATCACGCGAGATTTCAGACATGGTGTCAAAGAGAAAGATGCTCAGTATGCTTTGACATTTCATCATGAATAGACTTACTAACGAGCAACGCTTGCAAATCATTGATTTTTATTACCAAAATCAGTGTTCGGTTCGAAATGTGTTTCGCGCTTTACGTCCGATTTATGGTCTACATAATCGACCAAGTGAGCAAACAATTAATGCGATTGTGAACAAGTTTCGCACTCAGTTTACTTTATTGGACATTAAACCAACCACACGAATGCGTACAGTGCGTACAGAAGAGAATATTGCGTCTGTTTCTGAGAGTGTTGCTGAAGACCGTGAAATGTCGATTCGTCGCCGTTCGCAGCAATTGGGTTTGTGTTATTCGACCACATGGAAGATTTTACGCAAAGATCTTGGTGTAAAACCGTATAAAATACAGCTCGTGCAAGAACTGAAGCCGAACGATCTGCCACGACGTCGAATTTTCAGTGAATGGGCCCAAGAAAAGTTGGCAGAAAATCCGCTTTTTTATCGACAAATTTTGTTCAGCGATGAGGCTCATTTCTGGTTGAATGGCTACGTAAATAAGCAAAATTGCCGCATTTGGAGTGAAGAGCAACCAGAAGTCGTTCAAGAACTGCCCATGCATCCCGAAAAATGCACTGTTTGGTGTGGTTTGTACGCTGGTGGAATCATTGGACCGTATTTTTTCAAAGATGCTGTTGGACGCAACGTTACGGTGAATGGCGATCGCTATCGTTCAATGCTAACAAACTTTTTGTTGCCAAAAATGGAAGAACTGAACTTGGTTGACATGTGGTTTCAACAAGATGGCGCTACATGCCACACAACTCGCGATTCTATGGCCATTTTGAGGGAAAACTTCGGAGAACAATTCATCTCAAGGAATGGACCGGTAAGTTGGCCACCAAGATCATGCGATTTGACGCCTTTAGACTATTTTTTGTGGGGCTACGTCAAGTCTAAAGTCTACACAAATAAGCCAGCACTATTCCAGCTTTGGAAGACAACATTTCCGAAGAAATTCGGGCTATTCCGGCCGAAATGCTCGAAAAAGTTACCCAAAATTGGACTTTCCGAATGGACCACCTAAGACGCAGCCGCGGTCAACATTTAAATGAAATTATCTTTAAAAAGTAAATGTCATGGACCCATCTAACGTTTCAAATAAAGAATCGATGAGATTTTGCAAATTTTATGCGCTTTTTTTAAAGTTCTCAAGCTCTTAAAAAATCACCGTTTATACCTAATTTATTTTTGTAAACCTTCCTTAATTCTGAGCTTGATTTTGATGAAGAAGCATTATTTGTTTGTTCCCTGGATTAAGAGTACATACGTATTGTAAGTTCAAGGCTGTCAAGTCCTGAAGGGAAAAGCCTTATGAGTTATAAAATAATACAGCAATTAAAAAAAAACAATAAATTCTCAAATAAAACGACCTTACCTTGATTTTGAAAAATGGAAAGGTTATCAAACAAAAAGATCCGGTTATGATAATATATGCCAAACAAATATGTCTTAAGGTTACGTCGCCTTCGTCGTAAATAAAATACAATTAACTTAATTACAAAAGCTCAGCCGTTTTATTTCAAAAAAAAAAAAAATTCTTTTATTTTGTTTTTTAATTGTTCTTTAATATTAATTAAAATAAAATTTTATCACGCTTCCTACGAAGACCACATTAAAACGTGATTTTCATTTCGTGATATCATTAAAAAAAAAACACACACACCCACACCCACACACATCTTCCTAATAAACATCACAACCCCTTTAACCATTTTTACTTGTTCATTTATTTAATTCTTTTTCATTACAACAACAACACCATATCCAGATAATTTTTGGTATTTTTAAAACCTAATCTTTGAAGCTATACCTAGGTTTTAAAAAAAAAACAGAAAAAGTGTTGACTGAAACGCGCTACGGGGCCTATAAAAATAAAAACAACGGGGCGGGCGCGATACGAAAGGAAAACAGCCAAAATATACAAACAATGCTTTTCCTATATATCAAGGACCTTACCCCAGTCATCGCCATTATCACGGAAACACCGCATCGCTTATCCACACCCCCACGTAATCCTTTTGAATAAATGCTAAATGCATGGAACCAAATTAGCTCCGGCTGTTTAGTATTCCACTGAAAATACTCACGGTGCGGTGCGGTGGTGGCAGTGGCGTGCGTCGTTCGTCGTTCCTTGTACCGGTCGGTGGTGGTGGTGTTGTTGGTGTTGGTGTCGGCAGTGGCATTAGGAGAGGGCTCTAGCTCTGTGGTTTTGACTCTTAACTGCGGTTCTGGTTTTTGCTCCTCTGGATGATGATGATGATGCTGGTGCTGGTGCCCTGACCTCATTTCCCATCATCAGGATGTTTCCAACGGTCGCATATATGTAGGTATACAAAAAGTGCTCAGAGTGAACATAGCGAAACTTTTTCCATGAACGACTTTCTAACAAGATTTAATTAAAAACAAAAAAAAAACTCCTCACCCTTTCCTAAAAAATGTTAAATAATTCTGTTTAACTCCTTTCTGTGAGGTGAATTTTAAAAAATAAAATAAAAAATTGCATACGCACAAGAAATGCCCATTAACAGGCTAGGGAGGGCTTCGTTTCTTTGCCAGCATCTACACAAGCCCTCTTTTACCTCCTCGTATCTGTTATGAGGAAAAATTAAATTCCCCCAACTTTAAGAATTAAGGATCTCTATTAAACGCAGGATGTGCGAGGTGACGAGTTTGTTTTCCTTTGAAATTCCAAGTAATGCTTATGGCTTAAGCTTATAAGGAGATAGTTACAGTTACATTTACATTTTTTTTTTGTATGTTTGTATTTCGTGTTTGTGCAGAAATCAGACGAATCCTTATACACAAAAAATGTGAAAATCGATTGAAGATGTTTCCTGCTTAGGCAAATGGCCTACGGAAATCAAGAATAATGATACTTCCGTTTTTGACGTGATTTTGATGATGATGTTGCGTTACCTTTATAACTTCAAAGATAATGTAAATGATTGTGCATATAACAACCTTAATCAAGCTGATTGATGTTTAGCTGATGATGTGTGCCCTATTTCTCCTTTAATGGGGATGAAGAGCTTTTGCAAAGGCATTAAGGATTCCATAAATAGACATTGCTACATATACATGATTTGAATACATGGGTTCTATAAACGATGTTTTCAAATTCGTAGGCACATTAGAAGAATTTATTTTTTCAAAATAAGTGTAGAATTGTGTGTCGCTGAATTTTTACAGACCATTTCCATAAAAAATTCTTTGGAATTATGCGAAGAGTTCGATTGGCAACACAGTCAATTCTTGCTGTTTTTATTTACTGATTATATCAAAAACGCTAACGTGAAAAATATTAGAAACGTTAAAAATTAAAATCTATTAATTTTTTTTACTTTTACCAGTTGTCAAGTTGTTTTTTTTTCCATGAATTTTATCATTTTTGTTACTTTGCTACAAAAAAATTAACTGATATATAAAAAAGTAATTTATACTCACTTAAGAAAAAAATGCAATACATTTTCCAAAACTTAACGAAATTTTAGAATTGCACTCTCGGTCCACATTTTAACTACACACTAAGTCCAAAACCCGGTTTTCGCTAAATTATCTGTTTTGGCCGAAAACCTACATCGAAAACTCAAGTTTTCTCATACATTTTTGGTAAACCACAAGTTTTCGTAAACCACAAGTTATATATAAAAACCTCTCGAAAACTAGTAGCAATTCAAAGTTGAACTAAACAAACAAACCTTTCGAAACATTCAGCGCTCAAATTAAAGTAAACAAAACATCTGATGGCTGCTGTCAAAACAAATGTATCATTTTGAAATGAATTTGGTCGTGGTAAGTAATATTATTTAAACAATTTCCTTACAAAATAAGAATTATAGCTTTTTGTTTTTTATTTATAGAATATGGAAAAAGAAAAAAAGAAACTTTGGGGGAGCTGCGTAGCAATCAAAAAACTTCGAGAATAAAAGCCCGTGACTATTTATGGCACTGGGGGTTCTTTTATGATCCTCCAGAATTTCAAACGCTCTTTGTTAAGCAAAGAACTGGAATTCACTACGGCTACTGGCGTGACGACCCCAAGGACGAGAAAGACTTGCTCATAGTTCGTAATAGCGTTTCCAAGGGACGCTTCTTCGAACTCGTCGCCACAAATACGTTGGACGCTTTCGCTTACTTCCTGGAGAAAGACTTTCCGGTTACACCGTTCAATTACAAGGGTTTGGGAGATATGAGAAAGGCGATAAGTTCATTTGTGGAGGAGAATAAGTATAAAAGAATATCTCTGATGGAGGCTATGTCGCAGCAGGCTAGGAAAATTTGCGCTAAAACATTCCACAATGTGAGAATCATTGTTCAGTGAATAAAACTACAACAGTGGCATATCGCACTTGATGGACATCGATGCTAACACCAAAAAGATCCTAAGTCCATTGGACAAGTTAGACGAGTCCTCAAAGGAAGAAACCAAAAAGATCGTCATGGAGAAATTGCAGCCCATCATAACAGCTTCAGTGATTGCTCTGTATAAGTGAGATTTCGGTACGAATCTGGAACTAGGAATTGACCTTTTCGGCTAAGTATTTTGGATTGTATTTGTTTTGAAAAAAGAAGAAAATGTTTTAAATAAAATTAACTTTTACTGTAACAGTTTTGTTTGTTGTTGATTCTAATTCTTTAATATATTTTTTAGACAATTAGCTTCTCCTTAGTGAATTGTTCGGACCCGCTTGTAGTTCTTGTTGGTTTAAGTCGTGATCCCATTCCACCCGTCGCGTCCCTAGAACTTCAGTTGAAACTCTTCTATGGGACTAGCTGGTGTTAAGTTAAAATTAATTTGAATTGGTTAGAATTCATTTTATTTTCACAAATAATTTGAGAAGAACAAAACTTTTTGCTCACAAATTTTTTCATCAATACAAAATTTGACAGCCAGTGTTAAACATTAATTTAAATGTCAAATTAAAACGTGTAAATGTTCGGTGTGAACGATTTTCGAGTTATCAAGAACTTTTTGCAGGAAACTCGGTTTTGGGTTTGGTGTGAAAAGCCTAATAATCGATTCTTGTTACCTATAAAAGAAATCGAACAATTCTACCTCCGTTTCTTCACTGAATGTTATCTTTTTATGAGTTCAGCTCAAATTTGACTTTTGTGATTGTTTGAATGCATTCATCTGTCAAAAAGGAGTTTTTTGTTTTGAACTCAGTGTATGTTCAGACTTAATTTTGGTCTATGAAGGTTTTTAGTTTTGGAACATTTATTACACATTGTGGGGTTATATATATGAAGGTTAAAATGCACATTGAAGCAGCTGGAGTTCAATCTTCAAATACACATCTCTGCTCAAAGGAAAGAAACCAACAGATATGAACATGACATATTTCATTTGTCATTTCGTGATCACTTGATAATTTCAATTTTGACAACCTAAAGATTATAAAAAGTTGTTAAATTTTAAGGTCCAATGTTGATTTTGAATAAAACACAAATTATTTACGAAATTATTGTCATTTATTTCAATTGTAATAAAACTGGTATGGTTCAATTATGTATGGAACAAACTATCACCCAAATGGCCACCATCTGATGGTACACATTTTTGATGAAGCTGAGGAACATTTGAGGTTCTATGACGTTAATGTGCCAATTTATCTTATCTTTTAGCTGTTGAAAGTTTACTGGCTTATTGACGTACACCCTTTCTATACAATAGCCCTTAAAGAAAGAAATCAAACGGTGACAAATCACATGATTTTGGAGGCTAATTGACACATCTAATACGCGAGATTTGTCGCACCAAAGAGCAATTGTTTGTTATTTTGGAAAAAAAGCGGCTTGATGATGCCGCCAAAATTATGCATTTTGATTTCAACGATCATTTTCATAATAAATAAATAAATTAGGTGGCGCAAGAGTCTGTAGACAACCAGGGCCAAGTGACCTACAACTCTCAACCATTCCTGTGAGCAAGTAATTGCAGGGATGGACGGAACCTACAGTTTATATGCCAAATCCGAATGGCTAGGTTGAGAAAGCACTTTTATTTGACAAGAATTACTCTTAAAGAATTTTTCAATTACTCGCAAGAGGCAATACCCGTGAATAAAACTTTAAGTGGCACAGGCAGGGATCGAACTGAAGACCTCTCGCATGACAGTCCAACGAACTAACCATCATGTCCCGCATACTACGGTTTTCATAATAAGCCTGAATAATTTGAACGCTTTGGTCGATTGCGAAACTTTTCTTGGTTCAAATTGAATTAGTCTAAAATTGAGAAAAGTTAAATTAAATGCTGGAAAAAACTAAACGTTTAGGTGTGGTTCACATTCAAAATCGGACTTAAAATTGAAACACCTTTTATAAATGCAATTTACTGTTCTAACCCAGAAATCAAATTAACTTTGCAATTTTTTCTTAACCATTTTGAATTTTACGAAAAAAAATTCTTGATAAATTATATGGAAAACACTCTAACAAAGATATAAATCTTCGGTAGCCATCATAGTTTGCCTACAAGCTAAAGCAAATAGCTGATTCATAAACACATTCAAGTGTGTATGACATTTTCCCTTAAAATTGTGACATTTCCCCAAAAAAAAGAAAAAACTCAGTAGTTATTTGTATGCATGCGTGAAAACAAGCCAATTTTTTGCGTTGAAATTCACATTTATTCGTCGAAATTACAAATTACGAGCTTGAAGATCGCCTCAATTCTTTATATACCTGAATCGAGTTGAAATGATCGTGATTTGACTAGAATCCCTTCGGAGATCGGAGTCGAGTCAAAATTGGAGAAGAAAAACCTGTATGGAGGTGTTGGTTTAGCAGATAATGCATTATGGTCTGTTTATTTGCATGTTTGTATACCAAAAATATAGTTTTATTTGAATCAAATTGAAAAAAATAATGTACATGGAGTACATAGGTAGCATATTCTTACATGGTGCTGAACTATTCTTCATTGTTTAACACAAATCAAACTATCTCACTTCCACTTAATAAGAACCATCGAAAAACCATTTGCATTTTAGAAAGTGTTTCAAACTTAATCATTTTTAAATCTTCTTCTGCGGTGGAAACACGAAAAAAAATTATTTAATCTAAACTGAGAACCTTTGGTGGAAACATAGCAAAACTTAATTATCTTTTCTATTGTTTTCTCTTGCAAAATAAACCCAGTAAGTCCATGTTCATTAACAAAACCAAATAATATCAACAGCAACAGATTGATTTGTTTCCCCAAAGGAAAACACATACATAATTCTACTCAACGAACACAGCCATGGAGATACAAATGCAATATCAATCGTACCAACATTTGAGAACGAAATCGTATAGATGTCAAAACCCATCCATAGTAAGATTCTACTCTAACTTTCATCGGTGTTATTCATACTATGGATATTGTTTTTGTTATTCGTGTAAAATCCTACTATACTATGGATAGATTTTCCAACAAAACACGTGTAATATTTTGTTCTTAGATTTTTGACAGCAAAAGTGAGAAAATGTACGAGAAATTTTGTTTATACATATTTCTGAGAACAAAAAAATCTCCGACATCTTAACTATATGTTCTGGTTAATTTTTGACAACTTAAACAATGTACCTCGTGATTAATTGTTAAAGATGTTAGTAATGGCACTTTGACACCTGTCAAACTTAACTGCTATATGAAGAGTCATAGTATTAGTTCAATGTTTGTCATTTACGATAATGACTGTCATTCACGATAATCACTGTCAATTAGGATAATTTATGTCATTTACGTTGCTTAGAAATAACATGCTAAAATGTTAAAAACTTACTTTACGAAGTTTTATTAAAGTATGGTGACTTAATCGTCGCTGTTATAATCGACAAATTACGAATTAGCAATCGGCAAAATGTTTAAGACCTGCAGTGGAGCGTTGCTAATGTCACAAATGCAATTGTTGCTGATGATTCAATTTGTTTCTTTTCCGACATGTTCGATTTTTTATATAACTATGACATAAATCCAAAAAGACAAAACAACTTATAACGGGTTTAGTTAGTTAGTTTCTTTATTACGTAAAAAATATTTTCAAAAAAGTCTTGGACCGCTCATTTTACAATTCAGAGATTTGATAATTATATCTTACAACTGAAACATTATCTTGGGAGAAAAAAAAAAAATATAATAAATAGTTAAGAAGAAAATCGAAGGAAAATACGAAAAAAACCTTCATTCAAAATATTACAAAAAAAAATATTACAATAAGCAAAACCAGAAAAAGTAAATTTAATTTACATAAAGCAATTAGAGAATAATAATGAATAATTATAATGTAAAAGCATAATGAATAAGCTAAATAAATAAATATATACAAGAAAATGGCAAATAAATTAATGAAAAATTATATAATTTAACAAGCAAATTATTGAATATAAGCATAATCAAGAATTAATAAATAAATTAACACATAATAAATTAAAAAAAATAAACAAATAAATAAATAAAAAATAGTAATAATAATAATAATAATACTAATAATAATAATAACAATAATAATAATAACAATAATAATAATAATAATAATAATTATAATAATAATAGAAATTAATACATGCATAAATAAATTAAGAATAAATAAATAAATAAATAAAAAAAAATATTAAATAAATTAACACATAAATAAATTAAAAAATAAATAATTTAACAAATAAGCAAATTAACAATAAATTATCAAACAAACAAAAATAAATTAACACCTAATTAAATAAGCAATAAATTAATCCTAAAATAAATTAATTAAGAAATAAATAAATAAACATACAAATAATTAAACAAATAAATAAATTAACAAAACAGATAAAAAACCCATAACATAAACCAAAAAGAAAAAAAAACACAATAGTTTTACTTAAAATAGCTATATCACAGATTATGCAAGAAGTTGGTTTATGAGAAAATTCTCACTTATAACGGGTTTATTGCGTGAACAGTTTTCTTAGTGCAACTTGGCATCGTTATTTACTTAACATAGGATGTTTTTTAATTGGGTCCGATTTGTCGTCCATAGCTCAAGAACCAGAAGAGATATCGGTTTCAAATACATTTTGTTATACAGAAAATAGGGCAGAAATATGCAGAAAGGGCTCTCAAGAAAATTGCTTGGGTGTTTTTTTTACCATAGCAGTTTGAAAAAAAGGTGAAAATTTTGGTTAACCCTAAATAACTTACGAACCAAAAACGCTAGAGACTTGAATTAAATTTTATATAATATATTGTCACGTGATATCAAAGAAGTATATTTTTTGAAAAAAATCCATTTAACGGTTTTTTATAAATCAAAAAAACTGAAAAAAAAATTGTCACCTCCAAAATTTTACGACTAAAATATGATACCATCTCCAAAATAATTTTGTGAAACGAAGAATAATGTTTTTGACATCTGATAAAATTTTAAGAAAACAGTTTTTTTTACAAAAAATAAAAACCTAAAAAAAAAAAAATCATAAAAGTTGGTAAAAATTGATTTTTGGCTCAAATATCTTTTCTAAACTTTGAGATATTGGCTATAATTTACTTTTATCTTTCAAAAAATATTGTTGTCAACATTCAGTAAAATTTTGAGAAAAATCGAATGGACAGTTTTTTTTACAAAAAATATAAACCTAAAAAAAATTATTAAAGTTGGTAAAAATTGATTTTCGACTCAAATATCTTTTCAAAAATTGTGTATATTGGCTTTCAACTACTTTTATATTTCTAACAATATTTTTGTTAACATTCAGTAAAATTTTGAAAAAAATCGAATTAACAGTTTTTGTATACAAAAAATTAAAAACCTAAAAAAACATTAACAATAGTTCTTAAAAATTGATTTTCGACTCAAATATCTTTTCCAAATTTTGAAATATTGGCTTTAAACTAATATTATCTTATAAGAAATATTCTTTTCAACATTAGATAAAATTTTGAAAAAAAAACGGATTGACAGTTTCTTACAAAAAATAAAATTAAAAAAAAAAAAACAATACTAAAACTTTTTAAACTTTCCACAGAAAATATTGTTTTAGATATTCAGTAATTTTTATATAAAAATCCAACAGTCCGTTTTTTCATAAAAATAGTACGCAAATTTGGTAAAAATTGATACGAGTACATATGGACAACCTTTTAAGCTAGACAAATCAACAGACGGGATGGGAAGTTATCAGTGTGGGTCGCATCCCAGCCTCTTTTTTTTCTGTAATGCTACGCCAAAAACCATGTTCACTCCAATTTAGACACTTTAAAAAATACTATTACTCAAGTTTTGGGAAAGAACCGCCGAAATGTATGAAAAAAGTGGTTAAAAATTACCTAAAATTATAGAATGCTGGGAACCTTTCAGAGGAGACACAAAACAAATTTCAAAAATGTATAATGAAATACTCTTTTGATATAAAATAAATCATTCTGATGTGTTTTATTTTGTTTTGCTTTCAAAACCAAAATATGTACGACCCTTTTTTTAAATGGAATCGATATCCTGCCACGCCCAATTTCTTTATAACATGTATTTTTTGACGTGGTGTTTTACTATTTGGCAATACCTTTTTAGGAGTTGTCTTTTTGACAGCTGTCATTTGATTTGGATTACCATTTTATAATGAATAGACTTACTTATGTTACTTGGCCTATTAGATAAGGCGATTTAACACATCTATACTATTTTTTGTGGGGTTACGCGAAGTCACTTGCCTTCAAAGCCCAAGATGATTGACGCCTGGAAAGAGAAAATTCGATGGGTTATTGCTGACAAACGACCCTACTTGCTAAAAAAAAATTGCTGAAAGTTGGGATTCTCAACTGGAATTTATTCAAGCTAGACGAAATGATGTTTAGAATTTAATGTAAACCTTTAGTCTTTATAATATATCTATATTCGTCACCAAAATATTAAATTATATGCGTTTTTTTTCTTCTTGATAACCACATGTTTAAAAAAATACCTTTATAACTTACGTTTCAGGAACTAATTTAATAATTGAGTTAAAGTTGAATGAACAAAATAACATAGCGGTTTAGTTCAAAAGAATAGATTCTAAAAAAGCTCTTAAAAACAAGCTCTAAAAATCTCATGACAACTAATACCAACTTTTTTATCCTTTTTCCAATTTGGAAATGCCATTGTTTGGATTTTTCAAAAATGTTTCAATTAATTTTTTTATTTCTATTGAGAACAAAATTTGGAGAATCAACTAAGCACTAAGATGATGACATTTGTAGCAGATTTGTTCATTAAGTGTGCATGCTTTTCCTTGACTGATATTTCTTCAGCTTCCATATTCCGGACGACATCTTCGTAAAGTATCATAATCCAGTGACATTAGTAACAAATTGGATCAACTGTGTTTCTAATGCGTTGTTTTCTTGTGAATGTCCTTAGTCCTTTATGATGACCTTCAAAAGTTCTTGTAAACTTTAACTACATTTTCTAAATCACAATCAAGTTTTGATATCTCTCTGAAAAACATAAATACATGAAGAGATTTACTGCTCAAAGTACATGCACATTTGTAAAACTTTACTATGTTTCAAACAAAGCGATGTAAGTCCTTTCAAAAACTAAACTAAATTTGACTTTATTCTATCTTCGTCAAATGGGAGTATAAAATATTTTGTTTTGTTTCCTCAAGAAGGGAACCAAGATATAAAGTATATAAACCAAAAATTGGATTTAGTTTCAAAACATCTGTTTCCTTAAGAGCCAATCAAGAAAACTTGAAAACTTTGTACTTTAACAACAAGAGCCCTAAATGCAACTGATATACTGAAACACGATAAAACCTAAACATTTGGGTTACTCTCTCTCTCTATCTCTCTTTTTCTAAATGATGTCTGATGATGAATTTTGTATTTTCACACATCCCAAAAAGGATCGAAAACGAAATCCAATTTCGAATCTCATTACACGAATAAGTAGATACCCAACCCATCATAGCTAAAAAGATTCTGGAGCAGAAAATAGTTGTCCTTTTTTTTGTTGGGGCATCCATACGACGAAAAAACAAAATCGATCATCCTTAAGTGTATGCCAAAAACATATCAGCACCATTCACCCATCACTAACCGACAACAACTTAAAGCCCAAGAGTGGATAACACACGAAGACAAATCGATCAGCGATGAACTTCCTTTTTGTGGACCGTTCGTCACCGAGCTCCACCGCCCGCCGCCGGGCTGTATGCCACCCCCATCAGTCATACCGCTCTCCAATGAGAAAATTGCACATCAAGGATAATTCAAGGACCTTAAGCATTATGATGTCTATACTCATATAGACGATACGGATGATGATAGCATCACACATTACCAACCAAGACCGACCGAACGAGCCCTTCTCCACGAGTTGCAGTTAAGAGCTCTTCTTCTTCTTGTTCTCCTTCCATCCTTGCCACTCAGCGCAATATCTATGTTTATGATTGTATCAGGTCGGGTGCAGGTCTTTATTGTTTAGCCTCGAAGAAGAAAAAGAAGCCATTGTTGCTTGAACAACTGCTTCAGTTGCTTCATGCTCGTAATTTAACTGCTGATCCAGTTCCCAGCTCATGTGCATATACTCTCTATCATTATCGCTGCTGCTTCTCCTTCTGCTCTTGCTGCTGCTGCTCCTGATGCTTCCATTTTTTTGTGTGCTTCCTAACTATAAGGACATTAAACAACAATGTATAAGGACATACTCTCATTCACATTCCATAGACACAGGAACATAGTCCTCCTCGTCGTCGTCGTTCGCCATTCGTCGTTGTCGTCACGAACAGAAAGACAAAATAATGTCATCGTCGTCATGTCCGGAACATGGCTTACATGAAGGAGTACTCCCATTAGAACAGGGGGGCTTCTGGCTGTTGCTGCTGCTGCTTCTGCTTCTGCTGCTGCTGCACTTGGCTTCTAGTTGCTTCATGCTCGTAATGTAGAGCGATTGAAATTTCATGCCACCTTCCGTCCACATTCTCATTCATATCCTCAAAACCACCCATAACACACATGCCTTCACCTTTTAGGGGAATTCTAATTCCAAGACTCCTTTCCTCCTCCTTTGTTCCTTTTCCACATCCCCGTGTGTGGTATGGTATGCAGTGTGGTGTGGTGTGGTATGGCATCCTGGATGGTCGCTATATAGCAAGGATGATGGAGCGTATGGCACGGTACGGGCGTCATCGTCGTATATGCGAACAAAATTTATTTATTCTGACTTCCGAGTGGTGGTTAATTTTTTAATGGAAAGCTTCTATGGAACAAAAGAAATTGTATTTAGGTCTTCTGACCCTGATGAAGAGGATTCAATTCCTTTTTTTTTGTTCCATGTGAAGTGAAAAAAGAGGCTGGGATGCGACCCACACTGATAACTTCCCATCCCGTCTGTCGATTTGTCTTGCCTAAAAGTTTGTCTTTATGTACTCGTATCAATTTTTACCAAATTTGCGTACTCTTTTTGTAGATTTTATTTTTTATATGAAAAAACGGACTGTTGGATTTTTATATAAAAAATACTGAATATCGAAAACAATATTTTCTGTGAAATAAAATAAGTTTCAAGACAATATTTTTAAGTTTTGAAAAGCTATTTGAGTCGAAAGTAAATTTTTACGAAGTCTTAGTATTGTTTTTATTTTAGAGTTTTATTTTTTGTAAAAAAACTGTCAATTCGATTTTTTAAAAATTTTACCAACAATATTTCTTATGAGATAAAATTACTTTAAAGCCAATACTTAAAATTTTTGAAAAGATATTTAAGTCGAAAATCAATTTTTACCAACTTTTATAAATTTTTTGTTTAGGTTTTTATTTTTTGTAAAAAAACTGTCAATTCGATTTTTTTCAAACTTTAACTGAATATTGACAGCAAGATTTTTTGAAAGATAAAAGTAAATTAAAGCCAATATCTCAAAGTTTTGAAAAGATATTTGAGTCGAAAATCAATTTTTACCAACTTTTATAAATTTTTTGTTTAGGTTTTTATTTTTTGTAAAAAAAACTGTCAATTTGATTTTTCTCAAAATTTTTCAGAATGTTGAAAACAATATTTCTTATAAGATAAAATAAAATTGAAGCCTTAATTTCAAGTTTTTGAAAAGATATTTGAATCGATATTCAATTTTTACCAACTTTGAGTAATGTTTTTTTTTAGATTTTTATTTTTTATAAAAAAACTGTCAATTCGATTTTTCTCAAAATTTTATCAGATGTCAAAAACATTAGTCTTCGTTGCACAAAATTGTTTTAGAGATAAAATCATATTTCAGTCGTAAAATTTTGGAGGTGACAAATTTTTTTTTTCAGTTTTATTGATTTAAAAAAAAAACCGTTATATTGATTTTTTTCAAAAAAAATACCTGTTTGGTATCACGTTACAATCTATTATATAAAATTTAATTCAAGTCTCTAGCGTTTTTGGTTCGTAAGATATTTAGGGTTAACCAAAATTTTCACCTTTTTTTCAAACTGCTATAGTAAAAAAACCACCCACGCAATTTTCTTGAGAGCCCTTTCTGCATCTTTCTGCCTTATTATCTGTATAAGAAAATTTATTTGAAGTTGATATCTCTTCTGGTTCTTGAGCTATGGACGACGAAAAAAACGTCGCGAACGTACGGACGTACGGACGTACGGACGTACGGACGTACGGACGTACGGACGTACAAACGTACGTACACACGCACGCACAGACATCTTCCTAAAAATCTTTTATTTCGACTCTAGGGACCTTGAAACGTCGAGAAATGTCAAAATTTTCAATTTGACAAATCGGACCCATTACAATAACTTCCTATGGGAAGTTAAAAATATAGGGTATGGTGTTAATTTTATATTTTAAGGTTCAATTTAAGAAAATTATATAGCAGGTAAAAGGATATACCTTTGGAATATGTAGGATCGTATGCTTTGAGGAATTTATTGGCTTTTTACCAAATACAGCTACTTTAAGTCTTCAAAGTTTGAGGTTATTAGCTGAAAATCGATTTATCTACTTTGTCCATAATTCAAGCCGAATTGATAGACAGACAAACAGAGAAATACTCGAAGACTGTCAAGCCCACAGCTGGCATAACGAACAGGCTGACAGATAACAGATTGACAAGCTAACAGATGGCGGATTGAAAGGTTGACAGATTGACAGATTAAAGACAAGACTAGACAAAAGAGTACATATGGTGTTTATATAAGTTGAACAGTTTGTAAAAATTGAAAAATCATGTTAAGAAGTTTTGGAAATTGTTATTTCTTTCCCCGTTAATAGATGCGCTGTTGATATTACCCTTCAATATATTTTAAACTTTGTAAGGACTGATAGATTGTATAAAAATGCCAAACTAATAGTTAATGTACAAAATTAAAATTCCATTGCTGTTTGGCAAAGATTGAATGAAAATTGAAAAACCTTTGTTATGTTTCTAAAGAGTTTTGTCATTTTCCAACTTTCTGCACCAGGTTTTTTAAGACATGATCTGATATTTCTTGCATTCGATTTTCATATTTCTTCATATTTAAGAACATTCGAGTACAGGGACTTAAGAAATATTAATTTAAATGCATTGGAACACAAAGCTAGAAATGTAAATTGGGAAGCTTTGTATTATATGCATTCAACAACGGAACAAGTACAATTCCTTAACGAAAATATTAAAATCTTGTACGACTTTACTCATGTTCCTTTAAAAACAGTAAGAACTGACGTTTATAGGCCTCCTTGGTTCACTTCCAAAATACGATTTCTTATACAGAAACGTGATGAAGGTTATAAATGGTGAAAACGATATAGACTGCTGGAACTAAGACAAGTTTACTGCTCCCTAAGGAATAAAGTAGTACAAGAAATAAAAGCTGCTAAGGCCACGGTTTTTTCTACACGTTTAGGTTCATCTTTGAACAAGCGTCAGTTGTGGAAGAATTTAACAGAAATAGGCATTTGTAAACTTTAAGGTGACGCGGTTGACAATATCGATATCAACGTCTTAAATCGTAAATTTGTTTCGTTACCATCCATACCCGTTCCCATCAACGTTGAAAACTCAAACGATGTAAGACTGGGCGAGAGGGCCATAACCTCAACATTAAGTTTTGGTTTCACCACCATAAACGACACAAATACAGTAGAGAGCCTTTTATCTTTAAAATCTAATGCTTATGGCGTTGATGAGATTCATCCCATATTTTTAAAAGTTATTTTGCCAATTCTCTTACCATACATAACTCATATTTTTAATTACATTCTTACAACAAGTGAATATCCTCCTCAATGGAAACTTGCAAAAGTCATCCCTATCCCAAAAAATTCAAAAATGGATGATGTTAGGCCCATATCCATTTTGCCTTACATCTCAAAAGTTTTTGAAAAATTGGTACAAAGTCAAATGAATGCGTATTTAAGTCGTACGAATCTATTAACGCCCAACCAATCTGATTTCCGTAAGAAGCTTAGCTGTATTACCTCGCTCATACATTTGACAGAAGATTTGCGACAATCGATGGATGAAGACAAAATCTCGTTTCTAGTTTTACTATACTTTTCCAAGGCATTCGATTCGGTAGACTTCTCTGTTCTGTGCAACAAACTTCATAATGAGTTTAGTTTCTCATCCAATGCTGTAGATTTAATCAAATCTTACTTGAGTGGAAGAAAACAAGCAGTTAATATAAATAACAATTTATCTGAGTTTTTGTCCTCTACTAGGGGAGTTCCACAAGGGTCAATTTTGCGTCCACTCTTGTTTTCATTCTACATTAACGCACTTTTGTACGTATTGTAAAGTACTGTAAAATTTGTATATAAGCTGAAGATGTGCAGTTGTACCTAAATTGCAGAGTCGGTCTCATTGAACATCATGTAGCTTGTATAAACGAAGATTTGGAGAGTATTCCACGTTGGTCTCAATCTCATGGCCTCCTATTAAACCCTTTGAAATCAAACTGTCTCGTTATTTCACGGAAAACATTAGACTTATCCTACTTTCTATTGGTATTCCTTAACAATACTCCAATTATATACTCCGAGACAGCTAGGAATCTACGGTTCGATTTCAACTTGCGATGTACTGCCAACAACAGCTATAAGAAACATAACCCTCTACGTATCGGTACAACTTGCGTTAAAACATATCGCTTATAACCCAGTGAGCCCGCACAACGCAATTTAAAGCTAAACATTTGGGGTGAGCGCTACATAAAACTTGCTAAATTTATAATATAAAAATGAATTGCAAAATGTGTTGGTAAACGCATAACTCAACAATGCTTGGACAATGTTCGTTGAAGTTTAAGGATGGTTTTTACAGCAAGAAAATTTCGAATAATTTCAGGAAAAAGCATAAAAACAGCCCTTTTCTTTTTTCATATGTGTGATGATATTTGGTATCAAATACGAAATAGAATCGGTAATCCAAATATAAAAACAGTGAAGAAATTTACAATGAAGCACTGATTTTATTTGAGGACATGTGCTTGATGATGCCAAACAAACTATTACTTAAATTAAGCCTAACTGCGCCCAATCGTTTACAAGATGCTTTCAACCAAAAGTTGCTCTGAGAAATACTGTATGATCTTAACACTTTAAAAGAATTAATTTTAACAAATCTTCCATTGTTGAGTGAACAACAGAAGTATGTATTTAATACCCTTATGAAAGTAACAAATGATGATTTACATCATTTTGGAGAAAGTAAGATTATTGCACTTGATATTTCAAAAGCATTTGATAGGGTTTGGCATCAGGCTCTCTTATCGAAAAAACGTGCTTTCGGTTTTCATGAATCCCTGCTTCATTGGATTAGTAATAACCTTTCGGATCGTTCAATACAAGTAGTATTGGATGGATTCAAGTCTGAAAACCATAAAATAAATGCTGGCGTGCCCCAGGGCTCTGTTTTATCTCCAACACTCTTTCTCATTTTTATGAATGATCTTCTGTCTGAAACATCTAATCCAATACATTGTTTCGCTGACGATAGTACTCTTAGCTTTTCAAATTCGTTTTCAGATTCGCATCCCTCTTCTTCGGATGTGGAACTGCATCGACAAAATATGATAAGCTCATTAAATTCCGACCTAAACAGCATTGTTCAATGGGGATTAAAAAACCGAGTGAAATTTAATGCTTCGAAAACCCAATGCTGGCTTGTATCGTTAAAGCGTGATATACCCCCTTTGCCATTATCCATGGATGGCACTTGCATCAATGAGACTGAACACCTCGTTATTCTCGGTATATGTGTCACCAATTACCTCTTGTGGAATGATCACATACGCGATGTCGACAAAAATGCCGCAAGGTGTTTGGGTTTCCTTAGGCCATGTAAGAAATATGTCACCCCTTCTGATCTGGCTATTATCTACAAGACTCACATACGTCCAAAGCTTGAGTATAACTCCCATCTCTGGGCTGGTGCTCCTGCAACTTACTTAAGCTTCTTGAATAGTATTGAACGTAGAGCATTTAAGTTGATAGATGATAATATCATCATTAGCTCATTTACTTCGCTTGAAAAAAATAATATCATATTTGGTGGTGCAATGATTTTATTAGCAGGAGCTTTTCTTCAAACATTGCGAGTGATTCCACGATCAACGCCAGCTGATGAAATCAATGCATGTCTGAAGTCCTCCAATTTGTGGAAACATGTCAAAGTACTTCACTTATGCGTGTCGAGTTATAAAATTACCAATCTGGAAACATATTCTCTAAACAGCTCATTGACATTGGTAATGGCATATTTCCTAAAGACATGTTGACTGGTTGCATTAACTTTCCTCAAAGTTGTTGTCAGTTAACGCATTCAAAAGATAAACTTATTCAGAAGGTGTTTCCAGATGTTTCTCAAAATTACAGAAACCATGATTGGTTGAGCCAACGAGCTATATTGACTCCAAAATTTATAGATGTGAAAGAATTAAATTTCAAAATCCAAGAACAAATTACAGACGAATCGAGAAAATATAAATCAGTTGATTCGGCTACTGATCAAGATGGTGTAGTCAACTATCCATCGGAATTTTCAAGCTCGCTGGATTTTCCAGGATTGTCACCTCACAATCTTCAATTAAAGGTTGGATCAATAGTTATAATGTTGCGAAATATCAACTAACCGCGTCTTTGCAATGGTACACGGTTAGCGATAAGAAAATTACTAAACAACGTGATAGAAGGACCTAATGATTCCGACTGATGTGCCATTTCAGTTTAAACGACTGCAGTTTCAAGTGCGGCTTTCTTTTGCAATGACCATTAAGTGTTTGTCGTAATAATCTAGAAAACACATGAAAACCATCAGATTTTTTTGTCTATGCGCCAAGTAATCAAACAAAAAACATCGTGTACCACAAAGCACTACAACGATAATAAAAGTGATTTCTGTTAATAATACAGATAATAATGCAGAAAGATGCAAAAAGGACTTTCAAAAAAATTGAGTGGGTGTTTTTTTTACCATAGCAATATAAAAAAGGCGAAAATTTTGGTTAACCCAAAATATCTCACGAACCAATTACGCCAGAGACTTAAATTTAATTTTATATTATATATTGTAACGTGATACCAAGCGGTTTTTGTGCAAATAAGAATTAAGTTTTTGACATCTGGTAAAATTTTGAGAAAATCTAATTTACTGATTTATTTTAATAAATAAAAACCTAAAAAAAACAAAAACATTTTTAAAGTTGATAAAAATTAATTTTCGATTCAAATATCTTTTTAATAATTTAATATTTTAGCTTCAAACTAATTTTATTTTATACGAAATATTGTTTTTAACATTGGGAAAAATTTTGAGAAAAATCGAATTGACAATTTTTAACAAAAAATAAAAAGTTCGTAAAAATTGACTTTCACCTCAAATACCTTTTCCAAAAATTTGATATACTAAATAAATGTTATTTTATAAAAAAAAATTCTGTTTTTAAAATTACGTACAATTTTAAGAAAAATCGAATTAACGTTTTTTTTTGCAAAAAATAAGACCATAAACAAAACATTACTTAAAGTTGGTAAAAAATTTGGAAAAAATTATGTTCGGTTCTCGATATCTCGTGAACAACAGAAGATATTGACTTCAAATCTTCAAAATTGCATGAATGAAATTTATATTTGTATATGAAAGCAATAGAAGATTTTAAGAAATGCTACTAACATTATTTCATTATTTGCAAAATATTTTTAGTAATTTAAAATTTTTAACAGACAAATTTTTTAACAAAACACGAAAACTTAAAAACTTTTAGTCAAGAAAAATCGACAGACGGGATGGGAAGTTATCAGTGTGGGTCGCATTCCAACCTAGTTTTAATTTTCAAATAGAGCCTATTTTCTATAATCAGTTAGGTTTCAAAGAATAAAAAAATTGACAAAAATAATTTGTATTCAATAATTATTTTGATTTTATTGACATCTAAATCTATGTTGTGTTTAATATAAAATTTGAAAACCTCTTTAAACTAGTTTTTGTATAAAATTAGTTTTGAAGAAATTAAATTATATAGCCCTGAACCTTTATCAATGTGAAAACAAAAACGTTTGATTTTTTACTTTTTAAAGTCTTTTGAAAGACATTTGATTTTTTTTTTCTTGCTACGACTATTTTTGACATATACACTCCACTTCAACTAAATACGGACACATATTTTTTCAAATATTGATGGCAATTTTTTCATCTGTAGTTGCTAACTACATATACCCTTTTAAGCTGTTAAAAAAAGAATTTGAAAACAATTTTAAAGCTAAGCTAACTTAATTGCGAAATTTCTTTGTCTATAAACTAATTACCAGTTATTGAAGAAAGTCCAAATTTTGATCCTCTGTCCAAGCTTTTATTATACGCACTGAATGAGAAGGTGCGTTATCATGTTTGTTCAAGATTCCCTTATTCCAGCTGCAGTCATTTTTGATGTTACTACAGCAACCTTAGTTAACTATTTCATAACAACTGATAGCTTTTAATGTAACAACACCTCCATAACAGTTTTATGATCTTTTAACACCTTTTAGTTTTATCAATCATAAAAATAAAAAGTTAACCCATCAGGGCCATCGAAACTAAATAGTTTTATCGTCTCAAAACCACGTTATACCATTCTTTTCGAGATTATTTGAGTTTTAAAAAACTCTTATAGCATAACTTTCCGTTGTTCATCAAGTATCGGTTTTAAATTTAAGATTAATTTATTTAAGATGTTTTGAAACTGTGGAGAGACTTGTGTTTACGCCAATGTTTTGAATCACATAAATCAGATGCACACCTTTAAATTGTTCATCTTCAAGCTGCTGTTTTTGTAGTTCTTATTAATCCCTTTATGTTATGTCTGTACGAATTTGTATTTTTTAAGTAAGAATAAAAGCTATCAAGACTTCGCCCAATATTAAAAATAAAATAAAAGAATAAAAAGATAAAATTTTTATCAACTGCTAAAAGTCCGGTTAAGTCTTTGTGTCTAACTAAGTCGATTTTAGCTTATGAAACACTGCTAAAACATAAGATCTACACATTGGTCTAAAATTTTAGATCAGAAATAGAATTTCACTTAAAACAATAAAATTGTTGACTTTAACTATTCAGTACTTCAAAACGCTCAATAAACGACTCAAAATAACACTTTTTCTCTACGTATGAAATACTTCACAATTGGTCGAAAAAAAAGTTTTGCAGTTATATTCACATATTTTTTTTAACATCTTAAGCGATTTGCTTAACAAATGCATTTACAAAAATTTTTACTTATTTATTTAAAATATAAACTTATACAATAATTTAAATTTAAATTTATCTCGAGATAAATGAAAATCAAAAATAACACATACTTCATTTAACGAGGAAATTGCTCGTGATATTGGTTCATTTTTTCCATAATTTGTTTTATGCAGTTTTTCAAGAAGGAAACAACTTGTTCTTAACTGTCTAGCTGGTACATAAATGGAAATCTGAGAAAGCAAAAAAGGACTTTTTATATGATAGCAAAGTATATCTCTCACAAACATTACATCATGAATTTTTCTTCTAGATTCTAGGGATTTTATCCCGAGCAATTGGCACCTAGCTTTATAGTCTGGACTAAAATTCCAACGCATTTTACGAAACACACAAATAGTAAACCGCCTTTGGACCTGCTCAATTCTATCAGAATGAATCAATTGAATTCAATTGTTGACCTAACTAGTGAGGTATAAAGGATTAGTAAAACATAAGGATCCGTAAAATCCTTACTGTTCCTTTTAATGAAACCAACTAGGGTGTTCGCCTTAGCCACAATGAAATCTATATGCTTTTTTGGAGACAAAGTATTATCAAAAATAACGCCTAGATCTTTGATATTGTTAACTTTAGTCAAAAAATTCGATTCGATTTTATATGGAAAATTAAGAGCTAATGCAGATTTAGAAAATGATATAGCTTTGCATTTCCCAATATTAAGTTTCAAACTGTTCAAAGAATACCACGTAGAAATATGGTCCAAATCTTGTTGAACTCTTACACAATCATCAATGGTTTTAATTTTAAAGTACAATTTTAAATCATCAGCATATAGTAGATGATTACAATTTTGTATTATGTCAACTATATCATTAATGTATATATTAGAAATGTAAAGGGCCAAGATGACTCCGTTGCGGAACGCCGGAGGTACATTTTATACTTCTCGAAACTTTCTAAATACGAAGAGATCCATTCAAGCATCTCTGAATGAAAACCAAAATATTTAAGCTTTTTCAGTAAAATAATATGATCTACCGAATCAAAAGCTTTACTAAAGTCGGTGTACATAGCATCTACTTGACATTTATTCTCCATTGCATTTAGGACATATGAAGAGAAAACTGCCAAATTAGTCACAGTAGACCGACCTGATACGAAGTCATGTTGAGACTCAGATAAGCATTCCTTTATCATAAATTCTATTTTATCTTTAACCAGACTTTCGAAAAGTTTGGGGATGGCTGAGAGCTTGCAGATTCCGCTATAATTACCTACTACATTTTTAGAATAAAGGAACAAGAAATGCTTCATTCCATTCTGGTAAAAAGAACCCCATGGACAATGAGTTGTTGAACAATTTCAACAGAGGCAAACAAAAAGAATCACTACAATTTTTCAAAATGCTTGATGGTATTCCATCGGCACCGCAACTATTATTTATTTTAAGGGCGTGAAGCGCTACTGAAACCTCATCGAAAGTCAATTCCATTGAACCAATGTCAACTTTTTCTTCCAAGTTTGAAACAAAAGTGTTAATTGGGGAGGAGTAAAGAGACTCAAAAAAGTTAGCAAAAAGTTCCAAATGAGTATCAGCATTTGACGAATTGACTCCTTTATAACTAACGTTTTAAGGAATCCCAGATGACTTTCTTTTGGAGTTTATGAAAGACCAAAATGATGTACTATTATTTTTTATTTTGTTTTCGATATTCACAATGTAATCTCTGTAGAGGAACTTATTTAATACTGAAAATTCTCGTCTAAGGTTACTAAAACCCGTATAATCAGTGTGGTATCCTGTTATTTTAAATTTCGCTAATGCTTTATTTTACCCGTGGCATGATGGTTAGTGCGTTGGACTGTCATGCAAGGGGCCTAGGGTTCAATCCCTGCCTGTGCCACCTTAATTAAAAAAAATTAATTTTCGCGGGTACTGCCTCTTGCGAGGAATTGACAAATCCTTCAAGAGTAATTCTTGTCATGAAAATGTGCTTTCTCAAACTAGCCGTTCGGATTCGGCCTTAAATTGTAGGTCCCTTCGATTCCTGCCAACAGTACTCGCACACAGGAATGGTTGAGAGTTGTAAGTCACTATGCCCTGGTTCACAACGGACTGTTGCGCCACCCCATTTGATTTTTGAATGCTTTATTTTTAATATTTTTAAGGTGTAAAAGCCTTTTGTTATACCATAAAGGTTTCGAAGATTTCCGTTTATGTACACGCAGGACAAATTGATTAAAGCCCATAAACAAAATTTCTGTAAAACGATTATAATCGCAGTCCTAAGTCAAAAAAATTTAGTTCAATATTCCAATCAATGCCAGAAAAGAAATTTCCTAGTTCAAAGAAGTTAGTTTTTCAAAAATTAAATGAATTCACATAAGAATTGGCTTCGATTTGTTGGGAATCGTACATAACAATATTAATAACAATTTCTTTATGGTGAAGCGAATTATTAAGTAAAGAAATTATTATTATTATTATTATTATTATTATTATTATTATTATAATCTTATTAAAAATATAATATAAATTATCCTAACAATAATTTAATACATATAGCGCTAGCTACTAGGGCTTTTGGCTATATGAGTAAAGAAAATGGAGCAAATAGAAACAAGATCTAATATTTTCATTAAACAATAAGTTAGCATTGATTGATGTCACAAAAACCCTCAATGCTTTGAAAAAGTGTTACAAACATTTTGAAAATTTGTGTGCGTATTCATTTAAAGCGGAGTGTAACTGTTGTGTTCACATTGGACCCTTTAAGGTGGCACATTTTAAAATCGTCTTATTTTGTCTTAACACTACTTTATGTGATGTAGAATTTATTTAACTAAAAAAAATAACCAAAAGTTTGATAATGATTGATTAAAACAAAAATATATTCAAATAATTTTATTGTTGTTTTGGACTCATTGGACTAAAAGTCGCAAGTTTTATCTTTCTTTGAAATACATTTTCCTTTTTTTTTTTGAACAAACTTTTGTTTTTCTTATTACTTACTGATTACTTTTTGACAGGAAACGTAACGAATTATTCAAATGATTTCTATTACAATTTTTTCTGTTTTACTGTGAATTAATTCAATCCGATTTGTTTGATAAGGAGCTAGTTATATCGGTTATTGGTTTGTTATCATTGAAACCAATCATCGGAATTTGTGTCAAAGGTCAGTTTTAGCTGTCATTGAACATTTTTGCAGTTAAACCAACGTCAGATTGAAATACTGTCGATATTTTTTGGACATGAACCTATCATTGGTATTGCAGAAAATGCACATGAAACAATTGAATAATTGATCAATTTTTTGAGCCATATAATCATCTGTTCAGGAAAATATAAAAACTCATTACTTATTGTAAAATTAAACTTTTTCTCTCAAAAAAAAATTATTGGGTGATTTTAAAAGGATAAATTCTAAAGAAAAGGAAATGTGGTAGAATATCAATAAAACCAATAACATTCAATCAAAAACAAAATGTTGAGGGCTGCTCAATTGCAGTTTAAGTTTTAGTTTATTTTGATAAATCAATCTGACATTGTTTAAAATGTATCGCTTGGATTCTTCAGATAGCTACAACTTGCTCCTCTACTCTAGCTTTTTTACAATTGACCGAGGAAAAATTCAAAATTGATACATAAGTAATAAGTTTTCCCCTATTTTCTTTGTTTTAAAGTACGTATTTTTTTTGTTTATTTATTTTTCCTTCGGAGATTTTCAACAGTTCAAAATTAAACCTAGGGTGCTTTATGAATTCAAAGAAAACCAATAGAGCGTTGCTTTAAATGCTCAACATTTTATTCTCACATTTATATTTACGTGTTGTATTTAGAATTTGTTGGGTTCATTGCACATATCCCCTCAAAAATCTTTTGTGCTCACCAAAAAAAGGAACAATGTATAGAAATTTGTTTCTTAAATTACAAGCGAAGTGTTTATAGTCCTCTAGGGCTTGAAGAATCAACACAACTTGTTAACAAACAAACATTTTTCATATCCTATAATAATTTCAAAACATACAAAGGAACAATTTTATGAATTGTTGCTGTTGTTGAGTCTTTTTAAATTATAGTTTACATTTAAATGAGATTTAGTTTATTTGTTAAATTATATGCTATGGATATGACTGGGTCACACAATAGCACAATAGTTTGACCTCATAAACTCTTGAAGTTATTGTTTTTCTTTCTTTTGTCTGCGTTGAAAATGTATTCATGAAAGTTTTTGAAATGTATTAGGTTTTCCAATAAGGATTTAACTTATTTTGAACACATACTATTTATATTGTCTTTTTTAAAGATGTGAAAACATGCCTCTGAAAATATTGGCAATTCTTTAAAATTAATCTAACTATGATCAAAAAACTTAAATAAATTCAATTTTTCCGGGGGAATGAATTTTTTTTCGAATGGGTATTTTTAGTAAAAAGATTCTTGAGAGTTAGTCAAATGTCAGCAGAGTCAGATATGTCTGTTATAAATATATCTCAAACGTTTTTCAATCTTGTAAACTTACAATTGTGACAATATAACCAGAAACGTCATTGTCAAACGACATGCTTGACATTGTCAGACAAGCTAACAGGTTCTGACAAATTTTTCATATTCATAATAAATCTTCTACGAAGGAGTAAAATTCAATCAACAAACTTTTTGAGAGTGAAATTATATGAATTTGGTACCAAAACAGTCAACAAGACTGACAGTTTTTCAATAGTATCTATTGTTAGATAGCAAATTGTTATGTATCTATTGTTATATCACAATCAACAATATTGCAAAATCAGACAATCCTCTGTACTCTGTTGGAAAATATCTCTTTTCCGCCCTTTGGAATTTTACGACTAAGTAAGTAAATAATTCATTTTATTAGAACAATTATTTGGTTACAAAGTTTAAGTATTATGGTTATGAATTTAAGATAGCTTTGGCTTAGCCGTCCCAGCTTGAATGGTAATATATTATAATGGTAATGAAAAGTTATATAAACATAATAAAAAGGAAAATTTAACTCCAAATATAATCAGTAATTAACAAATTTCTGTATTTAATAATAGATTTAAGAAAATTACACAATTCTTTCCAGTTTCTTCCGTTTAAAATTTCTAATGTTTCCATCATTGTAAAACGTTCCTTTCCTTGATATGCAAGTCTTAGATGTTTGAAGAATGGACAAATGCTCATAAAATGAAAGTTGTCTTCTTTGGCCTTCATGTTGCCAGCAAGCAAAATTGATCTAATGCACCATTGTATGGTCTGCCGTTAAGGTAGATGAGCTCACATCTCGATTTAAACAGCAGCGATATTTCTTCGTAGCTACTCGTAAGTTTGTCCTTAAAGTAGTTGTTACTGCAGAGGTGAATATATAATTCTGCTTTCAGATTGTCATGGTTCTGCAATCAATGCATTACAAGTGTAGTCTTCATTTATTAGCAATAAGGAGTAAAGTTGTTCTTTTAAGGAGTCTAGGTTACTGGAGTTCCAGTCTAAATTAATGTTGTAATAAGAGGCAATATTTTCCCATTTCATCATCCGCCAGTCGATTTTTCTTTGCTTTTTTGTTAGACGAGTATCAGAATGTGAAGCAATTTTAAAAATGTAGTCTACTTAAAACTTAAGGGTATTAGTAAAAATCTTAGCCAACCCTGTTTCAAGATATAATGCATTATTTGGGGTGTTTCTTGGTAGATGAAAATTTTTTTCAGGAAAATTCATTTACATTCTTCAGTAACTTCAATCTCGTTGCCTTTGTAGTACCATTTATTTCTATTTTAACTTTGGGAGCTATGTGTGAAGACCATAATTCTCAATTTTTCAGTTTTTATAGAAAGACCCCAGGTTTCACAATAATTTGAAAGACGGTTAATCATCAATTGCAGGTTTTCAGGTGATTCCGATAGTAAAATTAGGTCATCCGCATACAAAAGCACATTAACAATAGTGTCAGCAATATGAATTATACCGGGTATACATGAGACTATAACATTTATAAAGAGCTAAAATAATAGAACACTTAACAGGCATCCTTGTTTAATTCCTTAGTCTGTATCAAACCACTGAAAGTAAACTGAACCATCCCATACTGCTGCTTGCGTCCCAGTATACATTTCTTTCAGGACTTTGATAAATTTTGTCGAAAGACCTACTTCTGATAGCTTGTATAAGAGTGCATTTCGTTTAACACTAAACATACCATAACGGGTCAAATGACCCATTTTAAACTTTTGTGCGTTTGCACATTTGACTTCATGACTTTTTCTATGTAATTAATGTACAGTTATAAAAATATTTTTGTTTTGTTTTGTTTTGTTTATTCTGGGTAATCCTTGTTGTATATACCGATATCTACCACAACGGGTCATTTAGCTTTTTAGTGTAAGAAAAAGTGGAAAAAATTGAAAGTCTTCGTAAGTACCTAGCTTATATTTTATTTTGATAGCTATAGAAATACAGATCATTTTTTACCCAGCAAAATGTCGAAGCAAACAAGACAGTACAAGTTCTTAGAACATATAAATAATATTGGCGAAGAGTTTTCAGAGATTAGTGAAGATGAATTTTCTGAAAATGAAGATATATTGGTTGCAAATAAAAATGAGTTTGATTCTACAGATACTGACGATGAAGAGGAAAATATTGTGAATGTATGTAGTGGCCGAAAAAGAATAAGATTACTACCAAGTTCGGAAGAAACTGAAGTAGAAATAAATGAACAAAATGTTGCGAATAATGGATCTGTTTGGCAACAAATGCAAGTAGGTGGCACACCTGGAAGAGCACCACTTCATAACATTTTCAGGCAAGAAGTAGGCCCAACAGAATATGCAAAACGTCATATAATGAATGGTAAAGTTAGTACTGCATTTTCATTGATAATTGACCACCGTATTATGAACCATATAAGAACATGCACAATAGAAGAAGCAAAGAGAGTGTTAGGTTCCGATTGGAGTTTATCTAAAAAAAAATTAGATGCATTTATTGCAATTTTATATGCTCGAGCTGCATGTGGAGCAAATAATTTGAATATTTCCTTTTTGTGGAATAACTTATGGGGGCCTAAATTTTTTTCTGAAACTATGAGCAGAAATAATTTTACCGAAATTCTTAGATTTATTCGTTTTGATAAAAAAAGTCAGCGGAGTCAACGTTTGAACACAGATAAATTCGCTATGGTATCTGCAATTTGGAATATTTTCATTGAGAATAGCCAAAACTGTTACAAACCGGGTGAAAATATTACTATAGACGAACAGCTATTTCCGACTAAATTACGATGTCGATTCACGCAATACATGCCTAACAAGCCGTATAAATTTGGAATCAAATTTTGGTTAGCATCGGACGTTGATAGCAAATACGTCATAAATGCACTTCCATATCTTGGAAAAGATGAATATAGGCCCTCTTCAGTACCACTCTCTGAATATGTTGTACTCAAACTCATTGAGCCATTTACGGGTTGCGGAAGAACTGTGACCACAGACAACTTCTTCACAAACAAATCCCTAGCAACACAACTCCTAGCCAAAAAAACTACGTTAGTTGGAACTATTCGGTCAAATAAAAGAGAATTACCACTAATTGCGAAGAAAAAGAAAGATGATATGGAACGATTTTCATCGAAATTTTTTACAACAGATAATTGTACTCTTACAATCTATAAAAGTAAGCCAACAAAAAAAGTACTTTTACTTAGTTCTAAACATAAATTCGTAAAAGTAGAAAACAATAATAAACGTTTACCTGAAACTGTTTCATATTACAATAAAACCAAATTTGGTGTGGACATGACCGATCAAATGGCGAGAAAATTTACTACAAAATCTAAGTCTTGCAGATGGCCTCTCCAAGTTTTTTTCAATATCCTTGATTTAGCTGGCATAAATGCCTGGATTTTGTACAAGCAAACGACAGGAGAAAATATCTCGAGACAAGATTTTTTACTCAAGCTAGCAGAAGAACTTGGCGCCGATTTTCGAGAAGCCCGTGAACAACCAAAACAAGAAACAAATACGAAAGGATCGTTGCCTAAATCTACTACAGATGCTTATAAACGTATAAGATGTCAAATAGGATACTGTAAAGGAAATAAAACCAACAAAATTTGCTCTAAATGTAAAAAATATGTTTGCGGAAAATGTACAATGGAAACACTTATATGTAAAAAATGCGATGAACTATGAATTAAAAGTTTTTATTTTTTGCTTTTGTAATAGAAATGCTCAACATACTATTTTGTTTAATTATAATAAATTTAATTTATATTTTTATTTCCTACCTAAAATCCATATTTCATACATTCAAGCATGAAACATAAAGTCGGGTCATTTTACCCGCTATGGTAGAAATAGGTATATATTAAGTCTTGGTATGATTAGTGTTAACAAGGTCAAATGTTGCTTTTAAATGGACGAAAAATGAGTAAACTTTCTTTTTCCTAGCTTGAAATGCTTTTATTATTAAAGTGAGACAAATTATATGGTCAACAATTGAATAATTTTTTCTGAAACCGGCTTGAAGCTCCGTAAGAATTCAATGATTGTCAACCCAATTGTCAAAACTGCTCACAAGTATACCGCAAAAGATTTTAGACATCGTGTTCATGAATAAGATTCCACTGTAGTTTTCAGCATTATTAGAATCACCCTTTTTATGTATTGGAAATATCACGGACTTTTTAAATGAGCTTGGTATTGTAGCTGTTGTTAATATCGTATAAAAAAGGTGCTTTAAATTGTTGTTCAAGGTTTGGCAGGCGTTTTTTAAAAAATTCATACGGTATACCGTCTTCAATGGGTGCTTTTCCATTTTTTGCTTTAATAATAACATTTTGAATTTTATGAACTGTTATTTCCGAATCTCGAATTTCGTCCGAGACTAAAGGTTCTGCAAATGATAAACTTGATTTGATAAAAAGTAACCCTTTGAAGTGTAAAGCGAGATTATCTGTGGATTAGCTGCTCCTATCAGGAATTGGACCCGTTTATTTCCTTGGCTGTTTTCCAAAACTCTTTTGGGTTTTTAATGAGATCTAGCGATCGTACTTGGTTGTGTTAAAATTCAACTTTTTTGAGGAAGCATAGAGTTTTATACACAGCATTTGATTCTATATACAATCTCTTTAGTTCTTCTGTGTAGCATTTGTGTAGAGAATGTAAAAAAGCGAATGATTTTGCCTTGCTTTAACACATTTATAATCAAAACGTTTAAATTTGACTGAGGTAGTATGATTTTGGGTTTTTGAGGAGCTTCGTATGCTTGATGTTACTGCATTTGAGAATTTGTCCGTAGAATTAAGGCTTGCAGGAATTTTGGACAGATGTTTATTTAATTTGTTTTAATACGATAAGAATTTTGCAACTATGTCCAAAGCGCTACAGAGTTTGTATCTATCCATACTAAACATCAGTTGAAAAGTCTTGACATAATCTACAAAACGATGCTATGCATGATCAGTTTGGATCTTGCGTTCAGGCAGTTATAAGCGTGTAAACATGGAGTTTACTAACGCCGAAATTCGCGCTATTTTAAAGTTTTCCTTCGTTAAAGGCAAATCCGCTAGGGAAACGTTCCGTGAGATTAATTGCATTTTTATTGGGGGATGTTACTCTATGACTTTAAACCGAGGATGAATGGTTTCGACGATTCAGAGCAGGTGAAAACGACACATGGATAAGCCAGCCGGTGGAAGAACGGTGACGGCGAATACTGATCAAATTATCGATTTAGACCGACATATGGCATCGCGTGGCATTGCCCAGGAGATGAGAGCTTGTCACCAAACCATTTTAAAACACCTGCAGAATGATGGATCGAAAAAAAACCTTGATGTTTGAGCACCGCATGATTTGACGCAAAAAAAAACCTTCTGGACCGATTCAACACTCGAATATGCTGTTGAAACGGAACGAACTTGAACCCATTTTTGGTAGCATCCACCATATAGTCCGAACATAGTGCCACGTGATTACCACCTTTCTGTCCATGGCGAATGCCCTTGGTGGTGTAAAGTTGAACTCAAAAGAGGCTTGTGAATAGTGGCTGTCCGTGTTCTCCGCAAATAAGGAGGGGGGCTTCTACGAGGGATTTATTAAGAAGTTGCCATCTACATGGAAAAAGATTATTGAACAAAGGGCGCATATTTGAAATAATTCCGAACACTGTGAGACTTTTTATAGAGCATATAGACCAAAAAAGGGGAACGGAGATATTTTCCAACATTTTTTTAATGTGACAGAAAAATAGGATTCGTCAAAAAATAATTACAACGTGTTCGTTGATGACATTCAAACAATTAACAATTGAAACGTTTCAAAAACATACAAACACTAATTTTCTTGTAATGGAGGTGCAGCTTTCTTCTAGTAACTCTTTTTTGAAAACTGATTTTTTTGAAAACAATGTCTGATAAAAATTGTAGTAAAAAAAATTAAATATTTGTTTTATAGAAAAAATCGAAGCAATGATTGTGTCGTGAAAAGTATTTACATTTTAAAAAATGTCGAAGTCGTTTCATATCAAGTTATTTTTAACACTGTAATGTAAAATTTAGTCATTTTACAAGATTCACAAAAGCTTCCATATAAAATATACGAAATATGTCCATAAAAATTTCTATGAGTTAGAGTGCTTCATAGTTTCCATAATCGGTCAGTCAGTTCTTCAAAAAGTGTTTTTATGATTTTTGTAGTGCTGTATCTACTACTTTTTATATTTTCAAACAATATTTTCTTCAGCGTCGAATCACAATCTCGGAGGGTATGTTAATAAACAAAATTGTCTTATTTGGGGTTTCTGAAAACCTTCAGGTAATTGAAAAAGAGGGGCTTACATCCACAAAAAGTCACTTTTTGGTGCGGTCTTTAATCGGCAGGCGGTGTGATTAGACCCTATTTCTTCAAAAACGACGATGGAAAGACTGTCACGTCAATTCGGATCGTTATGGTCCTATCATAACCCAGTTTTTTTTCCTGCTATTGAAGAACACGACTTGAAGAATATGTGGTTTCAAAAAAACAGTGCCACATAACTAGAGCTAATATCTCTCTATTGCACGATTCATTTCCTGGCCGCATAATTCCTCATCTCATATCGTGGCGATATCAAATGGCCACCAAGATCATGCGATTCAAACCCGCTGCACTTTTTGTGGGGCAAGGCGAAAGACCGTGTTTATGCAGATAAACTTTTAACGCTTGAGCACTTAAAAAACAACATTAGTCAAGTTAGCGGTATCAAATGGCCACCAAGATCATGCGATTCAAAACCGCTGCACTTTTTGTGGGGCAAGGCGAAAGACCGTGTTTATGCAGATAAACTTTTAACTCTTGAGCACTTAAAAAACAACATTAGTCAAGTTAGAGCTAAGCCCAATACTTCATTGTTCAAACTTTATAAGAAAAAGTAATATTATGAAAAACAAATATTTTGTATGTTTTTATTTATGTTTACTTTTGAAACCTCAAAATGGATTAAAAGATGGTCACTTGACACACTTTTATAGTCAACCCTATATTTTTGAAATTCTCTTTCGAATTCAGTTTCAATATTCAATTTTTTGTAATATTTTGCTTACTTAAACACCAAACAACAATTATTATGAATTATTATTATTGAACTTTAATTTATTGCCCAATAAAAAATCTAAAACAGCACTTCAGCGAAATCCGATCTAAGCACTTGACTTTAATATGAAAACGCCCATTTATGAAACCCAAATCGATTTTTGAAGAAAAAAAATTAAAAACATTATCCATCAAAAATGACAAAATTAAACCTAAAAAGCAAAACTCTATAAAATAGAATTATTAGGAAAAGGCTAATTCAACCGCAGGCTGCACACTTTCTCTATAGGTACTAACTATACTCGTATAAATACAATCTATAATATTTATTTTATAACAGAAACACCCAAAATCACAGAGTAATAAATGTCAAATCCTATATTAATGGTTATGGTTCCTAACGCAATATCTCAATATATATAAATATTATGTACTTCAGCAACCAACCAGAGGGTAGTGGGATTGTGGCAAGTTTGCTGTGTACACACTTTTAGGTACATTATTTTAATAGAACTATAAGTATAACATACCTATACCAAAAATACGTAGGTTATGAAATGGCTAATCCAAATAAGTGTATAAAATGGTTTGAAAAATGCAAAGCCAGCATCTGAATTAAAATAACCTTATGGATATTGTGTAACCAAAGAGAACGTGGTGAGTCAGCTCATCCAATCCATGCACTCAGGCAGATTCTAAAATACATCCTTCCCATAGTAAAAATAACAAAATTTCTAAAAGTAATTTCAAATTGAAACAAAATTTCTTTGCTATGATGTAAGAGTGCCACATGAATAAAAAAAATTACATTTTATTTTAAGTAATGGCGGAGGTTTTATAGGTGACATTTCAAAAGATGACATATTCAAAAATGACAGCTGCCAAAATGAAACCTCTTATTTAGTAACCTTATATTTTTATTCATAGTTCAGAACGTGTTTTCTAGTTCACTATTGTTCTATTATTTGTCAGAATTTTCTCCAATTCATTATTGACAAATTTGAATTCAACTGTGAACACTCCCTTAAAATATTGACCACCATTTTAATGTCAAACCATTTAACTAAAACTATGGATCAATATTTTAAACGATTTAATAACTTGAAGCAGTTTAGAAAAATTACTAAGCTAAAAATATGATTTTACTGATTTTAAAATATTAGCTACTCAATATGTTTTTAAAATTTGCAAAAGCTAATATCACAACTCTATATAATTTCTGAATTTCTGATATTTTAAATGAATAAGTCTGTTTCCCAAACTTAGGTTTCGTTGCTTTGTTTTATTTCGCGAACTGTCAATTTCAAGGCGTCTTCATATGAACCAGGGGTTATTTTGCTAATAAAAGATGGATACATTTTTTAGGTCGATTTTGAATTTGAATAATACAGCCATTATTAAGGAAGTGATTGTCATTATTTTTATTATGATAATATTATTACGGTTCAATTATGTGTAGAACAAAATATCTACCAAATGGCCGCCACGGGGGCACACCTCCATACCATGGTTTAAATATCTTCTCCTCCATTTTCTATCTATGCATACGGGACCAAAAATCACCCGGAGAATTTTTCTCTCGAAGCATCCTAAGCCGTTCTCATCTTTTTTTGACAGGTCCAGACCTCAGCGCCATAAATGAGAACCGGCATGATGAGTGTCTTATAGATGGTGAATTTAGATGCTCGAGAGAGGACTTTACTTTTCAATTGCCTTCTAAGTCCAAAGAAGCAGCGATTTGCAAAAGTTATTCTTCGTTTGATTTCAGTGCTGGTGTCGTTGTCTGTATTAATAGCGGTGTCTAGGTAGACAAAGACCTCAACTACCTCAAAGTAGCTACCTTAACGTAGCTGTCCATAGTGACGTTTTGTCCAAGACATCGTTGGTCAGTGTAATTTTTTGATGACAGTATATACTTGCTGTTGCCCTCATTGACCTCTAAACCCATCTTCTCCTCTTCCGTCGCAATGCTCAAAAACGCTCCATTGACACCACGCTTTGATCTTCCAATCATGTCAATATCATCTGCGTATCCGAGTAATTGGATGGACCTTTGGAAGATTGTGCCTCTAGTGTTGACGGTTGAGTTTTGCACAATTCTTTCCAGAACGATGTTGAAGAAGTCGCATGACAGTGCATCGCCTTGTCTAAAACGTTTTTTGACATCAAATGCATCGGCAAGATCTTTTCCAACCTTGATAGAGCAGCGTGCATTCTCCATCGTCATTCTGCACGAACAGATAAGTTTGACAGGGATGCCAAAACTAGACATTGCTCTGTAGAGCTCTTCCCTATGTATGCTGGCATACGCGGCTTTAAAATCGATAAAGAGATGATGGGTATCGATTTAAAGTTCCTGTGTTTTTTTCAATACCTGTTGTAAAGTGAATATTTGGTCAACATTGGACTTTCCTGGTCTTTAGTCACACTGATAAGGACCCATCAGGCTGTTGACGAACGGCTTCAGACGTTAACATAATAAGGCAGAAACGATCTTATATGTGATTTTAACTATACTGATGCCTCTTTAGTTCGCGCAACTTAGAGGTCTCCTTTTTTACGTATCGGGCAACCTATGCTATAATTCCACTCATCGGGCGCCATTTCTTCCGACCATATTTTGCAGATGAGTTGGTGCATGCTCCCTACCAAGCCATCGCCTGCTGCTTTGAATAGTTCCGCAGCGCTGCCGTCAGCTCCAGCAGCTCTGTTTGACTTACGTTTAGATATAGCTACGAGTATCTTCACTTCGTTAAGGTCAAAGTGGTCTTTCCATATTCTCAACATAGACTGCGGTTCTACTACGCTGTTCCACTGATCGTCTCTACAGGCTTCGGTTCGTGGCTGGTGCCCTTGGGAAGTGTTTGTTTTTTAAATTTACGAACCTCATTCCTGTTGTGACATCCCTCTATCTCCTCTATAGCGCGCTTCTCGTGCTCCTTTTTTCCATCTAAGAAACCGGTGTTCCTCTCTCCTCTTATGCTCCTAGAGCTCGTGAGCAGCTCTGGTCCTTCTGTGCAGCGCGGAGCCGTTTTGTATGCCTGTTGTTTCGCTGCGTGCGCTTGCCGGCATTGGTCGTGTAACCAGGGGTTTCGCTGTGGCGGCCGTGTGAAACCTAGCACTTCAGAGGCGGCAAGGCAATGTTCCAACTAGTTTTCAATGCTTAATGCAGGCAGCATAGGACTCCCTAACAGGTTACTAGAGACTCGATCGGAAAAGGACATGGCAGTCTCTTGCGATTGTAGCCGTCTAACGTCGAATCTTCTCACAGTACCTGCCTTGGATCAGGATATCCGTAGCCGTACCTTCGCTACAACGAGGTAGTGGTCCGAGTCAATGTTGGCCTCTCGGAATGTTCGGATATCCTGGATACTGGAGAAGTGTCGTGCGTCGATCGCAATGTGGTCAATCTGGTTGACGGTTGATTGATCAGGAGATTTCCATGTCGCCTTGTGGATATTGAGATGTGTGAACTGCGTACTAGCTACCAGAACGTCTCGCCCCGCAACGAAATCGATCAGACTGTATCCGTTGTCGGAGGTCGTGTCGTTCAGGCTGTATCTCCCGATTATGCCGCCAAAGATGTCTTCTCTTCCTATCTTGGCATTAAATCTCCTAAGACAATTTTAATGTCATAGCCAGGGCACTGCTCATATGTCTTGTCCAAGAGCTCGAAGAATATGTCTTTATTGTCTTCATCTATCTCCTCTGTTGGGGCATGGCGCATATTAGGCTTATGTTGTCGAATTTATACTTGATGCGGATTGTCATGATGCGCTCGCTCACACTGTTGAAACTCGAAACTTTTTGCCTGAGTCTAGTTCCAACAACAAATCCACACCCAAATAGACGCTGTCTATGTTCTCGGTAGCAGTCGGCGTAGTATACATCGCAGTCTTTTAGATTGCGTTAGCCCGGTTCATTCCCACTTCTTGGATGGCTGTAATATCTGCCTTGCAGCAGTTTAGGGCTTCCGCTAATTGTTCGGCTGCACGTGGTCTGTTAAGGGACCTAACATTCCACGTACAGATCCGAAGTTCATTGTCCTTATTTCGTTTGCGTGGGTTGTCAACAGTGAATCCGTCCGTATTTGAGGCTTGTTGGTGCTTCGCAACTAATGTATTTTGTACCTGCTTAGGAAGTCACACCGAAGGTACAACCCCCAACCTGAAGGGCCGGATCCTAAGTAGTTCAACCTTACTGGAACTGTAGACGCCACCGTTGATTCCATCTCGAGAATTCGTCCGCTGCCGTCTGGATAAGCAGAGGTGCCTTAGTTGAAACACCTCTCCCCCTTTCTCGTTTGCTGCACCCAACAACTTAGAACCCAATCTCCAGTTGAGATACTAGGTACCCAATGTTCACCACGGGGAGGTAAGAGTAATAGTTGATAGACAGAGGTGGGTTTTGAGAAAAAACCTGTGGACGCTTGTGTCCTCTTGAATGCACATGTCCATCATTTGAACATCGAGGCGTAATGTTGGACGAATAAATTGACCGAAATGAACGTTATGCATATGAATAACCCGAATAATAAGCCTGAATAACCTTAACGCGTAGCTCGAATGTTTATTCTTTCCATGGTTCAAAGTGAGAAATGTCAAATAAAATACGGAATAAAACTTGACGTTTATGTTTAATTCAATTTCAACATCGGCCCTTAAAATTTAATTACTTTTAATAAAACTTAACTTTGTTCCAATTTTTTGATAATCTATTTTGACTGCAATTTTTAAACAAACCCTGTTTTTGAAAAAAAAAATAAATCGCTGTAAGTACATTATGATACTCAAAATTTGTCAGCAACTGTCATATTGTCTGAAGATTTCAAGTCATCGTCAATGGCAATTATATAACTAACAGATCTGACTAAACTTTTTTTTTGACATTTTATAGACTTAATACTGAAAATGGTCTTGATTTTAAATACATACATATCTTTCGGATTAGTTTTAAGAGATTGACTTTAAAACTCTAAAATAAAATTTGACTATTATTTCTCTTTAAAAACTAAATTTACATTTTTTAGTAATCAAAACTTGACAGTAATTAAAAAATATTACCCCCAAACTTGACTTTGAAATAAACTTGAAGGTTTGATCTTGCAATGGATAATGCCAAATTAAAAATCTCAGTTGAACTTATCCTTAGATGTTACGTAATATAAAAGTAGCCTTGTATTTTTCGTACCAAAGAAGAGACAAAAAAATCAATATCGTACTTATATACTCGTACAATATCTCTTAAAATTCAAATAAAGTTGAATCAACAAAAAAACAACAACAACAAACTCCCATAACCTCAACCTATAACTTCAAATATTACAAAAACATCACCTTAAATCACCAAAAGAACAATTTTCAACTTTTCTTGTTATCTTTTTGTCAGGAAATTAAGTAAAAGCTTGAATATTATCTTCTAACCACAATCAAATGTCATGTTCGAAGATAAATAGCCATTTTGTCATCAATTTACAAATGTACCCAAAATATCGAAAATATTGTTAAGGCCGGTGATTTATTGACAGAAGGACAAGCAGTGGTGGCGTGCGGCAGGCGTGTTGTTCATCTTTTCATTTACTATTTGTTTGTCTCATTGCGGTGAAAGCAATATTTTTGAAAATGGTTTGCCAAACGAAACAATAACAGAAATGCGATAAGACAACAAAAATGGCCAGAAATATTTCTTTTCTTTGGAAATTGTAAGCCAAACATTTGTCAATTCAACTGAAATAAAATAAGATTTCCGACCCGGGAAAAAAAATCAAAGAAAACGACCGACGACGCGACGCTTCTGTAATCCGCTCCCAAAGACGAGCAGTAATATCTCCTCCCACTATGAGTCTCAGTCAGGATAAGAGAGGGAGTAGGTATAATGTCCTTGAATGTAACTACAACAAAATGAAACAAAACCAAAGACAACGCGAATGAAGAGAACGACGACGAGGACGATTTCATAGTCAATTGACCAAACAAAAAACAAAATGAGGGTTCATGTCTTGCGTTGAGGTTGAAGTTGAGGTTGAGGACATTTCAATCCCTAAGTGGTAATAATTATTAAATTACGATATTTTCACCAAATTATTATTATTATCCAAAGGATCTTCTTCTCTTTAGCCCTATACCTTGCCAACAATGACACTGTTCAGATGCTCATCCTTAATGTTTGTCCTTTTTTCGGAAAATGTTATAATTTTGCCGGCATTGCTGCCGCTTGCTTTTTCAATTGAATAAATTTTCATTAAAAAGTTTTTTTTAACTTAATTTTTATTTTATGTTGTTGTTTTTGTTTTTCAGTTATTTAAACAACGCGTTGGAGCACCAGTATCATCATCCACAGAATCGTTTATGAAACAACATCGTCCTCACGAATGGGAGCATATCAAAAAGTACACGCTTATGAATATTGAAGATGGGATCCGAGGACTCAAGTGAGTAATGAATGTTTGTTTTATATTTTGTCACGAAAAACAAAAAGGTAAGGATGAGATATAAAGAATACAGTGAAAATTAAGGCGTGATTGTGGGTGTAGGCGTGGGAGTGGGCGGTTTGGCTTGGCGTGGAGTTTGGAATGTGAATAATACATGTTTAGCATAAGGATCTCTTGGTAATATAATAATTATAATAGGTATCAAAAACTTCTGCCTTTTTTTGGTGGACATTTTGTGTAGGTTTTATAATATCCTTTGGTAAAATTATATAACCTTATTTATGGCATTAAAGTTTAAAAATTTGTTTTTGTTTTCGAAAAGAAAGAGGGTTTTTGTACTGCCCCGCTGAGATGATTATGTATTAAGGTTTGGTAAAATTGTTTAAGTAAGTTTTTAAAGCTGGTTAGATAAAATTTGAAGATTGCCTTGCCTAAAAGGTGAGTGATTGATATGAACATATTTTTAATTTTTAAAGGGAGAGCACTAAAAACTTTATTTAGTTAAATATTAAAAAAGCTGTTTAAGTGTTTAAGCTAGAGCTTAAAACACGCTGTATTACCGATCTTTTTGAAACTTAAATTTGAAAAGTTCTCAAAGATGTTTTCGAGTTAGGTACGAAGTACTGGATCCAGAATCAAACAGAATCCCGCATCACAGAATCCCGATTCATAAAATCCCGAATCACAAAATCCCGCCGTTTCACTAATAAATCAATAGCACTGCATGAATTTAATCCACCATAGTGTTGTTTATTATAAGCTCAAAGAAAGTTATGTTTATTTTTTACAATTTGGAAAACGAGCTATGACATTGATAAGAATTTGGGTGCACAGAAGGGGCTTTAGTTAAGTTTTAAAAAATATATATTTTTTTAAATATTATATCTGAGGCTAACATTATAAGTTTAATTAGTGTTTAGTGATGATCAGTAGCGGATTGTGTGAGCAATACAATGCGTCCTTGGCATGAATTTTGTTTTTTTGGTGACACTATTTTATGAGAATCAACGAGAACGAAATTTCGTACTGAATTTTTAATACAATGACTCGTTTATTTTCCTAACGAGCGCTGTTTTACTAAATTTTCCGCTCGATAAAATATAACGAAAATGTTTATTTTGAAGCTGACTCAGTTTTTTTCAAGAACACGTCTGAAGTAAGACTTTTAATGATCTAAAAATAACTTTTTGTTGAGTTTTAGGTTGGGTTGAGTTAGTTTTGGTTTGATTAAATAGAGTAGGGTGGTTTTTTTTGAGAATTTTATTGGGGCTATTTTTTCAAAGTTAGATTAGGTTAGGTTAACGTAGCTGCAGATTTAGAATCAACACACTTAGGCCAAAAGAAAAGGCCCATTGCGATACCACATGAATCTAGAGAATTACTTCCTACAAGTCGAACCATTTAGAGCTTTTTGTAAAGCGAAGAAGATATTTGATATCCTTTTTAGCCAGTTCACTGGGATTATCAAAAGAGTAGTCTTCCAGATGAAGTTTGCATCTCAGTAAAAAAGCAGGGCAAGTGGAGAGGAGGTGAGATATTGTTTCTTCTTCTTCCTCGTCCATACAGCTCGTGCAGAAGTCATTTAAGGCTACACCGTGTTGTATTGCGTGTCTGCCTATAAGACAGTGTCCCACAAGGCAACCTATTAGGGAGCTTATATAAAGTCTGCTTTGAGATAACAAGTCTTTAGAGCGCTTTAGGTCCAGTGAAGGCCATATGAGTTTGTGGCTGCGCATGTTGGTTAATTGTGCCACCTAGAGTTTGCTATCGCAAAAGTTATTTCTTTTAGCAGTAGTTCACATGTAGCTATCGATATACCTATCTTCTCCCTTTCAGGTGAAATAATAATGACGGTTCCATTTTTAGCGAGTTTATCGGCTCTACAATTTCCTGTGATGTCTCTGTGGCCTGGCGCCCAACAAAGGTGAATGTTTAATTGCTGCGCCATCTAAAAAAGAGACGATCGACAATCAAGGGCTGTTTGAGATTTTGTTGAGACACCGTCAAGAGATTTAATAGCAGCCTGACTTTCAGAGAAGATGCGGATATCAGAAGTTGATATCACGTTTTCTGATAAATAGTTCACGTAATTCCGTACAATCAATATAACCAATTAAAACGTCTCCTAAAAATAGGTTCTCCTAATCTCAACAGGTTTTATATCTATCAACGCGCAGATGTGTATGCTGGTAAAGGCAGGGTCCAATGAAGTTTCATAAGAGAATACTTCGTAAACCTTTTTTGAATCCTTTCTATTCTATTGGAAGCGTTTTTGTAGTAGGGAGACCAAACTACACAACAATATTCCAGAATAGGTCGAACGAAACTGATAAAAGGAGACTTAATTGTATAAGGACGTTTAAATTCGCTAGGGAGTCGGAATAAGATGCTTAGATTAAGCTTTTCTGAGTACACACCACTACCAACTCCCTCATTTGTGTTGGATCCATCTGTAGAAAAGTGAATACTTTTCTTATCCAGGAGTTTATTGTCTTCCCATTCATCACTGGATGGAATGGATATCTCGAAGTTTTTTCCAAACTGGTGTTTAGGAATAGTGTAGTTTTTGTACTTTTGTATAGAACCGAAGAGATTTAAGATAATAGAGTGCCCTACATTGTTGTTGGTCCATTGAGATGAGGAGTTGAGTCTTATAGCTGTCCTCGCTGCCACTTGTTTACTGAAGATGTCGAGGAGTGTCAGATGGAAGAGAGTGTCTAACGCTGCTGAAGGTGTGGTTCTCAATGCCCCGCTTAAGCAGAGACATGCAGTGCGTTGGACTCTGCCGAGTTTGTCGTTAAAAATCACCAAATTCAAAAATTGATGTACCGTTGTAAAGAAACTGCTCGCTAGATGCCAAATTCACTACTATCCATACTCTGGGACAATAAGTTTCCGAGATAATAAAAGTTTTAAAGGAACCAAATTCATAGTTTGATGTACGGTATATTGAAAAAAATTCAAAAACTTTAAAAGAAATAATTTGTTCGTGTTTCAAATATAGAAAACCTCCTGACATCCGCTAATGTCAACAGTTCCGTCTATTTGAATAACTTTTTTGAATAAAATCACCTTTGGGTGGCCCTCTTCGCGGGTTCTCAGGATTTGAACTCCTTTAAATTTTTAAATGCTCTAAGCTTCTAATTTGTAAAGTGGAGCAAATTTATACATAGTTTTGATTAAAGTAAGATTATTGTATTGCGCTTAATATTTCAAAAGCATTTGATAAGGTTCGGACTTAGGCTCTCTTATCAAAAATGCTTGCATTATATTTATATGAAACTCTCCTTCGATGGGTAAGAAACTACCTTTCTAACAGTTCAATACAAGTTGCATAGGACGGTTTCAAATTCAAAATTAATAAAATAAATGCTGGTTTCCCTCAGGGCCCCGATTTGTCTCCGACCCTCTTCCAGCTATTCATTAACGATCTCTCTTCTGCCACTTCTAATCCATTCAACTGTTTCGCTGACGACAGTACCTTCAGTTTTTATATTCACGTTTTTGTCCTTCGAATGTGGACCACCAATGGCATTTTATAAGTTTATTAAAATCTGGTCAATATTGGGAATTTTAACCGTGTAAAATTGAATGTTTCAAAACCCCAATTCTGTCCCATGTCGTTAAAGCGTAACCCACCCCGATGCCGCTATCCATGAGCACCATTGCCATGAAGGAAACTAATCAAATTCCGGTACTCGATATGTGCACCCCGTTCACCTGTTATGAATTGCTGCTAGGTGCTTATTGTTCTCTTCTTTTGATCGGGCTGTAATTAACAAAGCCTTCGTTTGTCCAAAACTTGAATATAACCCGCGTATTTGGGCAGCCCTTAAAACAAGTTTAAGTCTCTTGCATAGGATCAAAAAAGAGCTTTGAAAATAATAGTTGATAGGTGATAGAACGGTAACCGAAACATTTACATCACTCGAACACCGTCCCAATGTTTCATGTCTTTGGATGTTTTACAAATATTTTTACTTATACAGTTGCATTCACTCCCTTTTTTCAAAATGAACTCTTATTATCAAATCATGTAGTAGTATGATGGTTAACTTTAACTTTTGGGAAACAATGACTTATTTGCAAATTGTAACCTTTACAAATCCATCAAACAAAAACATACCTTACATTGATGTTTCTTTCAAGAGATTTCTCTTCGTCCCTTTCTCGTTCGGGAAACACCATCTGTAGCAATGAAAAAAAAAAAACTTTTTTAAAATACATTTTTGATAACAAATAACTTTATCTTGATAGTCCTCGATATAAGCACCACCTAAAGTCTATGATTTATGACGTTCAAATCCATTATATTGTGATAAATTAAAAAAATTGTGCCTCGTTACGCGTAAAAACCTATAAGCGACTTAGGTATAACGCTTATTCACTGTATCATGGGATTGTATTATAATATATAATCCAATAGCATTCCTTCAAGGACAATCCATCAAACCAATATTTGTGTAAACAACATTTTTATTACTTTCAAAATTCCCTAATATTATTAATATTAAGCACGAGTCCTAGACTTATATTTAAATTTAAACCCCTATATTCAACTTTACCTAAATATTTCCAGAAACGGTACACTGGATCTCCTCCTCGGCGACACTCCAATCCTCGATTATTATCGAGCCATCGACCATGGCTGTAATTTACTAAGGGTTGGCGAAACCTACGTCGAAGATACTTATGCCATTGGCATGAAAAAAGGGTAAGTCCAAAATTTCCTTCTCAAACACAAACTCATCTAGAATCAGGCAATACGATTTTTGAAAAACTTTTCCCATCATTTTTTGTGTAATTAAATTCTCTCTCTCTCTCTTTTTCTGCAAAACAGCTTTCCACTCAAGGACTCCATATCAGCATTAATTGCAAAATACTCAAGCAATGGATATTTAGATATACTTGCTGAAAAATGGTACGGTGGTTTGCCGTGCTTCAAATTGGACAGTGATATTATCATGCCACGACCCTTGGGTATGTACATAAATTCACTTCAGACTTAAAGCTTCAAGAACATTTTCATATTAAGTTCTCAAAAAAAAAATTTTAAAAAAACACAAAATGTTTCTTAATTTATTTACCAAAACAAAAAAGGGGTTGCTGCTGTAGCTGGAGTCTTTCTTCTGCTTGGACTCGGAATCACGGTCGGAGTTGTGATTCTCATCTTCGAGCATTGGTTCTATAAATTCATGCTACCAAAACTACGCCACAAGCCCAAGGGCACTGTTTGGCGTTCTCGCAATATAATGTTCTTCAGTCAGAAGCTCTATCGGTTTATCAATTGCGTGGAGCTAGTTTCACCCCATCATGCTGCCAGAGAACTAGTTCATACCCTTCGACAAGGACAAATAGCCAGTTTGTTCCAGAAGAGCATTAAAAGGGTTCGTAGTTTGATTCCATTATTTTGAATGATGGCTGCTTCATTGCAGACATCAGCTTTTGTTGTTTTGATATTTTTCTTTTGTTTATAATTTATTCTGTTGTCCTTTTATTATTTTGTTTTGTGGTTAAAAATGCTTCAAGTCCTATGCGCGTTTAAGTTTTTATTTGTTTAATTTGTTTAAACAATTACAAAGCACATTATTCGTTAAGTTTTTATTTTTCTTGAAACTTTTCTGCTGAATACACACACTTCTTCTTCTTCTACTGCTGCTGAATTCTGCTTTGGATTCTATGCTTCGAGTTTTCAAAAAATAAAAATAATCTAGGATAATCTACACTGAAACAAAAAACAAACATTGTTTAGCAATTTCAAAAAAGAAAATATTAATTTTTTGTTGTAGTTCCAGTGACATTTATATGGTGTATCCGTTTTTTCTTTGTTTTTTCTTCTTCTGTTTTTGTCTTTCGTTTCTCCTTTTTCTCGAATAACCAACTTTGTTCTAGAAGGAAGATGAGCAGCGGCGACGACGGAAGAGCAAGGCTCAATTTTTCGAGATGATTCAAGAAATAAGAAGGTAAAAACATTTTTAACAAAATAAGATTAAACTAAGAGTGTCTTAGAGTTCGTTTTCATTATTTCAAACTTTTGTTTTTTCAAAAGCGTTTTAAAATCAAGACACGAACTCTTTAACTCATATTATGGGAAAAAGCTCAAAACCTTTTTTTATATGTTCTTTCATACTAGAGTCCAACAGGCAGAGAAGATGAAATCCAAGCTTGAAGTTCTGAAAGAACACGCAGAAGCCGAAGGCCATCCGACAATTCAAATTCCCGAAATAATAACACCACACTCACGATCACCTAAACCACGTTCAAGTCCTCGATCAAAACTCTTCTCCAGCCGTCACAAACGTTCCCGATCGAATTCATCAACTCTAAATGTTCGTCGCTTCAGCAACGATAGCATTCTAAGTGATCGATTGGACACGATTGGGCGACGTTTAAGTCGTGATCTAACCAATTCCCCACCGGATTTCGGGAGACGTTTTGATACCCTAAGTGCCACAAACACAGGCTCCGGTAGTACTGTGAAATTTGAGACCTACTCTGCTAAGGATCTGTCGAGTGAAAAAATAGAAGAAACCAAATTCGATACATATAGTGCTAAGGAGCTGACTGTGCCGGTTAAAAAACATCAAAACCGACGATCCCCGCTGAATTCGGAGACATTCAAGCCGATGATGGGAAAGGAGGCTTCTGGTGAGAGTAGCAGCAATTCAACAGATAGTCCCACGGTTCAGCTGTTGCCAGTTCTGCGGGAAGGTCTAGTATCTCCAATATGTCAGGAGGATCGCGCCCAAGCCCTGCTGCGTGAGCGCATGCATGAAGAACTCATCACAAAATACGGTGAATGTGAGTACGAAGTCATTGTGCCGATAGAAGACTCCAGTCCTCCCCAAACGTCCAGTCAGAGGACCAGCTTTCGATCCACCAATCGTTCTCCACCGCTGACCCTCATGCGACACCGTCAACGCAGCCTCGATGGCTTAGAACAGCGACCGAAAATGCCCTCGCCACCAAGAATCTCTGTCGATACCGATACACGACAAGTAAGTATTTCACGATCCAATCTTCGAGAAGTATCTTTAGAACGCTTAAGCCGTGAAGACCTGCTCCGATTAAGCGAAAGCACCGAGTCCGAAATTCATGACTATCTTAGTAAACCAGCAATAGAACGGTCACTAGAGCCGCCTTGAAACCACTGATCAATTACTGGAGTACTTTGTACATTATTGTATTGTAATTTGTAAATCCTTTGAGGTGTTTAGATATGGTGCGGTCGGTGGTAGCCACGTCAAAACCAAAGGCTGGTGTTCGAAAGCTCAAACACACATAGGTAACCATATATTAACAGGCACCATATGGAGTTAAAAATTAAAATTGTCTGCACCAGGTGCGGGAATCAAGAACAAAAATTCCCTTTGGCTTACAAATTAATTTCCTTTCCCAAAAACAAAAAAGGGAAATTAAATTGTAAAACAAATACAAGTTTTTGTTCTCTTTTTAAATTTAAACAGTTAACGATAAAGGAACGTGTTCAAGCTTTTTGGAAAAAAATTATATTATAAAAAAAGTTTTAAACTTAAACATATTTTTAAACAAAACAAAAAAATAAATAAAAAAGTTTGTAAGTGAAAAAAAGTTAAACATTAAACTTAATTTAAAAATAAAAATAAAAACTTAAAAAAGCTTTAGGAAACTCTTTTCAAAAACAAAAAAAGGAATCATCAAAATTCCATCATTGTTATCTCTACGACTCTTAAACCTAAACAAAAACTTATTAGCCCTTTCCCCCTGTTTTTATATAACTTCTCTGTTCATATATCTATTTAGATTTTAGATTATTTGTTAAGTTTAAAAAATTAAAATTAAACAAAACAAAAACTTTAATTGGTTACAAACAAAATAAAAAAAAAGAAATTATACATGAAAAATTCAACGACCATTTAGAAAATATAGAATAAATCAAAAAATTATTATTATAATTAAAAAAAAAAACACAAAATATGATTAGATAAATAAAAACAAAACATTTAAAAATAAATTTACAACAAAAAGTGAATTAAAAACAAAACAAGTAAAGTAGAATTCTAAATTAAATTTTTAAACAAATCACAAAACAAAACAAAAACGGTGAAACAGAAATTGTGAAAATTGTTAATTAACAAAACAAAAAATTGGGCGACGGTGGTTAGGGCAGACTTTAAAAATAAAAACAAAAAGATTATATAAAAAAAAACGGTCCCATATTACTGCTAAATAAATTAACTGCCGTCACATTGTATAAATTTGTTATCTACTAAATAGTACATTTATAGATTAGTTATGAATTGATATAAACATTGTATATAAACAAAGTTTTTTTTTATAAACCAAAATGGAGTTTTCTATTTTTTTGAGGACGCATGATTTTAGTTTAAGTTAAGTTCAACATTTGGATACATTTGTACTGTTTAATTGTTCGATATAACTTAAAATTCAAAATGTTTTTTAATAAACACTAATTAGATATTAATTATCTTAGCAATGCATTTTTCTTAATTTGTATATACATCAATGATGAGATACTTTTTGAGCTCTAAACTTTCTTATTTTTTAACGAAAGGTATGTAAAATGTGTGTGTTTAACGAAATCCAGGCATTCAGTTTTTATTAATAAGGATTTTTAATTTGTGAATGAAGTCTTTTTTAAGAGCTTTATTTTGCGTTTAGTTGATTTCTTGAAATAATTTAAACTTGTTTTGAAGACAAATTATTATAGCTTTAATACGGACTTTAATTTGAATTATTAAGAATTGGAATATTAAAACTTTAAAAATCTCAGTCCAACAATACGTTTAGAAACTGGTAAGTTTAATAATTTATTTATAATTAATAAATAAATATCATATTTTTAATTAAGTAACTATCATATATACAAAAATTAGTAAGTTATTTCCCTAGATTTCACAATAAAATAACTTCTTTCACCAAAAACTGAGGTTCCACAGGAGTGAATTTCAGGCCCAATATTCTTAACGAAGAGAGTTTGATTTTATTGGTAAGAGTTACTTAGATAACTTTCATCAAAGTCATAGAATTTTTAACGTATCTTTATATTATAAGTACGTAAGGACTTCAAATAATTTATCTCAGCTGAACGAAAATATTATTTGGTTAGTCATTTTCTAAGGGTTCACTAAGAAAGCACTTGGTAGTTAAAAGTGTCAAAAAGGCTCTTAAAAATACTCATCATTTTAATGATCAACAATAAATGTTATCTTTTCAAATTATGAGTTATATTAAATGAGGAATTTTCAAGAATATCTGGATTTTTTTTAAGTGGGCCAAAGATTAAAACACGAACAAAAAAATTACTGATTTGATGGTACATTAAAAATATGCTGGTTTTTCCAATCACTATAAACTTTAATGACCATGTTATTTCTTGAATAGTTTATAACCAAAATAGTATGATTTAACACCTTAAGACATTTGACACAGTCTTTTCCAATACTCCACAACCGATTAAAGACCTCAATGATTGAATTCCTGAAGTTATTGGAAACATACAGCTGTGAATTGGTCATGGAATATTTCATGAAATGAAAGATTCTTCAACTAAAGACGTGACGGCCATTTATCTGATACCTTTTTCCATTGTCAATGTCATATATTTTTTAAATAACTTGATTTTTCTGAAAACAATACTCTTTTTTACCTTATATCAAAATGAAACCGCTTTTTGGAAAATTCCTTTTGACCACAAAAAAAAACTTTTTAACATTTCTTCGGTCTTATTTTTGGCAACTTTAAAAATGAAAAAATTTTTAAGTTAGGTTATTATTCCCTTTAATTAATTAATTTTAAGAGCATTTTATTTCGAAAAGTTAAAAATACTTTAAAGAAAAATGTTTTTTCTAAACAGGAACCGAAATATTATTTCAAATCACTTTAGAAAATATCAAAACAGATTTTATGAAAAATTTTCCATCGTATCAGAAAAACATCCAAACACTGGTTTTAAAAACTGATCTTTTAAAAATAAATCTTAAATCTCTCCCATTTATTTTTTTAAACATTAATAATTATTAAACTAAAATCATGCGATTGTTATTTTCTAATAAAGAAAAAAAAAATAAAACGTCCTAAACAAAATTATAAAACAAATTCAAAAGTGCCAATTGAAAAATTGTCTTAACATTTTTATAATTTTCCAATCACTTTTGTTACTTCATAATTAAAATGACACCCTCTAAACTCTATGTAAAAATTGACAAAAAAAATTAATATAAAATTAAAACAAAAAGAAACACTACTAGCGGTCTTAAAAAATATACCTATAACAAATTAGTAAGTTCAACTACCTATCACTTTATCGCACAATTATTATTGATTAAGTATATCAAAATATATTAAATAAATTTAAGAGTAGAATTTAAAACAATAAAAAAAACATTAAGTTGAAATCTTTATATATGCCTTCAATATAACACATTTATATAAATTATACACAAAATATTAACCTAATTTTTGTATTTAATAAATTTTCCCTAAGTTTTAGTATTGTTTTTATTAGTTCCTAATTTTCAAAAATTCTAGTAACTAACATTTGTCTTCTATTTCTCCGAAAAAAATTAAAATATTAAAAATAAACCAAAAATCATACATAATATAAAAAAACAACAACAAAACACGGTTAAAAAAAAAAAAAACAAACAAAACAATTTAAAACTTACTTAAACAAAATTAAAACCAGATTATATAAATACATATTTTAATAAATAAATGTATAATGCATTTTAAACTAATACAAATAAAAAACAAACACAAACTTATGATTACAAATTAACATTAAAATAAAATTAAAATTAAAAGATAAATTATAATTTTTGTACAACAATTTTCTTGGATTAAACTTAAAAAAATATTTCAAAAAAGCAGCACAAGAAAAACTCAAAAGAAAATATTGCAAAAAAAAGTGAAATATTATTCCGAGATTTAGCTATATAAATATTTGAAACTTCACTTTGTACATAAATAAAAATAAATATGTAAAACAAAAATATAATAAAATAAAAAAAATTACTGTAAAATTTAAAACGATATAAACAAAAACAACAACACAAAATCAAAGAAAATTAAAAGAAAATGTAAATATTTTGAAAAGAAAAACTAAATTAGAAACCGAAGTTTTAAAATAAATTTATTTGAAAATGAAAAATAATGTTTTATTATATAATTTCACTATTTTAGAAAGAAAACCAACGCTGTAAAATCAAACATCTTGGCGGCCAATTGACATCGCCGCCCCGTCGAAAAATTACGGCCCGTTGAGGCCGCTGCCCATAAACCGTACAAAACAGTCACCCTTCGTGGGTGCTTTGTTTTTCCACAATCACTCTTGAATTATCATTCGCCCAAATGCGTTAATTCTGCTTATTCAGAAATCCACTGCGGTGAAATGTGCCTCATCACTAAAGACGATTTTCTTCAAAATTGATCATCCACTGTTGCCAATTCTTGCCACCATTCTGACCATTAATGCCATGGAACTTGAAATGGTCAAAAGGCTTCATTTCTAGAGTCATGATGAGCGTGGGAGGCGCAATTGTTAGGCACGACCGCTACGACAAGTTGAGGTGGACGGCTCTTCGGCCGTAGGTACTATGGCGAACAGCAACAATAGTTTTTGCCTTTTTCTGCTTATGACCCGGTTTGCCCACGAACTGACCATATGCATTTGTATGATAAGCCTCAAAACGTTAATGCGTTATAAAAAAAAGATTAAGTTTAGGTGTGGTTCACATTCAAATAAGTCGAAGTATTACATTACTTACTAATGGATGTTTTTAAGGTAAGCTTCTGACATTCTTTGTTAAATTCAAAAAAGTAAGTTTAATTTTGGAATAAATTCTAATTTAAATTACCAAGTAACAAGTCACAACCCTGAATTGTGATGTCCAATATGCCAAATTGTGTGCATTTGACAAACTTAGTTAAAAAATACTTTTGAGAAAATAAGAGCTATTCGAGCTAGCTACATGACAAATTAATATCTTGAAAATCATTGAAGTGTTGTCTTCAAAAATGGCCATTCTAATTCATTTAATTTTTAATTCTGGTGAACCTCAAGGTAGGTATCTTGGTCCGTTGTTTTTTGCTCTGTTTTAAAAACGGTTTCCTCTCTATCTTGAAACATTCGATGACATTGATATACGCTGATTACTTGGACATATTAATAATTATCCTAAATCGTCTAATGTTAAATATTGACAAGCGTAAAAGAGTAAGTTTTGGGCGCAATAATAACGTACTTGCCTATGAATATGAGTTAAACTCAACAAACTTGGTATAGTTTGTTGACTATTACTGACTATTTGTACTACAGTACAAAAAAAAACTAATAGAACTCTAGGTTTTATAAAAAAGATTTGGAAGATACCTCAATAATCATTATAATCCTCAAGCCCTATATGTATCAGTCGTAGCCTTTAAGGTTCTTAAGGATTACTCTAAGTTTAATCCCATCGTCACAATAAGAAGCTTTGCCTACGTGTTATAATAGGCTACAGCTAATAGGTCTTTTATCGGAAACTTTTCGGATAATCGTTTGACAGAATTTGTTTTATAAAAATCAACACCTTTAAGAAATACTTGTTAAAGTTCACCAATGGAAAATTATCAGTGAAAAACAGGCACTCAAGGGTTTTTAAGTAAGTACCGAGTCTTGACATGTTTATAATTTAAGGATTAAAAAGAAGATACTAGTGCACATTGGTCTTAAAGATTTTAATACTAAAATTATTAAAACAGAGTCAGGTAAAGCATTCCACAATTCCACAAAAAAGAATCTCTATACTTGACAGTGAGATGCATCGGTCGGGAAGAATACCTTTCGTTCATGCAGAAATGTACTTCCGTGAACAATATAACTAAAAGGTTTTTAAAACCTACGTGTTCAACTTAGACTTGGCTTGCCAGTATTCCTTCAATAAATGCCAGCACTTGCAATGAGCTTTCATTTAGTCAACCCATTTCAGTTGGTTACCTCGAGATCCATGCAAACAACATATCCAGTGTCCCATTGATAACAATACCTGTTTTGTCGTACACTATTTCTCTGGAAAGTTAATTTGCGCACTATTGTATCGAGCCAACCGAAATCTAGAGCATATTCAGCAAATATTTTACTCACCCGAAAATAAAACATTTTTTCCCAGACTAAGATCAGCAGTAAGGGGTCGTGTTTTCTAACTAACCGTTGCGAAAATCGATCATCAGATGGTACTAAATATAATATATGAATTTAAAATACGAAAACTTTTCTCAAAAGTACATATTTTTTATTTTATTTTATTGTATATTTTTATCTTATTATTATTGTATTGTTTTACAATTATAGTATACCATTAATAGTAAGAACACTCCCTGGGTCCATGCCAACATCAAGAAGACTACCTATATTATCGGACCTACGTTGACGGTTACCAACAACGACATTAAGAATTGATCCATCACCGTTCTTTAGAGTTTAATCAAGAGGAATAACATTGCCTACGCCAAGCACAACATCAAGAACATTGCCTGTATTTACGGCCCTACGTAGACGATTACCGACTGTAGCTTTAATAAGTGATTCAGCTTTTTTTTCATCAACATCAACACCAAGAATGTCCTTTACATTGACATTAGCAAGAGGTCCATCATTGATCGAACGTGATTGAGTAAGAACATTGGTATTGACATCGGCATTGGCATCAATAGTTGATCCACCACCGTTCGTTAGAGTTTCATCAAGAGGAAGACTGTTAAGGTCAAGCTCAATACTAGTAATTCCGTCTGTATTTACGGCCCTACGTAGACGATTACCGACTGCAGCTGTAATAAGTGATTCAGCTTTTTTTTCACCAACATCAACATCAGCATCAATTTTGGGCTTAAGAATTTCGGCTTCAACAAGAGAACCACCGTTGCTTAGAGTTTTATCAATAGGAAGGGCAGCACTTGTAGAAAGGCCAACAACTGCCACAAGAGCGACGAACACCAATTTGAATGCGAACATTTTTTAAGAAAAAAACTTTAGTAGCTATTAAACCGTCTGAGGAAGAGTGCGAACTAGTTGACTTTCAAGCAATTCCTCGGGGTTTTATACTGAAAGTACTGCCAAACTAAGCAAATAAAGCATTGCGTAATTTGATAAACGGAAACAGAATTGAATAAATAATAATTAGGAATGGCAAATGAAAACAAGAAAACATTTTAATAATCTTGGTACATTTATGCGTGTTTAAATACAAATTAAACTTTCTATTATTCTGCAAAACACATTTTCGATGAGGGTTTTACCCGACTTTTGCTTTTGTTTTTTTTTTTTTTTCAATTTTTAGTTTGTGCAAATAAGCTGAGGTCTGTTTTCCTGTTCATGGCGAATGTATTTTAAGCAAAAAAAAAAACAACCAAAAAACGAATAGAAATCGTTATGAAAATACCATTAAAATATTCAAAAGATTAACAACTTTAATATCTTCCTTATGAAATTGAGATTTTATTAAAAATTGGACACAAGGCTATGCATCATTGTGAGACCTTAAATGAATAGTCTTCTCAAGAAATATATACGAATAACTTTAAAATATTATAATAAAAAGTATTAAATCTTGAACTCACATTTTTAGTATTTGAATATTTTACCAAAAAAACAAGTTTTGTACAACTTTTGTTTGAAATAAAGTTGGATTTATCACTGAATTTCCCTAAATATAGCTGGAATAAATACTAGCTTTGTAACAAAATCCTTAAATGGTATATCCTGATTTTTGAAACCCCTTTTGTTTGTAAACAGATAAGTACATAAGTATAATTTTCGATTCAAGCCGACCACATAATATAGGTTAAGATTAAAACCGCAAATTTAGTATCCGTAACAAGGGCCTTCAAAAACCAACGAAAAACGATAACCTAATTAACTTGGTGTTAGAATTGTATACCTTCCAACAGAAAAAAAACAAGCATTTTCTAAAGAAGCCTTAAAGCTATTTAGGTATAGCAGGAAGCCCATCCATTCATCGACGTTCTTAGAGGAAAAGATTACAAAATGTCTTTTCTTGTTTGTGTTCATTTACATTTTTTATCTTCCTGGGTCGTCGTCTCCCAGGAACTTTAGCTTCTTTTTTTTCTCTAGGGAATATAGGGAATATGATGGCGCTCAGTTTTCACGATGGAAAAATAGCAATCCTGAAAAAATATTGAAAGAACAACAACACATCCATCATCAATCAATCTCATCTATTTTCTCCTTTATGCCTTTATGGAGGCGTTCTACTTGAGTTAAAGCATAATTTCACTTAATTTCCAAGTTGATTGCCCTAAAAGCTTTTGTCACTTACAAAAAGGATTGTGACATAAAAACACAGTGGCAGAATGTCCCATCCAGAGCTTGGATCTCTATTATTATCATTTTTATTTTTCTAATGAAAGTCATATTAAAGGGAGAGAGAGAAATTAAGGCTTCTAAGCACTAGTATTCGAATCAGAATCAACATCAACTTTTCTTTAGCTTCACATTCAGCTTCGGTAGAACGATAGCCTTGCATCACATTCATCCTAAGTTTCCTTCTTTTATATTTTATAGAACACCTAAAATGGGCATTGTTCAAAACTAGGACTTCCAAGGAGTGAGAGATAGGATACAAGAATAAATGATGGCAACCGAACTATATACGGTACCATCATTGCTAAGACGTTATAATGGCTTCAAAAAGGTGTACTCTCAGCTTTATATATAAAAGACTATTTCTATGTACTCAAAAAATGGACTATTTCTATCCTTTTAAATTTAATATACAATGAAAAATATTTATTAACTTTCCATAGGAAGTTATTGCAATCGGTCGGATTTGTCGAATCGATAGTTTAAATATTTCACGTTTCAAGGTCCCTAGATTCTAAATTAAAGCATTTTTAGAGAGATGCCTGTGCGTAAGTTCCTACGTTCGAGAAGCGTTTTCGTTGCCCCTATCTTTAGAACCATAATAATTAAAAAAAAAAAGTTAAAATTCTGGTTAACCCAAAATATCTCACGTACCTATAACACTAACGACTTGAATTTAATTTTATATTTTATAATGTGACATGATACCAAAGGGATAAAATGTATAAACAAATTTAGTGTCACCTCGAATATTTTACAAGAACAACGTTTTTGACATCTGGTAAAACTTTGAAAAATATCAAATTGAAACCTAAATTAACAATCCCGTAGCTTGATGGTTAGTGCGTTGGACTGTAGTAAGATATTTACCGATGGCGGCAATTGACATTTACACCACACTCTTCAATAATGCACCGAAAAATGCATATTATCCAGTGCGTTGGAAGACCGCTGTGATTCATCCTATCCCGAAAAAGGACAAGGGGTCTTGGGTTCGATCCCTGCGTGTGCAACCTAACTTTCTTTACGGGTACTGTATCTTGCGAGGAATGGACAAATCCTCCAAGAGTAATTCTTGTCATGAAAAAGTGCTTTCTCAAATGAGCCGTTCGTATTCGGCACATAAACTGTAGGTCCCTTCCATCTCTGACAATATTACTCGCACACGGGAATGGTTGAGAGTTGTAAGTCACTAGGCCTTAGTTCTTCATGGACTGTTGTGCCACCTAATTTATTTTTTTTATTTTATTCAAATTAAAAATCCTAAAGCTTTCTAAAAATTGATTTTCGGCTCAAATAACTTTGAGTCTTTGAGTTATGGGAGACTGCAATGCTAAGGTTGGCAGCAACAACGGGCTAAGACATGTGATGGGTTTTGACGGAGTCAGCAGTAACAATGACAATGGTGAGAGGATCATTGACTTCTGCAACTCCAATAGCTTTGAGATTGGTGGCACTATGCTTGAACACAAACTGTGCCATAAAATTAGCTGGGTGTCCCTGGACAGGCAAGCATCTTCCAGCCAAATTGACCACTTCCTGATTAGTCGAAGCTTTAGAAACAGTCTCTTGGATGTCCGAAACAGAAGAGGCTCCGACATGGGACTTGCCCGTGACCACGACTTAATGATAGCTACCCTAAGATTTCGTACGGCTACAGTTCGAAGATCAAACGGTATAACACGAGCCCCCAAATTCAACATCGCTAGACTAAAGGATCTCACTTCTCACGACCCGTTAACAATTCAGGGACTACCTGTCTCAAGAAATGAGAACAATCAGCAGCACATTACATTATGACATCGAACACCATTGGAATGCTGTGAAAAATGTTTTCATTTCAGGTGCTGACAGAATAGTCGTTCGAAAAGACGGAACCAACAACGCCTGGCTTTCAGAAGAATCTTGGGCAAGGATCAACGAACGCAAACAATTAAGCTGCTCCAAGGGTAAGAAAGAAAAGATCTGGAAGAACCTATAGACTCTATTATGCGAAGGCTTGAGTGGCAATGGATTGGACATATGCACGCTTCGAAAATGTAACGACTGCATTGCAGGCCAAGCAATGCAGTGGAATCCGCTTACACAAGAGGGAAGGAGAGCTGGTCGACCGAGAAGCAGGACAGTGGAGGAGAAATCATCGTCAATAAGCAAGAGCTGGAGGAAGCTGCAACACATCTCCGGAAACCGCAGACGATTGCGTGCAGGCGCAGTAGATGCCCTATGTCTCTTATGGGGTTCCCAACGGTATATTAACAGGTCTGAGAACCTAAATAAGTAAAATATCTAACATTGGTTTAGAAAAAGTAAGTATTACACTTGATATTTCAAAAGCATTTGATAGATTTTGGCACTAAGCTCTCTTATCGAAAATTCTTATAATTCTTCGATGGATTAGAAACTACCTTTTAAACCATTCACTACAAGTTGTATTGCATGGTTTCAAGTCTGAAATTTATTAAGTAAACGCTGATGTGCCCTTCCGACTCTCTTCCTTTTATTCATAAACGATCTCTTGTCTGACACATCTAATCCATTATACTATATCGCTGACAAAATTACCCTCAGTTTTTTTATATTCGAGTCTAGATTCACATTATTGTCCTTTGGATGTAGTACTTCAATGGCGTTATTTGATAAGCTCAATAAATTTCGATCTCGAAAGCATTGTTCAATAGGGAATTATTAACCTAAACTTAATGCTTCAAAAATGTATTGCTGTCTTTTGTCGTTAAAGCTTAACCCAATCCCGATGCCGCTTTGTGTAACACCGTTCAATTATAATGGAATAACCACATTTTCGACATTGAATAAAAGGCTTCTAGGTGCTTAGTATTTCTTTTACAACGCTGCAAGAAGTTTTCGACCTCTATTATCTGGCTATAATTTACAAAGCCTTCATTCGTCTTAATTTATTTTACTGACATTTTTTAAACAATGTTCACTGGAATTAGTGAGTTGCACCCCCCCCCCCCCCCCATCAAAAAATTCAACCGTAATTCTTGTATTTCATGGAATGCTCATCAGTTTACCCCAGCGTAGAGATTCTATTTTTCACAGCACATCAAGAATGTGTAATTCTTTGGGATATTCTGTTTACCCACAACCCCCCACCCATTTTGATATTCAAAACTTTAGGTACGCCAGTACCTCTTCTAAATTCCTTATTTTCCTTAAAACTATCAATTTGGATTGTCCAAACCCCAAATGCTACAATTCTGCAAAAGGTCCGAGTTTTTTTTGGAAATAACCACATAATTTCAAAACGAAACCTCTTATTGGAAAACAATGTTTGCCTCTATTTATCTGTTAACCAAATATCAGAAAAGCCCATAAGACTATATATGCTAAAAATCATAAACATTTAAATCATTTAAACATTTCCATATTGACATCTAAGCCTCTATATGCATGTATCTATGTAAGAACCTATACCTTCAGTTTATGTACTGTACATATGTGATTATTTGAACGTAAATTCATGTCACTTCCAAAATCCAGGAACAACAACAACGACACCAACGACTATAGTATAATACGAATACGGAGCAGTCTCTCTTCATCATTCAAGATGGGTAAACCCATTTATTTATGCAAAAATCCATTAACCTCTTGCCTGGATCGTAAAAGCGAGAAGAAGAAATTCTCTCATCTCATCCTACCCCCATCGAATCCTTGGGGTGGTCGATATATGTATGACTAGTACGACTACCCCAGCCTGCCATCAGGACCCTTTACCCCATACACGAACAGTCCTTTTGTCTTCACCAAATAATACTGGTGCGAAATACCGCGCCCGCTCCCATTCGTGTCGTCCGGATTTTGCTTGCATAGTAATAAGTTATTCTAAGCTCACTGGTCTTGGTCTATAGTGGAATCCTTGAACTATCTCTATAGGCAAAGTACCGCTCTGTTTATTGGAACAAGGAGATTACACATCCATATAAAATACATATACATTAAATAGGATAAACAAAATCGGGATAAAATCAATTCACAATGGCTGAATAGAGTGAAATCCTTATACGAGTATGTCACCCCTCGTCTATCGGTCATCTTCCATCGTCCATATCGTCCATTGCCCATCAGCCTTCACCATAGCTTCATCAGAATCAGTATAGAAACAGAACTATTGACTTATGTATCTTTTTTTCTATATTTTTTGTTGTTGTTTGTACTTTTATGTTGCTCCTTTGTCCGGTGTGTGTTTCTTCTTTATGGCTAAAGGACTCCCATAAGAAATCATTCTTTATCCTTCATTAAATGCGATACGCTATTATTCAAGTTCACATCGGAATCGGACGAACGTTACGCGTGGCCTTCTTTAAGTCTTCATAATCGACAAAATTGCTGAAATTGATAATTTCCCCCAAAAGACTGATGGTTGGGTTATAGGTTGGCACTGTCGGATAAAATAATTTAAAGGAGACAAAAAAAGCTGATGTGCTGATATCCTTCGTCAAATGTCAAAAACGTCCAAGATTCACACAGTAAAAATAGACAATATAAGAATAGTCATCAGTTTTCTTACAATTTAGTTCACTGGATGAAAATGACTTTTTTCTTTGAACAGTGAGATATTTGACACAGTGGGGTGCTATATATTACAAAATGGGAAAAATTTCTTGTTATTTTTGTAGTCGCAAATTTTTGAGTAAATATTATTATATTAATTTCCATGCTGGAATATCCTACAAAATTAACCACTTTTGCCAAAGACACAATTCGAGCATAAGGAAATTAATAAAGCATTTAAAAGGAACACAAAGTGTGATATCTCATTTTACATTCGTGTTGTACGACAGAAGAACGAATTTTTTAGATTAAGAAGTTCTCCTCTTAGCCGAAACATGCACTAGATTTGTTCAATGTTCTTTCCCGGAGATCGTATTCTTACTTACTTACTTAAGGTGGCGCTACAGTCCCATGTGAACTAGGGCCTCACCCAACAAACTTCTCCATCTAGCTTGCTGTCTAGCTAGATGTGTCCAATTTCGCGCTGCAAGTTTGGTGATGTGGTGTTCCTCTACTGCGCTGTCCTCTGGGTGTGGATTCGAAGACTTTCCGGGCCGGAGCATTGGTTTCCCTGTGCTCTACGTGACCCGGCCACCTTAGTCGTTGGACTTTTACCCTTCCAGATAAGTCTACGTCGCTGTACAGCCCGTACAGTTCGTCGTTCCATCTTCTCCTCCACTCCCCTTCGATGCATACGGGACCGTAGATCACACGAATAACTTTTCTCTCGAAACGGCCCAAGGTGCTTTCATCCGCTTTTGTCGTAGTCCATGCTTCTGCACCGTATAGCAGGACGGGAATGATAAGGTTCTTATATAGCGACACTTTGGTCTTTCAAAAGAGGACTTCACCACTCAATTGCTTTCTTAGCTCAAAGAAAAAGCGGTTAGCAAGAGTTATTCTGCGTTTGATTTCAGCGCTGGTATTGTTTTCTGCGTTTACAGCGGAGCCTAGGTAGACGAAGTCCTTAACTACCTCAAAGAGAGGAGATCGTAGTTTAGTCTACTGTAAATTATGTGATGCAGTGAGCTTATGGGTTGCTCCGTGTATTGCTCTCTTGAGGCTTCATCCGGACGAGCTTTTAAGAGATATACAGTTGGTTTCCAACATCTCCCTGCTCAGCTTGTTCTATTCTTTCTTTAAACCATCCACTTCGGTATTGGATTGTTTAAAGAACCAGTTTCTTTGGAGACGTAAACTTGGCACAGAGCTTTGAGGATCTAATCGACCTGCAGGTTGAGTGTTTTTATGAATAAAGGCAATAGACCCCATGTAATTTGGCATACTCAAAGGAAGAAGGTAAATCCGTTTTATGGAAAATCTGAGCGGTTTTTCCACTTGTTCATATTTCGGACATCCCCAAGCTTGGGCCGCATAAAAAATAACTAATTTCCATACAGCTTCGAAGACCCTAAATTTACTAGTATGCGTAATTTCTTTATTATTAAATCATTGCCTCCATGCTACGTTTAGAGCTGTCTTCGCCTTAACAAATTTGTCAGTGACATGTTTTTCCATGCTCGAGTTCTTAGTAAAGCAGTGCCATTGCTCACTTGCACCCGATCTACTTCGCTATTCTTAAAAACCATCACTCTAGATTTATTTAAATTTACCACTAGGTTCCACCTTTTACAATATTCAGCAAGCTTATTTATCATTTGCTGAAGGGACTGAAGAGCATTAATGTAAACGCCTGCTTACTTGATTCCTGCTGGTAATGCTTCGACTATATCTTCAATGAAGAGTGCAAACAAGCTTGGACTTAGTGCACAGCCCTGTCTAACTCCTGATTTCGTTTGGAACCACTCTGATAAGCATTGACCATTTCACACTGATACTTTGGTAGTCTTGTATACATTTTGCAATACCGTACCGAACTTAAGCGACATTCCTATCTGGAAAAGCATTGCGATCCCATGTGTCAAAAGCAACTTTGAGCAAATTAATTTATTAAACTCCTCTTGTTTTGGACCTTAGAAAACAAATTTTATTTTTGAGGGAGGGAGTCAAAATGTACCAAATACACTCCTTTTCCAAATTCCTCGAAAACAGTAGGTAGGTAAACTAATGTAAGCCTACCTAAATACATAATATTTTACCATTTTTTTCGTATAGTTAATAGATTGGGGAAATACTGTTATTTTGTAGAAAAAAGTATGAAGTGAAATTGAGTTACTTCCCAAACGCTAACCACACAAAAAAAAGTCTAATGGTAAATTAAGATACTTTTTATAAAAAGAATTCTCAAGCATGTAAAAGAACAGATATTTATGTATATAAAATATTCTAAACAAACTTATACAAAAGTAGGCAAAGTAGCTTAAGTCATTTTTTTTAAATTCAAATACAACAAAAATAGAAGCGAGTTTAAAATATCAGAAAAATTTTATAAGAGGAAAGACAGTAATTTTTTGTTTATTTTGATTTTACCCTATAACATCCTGTAGTCAAATATTTTACAATGTCTCAGTTATTGTTGTTATTGCCTTTAAAATTTTTTTTCCAATTTTGTACTTCATTTGTCTTACTGTAATCTATTTCATTTGACATCATATACACTTTAACGACATCTAATTTATAAATTTCCTTTTTATTGTATCTTGCTTAAAGTTCTATGTTCTTTTGACATGAGGACAGATTGCGTTTATTTTGAAAAGGACCAACAAAAATGTAAATTATTTTTATAAGACGCTGGGGATTGTTAATTTGTGTTCCTATATACCATCAGTTTGTAAGTAAGCTAAAGAGTGAGCCAAACAGAAGTTTCTTTTTAAAAATTTAACTATTTTTACATTAATATTGAAAGATGATATATTTTTCATAATTTTGAATCATACATTTATCCAAATAGCTTAAAATTACATGGCTCTGTTAAGATTACCGTTGAGCGGAACTTTGTCCCATTTTCAAAAAAAAATGTTTCAAAAATTCCACCAAACTGTCACTCTCTTTGGACAATAACCCACTGCGTTTCGGCTACACAGCACTTAAGTTAGGAAACTTTTTTCGTTCCACAGAGGTATAACATTGATACTGACGTAAAATAGCTGTCACAGTCAAAATAACTAATGATATAAAATGAAACTACTTAATAGACCAACCTGTATATTTGATAAATTCACCTTTCTTTCACTTACTTCAAAAAGGCCTTCAACTTTAATATCAAAATTTTGTTGAAGAATTAAGGCTCAAAGTGCTTAACAACCACTTGTCATATAATAATTTTTAGCAAGTTTTTAATAATAGGTTAGATTTTGCATAGCCTCCTATTTGATCAGACGTCACTTTTGAAGCTGTCATCTTTGTATATTTGACTAATGAGAGTGACAACATTTTGTAAGACAGTGCTTGACAGTGTAGATTGCATCTGAACACATCTTAGCACTGACAGTCCCAAACAAAACAAAAAAACAAACAAACAAATCAAACAAACCTTTATCTTGAAAAAGTTCAAAAAATTATGTTTAAAAAAAATTAAATGTTTAAGAGAAAGAAAGATGAGAAAATTTAGAATTAGTCAAATCCTATTTTTATCTTGCCCTCAATTAAGTTGACATAAGTTGACATCCATTATTTTATTACAACCTTTATTATGTTTTAACATGACAGTTCATATTTTAGTTTAAAGGTGTATTCACAGTGAAAGATGAGAGTTGTTGAAACTTTTTCATATTGGTTTGTTTAAATAACTTTTATTAGAATAGAATATTGTAAATTTTGAACCCTCAATGTTTTCTCTTGTGAATTAATATTGAACAAAGCAAGCGATTAGTAGAAATAATTTGTTTGTTTACAATAAATATAATTTATGCAATCTTAACATCTCAAATATTCCATTCCTTTTGTCTAATAACAACCAAAACACAAACTTGCTGATGAAGTCATAAAGTAGTATTGTAATAAGTTCAGAGTAGTATTGTAAGGTTTAACATAAGAAACTTTGTCTATTTATATAAGCAAATAAATATCAAAATAAATAAATATAACTGCAATTCACATGTAAGAGTAGGGTTACCATGTCTTGAAATAGCTGAATAGCCCAAATTTAAAAATAATTGTAACTCAAAATGGAAGCCGAAATAGTAGCCCAATATAATCCCAATTTGAGTTTTAAAAAATCATTTAATATTGTATATAAAGTTGGTACTAAATATGGTTATTGATGTTCAAATTGTAGACATGTGCATTCAAGAGGACACAAGCGTCCACAGGTATTTCTCAAAACCCAAATCTGTCTATCAACTCCTACTCTCACCTCCTCGTGGTGAACATCGGGTGCCAAAAACCTCAACTGGAGATTGGGTTTCAACCCCAGTGGAAAGTTGTTGGGGGCAGAAAACGAGTGAGGGGGAGAGAGGTGTTTCCACTAAGGCACCTCTCCTTATCCAGACGGCAGCGGAGGAATTCCCGTGATGTAATCAACGGTGGCGTCTACAGTTCCAGTAAGGTTGAACTACTTTGTGAACACCTTATAAGGCTTCTACGAATTATTTACAGCCCCGTCCTTGGAATTATACTAAGGATCTGGAACGGCATGTTGGGGGGTTGTGCCGTCGGGGTGCCTTCCTGGCCATGTAAAAACATCATAGTTGCGAAGCACCAACAAGCCTACGATACGGACGGATTTATTGTTGTCAACCTACGCAAACGAATTAAGGAAATCGAACTTCGGATATACACGTCGAATGTTAGGTCCCTTAACAGACCACGTACGACCGAAGAATTAGCGGACGCCCTAGACTGCTATAAAGCAGACATCTCCGCCATCCAGGATATACGATGGGATGGGCCGAGCAAAAAGAGGATGAAAAACTGCGATATTTACTATGGTGACTGCTACCACGAAAACCAACAGCGCTTATTTGGATGTTGCTTCGTCATTGGAGCCAGACTTAGGCAAGAAGTCTTGAGATATAGGTGCATCAATGAGCGCCTCATGACCATACGCATCAAGGCTAAATTCAACAACATTAGCCTGATATGCGCGCACGCCCCCACAGAAGAGAAAGACGACAACACCAAAAATATGTTCTTTGAGCTCCTAGACAAAACATATAAGCAGTGTCCTAGCTACGATATTAAAATAGGCCTTCGCGATTTTAATGCCAAGCTAGGAAGGGAAGACATCTTTGGTGGAATGATCGGGAAAAACAGCCTGCACGACAACACTTCCGACAACGGATTCAGGCTCCTAGATTTTGCTGAGGGGCGAAACGTCATGGTAGCCAGTACGCGTTTTCCACACCTCTACATCCACAAAGGAACTTGGAGTTGTCCAGACCAATCTACCGTCAACCACATTGACCATATTGTGATCGTCGAAGACACGCTTTCAGCATCATGGATGTCCGAACTTACCGAGGAGCTAATATCGACTCGGAGCACTACTTCGTTGTAGCCAAGTTACCACAGCAGGTTACAAGACCCAAGGCAAAACAGGGAGATGCTGGGAGAAGGCACGCTACAATCGCAAGAGATCGCCAAATTCTTTTCCGACCGAGTTAGAAGTAACCTCTCTCGAAGTTCTCTGCCGCCAATTCACAATATATCGAAAAACAGTGGAAGAGGCGAGAGGTATGCCGACTCCTTAGAAGGAAAAAGAGAGGGCATGAGAAGCGTACGGTCGAAGATGTTGAGAGGTTTAAAAGCAGGAATGAAGTTCGAAAGTTTTATGAACCGGTGAAACGAAATTCAAAGGTACATAAACCTAGAACCGAAGGCTGCAAAGACGAAAGTGGAAACATCATAGTGGAACCGCAGTCAATGCTGAGGATATGGAAGGACCACTTCTGCAGACTGTATAACGGCGATGAAGAACTGAACTCCGCTGTCAGGCAGGATGACCCATTCGATATAGACGACGAAAGCCAACAATCCCGTCTTCCCGACTTAGACGAAGTAAAGATTGCCATATCTAAGCTGAAGTCTAATAAAGCCGCTAGAGTGGATGGCTTGAATGTCGAGCTATTAAAAACAGCTGGAAATAAGCTGGAGATATTCTGTAAGATATGGTCGGAAGAAAGCTTGCCCGATAAATGGTACCTCAGTATTGTTTGCCCCATCCCGGAAAAACGAGACCCTCTAACTGCACCAACTATAGAGGAATCAGTCTACTTAACATCGCCTATAAAATCTTCTCTGCCATAATATGTGAACGTCTAAAGCCCATCGTCAACAAACTAATAAGTCCTTATCAGTGTGGTTTTAGACCAGGAAAGTCCACAGTTGATCAAATATTCACAATACGGCAGATCCTGGAAAAAACTCAAGAGCACCAAATCGACACCCACCATCTTTTCATCGATTTCAAGGCCGCATATGACAGCATCTACAGGGACGAGCTGTATAGAGCCATGTCTAGTTTTGGCATCCCTGCCAAACTCGTTCGTTTGTGCAGGACGACCATGCAGAATTCTCTCTGATCCATAAAGTTTTGAAACAACTTGTCAAAAAGGTTTTAGACAAAGTGATGCACTGTCATGCGATATTGTTAACATTGTGTTTGAAAGAATTGTGCAGATCTCACGCGTCAACACTAAAGCCACTATCTTTTAAAAGTCTTTCCAATTACTAGCATATGCCGATGACATTAACATCAGCGTGATGTCAATTGGGCTTTTGATGAGTATTGAGGCAGAGGCGGCAAAAATGGGTTTAACGGTTTATAAGGGCAAAACAAAGTATATGGTCGTCAAGAAAGGACCTACAACACCGACGTTTTGGTCAAAACGTCACAATTGACAGACGTAACTTTGAGGTAGTCAAGGACTTCGTCTACCTATGCTCCGCTAAAAACGTTTAAAACAACAGCAGCTGCAGCACTGAAATCACACGAAAAATAATTCCTGCAAACCGCTTTTTCTTTGGGTTAAGAAAGCAATTGAGTGGTAAAGTCCTCTCTCGAAAGACCAAAGTGTCGCTATATAAGACCCTTATCATTCCCGTCCTGCTATACGGTGCAGATGCATGGACTATGACAAAAGCAGATGAAAGCACCTTGGGCCGTTTCGAGAGAAAAGTTATTGGTGTGATCTATGGTCCCGTATGCATCGAAGGGGTGTGGAAGAGAAGATAAAACGACGAACTGTACGGTGACGCAGACTTAGCTAGAAGGGTAAAAGTCCAACGACTAAGATGACCGGGTCACGTAGAGCACAGGGAAACCAATGCTTCGGCCCGGAAAATCTTTGAATCCACACCCAGTAGAGGAATACCACGAATCAGGTGGCGCGCACAAGTGGAAAGTGACCTCACCAAACTTGCAGCGCGAAACTGGAGACATCTAGCTAGGAACCAGGCTAGATGGAGAAGTTTGTTGGGTGAGGCCCTAGTTCACACAGTACCTTAAGTAAGTAAGTAAATATGGTTCTTATCATTGAACTCAATCATTTGACAGTTTTCGATTATAGTTTACATTGAACATTTCTGTCAAACTTCTAGTTTGGCATTAACCTTAAAAAATACTTTCTTTAACCCAAAACTTTCTTTAAGCTCATTTTTTGATTTTTCAATAATGAAATCGTTTTCAATGATAAGCTGAATTTTGAGATTTTAATTTGGGATAAATTAATTCCATTCTCTTTTTCTATTCCTACTTGACAGTTTGACTTTTAATTTTTAACCTTATCCTAAATTCCAATCAATCTGTCACGAATATTTTAAAGATTGGTTTCAGTGATGAAAATCAATGATAGCTATAAACGACATCTTATGTCGAACAGAAAAGAAGTCTGTCAAATTGCAGATGTCACATTTGGCCAAGCAAGAAATGAAACAAACAAATCAATCCCATTCATGGGGTGTGTTCATAGACTCTTGCAAAAGTATGTTAGGTGCCATTTATACCTATCATATGTTTTCATCATCGAAACTAATCATCAATTCAATTATGAAAACCAATGATAGCTATAAATGTTCCTTCAGTTCTATTTTCTTCCGCAACCATCCGTGGAAGATATTGAAAACGCAACTGAATGGAATGGAATCTTGCACAAAATAAAATTACGATAAATAGCACAACCTGGCAAGCCTAATGCAAATGTGCCCGAAATAACCTCCTTAGTCCTTAGGGAAGAGCGCATCCTTTCAAAATTGGTTAACAAAATGAAGATTAGAAGTGTTGACAACTTAAGTCTAAGGATACACGAATTCAAAACCCCTTCTCAAAAAGACGAAATCAAATTGTTTGTACATATATTTTTGGCTAACAACAACACAATACAAACACAAATGATTCACTTAAGGTAGACCTCTAGTATAGAATTGGAATCTCTGTGAATTGTATAGCAGCCTCAGGAATTTCTGGAACGTGGTCAATGTCCCATTGTTTTAAGATTGTAAGAGAATAGAGATTTACCTGATGACCTAAAGTGTCTGTTTCTATATGTATATGAATAACATTTACCTAAATAGAATAAGGAACAGCAGGTGAAGACTTTGAGTTGGTTGGGTTCATTCGTCAGGACACGAAGGAGATTTGTGTATATCATCAATCTGTTTAGGTATTTTTGTCGTCCTGCTTTAGCTCCTGATGGGTACCTGTGATATCTGTTTGTGAAGGGTATTTGCCATGGTGTGTTGGACTTTGGAGCTTACCTGGATGTGCATTATAAGGAAATCAAGATACATGAAAAAAAGATATTAAATTTACCTCGCTGCCTTATAATCAAGTCTTCGGGAATGATGGCTATTCATTTATTTAAGCAACTTGCAGAATGTGAGCTATTTTTAGGTCAGGAACTGAGCCGATAATAATGTAATAGTGGGGACGACAACGACTCGATGCACGAAAGGTTAGATAACTTAAATCATCATCATTCAGGACATGTTCACTGGGTTAAGTTACTGGATTGTTACTACCATTATTCTCGCCAATATTTCAGAGGCATATTAATCATCAAATAGAACCAGAGATAGAGATACCTTTACCTGGTTATAAAAATATAGGCACAGTGAATTGGTTGAATATTAAAGGACTCTGCTTCAATGATACTAAGTAATCGTATAAATGGACGAAGGAAAATGTTACGATGAGGAATGTTTGTCATCATTTCCGGAATGAGTTGATAGGACGGAAGTGTTATTAAAAGAAGGCCATAAATTTGTGTCACTTGAAATGAGTTCTGTATTCTTATGCAACCAAACGCTAAAAGCGTCATTAAGGTTGTTTTATTATGTATGGAAAAATACAGGACACTAACAGAATTCGACATTTGAGTTACAAGTCATGGACAATTATGTTGAAATAATAATCAACCGTCAGGTTGAGTTGATACAAAAACGTGCCTTGTCTTAGAAGACTATTATTTGGCCAAAATGTAAGTTGTCAATTTGTACGTTCCATTTAGTTCCAGGATCAGTTTGTTCTTCATCGAGCTCTTCATTTTTCAAGGATTTTTTATCCCATACCACTTTCAATTTTTGTTTGATAACCTCAAAACATAGGAAAGCCGAAATTTTATTTAAAATTTGAAGCCTTCTTACAAAGGTAAGTATAACCAGCTATTTAAAGCAATTATTTAAATCTCGAATTACAAAAAGGGTTTTGGACAAAAGCTATTCAAATATCTTATTTGCTAAAGCTCAATATCATTCATTTGAGTAAACATTTGTTGTCTTTTTACAAATTAGTTATTAGCATTTCAATAATACCAACTTATTAAAAAGTTTAAACAACAAACAAAGCACACATAAGATTAATTCTATTGTTTATTGAAAGAAACCAAAAGTAAGTTTGAGCTTTTGATCTAGAACAATTATTGAAACAATGGTTTAATGAATCAATAGATCGTTACAATAGATTGTTTTTTCAGTTGTGTAAATAAAATAAACTGCTAATATTGTTTTCATGTTAAACATTTTTGTTTTTTATTTAGATTTAAGTTAATTACGAATTGTTTCTTTGATCTTGTTTACTTGTTTTCTTTTTTTCAAATTTGTGGACTTAATTTGTTTTTGTTTGTCGATACAAATTTGAAAAATTGAAATTATATTGAAAACATATGCGATACAAAAGGGTAACAACATTAAACTAAATTAGGTCAATGTCTGCTTTCAAAACAGAGAAAAGCCGTCTTAACAGCTGAACCATCTTATTTGGAAGACTTATAAATTTTATATAGTTGTGATTCTTGGATAAGATGTCAAACCTTATTATTAATACATATTTCAAAATATGTCAGGAGCTTTAAGAGACGTTGTCAGGAGCTTTAAGAGACGTTAAAAAAGTAAAAATAAGTATTTAGATTTGTTTTAAGAAATAAACCAAAATATATGGTTCAACATTTTAGTAACATCATTATTTACTATAAAATGCAATTAATTTTAAGAATGCAAAAAGACTTTTCAAAATGTACTAAAAAGGTTAAAGTTTTCATATAAGAAACGATAATTTATTGTACCTATAGTCTAAGGACTCAGTTATAGCTTTCATTGATTTTCATCATTGGAATTATTTTGACAGATCGTTAATAGCGATCATTGAAAATTTCAGTTATTGAAAAACTAATCCTGATGGTTTCTTTTTTTATGGTTTTCCTGTCTATCAAAAATTTTCCCAGGGATGGAATCAGCTTAAGTGATTGTCGATAAATGTCTGTCAAAATATTCAAACTTGAAGGTCATAGTCAAAATGATACCTAAAAAGCTGTCACAATACAAAATTGATAGTGATTTTCCTACAAATAAGTCGTTTCTGAAAAGAGCTACCAGACGCTTTTTTGTATATAATATGAACACACTCAAGGTGATATTACTACCCTTATTATGCAGAGGCACAGTGTGAGCACTAGGAAGAGGAGAGAGGGTTTAAAAGGAGATGTCGGTGCACATTAGTTTTGAATTCCTGAATAATGCAATGACTTGGAAAGACAGAGTGTGGTAAGGCATTCCACATTCGCGAAGTACGCCTAAAGAACGAATACCTGTATTTGACAGTACGGCCGAAGTGGTGCTCGAGGGTTACTGATTTGCATTCTCAGAAACGCGAGTATTACGGTTGAACTATTTAAGGGGAGGAATGCACCTGGCTATTTCACAGACAATAGATCTTACGACGATTTTCAAGCAAGGTAAATGATAGTACGATGGTATTATCACCAATCAATCTAAATGCTCTACGTTCAATACTATCCAAGAGGCTTTGGTAAGTTGCAGGAGCACCAGCCCAGAGATGGGAGTTATACTCAAGCTTTGAACATATGTAAGTCATGTAGATAACAGCCAGATCAGAAGGGGTGAACTATTTCTTGCATCGCCTAAGGAAACCCAAAAACCTTGCGGCATTTTTGGCGACATCGCTTATGTGATCGTTCCACGCATTTTCGATAAGAGAGCCTGATGCCAAACCCTATCAAATGCTTTTGAAATATCAAGTGCAATAATCTTACTTTCTCCAAAACGATGTAAAGATTTGCTCCACTGTTCGGTGAGATGAAAAATGAGATCACCAGTGGACCTATTAATGTGAAAGCCGTATTGCCGGTCATTAAGAAGCTTTCGATCTTCAAGAAGTTTTTTGAGCTGATAATAAATCAGCGTTTCCATGACCTTGGTAAGAAGGACGTACATAAGTGCAATCGGTCGGTAATTATAGAGTTAGGAAGATTTGCCTTTTTTGGGAATAGGCTGGACATCCGCTTGGAAGGAGACCTGAGAAGAAGAACAAATGAAAAAAATTAGGCAGTGGTTTTGCCAGCGTTGAAGAACACCTCTTCAGAACAATAGCGGGGATCATCCGGACCAGCGAATTTATGTGTTTTAAAATCTTTTAATACTCTTGCCACATTACGAGTGCGAAAAAAGATTGGCCCCATAGAATCACTAACGCGCTGGATGACAGATGGAGTCATAACACTCACTGGCAGCGTGGAATTGGCGGCGAACTGCTTAACAAAGAGATTAGCTTTCTTTAAAGAACTAACAAATGGAGTGTCATTGACAACGAGCGTAGGAACCGATGAAGAGGAAGAATTCCTCATGTTTTTTTACAAATGACCAAAAATGTTTTCTGCCTTTGGGACATTGCAGTGTTTTTTGCCGTAATTTTTGGTCATGTACGAATTTGGTCCGTCGAATATGGGTGTTGCAGGCCTGCCTGGCTTGTTTTAACGAATGGAAAATTTTTTCAGTTACCTTTTTTTGTTTAAAAAAACACATTCTCGTGACGGACAAAGCTTACGACTTTCGAAAAAACACAAAAAAGTAAGAATATTATTTGAACGCATACTTTAAATAAATACTATTTAAAATGTCACAAACAATAAATTCTGACAATACTAATCTTAAATGTTTGTGCGTGCGTATGTACGTACGTTTGTACGTTAATATGTCCGTACTTTCGCGACGATTAATTCGTCGTATATATCTCAAGAACTAGTAGAGATATAGACTTAAAATAAAAAAAGAGGCTGGGATGCGACCCACACTGTACTCGTATCAATTTTTATTAAATTTGCGTACTATTTTTTGTAGATTTTATTTTTTATTAAAAAACCGATTGTTGGATTTTTATATAAAAATTACTGAATATCGAAAACAATATTTTCTGTTAAATGAAATAAGTTTAAAACCAATATTTTTAATTTTTGAAAAGCTATTTGAGTCCAAAGTAAATTTGAGAGCCCTTTCTGCATATTTCTGCCATATTATCTGTATAACAAAATTTATTTGAAATCGATATCTTTTCTGGTTCTTGAGCTATGGACGACGAAAAAACGTCACGGACGTACGGACGCACGCACGGATATCTTTCTAAAAATCTTTTATTTCGACTCTATGGGCCTTGAAACGTCGAGAAATGTCAAAATTTTCAATTTGACAAATCGGACCCATCACAATAACTTCCTATGGGAAGTTAACAATGTAAACAAACGGGTTTTGGAGAGTGAAACGTACCAAAGATTCCGATCTTGGTAAATGGAGTATTTTTGATATGAACGGTATGCCAAACGTACGACGGCAAGTTCACAAGTTAGTTAGGTTCAGGAACATTGAAAATCGGATTTATTTTAATAATTCTCTATATGAAGTTAAAAAGAAAGCTCCAAAATTAGTGAATTTGGTTTTTCTTGTAGAAATTAAATGTTGTTTCAACTTTTGAAAATTCACTCATTTTACAAATGAATTTGTTTGCCTTAAAACTTTTTGTTTTAATTATTTAAGCTATTTTCTATGTTCATGCTTTTGCTTTCATTTCTTTAATTTTAAAGCCCTATTGAAAAAAAAACTATATCCTTATGGCTTTAAAAAAATATCTTGAAATGTTCATAAAGTGTCATGCATCACAAAGTCCCTTACACATCCAAATCCTTCATAAGGAACTGCACACTATAAAGACAATTTATTCGATTTCCTCTTTTCTCAAATAGTTTCCGGCTTATAAAAGTTTAAAAAAAAATCAAAGGCTTATAAAATGTTTCTTAACTTATCTTTTTGTTCAAATCTCATAAGGCCAAACTAACTTTACTCTAATGCGTTGATGATGATGATGAGGATGACGATGATGGACAATCGATCTGTTAATCCTTTCAATGAGTGTATAAAATAATTTTCCTAATTGAATGAACATGACATTCATTCAAACTTTGTCTGGTCTATCCTTTTTGATTAAACACACATACAGAGAGATGCACATAGATACGAGTATGTATATAAACTTAATCATAGTTAACTTAACTTTGATGAAACTTTTTCGATTTACACCCAATATTATATCGACTTTCTGCGGCTTGTTAAGCTTAATTAAGTCAGAGTAGCTTTATGTGCGATTGGATATTTGATTTTGGGGAGAAAGTAATATTTGTATTTTTCGTATATCCATCGCTCAGCAACCATAAGAATTTCATTAGGTTTTCTGATAGTAGGTACGTAAATGATATCCAAGGCAGCAGGCAGTTCTTATAATTGCGTCTTTCTGATCTCTGCAATCTGCACGTACAAATTCAACTAAGAAATTCAAGTTATTATGTATACGAGAAGGTATTTAACAATTTGCACCATCTCTGCCTGATGATTATAATCCTGGATGGTGATGTGCTCCAATTACGGACTCATAGATACAAACCTACAAATATCAGCCTTTATCTGCTTCTATATTTAAGGCAAGAAACTTAAAGGGGTTTGTTTCATAATATGATTATTCTAAATTACAATTATCAACCATGATATAAATTTATAATTTATATTTCAGTGAGTCAAAGACGAAATAGATATACCAGGTTAAAGCTACGAATGTGACTCGGATTAGACGGAAACTTTACACAATTGTATACATAAAGACAGAGTTTTGTACAAAAGAAAATTTATTTCACTTTTTTACTTAGGTTCTTATAAGGGGTGATTTTTTAAAAGCTATAGGAAAGTTTTTCAAAAAAAAAAAACACATACAATTCAGAAAGGTGAATAAAATCCTTATTTGAATCGATCCATATTATTTAATGTTTGAAGTTTATTTTATGGCACAATCACCTTAAATGGTCCATCCGTTTAGTCCAATGTTGGCATAATCTTTCCAATATTTCCGCGGGTATCTTACGAATAAATGCTTCAATGTGGTCTTCCAGTGCGTCAGTTGGAGCGGAATTGTCTGTATAGACATGAGCTTTAACATAGCCCCACAAAAAATCGCACGATCTAGCCGGCCAATTGACCGGTCCCGAACGTGAAATAAAATGTTCACCAAACTCACCTCTCAATAAATCCATGGTTGCGCGTGCTGTGTGGCATGTGGCACCGTCTTGTTAAAACCACAAGTCATGCAAGTCAAGCTTGTGCATTTTGGGCAAAAACTTTTGGATATCATCTTACGGTAACGCTCACCATTCACGGTTTTGTTACGATTCGCATCATCTTTCAAGAAGTACGGTCCAATGATGCCACCATAAACCGCACCAAACTGTGACTTTTTCTGGATGCATTGGTATCTCTTGTAATGCTTCTGCATGATATTCACTCCAAAACCGACAATTCTGCTTATTTACGTACCCATTGAGCCAAAAATGAGCATCGTCGCTGAACGTCAAGCTGAATAGGTCAAAAAACTTCCAAAAAATAAATGTATAAGTTGTGCCATCAAAAACGTTTTATTATTATTATTAAGGTTATATCATTTTTCATTGGTAAAATTTACGTGCCTTCGTTTCTTGGTTTTAGGTCAATAACGATATTTGACACCTGTCAAGCTCAGCTATCGTTTTTAGTCATGGATTAACAAATGTAATGATTTTTTTGGCCAACTTATACAAATCCTGACTCCTGACTGACAAGCCACAAAACAAAACCAAATATAGCTTTATAACGTCAGAAGTTTTCTAATTACGTACTTTAAAATTTTGTCTACGTCAGTTGGCAATTGTGATTTGACACCCTGAGATTATTTTCTGTTGTTCAGTTATAAAAAAAACGTACATACGCATTAAATTCTAAAGCCCAAACTCAACGAAAAAGTTTATAAAAATTGATTTAAATGAATTGTATTGTTCCTTGTATTGTATTGAGACCTTTGAACTTCGAGAAATTAAATAATTCGGTTGGATGTCGTATTTTAACTGAAAAACTTGATTGCTTTATTTGATTATAGAAATGGTACATTTTGGGGTATACGCACTCTTGTATTCAGTACACACCAGAGGTCACTTCGAATCGGGGTGGGACACATTTGTTAACAGAATTTTCGAAGGAGTTCAGGGCCGAACTTCAATTGTCGTTATAGAAAGTTATTGTAAATTGTAACTATTTCCATTGGTCGAATTGACCTTTTTTGTCGTTTTAAGGTCTCAGTAATCTAAATTAAATATTTTTAAAGAGATGTTTGTTTGTGCATATTTATGTTGGTACGTTCGGAATAACATTTTTCACCGTCTATATAAATATGTATCTCAAGAACCATTAAAGATTTAGATTTTAAAAAAAAATTTGCTTTGTAGGTAATTACTTCGAAAGATATAGAAAGGTCTGTCAAAAAATTATGTGGGTGGTTTTTTCACAAAAGCAATACAAAAGCCCAACAAAAGTTTGTAAAAATTTACTTTCAATTCAAACGTCTGGGCAAAAATTAAATGAAATATTTTGAAAAACTGAAAAGTCTTAAAAAAAATATTACTCAAGTATTATAAGAAAACAGAAAAAGGTATTGACTAAAATTTTGTATCTCTCACAAAATATTGTTATTCATATTGTTTTAAAGTTTTAGAAAAATCGACAGACCGGTTCGAGCTGCTAAATAAAGTTTTGAAGTTTAATAAAATGTTGAAGCTTGTATCGTAAAATTTTTCAGTAATCGGCAATATTGTAGTTGTCAAATGTCAAAACATGACGGATACAATCGTGACAGGTGTCCAAATAGTAAGTTGTTCAATATTTACTAACTCTTTTTGAAAACCCTTCATAATACCGACGTGATAAGTAACCCGGGTAAGTCAGAAATAATTCTCCTCTCAATATTTACCCAAGAGAGAATTAATTTCACTTTTTAAATTATCTTAAAAAATCTCTCCAAAAACCTGCAAGCGAAGTCTAAAGCCATCATCAACAACTTGATTGGTCCTTATAAGTGTGGATATGGACTAAGAAATACCACAATCGATTAAATATTTACATTTCGGCAGATCATGGAAAACCCCAAGAAACATCAATTCGACACCCACCATCTTTGCATCGATGTCAAGACCCCATTTGACAGCATCTTCAGGGAAAAACTGTATAGAGCCATTTCTAGTTTTGGCATTCTTGCCGTCCGTTTATGCTGCAAGACCATGAAGAATTCACGCTGCTCCATAAAGGTAGAAATTCACTTAACAGAACCTTTCGATGTCAAAAAAGGATTTACACAAGGTTATGAAGTGTCATGCGATTTCTTTAATATGGTCCCTGACGGAACAGTGCAGTGCTGCCACATTAACATTAGAGGCACTATCTTTCAAACGTCTGTCCAATTAATAGCATACGCTGATGACATTGACATAATCGGAAGAACTCAGCGGGATGTCAGTGGGGCTTTTGTGAGTATTAAGGCAGAGGCGGCAAAAATTGGCTAATGAGGGCAAAATAAAGTACATGCTGTCATCAAGAAAGTACCTACAACACCGAGCGACGTCTGAGTCAAAATTTCACCATCTACAGACGTAACTTTGAGATTGTTAAGGACTTTGTCAACCTAGGTTCCGCTAAGATCACAGAAAACAATACCAGCGCTGAAATCAAACGAAGAATTATTCTTTGCTTACCGCTGTTTCTTTTGGTTAAGAAAGCAATTACATAAGTAGTAAAGCCCTTTCTCGAGTGACCAAACTGTCGCTTATAAGACCTTCATCATCCCCATCTTGCCATATGGTGCAGAAACATGGCCTGCTATAAAAGCAGATAAAAACACCTTGGGTCCCTTTGAGTAAGTTCTTCGCATGTTCTACGATCCCGTATGCATAAGTTGAGCTTAAGAGTAGATGGAACGACGAGCTGTACGGGTTCTACAGCGACATACACTTAGCCAAAAGGATAAAAGTCTAACAACTGGATTTAAAGCCATTGCTCTGGCCCATAAAGTCTTCGAGTCCACGCCCACAGGATAGCGCAATAGAGGAAGACTGCGAATCAGTGGAAAGTGATCTCACCTAACTTATTTTGCGTAACTGGAGACATCTAGCCAAGGACCGAGCTAGATGGAAAAGTTTGTTGGGTAAGACCCTAATTTACACAGGACTGTAGCGTCACAATCAGTAAGTAAGTAAATGACATACCGACATTCAAGATAGAAGTGGGATATATGACATGATAAGTGGCTGAAGACAGAATCAAGTTAATATGCTCAAGGTGAATGATTGGTGACAAGTCTCAAGTTGTTTTTTTTTTTGTTTCAATCCATTTGTAATTTCTTTCACAATACGTTAATATGTAAGAGTTTGTTGTTGGAACCATGTAAATAACCAAAACAATAACTTTGTGACATGTCTCGGTCATGAGACTGTAACGTGACGGTAATTTTCTTCAGGTCAACAAAAAAAAACGTCTTATTTTAAAGAACTATTTCTTATGGATGAAATAATATTTCACTATGCATATGAAAGTTTTCACTAGTCCCAATTGGATTGGAACTTTTGTTTAGCCAGATGCAGTAACTGAAGGTCTTTTTTTACGGCGACTGGAATTGGAAAATCCTCGAAGAGTAATTCTTGTGAAAAGTGCTTGCTCAAATTGTCCGTTCGGTTTCAGCTTAAAACTGTAGATCCTTTCCATCCCTCATAAAAGTACTCGCACACAGGAGTGGTTAGGTTGTAGGTCACTAGGCCCTATTTCTTCATGGACTGTTGAAGGACTTGTCAAGCTCCACTGTCTCAACATATTGAGATTGTAAAAGTTGATTTAAGTCTAATTTAATTTCTGAGTTGGTGAATTTTATCCTTGAACCGACCACGATTTCAAGCACTTTTTCCTATACTAAGCAAGTGACATTTTCCAAAAAAAAATACGCTTGAATTATTAAATTTCAATACCACTTCAAGCCATAAACACCATGTTCAGCTTAAGTAATGTTTTTAGGAGACAATGCTATCCTTAGAAAGGTTTCATTGACTATCAGTAGTTAACTTTTGTTTGTCGCCTCTAATCCATTTTTTTTTTAGGGCTTAAGAAACTTTGGGCTGTTTTTAAACCCTCTAAAAAAAGGACACATGTACTTCTAGCCCATAAACCAAAATTTTACTAAATTCAAAGCTACTTTTACCTGCTCTTTATGATTTTTAAACAAAGTCCAATTACATTTTCAATTTTTCAACTTCTGCATAGGTATTTATGACGATAAAACTGTTAGTTGAATTTCAAAGGATTCATCTGACGTTGGAATAACGTCTAACTTTTCTAGAAAATATATGAATTTGAAATTTATTGCAGGAAAACTTTTTCCATATCCGCCACCGAACCTCCGGCATCTCCACTTAACCATTTGGATTTCGTTTTTTTCTTTTTTGTGCAGCCAAAAACTGAAACCGCGTGCACTACACATTACCAACCTATCTAAAGGTTGGATATCCTTTTTTTGTATTATTATTGATGCTGTTTAAACTTTCACTTAAAATGTTAACGCGATATCATGAGAGCGTGGGGGCTTGAGCATCATGAGCAGAGCATGAACTTATGCGATACCTTAGCTAACCTACATCCAAAAAGATTGCCAACATGTTTTCTCATTTCTATTTTTGTTTGTTTTATTTCTCGCATCCTCAAACGAAATTGCCTTGTTTTTTGATCCTGTGATGAAGACAAAAATAAAAACAAAAACCAACATGAACATTTGCCGCTTCCGTTTCCTTATATGAGTCTGATGTGAAATGCACTTTTCTACTCCATTAAGTTTCAATTAAAATCGCTATATCATAGAAGTAGGTACTTTGGCACATTTAAGGACTTGCGTCGTCGCTCGTCGTCCTCGCATCCTTATCCTCATTCTTATAGTGGTCGATGTTTAACCCTACATGATGTCCTGAAAAGTTGTACCAATATACCAAAATTGTGCAAAAAGTACGAGCAAGTATCTTTTTCGCTTCAAGGAATTCCTAGAACATTATGTAAAAGGAGGTTGAGGGATTGAAAAAAAAATAAACAAGTAAAATCGTTAAATTAAATTAATCGATTTAAAGTAACGTGTTGCATTTGTGACTTCTTCATAATACCTGCATGTTGGTAAAAACTTTAGGTATACCTTCAGTGTGAGTTCCTGGCACAGTGATTTTTTTGTAAAATAAAAAATCTTCAGATTCCAGTTAATAAATCATTTTTTAATGAAATTTTGCTGTGGTACCGACCGTGTCGTACACTGTAATGTACATCGTACCAACCCTTTACATTTCTACATGTGACATCGTAAGATATACCATAATTGGATTTTATTTGGATTTAGTACAACAATTTATAACAAGTCCTGCTGCTGGCAATGGAATTGATTTTAAGGACGAAATGGATTTGTTTTTTTTTTTTATTTTAAAGTAAAACGTGCAGATAATGGAGAAAGATGTTATGGCGTAAAGGTCAAATCGATATAAAGAGTATTCTTGGTTAAACATAAGATTTTCAAAAAAAAAAACACATTTCAATACATATAATTGTTCAGATATAAATTTAGTTTAGTGATTTTGACGATTTCCTGGTTGATTGTGAAATTTTAAAAGTGACAACTAAAAATGTGTTTTAAGTCAAAACAAGAACTTAGAATATGTGTGCTTTATTTTGTTCCATATGGTTTTCCAATAATAGGTTCCATTTTGAAAAGCCCGCTATTTCAGTAACTGTTTTTTTTTCAAGATGTCATCTTTCAACATTTGAAAATTAAATACTACGCCATTACAAAAATGAGTACAAAACACTCTTTCAACATCCCAACAATTTGCTAAGAATCACTACAAAATGGGTGAACATTTTGCAGTTCGCAGTTTTGCAAGAAAAGTTTTTGGCCACCGATATTTTGTTATTAAACATCTTTCGACTTTTTTTCAGGGTCAATGCTACATAGTTGGTTCAAAACATTTAAGATATAAATCGTGAAGTTGGCGAGGGCATATAGCAGCAAAAATGGGAATTGGTCCATAAAAAGGATATAATGCTGCAACTGTAGCCTTGAAAGCCATTTGTTTTCCATAGGTAATGGGGTGCCTTTGTCTTTACAATTTTAAAAACATATTTACATTGATCTTGAAAATATTAATTTCCTAACATCTTTTTTTATTGTGCCCGCACTCAAGGGCATATGATTATGATTACCCTTATAATGAGCAATAAAGAAGGGAGGATGGGTTAGAAGGACATACCGATGCACATTGGTTTTGAATGTCTGCAAATTGTAATGAGTGGGAAATATCGAGTCTGGTAATGCTTTCCACATTCGTGTAGTGTGACTAAAAAGAGAATTTCTGTACCTTACAATAAGGATATCTTTTTCAGTACGTTCAAAGTTTGACTAAAGATTAACTGATGGGTATTCCTAAAAGAACGGGTATTACGGTTGAATTGTTTGAAGTCAAGGAATGCATTACCGAAAAATCAGCCACCTTAACATCTGTAGGAATCATATTTGAGATCAGCGAGTCACTGCAGTCATCTTTTTTATAAAAACTAAAAGACAAACTATAAGTTTACTATTTAATGGTTTTCTTGTATAGCTTGTCACTTGTCAGTTTTATTTTCAATGATCAACTCTAACCTAAAATGCTTAGTTAATACAATTTTGAATTTTAAAAAAAAACTGAAAAAAATATTTTGCACAAATGAATATCTTCTCCTTCAAACTAATGTTATCTTTTGAAACCATTGAAGAAAGGCTGCTAAGAGCCTAGTCACTTATAACTCTCAACCATTCCCATGTGCGAGTAAAGGTGTAAGGGATAGGGGTCTTTTCATGACAAGAATTACTTTTGGAGGATTTGTCAACTCCTCGCAAGAGGCAGTACCCGTACTTGTTTTCAATTAAGGTGGCACAGGCAGGGATTGAACCCAAGACCTTTGGGTTGACATTGTTTATTAATATATTCAACACTGTTCCTTTGAACCAAATTTACAACGAGACGACAGCATTATTTTCACATAAAGGGCCGTTAAATTTTTATTAAAAAAAACTACTGAATATCGGAAACATAAATATGAAATAAAAAAAAGTTTGAAGACAATATTTTTAGTTTAAGAGTAAGATTCTACCACGTTTTGGTTTTGTTTTCTTTTTTTTTTTAAAAAAAACTGTGAATTCGATTTTTCTAAACATTTTACCGAACGTTAAAAACAATATTTCTTATAGTTTAAATTAGCTGGGTGCCATAATCTCAAATTTTTGAAAAGATTTTTGAGTCGAGTAATGTTTCTTAGGTTTCAATTGTTTGTAAGAAAAAGTGTTAATTCGATTTTCCCAAAAATTTACCAGATGTGTAAAACATTATTTTTCGTTACACAAAATTTATCTGGAGATAAAACCATTTTGTATTTGTAAAATTTTTGAGGTGACAAATATTTTTTTTCAGTTCTTTTGGTTTATAAAAAAAATCGTTAGTTGGATTGGAAAAATATACTTGTTTGGTATCACATTACAAAATATTTTATAAAATTTAAGTCAAGTCTCTAGCGTTATTGGTTCATGAGATATTTAGGGTTAACCAAAATGTTCACTTTTTTTAAACTGCTGTGGTAAATAAAACACCCACGCAATTTTCTTGAGAGCCCTTTCTGGATCTTTCTGCCTTATAATCTGTATAACAAAATTTATTTGAATGTGATATCTCTTCTGGTTTTTTAGCTATGGACGACGAAAAAAACGTCGCGAACGTACGGACGTATACCCATTACAATAACTTCCTATGGGAAGTTAATAATAATATCCTGCAAATTGTTCCACAATATTTGTTAATTTTTTTTTTTGACTTTATTTAAAAAATGAAAAGTAAAAGTGTATGATTGATTGTCAGATTGTGTTTGTTAAGATTAAATATGCATTGAAACAAATTGGTGAATCAATATGTATCATGGAATCGTACATAATTATTTAATTATAATTAAATGATCCTTGAGACAAATATTTCGAAGCTACATATGCCTGAACAATTTTGTGCCCAGCAAATGGTGTTAGAGGAAATTCATCATCAAAATCAATGATAAATTCCACACTAGATGAACCACTCTGCAGACTGTTGCTTTGCGTATTCCTCGAATAAATGCAACACTGTAAGTTTGGACTCCATTTGCAGCCCAATGTGGTGTACATAAAAGTTGTTGCAATGGACTTTAACGAATTGTCCCTTTACTTTTGAATTGAAGTTTGTTTCCAATTTCTTTTGTCGAAAAATCATTTCCGATACCGCAGTTTAGTCTTAGTTTCACTTCTCTTTGGTCACTTATTTTAACTTCGGTTCTTCTTCACTTCGGTCTAAATGCTCAAAAACGCTTCACTGACATCACGCTTTGATCTTTCAACTATGTCAATATTATCTGCGCATCCGAGTAATTGGATGGACCTTTGGAAGATTGTGCCTCTAGTGTTTACGGTTGAGTTTTGCACAATTCAATATCTTTACATATTCTTGACATATTTTTTTTTAATTATCGGATAAACGGGTACATCCCGCACTTTAAGAAATTGCACCGCAAATAAAAAACTATAACGGTCTTAAATAATAAAATCTCGGTTTTCATTTCTTTGGAAAATAACAGGGAATGGAATTTTTGTTTGCAGAATTTAAGAGAAAGATACAAAAATCAATTGTTTGTTTTTGAGAAAATTCGAATTTGCGATTTTTGACCAAAAAAAATGGGGAAAAATGAAAAAAAAAAACAAAATGCTAATCGACTCAAAACCTTAATGGCTGAAACACACACACGGTCCAGCTTCGTCTGCGTTACGTTGAGCCTGCTTCGAGGTTGCTTTGAATACTACTTCCAACATGACATTTCTAAAACGGCACCTCTGTCATGACATGAGCAGCTGTTATTTTTTCTCAACATACAAAGAAATATGAGTTTTGAAATCGAAAAAATAAATTCAACGCGGACGTAGCTTACACAGCCTATAACAACCAGTGGGAATCCCTCCAAAAGCAAATGTATTTTGTTTGTTGACTTTTTAATAGGTGTTGAGCTGTCAGACAAAGCAAATGTTCAGCAAATTTGAACTAGATCTTCCATTTGGAGTCACATTACTTAACATTACGTCATTTCCTTACGATAGCATGCATTGAATTCCTATTGCTGAACTCGTAAACTTCAGGCGAAGCCGAAGCTGCTTTGTGTTTGTGTTTCAACCATCATTTCCAAATTTGAAAGGTTTTAAAAGGCCAGGACAGCCAGATAGACGGACGGAATTGGAGGACCCACTTTTTTCGACTTCTCTATCATCGTAATATCATGTTTGGTTAAAATTTCGAGTTTGAAATTTTTACGAATGCAAAACTTTCCATATAGTTTCTAAATTCGAAATTAAAAACTGACAAGTTCTTATAATTGACCTTGTAAATAACTTCAATGAGAGCTTTTCCAATATCTGCGAGTTTTCAAGTCTTAACTACGCAAAGATTTTTCGCTCGGAATGTGATGTTTACTACGTTTGTACATAGCTATGTAACTTTGAAACAATAAGTAAATATTTTCTTACAACAGGTGACTTTCATACAATTTTTCGACCCCAACTTACCATAGAACAATTTTCAGGACTTTTAAGGAATTATCTCTTCAGCTACCTGTTTTTTTTACAGGTTTAAGTGAAATTGTAAAGGTTTTTTCAATTGGCGCGGGTAGATTTTGTTGCCCCGTAGTGGCCATTTTGTTTTGGTGGCATCTGTCAAATCTTTTGTTTACTATTCAGTTGCTTGTGCCAAATCATCATGACAAGTTACACTCTCAAAATGAGTGTTCGTTAACGTAAAGGCTAAGTGCATTGCGCTATTTTATGGTAGACCTGGGAGTCCTTCACAGTTGACTTTTCAACGTCTGGTGGCCAAATTTGATACGACCAGCTCAGTAAACATTCAACCAACACCCTTACGTTTAAGGAACGCAAGATCGGTCGAGAACATTGCCGCGGTCCGTGAAGGTACCCGTGTTTTTTTGGCATTTTATACATACTATAGTAAAAAATTCCCAAGAAAACAGATCGGCAGTAGGCAGGTTTTTGTATTTAAAAATTGGTACAACTGTTTTGTTCGTAAACTACTACATTAGCATGCGGTGTTGAAGCGAGCTTGTAGCTCGCCTCAATTCTTTATATACCTGAATCGAGTTGAAATGAGCTTGATTCCCCGATCGGAATCGATTCAAAATTTGTGAAGAAAAACCTGTGTGGAGGAGTTGGTTTTACAGATAATGCAATAATGTCTGTTTATTTGCATGTTTGTGTACAAAAAATATGGTTTTATTTTAAACAAATTGATAAAAATTGGACATGGAGTTGGTATGCATTGTTTAACCCGAATCAAACTATCTCACTGCAAAATATTTACTATTGCACTCTATAAGAAACATCGAAACACCATTTGCATTTTATAAAGTGTTGTCAAACTTAATTATTTTTAAATCTTCTTCTGCGGTGGAAACACCAAAAACATTTATTTAATCTAAACTGAAATAAACCTTTGTTTGAAACATAGCAAAACTTAGTAATCTTTTCTATTGTTTTCTCTTGGTAAATAAGCCCAGTAAGTCCATTTTCATTAACAAAACTAAATAATATCAACAGTAACAGATTAATTTTTTCCCCAATGGAAAACATATGATCCCAAATGAACAACTACTCAACGAACACAGCCATCGAGATACAAATGCAAAATCAATCGTACCAACATTTGAGAACAAAGTCACATAAGATCCATTCGAGACTCGTATAAATGTCAAAAACCCATCCGTATTAAGATTCTACTTTAAATTTTATCGGTAGTATTCATACTACGGATATTGTTTTTGTTATTCGTGTAAAATCCTACTATACTATTGATAGATTTTAAAACAAAACAACATTTGAGAACAAAGTCACATAAGATCCATTCGAGACTCGTATAAATGTCAAAAACCCATCCGTATTAATGCATTCTCTAAAAGTTACCGTTTGGTTTGGATTTGGGGCCGGCTGCATAATTGGTCCGTACTTTTTTGAAAACGACGTTAGTGAGGCGGTCACCGTTAACATATCCACTTAATGGCATACATGCACCTTTCACTATATGAAGTGCCAGGTTTAAATAAGAGACTGATTTAAAAAACAGCAGAGCCAGTTTTTTGAATTATGATAGTTTCTAAAACTTTATACCCAATTTGAGTCCCAATTTTATAATATTTTTTAAATTATAAGTTTAACTTTGAGTTATAAGAAATAAGTAAAATCTTTCTTAAGACTTGTACAAGTACATACAAACATTATTAGCCACTGATAAATCCAAGTACTTCAATTGAATTTAATAAACACAACATAATCACTGAACTTAAGTATCAATTTCAAAAAATAAACGAACCCAGCTGTGGAAATAAGGAATTCATTGGAAAAGTTCAATAACATGGCCCAGAGTTACCAGAAAAAAATAAAACAATCTTTAACACTTATCAAAAACAGTCCCTGTTTCATAATGTCACTGAACCGCCTGGCTCACATATTACAATAATGAACATATTATTCTTTTATTCTCTAAAAAAAGGAAATATCCTGGACATGAACAAGTGTAGGTCCTAATGGTAGAATTCTAAGCATTTTAACAATTTGAAATATTACATCTGTCAAAAATTCATAGCTTGCTCATAAATCAAATGATAATATTCCTATTCCTCGTTCGTTTCTGGATAGTAAAAGCTTTGTTGACAAAACATTTATAACTGTGCATGGAAGTCTCCTTTTTAAGCGCAAGGAATTGAAAATGAAAATAAAAAAAAGGAACAAAATAATGTTTTATCCATCGGTCATTGTCCTGTGGTTTCATTTTTCTTTTGAGAATCAGAATCGCCTCTCATCGCCTCATCCATTCCTGCCACGACTGGACGGGGTCCGCGCAACCTCCCACACTTGAGACACAAATTGCAAAAAGATGTCATCGTCGTCGTCGCTCGTTACAATGTGGGCATAGTGCCACCATTATGGCTCCCTGTGACAACAACCAGACAAAACGATAGGTATATTCCAAAGATAAAGCCAAACTCAAATGAAGAAGTCCTGTGCTTTTTTTTTGTCTTCCAGCAATCACAAGGATTTCTCCACTTTGCTCACACTTTGCAAAATTATTATCATCTTTATCGTTCGTCGAAGTCGAAGTCGGAGTCGAAGGAGTCAGAGGAGTCGGAGTTGAAGTCGTCGTTGGTCGTCCTTTTAGTTGAAGCTATGAGCTAACACCCCCCAAGGGGACATTTCAACTTATTCTTCTAATATTGGCGATAAAAATAGTCACTATATATACTATCGCAAACAATGTAAAATGAAGAAAGAATATAACATAAAGATAAAGAAAACAACGTATTAAGGATGGAAAATAAAATAATAATAGAAAAGCTGAAACTGAAGGATATATGTATGTGTACAATATAGAAAATTATAATGCTCCTCTTTTTGCACCCGTAAGTTGAATTCAAGGACCTTTTAAGAATCTTTTATACATAAATATGTGTATGTAGTTGTTGTACTTGTACCTACATAGCGATATCTATAGGTATATTTATGTATAAGAAAAAGGAAACTATGAAATAAACTTTAATTGGATGCGATGTCCTCTCTTATCACGTATAGAAATCGAACTTTTCTCTCCTTAGAGTTTGTCACTAAAGTCACTTGAGAATACATCGACTATGAAAATGATGAGTACAGTAGTTCATGTTTTAACCTTAAGTAGTTCTCAATCGGTAAGTTCTAAGGTTATTTCACAAAATTACAGTAAAAGGATCAACGAACGCAAACAGTTAAGGGCTCGAATAACTGCTACACAAGAGGAAGAAAGAAACGAGCTGGAGTCCTCGTATCGCATGAAAAAGAGAGAGGTTCACCGCAATGTGCGCAGCGACAAGCGTAACTACATCAACGCATTGGCGCAAGAAGCAGAAGATGCTGCAAAAAGGTGCCATGGCAGGATCGTTTACAGAATAACCAAAGAGCTGACCGGTACACACAGCCCAAACCAACACCTGGTGAAAGAAGTAAACGGTATTGTGATAAGTTCGGTGGATGAGCACGCCAGAAGGTGGAAAGAACAGTTTTCTACGGTCTTATACATTCTGAAGCGCCTGAAGAAACTAATCGCCGAATCCACACTGCTCTTCCCAGTAAAGATGAGATCGTTGCCGTCGGTAGAAGTTGATGGAGTTCCCGTAGAGCTTTTACAAGCAGCGCCAACGTTATCAAGCGAACTGCTTTATCCGCTCATACAAGAAGCCTGGACCACCGAAAGTAGAAGAAGGGAATTATCGTCAAGCTCCCAAAAAAAGGAGATGTTACAAAGTGCGAAAACTAGAGAGGAATTGGCGTTCTACCTGCCGATGCCAAAATAGTAGCAATAGTTATACTGGAACGCATCAGAAAACACATTGAGTCCACACTCGATGCCGAACAAGTAGGATTCCGCCCTGGATCCTCCTGTATTGATCATATGAACACCCTGCGGATCATTATTGAACAGTGCGTTGAATATCGATCACCACTACACCTGCTGTTCATCGACTTCGAGAAGGCCTTTGATAGCTTTAACAGGGAGTGTATCTGGTTAGCTTTGCGGAGGAGAGACATCCCAGAAAAACTAATTGCTATTATTAAAGCAGCATATGGTGGATCCAGGCGTCACGTTCTGCACGATGGTAGGTTGTCAGATGATTTTGAAATCCGAAGCAGAGTCAGACAGGGCTGTATTCTGTCGCCAATATTGTTTTTCTTGGTGACAGGCGATGTACTGCGCTCAGCTGTGTCAGGTAGTGTACTTTGACTTCCTATTTAAAGCACTTGGATTACGCGGACGCTGTTTGCTTACTCTTTTAAAGGTCATGGATCTCCATCAAATGACAACAAGTGTGGAGAGAGAAGCAGAAGTTGTGGGTCTGAAAATTAATTCAGGTAAAACTAAAATGATCAGCCTAGGAACCCGACCATCCTCTTAAATAATTTTCTTGCAACCGGTGGAAAAAGTGGAGAGCTTTCAATATCTTGGAAGCATCTTTTCCATTGGAGGCGGAACCGAAAAAAACGTCATCTGCCGCATCGGCAAAGCAAACGCATCTATTCGGTATACAAATTTGGAGGAATAACTCTATCAGCTTAACAACAAAGCTACGACTGTTTCGCACAAATGTCGAATCTGTGCTTCTTTATTAGTGCAGCACTTTGAAGGTTACTTCAGCCATAACAAGAAAGCTTGAAACCTTCGTAAATAGATGTCTTCGTGACATCCTAAGGATTTTCTGGCTAAACCGTATTTTAAATGAGGTCCTTCATAGGAGGACAGGTCAGGAACCTATAGAATCTTTAATACGAAGACGTAAGTGACAATAGATTGGACATACGCTTCGAAAAGGTAACGACTGCATTACAGGCCAAGCAATGCAGTGGAATCCGCTCACACAAGAAGGAAGAAGAGCTGGACGACCGAGAAGCACATGGATGGCGTAGGACAGTCGAGACGGAATCAGCGTCAATAGGCAATAGTTAGAGGGGACTGAAGCACATCTCCGGAAACCGTACACGATGGCGCGTACACGTATTAGAGGCCCTATGCCCCTTATGGGGTTCCCAATGGACTTAACAGGTCTGATGACCTAACGAACAGCAAAAGCAAACTAGTGGTACGAGCATGTACTAAATTTTATAATATTGACACGCCCACTTTTATCTGCAGTTTTGATATTTTTTCTTTGGAATTAAGGTTGTTAAAATATTGATTTGCGTCCATTTTCCTGTTATTTCTTATTCGGGTTTCAATCCTTGAATTTTTTACTTATCCAGACAAATATCCCTTCTAACTTTATTGTCCATCATCCCTTGACGCCGCACTTAGGAGCAAAATGCCTCAAAAACAGGACAAAATTATTTGATATGATTTTTTTGCAAGGTCTAATGTTTCGCATAAGTAGGGCTGGCTTTTGCTGCATTTTCGTTCACGTTTACAACTTATCAAAGAATCTGGTGTAAGAAGGAACCTATTCAAATCATCTTGATTGCATTGAATCCTTAAAATTTTCTTGCAAAATCTTGACGGTATGAACAGAAGTGCTTATTACGGGCCTCGGCTGCCTCCTCGGATAACTGGCCATTAGAGAGGATGGCATATTTTATTATAGTCGAGCTGTGCACAAGTATTTTATAAAGAGTTGGCGTCATTGGATGCCAACCGTAATATTTTACATACATTCTTGTAGTTTCCTTGCAAAATTCTTCAAACTTCATGGCATTAATTCGGACGACATCGCTTGTAGAATAACCTTCAGCTTTATTATAAATTCCTTTATTATATATACCTGTGATTTCAGCGGCTAGATCCGGTTCAGCGAGACGTGTTGCCCGAGTTTGAATTCCCAAAGCCAGCTTTTGGCATATCTATCAATAATCCTGTCCTTTTCCTGTATTCCTTTTGGATTTTTTCTTTTCGTTCTTTAACCACGTTCTTTTCTTCTGTAGTTCGGGCTTTCCATTTTTTAAGAGGAAGTTTGTATGATAGATGGAGTACCGTTTCAAATAAACGGATTCTAGCATGGAGAATTGACAAGCCAAATCTCAATAAGTGAGGATCCTCCACATTGGCATCTTCAAAGTCATTAAAACTTTTGGATGTCTTCCCACATACGTAGCATCTCATGTTAGAGGATGTACCAGTTGCCTCATTACAAAAATTTGAGTCAACCATTGTTGGAAGCAATGTGTGTCGAACGAAAGTGGTTGTTTCTGTAATAACTATTTTGGTCTTCAGTAATTCTTGTGCTTATTCTTCAAAGTACTTTATTTCTTCCTTAGTGATATCAGCAGAGTCATGGAGAAATCGAATGTGGATTGGGCGGCAAAACCGAGTGAATGACGGTGTCGGGTTTTTCCATTAAATCTTTTTTTTTGTCTCCGAAATGTGACTGCAATATCAATGGGATTAGAGAACATTGGAATATATTCGAGTCGTCTGCGTCGTGATTGTCATCTGAAAACTTTTGTTGAAAAGCTGTTTGATGAGAGCCATAACAACCGCATTTTTAAATTAATTTCGGGTTTTCCAATTCTTCTTTAGCACAGTTTTGGAGAACATCTTCAAGATAAAGACAAAGTCTAGTACTAGTGTGATCGAATAAGTTTTGGGGCACAACTTCGGCACACTTTTCCGTAACTCTAACTGACTTTAGCTTTGAATATCATAGTTTTTTTGCTTCTCTAATGAGAGTATAACAAGGAAAAATACTCATGGTTTAGTCGTGAAATAACTCCCACTGTCTTCTTGTAAAGTCGCCTTCAACAAAGATATTTAAAGCTTCTTCGGGTTTGTGTTTTTTTTCTGAGCGGTAGCTATCTTTTTTTCTGAGTTTTGTGGCTCTTGTTGGTGAAAAAATGCGTGTATTATAAGTTTAGAAGCTGCAACATTTCGCGACATCCGTTGACTAACGCTAGCGGTGAAGGTAAGCTCTCTTACAGTTACCTGCTCGCAGAGTTTTTTAACTTCCCATAGGAAGTTATTGTAATGAGTCCGATTTGTCAAATTGAAAATTTTGACATTTCTCGACGTTTCAAGGTCCCTAGAGTCGAAATAAAAGATTTTTAGAAAGATGTCTGTGCGTGCGTGTGTACGTACGTTCGTACGTCCGTACGTTCGCGACGTTTTTTTCGTCGTCCATAGCTCTAGAACCAGAAGAGATATCGACTTCAAATAAATTTTGTTATACAGATAATAAGGCAGAAAGATGCAGAAAGGGCTCTCAAGAAAATTGCGTGGGTGGTTTTTTTACCATAGCAGTTTGAAAAAAAGGTGAAAATGTTGGTTAACCCTAAATATCTTACGAACCAAAAACGCTAGAGACTTGAATTAAACTTTATATAATATATTGTAAAGTGATTTCAAAGAAGTATATTTTTTGAAAAAAATTAATATAACGGTTTTTTTTTTATAAATCAATAAAACTGAAAAAATAAATTTGTCACCTCCATAATTTTACGACTGAAATATGATTTCATCTCCAAAACAATTTTGTGCAACGAATAATAATGTTTTTGATATCTGATAAAATTTTGAGAAAAATCTAATTGACAGTTTTTTTTATAAAAAATAAAAATCTAAAAAAAACATTACTCAAAGTTGGTAAAAATTGAATATCGATTCAAATATCTTTTCAAAAACTTAAAATTTAGGATTCAAACTTATTTTATCTTATGAGGAATATTGTTTTAAACATTTTGAAAAATTTTGAGAAAAATCGAATTGACAGTTTTTTTTACAAAAAATAAAAACCTAAAAAAAGAATGTATAAAAGTTGGTAAAAACTGATTTTCGACTCAAATATCTTTTGAAAACTTTGAGATATTTTCTTTGATTTACTTTAATCTTTCAAAAAATATTGTTGTCAAAATTCAGTTAAAGTTTAAAAAAAATTGAATTCACAGTTTTTTAACAAAAAATAAAAACCTAAAAAAAAATTTATAAAAGTTGGTAAAAATTGATTTTCGACTCAAATATCTTTTCAAAACTTTGAGATAATAGCTTCTAATTAATTTTTGCTTATAAGAAATATTGTTTTGAATATTAGGAAAAATTTTGAGCAATATCGAATTTATTGTTTTTTTACAAAAAATAAAAACATTAAAAAAAATGTATAAAAGTTGGTAAAAATTGATTTTCGACTCAAATATTTTTCCAAAAATTGTAGATATTGGCTTTTAACAACTTTTATCTTTAAACAAATATTGTTGTCAACATTCAATAAAATTTTGAAAAAAATCGAATTGACAGTTTTTGTGCAAAAAATTAAAAACCTAATAAAAATTTACCAAAAGTTGGTGAAAATTGATTTTTGACTCAAATATCTTTTCAAAAACTTGAAATATTTTCTTCAAACTAATTTTATCTTATAAGAAATATTGTTTTCAATATTCGATAAAATTTTGAAAAAAATCGAATTGACAGTTTTTTTTACAAAAAATAAAACTCTAAAAAAAACAATTTTAATACTTGGTAAAAATTTACTTTCAATTTAAATAGCTTTTCAAAAATTAAAAATATTGGCTGCAAACTTATTTTATTTCACAGAAAATATTGTTTTCGATATTCAGTAATTTGTATATAAAAATCCAACAGTCCGTTTTTTCATTAAAAAAAATCTACAAAAAATAGTACGCAAATTTGGTAAAAATTGGTACGAGTACATATAGACAAACTTAGAAGCAAGACAAATCGACAGACGGGATGGGAAGTTATCAGTGTGGGTCGCATCCCAGCCTCTTTTTTTGTTTTCCGTTGTGTACTGCCATCCGTCAATTCTTGGAAAGCCTTGCTTGGGCGTCCCGCCCCACTATTCGGTTATCAGTTATGAATTGATAAAGGAGCATTGAGCCATTCATTACTATTTTTTTAAATTCGTTTTTTAATATTCATAAAGGACATCCATCTCTGCTATAAATCAGTTTTGAAATACCGCAAACCACGATTAAAAGCTTGAAAATCGTTTTGCGGACATTTAAACATTTTTCGGAGGCTACATTCCATAAATGACAGCTTATCATCTAAGTTTCTTGCTGTTCTTTCATTAGGAAGCATAGCAAGATGTAAAACCTTCACATAGTAAGTTGGATAGAATCTTGTAGGCAATGATCAATAGTGAAAGGCATCTATAAGACATAGGATCGCTTTTATTGTAATTTGAACTTATGAACTTATGAACTTGACTTGACCATATGCCGGGTATTTTTTTTTTTTTTAACAAGGGCACGCTCAAGGGGATTTTTGATACTCTTATTATGCAGAGACGTAGTACCCGTGAAATGATGGTTAGTGTGCTGGACTTTCATGCGAGAGGTCTTGGGTTCGATCCCTACCTATGCCATCTAAAGTTTTTTCACGGGTACTGCCTCTTGCTAGGAATTGACAAATTCTCCAAGAGTAATTCTTGTCATGAAAAGTGCTTTCTCAAATTATCCCTTCGGATTCGGCATATAAACTGTAGGTCCCCTCAATCCCTGACAACAGTACTCGAACATAGGAATGGTTGAGAGTTATAAGTCACTAGGCCCTAGTTCTCAACGAACTGTTGCGCCACCCAATTTATTTTATTTTATTATCCAGAGACACACTAGGAGTAGGAGAGAGGGTTTGAATGGAGATGTCTGTGCACATTGGTTTTGAATTACCAAATATTGCAATGACTGGAAACTACACAGAGTGTGGTAAGGCACTACACATTCACGTAGTACGGCTTAGGAACGAATCTCTGTATTTGACAGTATGACCGAAGTTGGGCTCGAGGGTATACTTATGCGCATTCCTAGAAGTGCGAGTATTACGGATGAACTGTTTGAAGGTTAAAATAAGTAAAAAAGGATTAGACAAGAAATCCTTAATACGATGTTCAAGCAGTCCCTCATCCACAGAAGAATGACATGAGTCTGGAAAAGAATATGAAAAGCTAAGGGTAATGTCGTCAGCGAAACAATTTTTTGGATTAGAAGTTGCAGATAAGAGATCAAAAACAAAAATGAGAAAGAGTATCGGAGACAAAACAGAGCCCTGGGGAACACCAGCATTTATTTTATGAACTTCAGACTTATAACCATCCAATACTAATACTTGTATGAAACCGTCAGGTAGTTTCTAATCCAACGAAGGAAGGTTTTATCTAAGCTGCAGCACTGTTCAGTGAGATGAACTATGAGATCGCCAGTGGACCTTTTGCTACGAAAGGCGTACTGCCGGTCATTAAGAAGCTTCAAAACTTCTAGATATTTCTTAAGGTTTTAAATCAGAGTTTTCATGACCTTGGAAAGAAGGGGCGTAAGTGCTATTGGTCAGGCCTTTTTTGGAAATGGTCTAGATAAATGCTGCTTTCCATCTTCTGGGAATATGACCTGAAAAGTATAAATGATGGCAGTTGTTTTTTGTGCTGTGAAACTGATTTTCCATACCTAAAGAGTTCTGCAGATTGGTCACCTGAGACGTCAAATTTGTTGTTGTTAAGCTTAAAGATGGCTTTCTTAATCTGTTCAGTACAAAGCGCTTGGACTGAATAATCATTGACTATTCTTATTTTTCTGCGTGCCACTTTCTCTTCTTAACGACCGCCAAGAAGTTGACTAAGGTCTTATCGTCTTCTAGGTCCCAAAAAAAAGTAAAATTTTAAAATTTAACAAACCCGGCAACAATTAGTTCCATTTTGAACCCAATATTGAACCACTGTGTGACCGATAACGACACGGGTTTAATGTTTTCTTATTCAAAGCAAACGATGAATTAAGGATCTCAACGAAGGATATAAACTTCTGTGGCTTTTGACTTTGTGTGTGGGTATTCATAAACCGTAAATTGTTCAGATAAATATATCTTCAGCTACATACAAATGTACATATATGACTTATTTTTCTTGTAAAAAGGATGTAAATCTGTTGATGGTTTTTGCTGCGTTTGCATAAATCGATTCAACGGATATTGCACATAATAGCTTATCAATATATATCTCTACATCATAAAAGGCAAAGGACAAAATACTCTTTAAGTCTTTCTTCCCTTCCCTTATCATCAGATGTGAAATGTGGGGTGCCAAAGGGTATACGTACAATGTACCTACATTATGCGGGTCATCACCACACTTTTTGGATGATTTCTCTGTTATTGAAAGGATTTTCGAAAATGTATTCAATATGTTGAATATTTCAGGCTTTTTTTTATTGTCCTGAAGGCATATTAAATTAGGAACATTATTGTAGAGATGATTTTGCTACGTGTATTATGTATATTTTTTGAATTTTAATGACTCAATTTGAATGCTATTCAATATTTAAGCAATAAGCTGTGCAAGAGAGGAAATGTGTATGTTTGGTAAATGATTTATAGGAATCGAGTCCTTGAGATAAACAAGAGTTTTACTTTGGCAACAATATTACTGAAATAAATTTATTGGACTTCAGAGCCAGTAAATCAATTTTATTTATAGCACAGATTTTTTTTAAATTAAGATTTAACAGGATAAAGGGTTTGACGGAATGTGAAGTATTCCTTATTGAGTACCGAGCTTTAAAAAAACTTGTCTGCTTTAATGTTCAAGGGTTAAAGTTGTTTTATTTTAAATTATATTCAGTTAAATTATTATCAGTTTGCATGTAGAGATCAATTAATTGGTTTGAAGTTGGCAGCACTGGGATTTGACACCTGTCAAACTTAGCTGTTTTTGAAGGGTCGTGGAGTTTACAGCAATTCACCATGTTCTACATCTGTTTTTTGGCCGGTGATTGAAGATCCCTGATTTAAAAGATGTGTTGTTTCAAAAAAAAAAACGGAGAAAAAAGCCACATAACGGTTGGGTTTTTTTTTGTGGGAAAAGTTACTGACCAAAATTAACGAAAGAGTTGTTAAAAATTACCTCAAGAGATGATGATATTGTCTTTTTTTTAACTTTCCATAGGAAGTTATTATAATCCATCCGATTTGTCGAATTGAAAATTTCAACATTTCTCGACGTTTCAAGGTCCCTAGAGTCGAAATAAAAGAATAGAATACAAAGATGTCTGTGCATGAGTGTGTACGTACGTTCGCTACGTTTTTTTCGTCGTCCATAGCTCAAGAACCAGAAGAAATATCGACTTCAACTAAATTTTGTTATACAGATAAAAATGCAAAAAGGGCTCTCAACAAAACTGCGTGGGTGGTTAGCCAGCTCGGTCCCTAGCTAGCTGTCTCCAGGTTCGTACGCCACTTGGGTGCGCCACCTGAGTCGCGGTCTTCCTCTACTGCGCCGTCCCTCGGGATTGGATTCGAAGACCTTCCGGGCTGGAGTGTTGATGTCCATCCGCTCTACATGACCTAGCCATCTAAGCCGTTGGACTTTAATCCTGCTAACTAGGTCAGTGTCGCTGTACAGCCCGTACAGCCGAAGAATTTATCTCTCGAAGCATCCTGAGACGCTATCATCTTTCTTTGACAGAGTCTAGGCCTCAGCGCCATAGATGAGAACCGGGATGATGAGTGTCTTATAGATGGTGATTTTAGATGCTCGAGAAAGAACTTTACTTCTCAATTGCCTTCTAAGTCCAAAGAAGCAGCGGTTTGCAAGAGTTATTCTTCGTTTGATTTCAGCGCTGGTGTTGTTGTCTGTATTAATAGCGGTGCCTAGGTAGATAAAGTCCTTAACTACCTCATAGTTATAGATGTCCATGGTGACGTTTTGTCCAAGACGTCGTCGTTCAGTGTCCTTTTTTGATGACAGCATATACTTGGTCTTGCCCTCATTGACCACTAAACCCATCTTCTTCGCTTCCGTCGCAATGCTTAAAAACGCTCCACTGACATCACGCTTTGATCTTCCAATTATGTCAATATCATCTGCGTATCCGAGTAATTGGATGGACCTTTGGAAGATTGTGCCTCTAGTGTTGACGGTTGAGTTTTGCACAATTCTTTCCAGAACGATGTTGAAGAAGTCGCATGACAGTGCATCGCCTTGTCTAAAACCTTTTTTGACATCAAATGCATCGGTAAGATCTTTTCCGACCTTGATAGAGCAGCGTGCATTCTCCATCGTCATTCTGCACAATCGGATAAGTTTGAGAGGGATGCCAAAACTAGACATTGCTCGGTAGAGTTCTTCCCTATAGATGCTGTCATTCGCGGCTTTAAAATCGATAAAGAGATGGTGGGTATCGATTTGAAGCTTCTGGGTTTTTTCCAAGATCTGCCGTAGTGTGAATATTTGGTCGATAGTGGACTTTCCTGGTCTGAAGCCACACTGATAAGGACCAATCAGGTTGTTGAAGAATAGCTTCAGACGTTCACATAATACGGCAGAGAGGATCTTAACGTGATACCAAACAAATACATTTTTGGAAAAAAATTCTAATTAAGGGTTTTTTTATAAATAAAAAAAAACTGAAAAAAAAATATTTGCCATCCCGAAAATTTTACGAATAAAAATAAAACAATTTTGTGAAACGAAGAATTACGTTTTCAACATCTGGTGAAATTTTGAGCAAAATCTAATTAACGGTTTTCCTAATAAATAATTAATAAAAATTGGTGAATATTGATTTTCGACTCAAATAGCTTTTCAAATAGGTACTTAAAATTTTAGCGCAAGATTTTAGACGATTTAGTACGATGTTAAATCATTTTTAGTATGATACTAGGTTAAAAAAAGGATTTTGATAATTTTAAACGAGTTTAGTATCGTACTATGTTCTTAACATTTTACCAAAGTTAAAATCACCAAATGTCTACTTTATCTTTTGAGTATCGTACTAAATCTGTATGACATATGTCATTTTCTCAAATGTGACAAAGTGTTTTGAATTGAATTAAAAATCTTGGCATCCAGGTTAGGTTAGGTTGTCAGTGTCCAGATGTCATTTACTCATTGACACACTTAGACCTCAAGGGTCCATTGTGATACCACTAATGAGGTTACTCATGGGAGAGTAATGAATTTAAACAAACCATTTTGTACTTTTAATAAAGTTAGAGAGACGTTTTGTATCAATCGTTGCCAGTTCACTGGTGTTATCGAAGAGTACCGAGAAAGTAATTCCTTCTAATGGAGAGTGCTGGACATGTACACAGAAGGTGTTGGACTGTTTCCTCTTCCTCCTCGTCCATGCAGCTTCTACAGAAGTCATTTGTGTAGACCCCTAGCCACAGAGCATGTCTTCCTATGAGGCAGTGTCCCGTTATTACTCCAATTGTAGAGCTTATACTTTGTCTGCTCAGTGATATCAAGCTTTTTGACCGTTTTAAGTCAATATTTGGCCATATTTGCTTGGTTGCTAGGCAGGTGGTACTTTGTGACCATCTAGCATTTGTTGTTTCTAGAGCATATTGCTTGAGAAGATATTTGCATGTAGCAAGTGGTGTTCCTATGTTATGTTTTTGTCCAACATAAGGCAGAAGTGTTCCGTTTTTGGCGAACTCATCGGCTTTGCAATTTCCCGGAATGTCTCTGTGGCCCGGCACCCAAATGAGGTGAATGTTAAACTGTTCCGTCGTGGACTGTTCGAGAGTTTGTGGAGACAGACGCGAGAGACCTAAGAGCGGCCTGGCTGTCTGAGAAGATTCGTATATCTTTACAAGATATAACGTTTTCTTTGAGCCAGGATAGTGCTTCTTTAATTGCCATTACTTCTGCCTGGAATACACTACATTGATTGGGAAGTCTATAGCATAAACTGAGATTCAGTTGTTCTGAAAAGATACCACTTCCAACTCGGTGATCGGTCTTTGAACCGTCAGTATAAAAGTGTACCGCATCGTCTTCCAGGGGTCCCTCTTCTTCCCAGGAGGATCTTGAAGGGATGGACACATGGAATCTTTTACCAAATACCATTTTTGGGGTGGTATAGTCTAAGCGATCTGGGATAGATCTGAAATTGTCTAGAATGGTTGTATGTCCAGTATTGTTACTGGTCCATTGAGAGGTGGCTCTAAGCCTTACACATGAGTTGGCAGCCACGTGGTGTTAGGTTTAAAAGCACTTCCAGTGCTGCGGTTGGTGTTGTGCGAAGTGCTCCTGTGATGCACATACCTGCTGACCGCTGGACTTTAATGAGCTTATTTAGATTTACCATCTTGTCCAGTGCGGTCCACCATACGACGGCTCCATAAATGAGTATTGCCCTGATTACCGAAGTGTATAGCCAGTGGGTTATTTTTGGGGAGAAGCCCCATTTTGATCCTATGGCCTTTTTACAAGTAAAAAGCGCTACAGCAGCCTTTTTGACTCTTTCATCAATATTTGCCTTCCAATTTAATTTTTTTGGCTAAAATGAGGCCCAAATATTTAGCTTGATCGGAAAAGCTTAATGGTATTCCTCTAATCTTGGGTGGGCTAATCTGAGGAATTTTATATCTTCTCGAAAAGAGTATTAATTCTGTTTTGTGTGGGTTGACGTCCAATCCACATTGCTTAGCCCATTGAGGGCATTTTGTAGGAGTTCCGAGGGGGTGCTTTCCAGATACGGATATCGCAACGTCGTCAGCATAGGCAATCACCTTGAAACCCTCTGCTTCCAATGTTGTAAGCAGGTCGTTTATTACCATGTTCCGTAAAAGAGGCGAAAGGACTCCACCTTGGGGAGTGCCTCGATTCACCGATCTGGTGGTAGTAAAACTTCTCATGTTAGAAATTACTGTCCTGCTTTTGAGCATGAGACTTATAAGATCTATGAGTGACTTCTCTAATTTCAGCTTATCCATTGCTGTTGTGATCGCCTGGTAACTGATGTTGTTGAAAGTTCCTTCAATATCTAGGAACGCTACCAGGTTATATTCTTTGTATTCGAGGGAATGTTCAATAGTACGTACCAGCGAGTGAAGTGCTGATTCTACTGATTTTCCCTTAGAGTAAGCATGTTGAGCTGTGGAAATGAGACATGGTTTTAAATTAATCTTTCCAAGGTTTTATAAAGGAAGGATGATAGGCTGATTGTTCGTAGATCTTTGGGGTTAACGTGTGAGGGTTTCCCTGCTTTGGGAATGAAGACTACTTTTGCCATCCTCCAGGCTTTGGGAATATATCTTAACCTTACACAGCTTGTCAGAATGATTTCCAATGGTGGAATAATCATGTCTGAGCATTTTTGTAGTTCGGCCAGAATGATTCCGCCTGGTCCTGGAGATTTATATGGATCAAAGCTGTCTATGGCCCATTGCAGTTTTTCCCGCGTTATTAGATTAACTAAATCGCTTGTATAAGCTAGAGACTCTGATGTTAAGTCATTGATTATGTTAGAGCTATCTGGAAAGTGAGTGTCTAATAACAGATTAAGAGATTCTTCATCTGTGATAGTCCACGTGCCTGCTTCTGATCTTGACATCCAAGACCAATTACAAACCGTCGGCTACGGCTAATTATTTCTCCAGATTTGCAAGTTCTAGTAACGTTACACTTTTTTGGATGAAATGTCATCAATCTGATGTTGGTAAATAAACTTTTCTATTACTAGTCAACAAACATATAAACATGCACAACTCTTCGAATACTTTAGGAGCACTAGAATTGTTTCACTACTTCCACACTTTATAAAGTTCCCATCTTCCCCTGCGAAGTTGAATGACATCAAATCCGGATTTAACAATATCTCATGTGCAAATCAAGCGACCAGATAGGATTGTGGGACCTATTATGGCTGGCCACTACATCTTTACTGTCGCAACCTTAGATACCCTCCTGAGTACCCACAACCACTGCCACCGACCTTCCCACCGAAGCCAACAGTTGTAGCATTGTAGCTGCTTCTGGGTATTGAAGATGCTTCACGGGGAATAGATCTATCTCAGATATTCAATAATTTAATGCACATTTCATTCAAACTTTTTCACTAAACAATAATTCTTTTAGCTGGTAGAATAAATTTTTAATATTATTCGGTGTTAATATCCAAAATAGTTGCAACGGACTTAAACTTAAAAGTAAATAAACCACGGCGAGTTATGAAAACAAAATTAATGAAAAAAGAAAATACAAATTCAATGTTGTCACTTTGACATCTGCAAAAATATTAAGGTATGTTTGTTTTGTTTGCTCCACAATCTGTCATTATTTAGATGTGTTCATGTTTTTTTTAATAAAATGGTTTTAGCTTGATCTTAATCAGCAAATCAATAAAAAGTGTTTAAAATTATTGAAAAGTTAGTAGATTACTATGAATATAGTAAAATGTTAACTAGTGTCGTGCTAAGGCCTTAATAATAGGTTGTTTAAAATTTTGCGCCATTGGCTTTAAACTTATTTTATTTCACATAAAATATTGTTTTCGATATTTAGTAGTTTTTTTTGTAAAAATCGAACAGTCCGTTTTTTTCTTAACAAAAAATAAAATCTACAAATAATAGTACGCAAATTTGGTAAAAACTGTTGTTCGGTTGGGTTCGGTCTTGATATCTCTCAAATTAATTTCATTCATTAAATTTGTAAAAATTTAAGAAATGCTGCTAAAATTTATTAAAATTTGGTTTCGACTAAAAATCTATTCAACAAAATTAGATTTTCAAACTAAACTATTTTTTGATATAAAAAATGTAGTTAAAAAAAATTAAATAAATTGGGTGGCGCAACAGTCCGTTGAGAACTAGTGTCTAGTGACTTACAACTAACAACCATTCCTGTTTCGAGTACTGTTGTCAGGGATGGAGTGGACCTACAGTTTATATGCCGAATCCGAACGGCTTATTTGAGAAAGCACTTTTCATGACAAGAATTACTCTTGGAGAATTTGTCAATTCCTCGCAAGAGGCAGTACCCGTGAAAAGACTTTAGATGGCATAGGCAGGGATCAAACCTAAGACCTCTGGCATGACAGTCCAACGCATTAACCATCATGCGACGGGGAAGAATATTGTAGGTAATTTTAAAATTTGTAAGAGTAATTATTCAACTAACAACATCTTTAACCCAACACGAAGACTTACAAACTTTTAAGCCATACAAATCGACAGACAAGATGGTCGAACGTGTAACCTTATTAAACGTGTAACCTTATTAAACATGAAACCTGCTTTTAAAAATAAGTTCAATGTTCAATGTTTTTCTAAAGATTTTCATCAAAACAATTTTCAATTTTTTATTAAAAGCAGTACGGAACCAAAAGTCTCAAACATGTAGTCTTTGTCGTCTTGTTATTATTGACTTATTAACTTAAATGACAATACAAAAGATAGCATAACTAATTAAAATAACATACATGTATTTGATATTTGCAAATATTAACAAAGGTGAGATTAAGCGTTGTTTTTTAGAGTCTCAATCAATCAGTGTTTTTTAGCATCATAATAAAATTTGAACAAACAATAATAACCTTAATAATAGAGTTATGTATCTTTGGAATTTTGTTTTTCCCATTTTTGTTATCATATTTTTTTCATTGCATAAGAACCCAAATAAATTATAGTTAAATGTTTGAATTTTCTGAAAGCTGTGAGTATTGAAAACTTGATAAAAAATAGTGCATATTTATTTGAAAGGGCTGTAAAAATTATGCTATTTATTATTAAAGATTTGGACCATCATAGGGGAGATTATCGACGTTCGTTTTGTCGATTTAATACTTTTCACTGCACTGTTTACTGGAAAGTAAATGTTAAAAAACGTATTAAAAAGGTTTTCATTTCCTTTTACTCCTATGAAAAAGCTTTTGGTAAAAAGTATGGTCTTCAATCGAAAATGATTTTGTGGACATCCATAGCTGTTGTTCGACCTGTTATGTCATAAGAATCAATGGTGTGGAGGGATGCGCTTAACAAGAAAAATAACATCGAGTGTCGGCACTAAAGGGGGCCTTTAATCTTGCCCAACAGATGTCTTAAATATTATTCTGAACCTCATAACAGCAGACCTACACATTAGATATTTAGTGCTGCGAGGTAAGGCTTAAAAAATCAAACTGTTGATTTTCGTACCCTATGGACATGCAAGACTAACGAGCTGATATCAGCGGTAATTCGTTGAATCTCCGTAAAGATTTTAAAGTTATCTTTTCTGCGAGACAGGTCAAAAATGGAGTGTGAAATTAGGTGAGGATTCTTCTCCAAATCCTGAAATATCCCTTAGACCTTTCGGATGTCTGATTTTGCCAGAATATTTCAAACTGCCCGACAACCGATTAGCGCCCCCTATAATCTTTCAGTTTAAATTAATGTAAAATTAATATGTATAAGGCCCAATATTTTTTTCCATTCTCCTTTTTTTACTCTTTCTTTCAAAAAATATTGTTGTCAACATTCAGTAAAATTTTGAAAAAAAATTGAATTGACAGTTTTCTTTAAAAAAAATAACAAAAAAGTTGGTAAAAATTGATTTTCGACTCAAATATCTTTTTAAAATTTGTAGATGTTTGCTTTAAACTGCTTTTATCTTTCAAAAAATATTGTTGTTAACATTCGATAAAATTAAAAAAAAATATCGAATTGACAGTTTTTGTACAAAAAATTAAAAACCTAAAAAAAAATAACAAAAGTTGGTAAAAATTGATTTTCGACTCAAATACCTTTCCAAAAATTATAATATTGGCTTCAAACTATTATTATCGTATAAGAAATATTGTTTTCAACATTCGATAAAATTTTGAAAAAAAAAAAATCGAATTGACAGTTTTTGTACAAAAAATTAAAAACCTAAAAGAAATTTAACAAAACTTGGTAAAAATTTACTTTCGATTCAAATAGCTTTTCAAAAATTAAAAATATTGGCTTCAAACTTATTTTATTTCACAGAAAATATTGTTTTCGATATTCAGAAATTTTTATATAAAAATAGTACGCAAAATTGGTAAAAATTGATTCGAGTACATACAGACGGGATGGGAAGTTATCAGTGTGTCGCATCCCAGCCTCTTTTTTGGCATTTTCTATTGGGGTTCTAATCAAATGTCCAAAAAAAAAAGAATTATTTTTCTTATTAAATTCTTTAAAATTCTTTAGAAATGTTATTTATTAAGATCACACCGAAACTCTCATTTCTTTTCGAGAATAATGTTACAAACTTTCATGGGCAAAAAGTTCGTTTCAAATGTTTTATTTGTTTGGCTGATATTAAGCTCCAAAGGCAGGAGGCATAGAGGGCGCTAATTGGTTGTCGGGCAGTGTACTTGTAATCAGAGATAAATAGAAACACGACTTTCTGCACTGACACCCAGTCTGCTGTTCTCAACTCGACCACAACATCCTCTATATTCAAGAATGGCTGGATGAACTATTCATCCTGAACATCAACCTCTGTTCCATTCTTACTTAGGTTTTAGGTGATAGTGTAATTGATCGTCCCTTCGTAGCTCATTTGCTGAAAGGGTAAGTATTCCTCTTATAGCTATGACAGAATTTAACAACAGGTGGAACAGTCTAAAGGACTATATTAGTAGAAGAAAAAGAAGAAGAAGAAGGAAGATAATGCCTACCTTTAGAAAAACCTTTCTATCGAATGTTTCAAGGTCTCTAGAATCTAAACTCATCCATACCAAAACTTTGTTGTCCTTCATAATGAACAACGAATGATGATATTCACTTCAAATACATTTTTTTTCTTAGATAAATTGCACCTGTGTCTTAAATTGGTCCTATATTTTGAGATTTAAAAACATAACTGGAAAATATGTCTATCTTCACTACAGAATGGTGGTTTTAGTATCTGGGTTTTTTTCTTTTTTGATCGTTAGATGTTGATTACAATTTTTCCATATTTTTCAAATGTAAATGGTCGAATAATACCTCCATCATACTTGTTCAAAAGTTTCCAAAGCAATAGCTGCTAATTAGCGGACTATTAAAAATAAAGCTTTTATTAAAGCTTTTATTAAGTACTTAAAATGACGTACAAAATATTATAGTGAACATTTTAGCACTCTAAATTTGTTGAATTGCAATTTATAGTTTAATGCCGTATTATTCTTTTGCTTTCAATTCATTGAGCTAACAAATTCACCTCTTTTTAATTTTGTACAAAATTGCATGCTTTCCAAAAAATGTCATACAATTTTTTCTCAGACCAACGAACCTTTCCAACTTTTAAGCTTGATTTTTTTTGCGAAGGGTTGATACTACTAAATTTTATCAATAACAAAAAAAAAGGAAAATAGAGATAAAAGTAAACTACGACCTAGATAAAATTTCTAATAACTTTTTTGTAATGAATTTAATAATTCAAAAGTTTTTTGTTACATTTTGACTTCAAACCAATTTTTATATTGTACGCGCACTCAAGGGGATTTGAATACATTTATAATGACTTGACTATACACAGTCAGAGTAATTAGGAAGGGAGGATATGATTTGAATGGAGATTCCGATGCACATCGGTTTTGAATGCCTGCACATTGTAACGAGTGGGAAATATTGAGTCTGGTAAGGCATTTCACATTCGTGAAGTGCGACTAAAAAAAATAATCTCTGTACTTTACAGTACGACCGAAATCGGGTTCAAGGGTAAACTGATGGGCAAATCTAAAAGAACGAGTATCGAGGGGTGGAATGCAACTGGCTATTTCATTAGAGCATTACTAATGGAAGTAGCGATGAAATAATGAGAGACATAAGACCTTGCGATGACCGTGCTCGAATGACGTAAAAGTTTCAGTTAATCAACGGTCACCTATCATTTTAAGAGCTATCTTTTAAATTCTGTCCAATAGACTTAAGTGAGTTATAGGAGCATCTGCCTAAATATGAGAGTTATACTCAAGTTTTGGACGAATATAGATTATAGGCCTTATAAATTGTATCCAAATCAGAAGCGGTTAAAAAACTTCTTGCATCTTCGGAGAAAACCTAAACACTTAGCAGCATTTTTGACAATGTCAAATATGTGATCACCCCACAATCCACAACTAGGTAATACACATACCTAGAACTGATAGTTGTTCAGTTTCCTCGATGCAAGTACTACTAATGGATAGTGGCATTGGGGGAGGGTTACGCTTTTCCGACAGTAGACAGCATTGAGTTTTTGAAGCATTAAATTCTACACGGTTTTTGATTCCCAATTGAACAATGCTGTCAAGATCAGAATTTAATGAGTTTATCATACGCTGCCATTGGTAGTTCGCATCCGAAGAACAAGGATGAGAATCTAAACATGAATATAAAAAGCTGAGCGTACTGTCATTAGCGAAACAATTTAGTGGGTAAGAAGTTTCAAACAAAGGAAACTTCTTAAAAATAGGAAAGAGCGTCGGAGACAAAACGGAGCCCTGGGGCACACCAGCACTTATTTTGTGGATATCAGATTTGAACCCGTCCAATACTTCTTGACTTGAAAGGGATTCATCAATACCACCCATTTTCGATAAGATCTTGTTGCCAAACTCTATCAAATGCCTTTGAAATATCGAGTGCAATAATTTTACTTTCTCCAAGACGATGTAAAGATTTGTTCCACTACTCGGTGAGATCAACCATGAGACCACCAGTGGACCTATTGCAAGGAAAGCCATATTGCCGGTCATTAATAAGCTTCCGTTCTTCAAGATATTTCTTAGGTGAGGAAGATTCGTCTTTTTTAGCGACATCCACTCGGGAAGAGACCTATAGAATAGGACAGATGGAAAAGTTTATGCATTGGTTTTGCCAGCGTTGAGGAATACCTCTTCAGAACAATAGTGGGGATACTATTCAGGCCAGCGGATTTGTGAATGTCAAGATTTTTAAGTACTCCAGTAACTGAACGAGTGCGAATGAAGATTCGTCCCATAGAATCGTTTACGCTTTCATGTTGCTCACTGGCAGCATCGAATTAACAGCAAACTATACTGCAAGCAAGTTGGCTTTATCAATCGAGATTACATAGGGAGTGTCATTGGAAACGAGTGTCGGAACCGACGAAGACGTAGTGTAGTAGTAGCTTATTTTTTTACAAATGACCAGACATTTTTACTACCATTTTAGTATTGTATTCAGTAATTTCTGGTCATACAAACATTTAATGCGTCATATATGTCCGTTACATGTCTCTCTAGGTTGTTGGGTTGGCTTTGTAATTCCGGAAACTTACATTTTTGATCCTAATAACGTCTTTACAGCTCGAATCAAACCATGAGTTTTCTTTGGGTTTTGATAGATTTTACCCTATTCGGGATAAAATTTCTCATTCCACAAAGAATTACATAAGTTTGTAATTATATCTGCACTGCAGTTCACGTCACTATCTAGGAAGCACAGTGACCTGTTAAAGTTTCTGCAAAAAAATTATTAAGACCGTCCCAGTTGGCTTTCATATATTGCTAAACTGTTCTCGTAGGGGTTTTAACTTTAACAGACACAATGGTCTGATGTACCTCTAGAGACGATGATACACTGACAATATATTTATTAGCATAAGAGGTAAGAAACGAGTCTAGAGTGTTGGTGGATTTTAGCCCAAAATTCGACACAATACACTACAACACAAAAAAACACCAAAGCAAGACAGTTATATATCCGAAAATGTATTTTGATTACTAAAAAAACTTCACAAATAAAATATTAATAAAAGCTTTGCAACTTTTGAATCAAAAAATACTTGGAAGGGAAGATATGGCAATCAAACTTAGGGAATCGATAAAAGAAAGCGATAGGAAATATTCGAGTAATATCTCAAAAATTCCGATATCAATTTTTTTATGAATCTCAGTGTCAGTAAAAAACCTTCTATTCCAAGCTTATAAAAGTAGTATTTGACCTTTTGAATTTCACAGATTAGAACTCACTGATTCTGGCACCTATTAAATATTTAAACATCACCGTTACCGTATTTATTCATTTATTCATCAATGGATGTTATGTCTTACAGATTAACTAAATACATATACAATATACAAATGTATATAAATAAGTATATTTAAAAAAATACCTATTTTAAATCTAAAGTACATTTTTTTGTGAATTAATTTTAAATTCCGGAATATAGATCTCAAAGTAAGTAAGAATCAGTGAAGACTTAACACATCATGCACAAACAACAAGCACTGAATAGACCGTCTTTAAAGAAATCAAATCCAATGATGGAGTGTCAATTCTCCGTTTTAACTGCCTAACTACAAATCATGTGAAAGACTTTTGCACTCTTTCAATACGTGTTATCCTCATAGAAGTAGAAGGAAACTAAAAAAAATGAAAAATACTCAAGAATTGGACGAACTAAGGACATGTAAACTGATTTTAAAATGTAAGGGTTAGAGAACTCTTTGCAGTTTCGCTTAACAAAAACAAGCATTGAATTAGCCCTGGCTATAATATAGTCCACATGTAACAAAAACAACAACTTTGAATCGAAAATGACTACAAGATCACGAATCTCAGATTTGCGATCAATAATCTTATTGAAAATTTGGTAGTTGTTTATCATTGGAACCAAAGTTCGATGTGCAGTAAAAACATTTATTTTAAAGTCATCAGCATACAATAAACATTAAGCATTTTTTAAAAGAAATAGGATTTCATTAACAAAAATATTAAAAAGGAGTGGTCTCCTTGAGGAACTCCAGATGAAACTTTAATAATACTTGAAACAAAATTTCCCAATTTCACGCATTGTGTTCTGTCATTAAGGTAGCTATATATCCATTTCGAAAGCAACCCATGAATACCGCAAACTTTAAGTTTAACTTTAAGAATTGTATGACAAATTGAATCAAAATCTTTAACAAAATCAGTATAGATAGTGTCAACCTGATAGCCAGATTCAAAAGAATCAGTGACATATCTACAATAAAGCATGAGATTTGTTGAAGTTGATTTACATGGCTTAAATCCATGCTGCTCATTACAAATATGTTCTTTTATTCTTAAAAACATATGATCCTTTACTATGAGCTCAAAATTGACATTGCTTTAAAACAAAAGATGGAATTCCATCAGGACCAGGATTCAAACTCGGTTTTAAGATACCGTTTAGGATATCGGATTCAAAAAGAATAAGTGTTGAAATATTAGCATTACTACTGGAATAACTTTCCGTTTGATAAATATTAGATGAAGAATGGTCAACATAAACCGGTTTAAAAAATTGAGAAAAAAGTTCACACGAACTTTGTAAATCGTTTGATGTCTGACCATTAAACTCCATATTTTCGTGGAGAGCAACATAATTTTGTTTAAACACTTAAAGAGTGATAGTCATCACACCCGAAGGTGATTGGTTATGCGATGACATAAGTTTAGCAATTATATTTTCTCATATCACTGTCTGAATCAAAGATTATCATCATTGATTTCAAGAGCCTCATCAAATTTTAAAAGGATCAAAAACACCATGTTTGTTCTCTATCAAATGCGAGACATTTTTATTAAAAATCTATACTTACATTTAAGGAAACTAATTTAATTTTCTAAACCTCTACAATTTCCATTTACTTGAGCTAAAAGTCAATACCAAAAACTACATAAACACAAAATAGTTTAATATGGGACACTGTGGCGTATACTTACTTTTTTTCAATGAACTTTCTTTAAATGTTCCCAATTTAAATTTAAATAAAATTTAACAAGCTGTTTCATATAAAATACTTATATATCCGAAGGGATTTTACACAAAGCAATCTTTTCATAAGTTTACATGGAATTGTAGATTGCAGTGCATTTGTGCATTCTCAATGTCAATAAAACAATACAAAATATAAACAAACAAAATAATACACAACCAGATTTCCTTCAGAAAATAATACTTATTTTGTATCCTTAAGCAGTTTAAGTTCAAGGGCAAAGAATATTATTTTATTGTTTTAGTAAAAAAATAAACAAAATTAAAATGAAAACAAAAATAAAATCCTTGAACATCGACAATAAGAAAAGGAAATCCACTCAGAAGTGTTTAAAGTGATGTCATTCACTTGAGTGCATCGTAAAATAGCATCATATTATATTCCTTCATCTTACATGGCTTCAACAACAAGCAAAGCGCTAAAAAAGGAAACGTTTAAATAACTTATTCACTCATTCACCGTTATAAATATAGTAGAAACTTGAATAGTGGAAAAATAGAAATAAACAACAATAAAACAACACATTTCTTTATTGTTTCCAAAACAATTCAAGTAGAAGCAACATCAGCATCAACATCACCATCATCAGGATCAACAACAATATTTATGACTGCCATGCCGTTGAGTTATTCCTCTGTAACAAGGTGCAAACATCAACACTCAGAAGTATTTTTTAGTGCGAATTAAAAGCTAAAAAAGGACATCTTTTATGCGGTGTATATAGGGTCCTTAAATGGAGCAACCAACGCAACGACACGACGGACGGATATGACGGCAACGAAGCGCGTGTCTATCATAAAAATAGAACTTCCCGCATTAGCAGAACACAAAACGAAAAAAGGATGCGTTAATGGAAAGTTGATTGTAGACCACTAGATTCTATGTATATCTATTTACTCGGGTAGTGTGCCTCTTCTAAAGTATGAGTGTGATGATGTTTTCCAAACCAATAAACAAGAAATACATTTCACCCACTAACCGACAAAAAGGACGATATGGCAAAAATCAATTCCTATAAAATGTAGCCAAGGTAGGATGTGCCTTTTCCCTTTCAAAGATAAATGGGGGATAGTATAGATACTAGGAGTATATTTCACAATTTACGTAGACGCATACCAAAGCTGGTTCTCTTCTATATACTAAAGTTATAAATGAAGGACACCACGTTACGCTACATCAGTCCGCCACGCCAGCCGCCACGCCATCTATGCCATTCCGCAGCCACTCTATCTTTCTCTTTAGGGTAATTGCGAACATCCTTTGAATTCTTCTGCCCTCCATTTAGTATGAAGGAATAGAAAAAACAAAAAGGACACCAACCCAGCTTCGTCGACCACAATCAGCGATCCAAATGGTATCGGTGGTATCTTTGTGCGAGAAATTATAGTGGGGCGATACGATATGCGAGAATGAGTGGAGTATCTCAGAGGCAGCTATACGACTATAGAGATGTATAATGCGCGCCGCAAACCCAAATGGGCTTTTCAAGGGAGACCGAGACTAAAGAGGGTCTGTGAATGGAATATAAATATGTGCCATTTCTAACAACAATGGCTTTGTTGTTTTCCTTTATTCTTTTTTTTTATTTTCTATAGTTGACTGTATCTTTTTAACAGTTTTGCAAAGTCTAAGGGTGAATATTGGATTTAAAGAATTTTGTAGAAGGTTTAATTTCTCAGTTTAAGACTTTTTCAAGAGTACCTTATAACCTATGAAAGTTAATAGCGGCCATTATGTTGAAGTTCAAACCTGTCAAATAAACTGTCATTAATTCAGTCTCTTTTGAAAAATTAGATCGCTCACAAAATTTTGGGCTTCTGCAGAGTACAACGTTTTGCATTTTGCAGCTAAACTTAATAGAACTTAAATGCAGTCCCTCAGAATGTGGCTCTGAATATACCGGCCTTTTGCCACAACTTGAAACAAAAATTGCATCGCAACTAAGGCCAACCAATAGAAACTTTCAAACTTTGACAATTTATATTTGCAATTTGTTTGATTATTTGATATCTGTCAAATTAGCTGTCATTTATTCAGTCTCTTTTGTAAAATCTGATTTGCTAAAAACACTGACCTTGTATTTGAGACTGCAGCTTGTAAAAGATCGACCTTGCCCCCTTCGGCTAGGAAAAATTGGATCTTCCAAAAACAAACTTTGTCCTTTGTTCTTTAATAGAAAAATTGACACATTTTCATTCGTTAATTAGGCCAATGGAAAATTCCAAACTTTGACCGTTGAGCTGCTCCATAAAGGTTGGTGTACGAGCAAAGCTTTTTTTACTCGCTCTGCTTAGATTTTAATCGCGAATGATCTGATTAGCAAATTTTCACAGATAATTATTCTTACTTACTTCAAAACTGAAAGTTTTCGAAAAAATCGACCAAAAAAAAAGAGCGACGACGACGACTGTGTAGCGGATTCAAGAAAAAACACTCAAAAACAAAGTTAAACTTCATGGTACGGTGGTCCATGCTTGAATGCCAGATCCTTCTTTTATTTTCTTCTTTCTCTTTCAAGCTTTTAATTTTAGTACATTTTTTTACATTAAAAGATGGCCGATGATTTTTAGTGGCGGCAAATTTGAAAATTTAAGAATTTTAGTACGAATTTAGGATTTTGACATTTAAGCTATAATCTCAATGGTTTTTAATTTACATTTTAGAATATTTAATTCAAATTTAGGTTTTATGTTTTAATTCAAGTTTGGACTTTAAGTTTTACATTTAAATAAAAGTTTAAGTATTCAAAATATCAAATTGAAAATAAATTTTGTTTTAAGTCAAAAGTTAATTTAAATATAGATTTTAAGTAAGTTTAAGAAAATTCAATAATAGGTTGATGAACTCCTTGTGCTTCAACAGTTGGAAACCACTTAACAGATCTTTTCGATGTCAAAAAAGGTTTTAGACTAGGTGAGGCGCTGTCACGCGATTTTTTTAACATCGTGCTTGAAATAATAGTGCCTAGCTCATACGTCAACAGTAGAGGCACTATCTTTCAAAAGTCTGTCAAATTACTAGTATATGCTGATAACATTGACAGAATCGGAGGAACTCAGCGTTATGTCAATGGGGCTATTGTGAGTATTGAGGTAGATGCGGCAAAAATGGCTCTTACGGTTAATGAGTGCAAAACAAAGTAAATGATGTCGTCAAGAAAGGACCTACAACACCGACGTCTTGGTCAAAACGTCACCATCGACAGACGTAATTTGAGGTAGTCATGGACTTTGTCTACCTAGGCTCCGCTGTAAACGCAGACAACAACACCAGCGCTGATATCAAACGCAGAATAACTCTTGCCAACCGCTGTTAGAAAGCAATTGAGTGGTAAAGTCCTCTCGAGGAACCAAAGGGTCGCTATATAAGACCAGATGAAAGCACCTTGAGTCGGTTCGAGAGAAAAGTTCTTCGTGTGATTTACGGTCCCGTATGCATCGAAGGGGAGTGGAGGAGAAGATGGAACGACGAACAGAAGGGTAAAAGTCCAACAACTAAGATGGCTGGGTCACGTAGAGCACATGGAAACCAATGTTACGGCCCAGAAATTCTTCGAAGTTTGTTGGGTGAGGCACTAGTACAGACAGGACTGTAGCGCCACATTAAGTAAGTAAGTAAGTTACATATGTCAAACTGGTTTTCATTAATTAAGATAGTTTTGAAAAATCACTGACTAAAAATTTTGCATTGTGCCGTAGGCCGTAACACCCGCATTTCCAGGTACGCTAACCAGTTTATACCCTTTAGCTCAATTTCAGACGTAGTGTAAAGAAGAGATTCTTTTTTAACCACATATCGAGAATGTGCAAGGCTTTACCCAACTCTGTTTTTCCCTCTTATTTTGACATTAAAAACTTTAAGACCTATGTGCGCCTCTTAAATCCTTTTCTATTTTCCTAAAGCTTGCACTGTTTTTAAACTTTAAACATGTTCAAATTATTAATAACCCCTTGAGTTTCTGTTAATTATAAGAAAGGCGAATAGGCACTTCCACATTTTGACAGTTGATGGTATATTAAGCAAATTAGATCTTCCAAACTTTGACAGTTGATTGCGATTATATAAGGTTGGTTCACAACATTTTCGGGCAGAAATTGATTTTCTGTCTGGTTTTGAAGACTGCTAATGAAATTCTCTCAGAGGGAGGAAAACTGCCAAAAAAAGTATAGAACGGTTTATTGGCAAAAAATATCTTCCATTTAACCAATGCGAAGAAAACCAAACGAACGAAATTAATAACAGTCATTTTACGTTCTGCAATATGACATTTGACTTTCCAACAATGTCTGCTCAAAGAAATTTCTTGGACAGAATTTGTCAGGAAGGAAAATAATTTTACTCTCTCGTGACTGCTCTACTCTGCCCAAAACTACCAAATTTTTGTAGAGTGAAACAGCATTTGGGCATCAACTGTAGACAATTAGCAATTTTGGCCAAGGTTGGGAAAAGTCCTATTATTCAGGCTACATTTGACGACTGGTTGCCACTTTAATGGTTTTTCTTTGTATGTTCAGAGCAGAAAACTGAGCACGCTGGACGGAGACATTGGAAACTCCCTAATTTTCTTTGGAAAATCGCCTTCATGAAGCCCATTACTTAATGAATTGGTACTTGAACAAACAAATTTGTCAAATTTGGCACGATAACAAACCACATGAAATCCAAAAAGGTGCAATGCATCCCGAAAAAGTCACTTTTTAAATTTTGAAATGCCTCCCTCGAAATTAATGTAAAAAATCTAAATTTCAAAACGCATCATCATGGTGGCCGATTGACCTATTCAAAGCGTGAAGCTACGAGACAAGGAAACTTTTCTCGTAATAAGGATATAATTAGTCGCATTTTGTGACTTGCAACTCTGTCTTGTTAGAACCACATATCGTTGAAGTCATCAATTACCCTCAATATGTCATTTGACAGATGTCAAACAAAAAATCGATTATCATTCAACTAAATCGTCAAATAAATAAAGCATTACAATCAACTCGCATTTAGTTTGGCATTTTGAATGACAGTTTAGTTTAACAGGTGTCAAATGTCATGAGCTAAAAACGTCGAAATGAATGACGTTTGAGGATTGTGTTTATTCCAAAAATAGAAATTCTTCTTGTTTATGAGTTAAAAAATGTTCTTGTGCGAAATGATAATTCCTTTAGGAAATGCAGTCTCCAGTCAACATGTCCATCCCTCAAACAGTCTTTCTGGGTTGAATTTTTAGCCCTATGCATTCCAGGTGCAAAATAAAACAAAGTTCCTCCTCATGCACCATTTGAGAAATCATGTAAAAAGATGCTCCAATTGTTGATCAAATTTATACAACCTCGATTAATTTTATAAATTCCCAAGAACTCCATTTACTTAAATTGTTTTTTTTTTGGCGCGATTCACATAAAATTCTATATCGATTCAATGCCCGACAAACCCGACAACAACGAGGACGATTAAGGACATTGCTCCTTGTCGTCATTGTCGTCTTCGTCGACTATTTCGTTTTTTTTTTTTCAGTAAAGATTTTGTGCCTAACCAGCAGTTTAAAGAAAACATGAAGAACAAACAGCAATCCAACTCCAGCATAATATCGAACTTATCAGCGAACGTTTGATGATTTTCTCTGCCAAAAACGAAACAAAACCAGATTCGAATCCTGCTGGAACGAAACAAAGATCTACAGGAATTTTTCTTTTCCTAATGTTATGTAAGAAATATCAACCCTACAGGAAAAAGCTAATGTTTTGTTCTTGGTCGCAGTTGTATTTCAAGAATAAGGTTGCTTCTTATCTTAACTTCTTCGTCTTGGCTTGACATTTTTCTTTAACAAAAATATTATAGCTCATTGATTTGGTGGTAAATACCAGTACTTTTTTTTCGTCCTTTGTGTCATCTTGAATTTTTCTGGAAAACAACATATCCAAGACATTTTGCTGATGATGGCAATCTCCTTGATTGGTCCTTTTTGGTCCCGCGAATGAAATTTTAAACTGGGTTTTAGTTGAATTTTTATTTAGTTTGCAACATCGACTTTTTTGTTTTTGCTCTTCGGATTTTTGATAAATTGCTTTCAGGAACGTGAACATCTCTATCCCTATCCTTTATGTTTTTGTTTAACTTTTTTGTTATTATTAATTGAAAAATCCTTGGAGAAAAATTCATTCATCATAATGATAAATGAGAAAATGGACTTCTAGTTTGTTGGTGGTGTGTTTTGTGTCCTTTTTTTGGTCCTTTGCGTCGTCGTTGTCATCCTCATCACCGTATATTGTGTAGTGTGCTTATTCGGTTGAAGTCACAGACAACAACTAGAAAAGGGTGGCCGATTGGACCAGGAATTTCGGGGGTTATACTCCAACTCCAGGATTATTTATCCATGTGGCATGACTCGGCAAGCAATTAGAGGTGGATATTTTGGGTTTGAAGGAAATATGGATGATGGTAGGGTGAAGAAATAGTTTGTTCAAGCCAGGAGATGACACAAATTGTGTTTTATCGATTTGTCAGTTTGTTCAGTTTGGAGGTCATATATATATAAAAAAACAAATGTGAGTCCTGATAAAGTATACAACTAAATGTATCTGTATATGTACATAAGTGGAATCTTTATTAATGGACCCATAAAATGTTCTACAATGTTTAACACAGATTTATCTATGTACCTATGTGTGTGAGTTTTGTACAGAGTTTTAGGAACTTTTAGAAAAAGTAAATAAATCATTGTTAATGTTACACGAATAGGTTTTTAGCTTGTTAAAAGTCTACCTATGTCAATATGTATTATTAACACATTATCATATGATTATCATTTTAAAGGTAGTCTATTACAATAAGGGGAAGAAAGAGGTCAATCTCGGTATGGGATGAAATAAATGGAAATTTGCTTAAGCATTGTTTAAAAAGTCTCAGAAAATCTCGGACCTTCGCAGCCGTAAGTTAGGGAAAAACGCTTTTTCGTTATTATCTCAGTTTCTGCAACTCGATTGAGGATCTAAATTAAAAAGCATTAAGGTGATTATAAAACCTCGGTGACCAATTGTGATTACCTCTTCGAAAAATAACACTCTTAAGGAATTTTTCTTTCAAAGTCAAACGATGAAAACTTCTGTGTAGCTTTCAAATAAATATAATTAATTTTCGCCGCCTTTTTGGCGATCGCTTTTCACTTCTGTTCCGCCTACAGCGTTGATTACATTAAACTCGAATTAAAATATAAATCCTTAAATGAACTTAAGATTAACCATTTCTGGCGGCGAGGTAATTAGAAAGAACACATGGATATTAAATTGGTCGAAATATTACTGCCACAGCAGAAGGAATGGATAGAGCAAGTATTGCAATCCAATGCCGAACGCATGGAGAAACTTTGCAAGAGTCATCATCGCATAGTACAACTTGTTGTAAATATGGGGTTATCGGGAACTTCCTTTTCCATGGATTTTTTTTCATGTGAAAATCTGGTGTTTTTCTCTGAATATTATCCTATTATTTACTTGTAGGAATTGAAAGCGGAGCAAACAATGTTAGCAATTCTCAAGAAAATAATAATAAAAATATTCATACAAATTTATCTTTTTAAGGTCGAATTCAACAAATACTCACCAAGTTCACGTTTTAATTAGTTTTATGGAAAAAAAAGAAGATATTGCTAATGGTTTCACAACAAATCGGTCTAAGAAAAATGTATCAAAATTTTGGAAAGAAGTAGAAAAAGAACTAAACTATTTCTGAATGGAAAAAAGTAGGTGATAAGTTGATAACCATGATTTTTTTTCTTAAAAAAAAATGAATTTTAAGTATGGCTTGTTAAAAAAAAGTACGTGAGGAAGAAAATGTCTGAAAACAAAAGACAAAAAAAGAAACCGGTGCCCAGTGGGTCCCCTTCATAATAAGTAGTACTCAAAATTCAGTATCCTATTTAAATCATCACTACTGTTAAATATTGATACTCAATGCTATAACAAATGAAATTTAGTAATTAATATGTTAAAATAAAAAAGTATTCACAAAAATTTTTAAAGTTTTTGAGTATTTTATTTTTAAGAAATGAATGGTTCTTCAATTAACATTTCAATCACTTCAGTGTGCAAAATTGTCCAGTTGATCACTGGCATTGCGCGTGTATAAGTTATTAGGGGATCAGAAGAGATAAGCACTCTATTAAAAACATCCGTGATAGTATCCTTTTGTGATGTTTTCCTGCTAAATTGTTCCCGATATACTTTTAAATCTTTGTTCCTAGCCTCTTGAGCTTCTTCACTTAACTGTCCGATTGGAAGTAGAGCCTGGGTTATTATTTCACTTCCATGGATAAGGATTTTATGAACACTTGTGCTCATGTAATACCAGGGATATACAGCCCTATTATGGTTACCAAATATCAACACGATATTTGATAATAGTTGATAATTATCAACAAAATTAATGAATCGGTATTATGGTGATCAATTATCAATATTTTTGATAAATAGTGAATTAAAAGATCTATTGTGAATAGCTTTATTGATAAAATCGGTATTACGGCTATCAAACATATTGATACCCATCAAATATTCTATCAGCTACAAAATCTTCGTTGACAAATGTATCAAACATTCGTTAATGGTAAAGAATTGTAATTTAAATTTTTTTTTTTTTTTTTTTTTTTTTTATAATATGCAGGCACTCAAGGGGTTATTAGTACCCTTTATATGTTTATATTTAAACACAGTGCGAGCGTTAGGAAAATAGGGAAGGATTTAAGAGGAGATACCGGTGCACATTGGTCTTAAAGTTCTGAACATCAAAATGGGAGGGAAAAACAGAGTTGGCCAAAGCATTCCACATTCTCGATGTGCGATTTAAGAAAGAATCTCTGTACTTAACAGTACGCCCGAAATTGAGCTCAAGGGTAAACTGATGAGCATTCCTAGAAGTGCGAGTATTACGGCTGACTTGTTTAAGGGGTGGAATGCAACTGGCTAATTCGACAGAACATTGTTTGTAAAAATATCTATAAAATAACGAAAGGCATGAAACATTGCGACGGTGTTCTAGCGATGTAAATGTTTCGATTATAGTTCTGTCGCCTATCATTTTTAAAGCCCTTTTTTGAATTCTATCCAAGAGATTTAAATTTGTTTTGGGGGCACCTGCCCAGATATGAGAATTATATTCAAGCTTTGGACGGATAAAAGCTTTGTAGATTAAAGCCAGATCAGAAGGGGTGAAAAATTTCTTGCATCTTCGGAGAAATCCTAAGCATCTGGCAGCATTTTTGGCGATATCGAATATGTGATCATTCCATAAGAGGTGATCTGTGATATTCATACCAAGTACTGAAAGTTGATTAGTTTCCTGGATGCAAGTGCCGCACATGGATAGCGGCATCGGGGGTGGGTTACGCTTTAACGACAGGAGACAGCATTGAGTTTTGGAAGCATTAAATTCTACACGGTTTTTGATTCCCCATTGGACAATGCTGTCAAGATCAGAATTTAATGAGCTTATCATACGCTGCCGTTGAAGTTCCACATCCGAAGGACAAGGATGTGAATCTATAAACGAGTATGAAAAGCTGAGGGTACTGTCGTCGGCGAAACAGGTTAATGGATTAGAAGTGGCAGACATAAGATCATTTATGAATATAAGAAAGAGTGTCGGAGACAAAACGGAGCCCTGGGGAACACCAGCATTTATTTTAAGAATTTCAGACTTGTAACCATCCAATACAACTTGTATTGAACGGTTAGAAAGGTAATTTCTAATCCAACGAAGAAGAGATTCATCAATACCAAAAGCACGCATTTTCGATAAGAGAGCTTGGTGCCAAACTCTATCAAATGCTTTTGAAATATCAAGTGCAATAATCTTACTTTCTCCAAAACGATGTAAAGATTTGTTCCACTGTTCGGTGAGATGGACCATGAGATCACCAGTGGACCTATTGCTACGAAAACCATACTGTCGGTCATTAAGAAGCTTCCGTTCTTCGAGATATTTCTTGAGCTGATAATTAATCAGCGTTTCCATGACCTTGGAAAGAAGGGACGTAAGTGCTATTGGACGATAGTTAGAGGGAGAGGAGGATTCGCCTTTTTTAGGGACAGGCTGGACAAATGCTATTTTCCATCCGTTTGGAAAAAGACCTGTAGAGTAGGAAAGATGGAAAAGTTTACGCAGTGGTTTTGCCAGCGATGAAGAACACCTCTTCAGAACAATTGGGGAGATACTATCCGGGCCAGCGGATTTGTGTATGTCAAGGTCTTTCAGTACTCTTGCAACTGCACGAGTGCGAAAGAAGATTCGTCCCATTGAATCATTTACGCTCTCAAGAACAGGAGGACTCATGACACTTTCCGGTAGCGTCGAATTAACAGCAAACTGTGCTGCAAGCAAATTGGCTTTATCAATCGAGCTTACATAGGGAGTGTCATTGTGGACGAGCGTTGGAACCGAGGATGACGTGGTGTTTCGTACGTTTTTTACAAATGACCAGAAATTTTTACTACCTTTGGGACATTGTAGTATTTTTTGCCTTAATTTCTGATCATGCAAAAATTTGGTTCGACGAATATGACCATTACATGTCTTCCTAGCTTGTTTGAACTTATTCCGGTTTTCCTCGGTCGGGTTGGCTTTGTAACAACGGAAACTTACATCTCTGATCCTAATAACCTCTTTACAGCTCGAATCAAACCATGAGTTCTCTTTGGGTTTGATAGATTTTACCCTGTTCGGGATAAAATTTCTCATTCCACAAAGAATTAAATTTGTAACCATATCTGCGCTGGAATCCACGTCACTATCGAGGAAGCATAGTGACCAGTTAAAGTTCCTGAAGAATTCATTGAGACCGTCCCAGTTGGCTTTCTCATATTGCCAAACGGTTCTCATAGGAGTTTTTTCTTTAACTGGGTTTTTTCGACATGAGAATTTTGCAGATATGATACAATGGTCTGATGTGCCTAGAGGCGGTAATACACTAATTGTGTATTTATTAGGGTCAGAGGTAAGAAACAAGTCTAGGGTGTTGGCGGATTGACCTGCAACGTCAGGGATTCGAGTTGGCTCATCGACAAGCTGGGTTAATTGATTTAACTCAGCAAAGATCTCAACATACCTTCCTTCCGGTGTTGACTGACCAGAATAACGAAGCCAAGAAGAATTGTGTACATTGAAATCGCCCGCAATGACAATTTCAGTGTGAGGATAATGGGCAACAATTCTTTGAATGGAGTCAGACAGAGCATCAAATTCGTTAAAAGTTGAATTTCTGTCCAGATTTGGACTTCGATATAAAAAACATGTGTGGATGATGTGTTTATTTACCGTGAATTTTAACCACATGAAGTTAAAGTTTGTGTTGGAGCACAAACCATATTGTGGCTGGAGTTGGTATGCAACATCATTTCTTATATATACGGCTAGTCCATGATGAGGAAAAAATAATGGCACTAAGTTATACCCATTTAGATTGAATTCCGAATGATCGGAATCTTCACCTATTTGAGTTTCACTCAATGCCAAAACAGCTGGCCTGTTTGATGCAATGTGGACATATGTGGCATAGGAATTCTTTCTTAAACCACGAATGTTACTAAAGTCCACCCTGAATTCACTCAACATTTTAATGTATAAAACTTGTAAAACAACAAATTCGGACAATTACCTATAGTAAATGTAGTATCTAGAATCCAATTTGAACTTTTCAATAACAGACTTTCACTAGTGTTATGCCTTAGTGAAAATCTGCATATCGATCCGCCCCTGGTTAACTAGATATCACATGTACTAATCTATCCGAAGACATACCAACTCAATCCATATATACACTGCATAGCAATAAAAAGAACCGTATGCAATGTCTACATCGATTGTGATAATATGCCTGTGTGGGGTGGAGGGAAAGGAGAGAAGGGATTACCCATTACACTGTGTTTATCACTTTTGCCATTTCATTGCTTATTTATTAATTATATACGCAATGTTGAAGGTAGGTAGGTATTGTTTTGTTGTTTTTTTTTTTTTGTTTTTCCTTTTGTAATAAAAACACTGAACACTGAGTACATGCACTTGATAATGGAATTAACACGATTTATAAAAGTTTTAATAATTTTTTTTCATTTTCAAACTTCAGATTAATAACACGCCGAATCTGATATTGAGCGTTCAGTTTGTGGAACATGCCTAATGTATCAAATTATCGCAGCCTGTAAATAGTTTTTATTTATATACAGCTTATAAATTGTTAGGTATTTTTTGTATTGGCAACAAACATTTTAAAACGATGTCTTCGGTAGAATTGTTCTTTGAAGGCAACTATGATGAAGAAAGAAGTGTTATCACGCACGCCAAGATACGCAGGGCATTACGAGATGCTTCAAACCCAATGGATTTGGACGAAAATATGTAGGCAATAAGGTTTTCCATTTTTACTCTAGGTACTTTACTATGATTCGTTTCCAGATTCATACAAAATTTCCGACTTTCGAAACAAGCCTTCCTAGATGAATTCACCGATATTGACGATAAACTTAAACCAATAAAAAGTCAACAATCCATCCCAAATATACTCAAGCTAGCAGCTGTTTTAAAATTCTTTGCTCAAGGAAGCTACCAATTGAGCGTTGGGAATGACTTTAATATTGGTATGGCACAACCAACGGTGTCTGTCATTCTTAGTGAACTGCTAAGTATTTTGGAAAGACACATTTGTCCGAAATGGATTCAATTTAACTATACCCAGGAAGAAGAACGTCGGGCGAAAATATACTTCTTCGAAAAAAGTAGAATTCCAAATGTGGTCGGGGCTATCGATGGTACGCACATACAAATAATTGGACCCAATAAGGACCTTCAGCATGTGTATTACAATAGAAAGGGCTATTATAGTATAAATGCGATGCTTGTGAGTTTTTTTTTTTACTAGGCAATAGACGATTATTATTTAGGTATTTGTTTTTTTTTGTAAGGTTTGTGATCACTTAATGTACATCAGGTGTGTAAATGCAAAACATCCAGGGTCCTCACATGATGCTAGCGTTTGGAGTATGTCACAGCTAAAAGTAAAGTTAGAAGGCTCGTATCGTAAAGGAAGAACCAACTTTCGAATTCTTGGTGACGGGGGATATCCTCTTTCACCATCTTAATTACACCATATAGGAACGAGAGTTCCCTGCAAGCAAACTTCAATAAAAAACATGCACAGGGTCGAAATATTATCGAACGCACTATTGGTGTTCTGAAAAGTAGATTTAGGTGTCTTTTGCAAGCACGAGAACTACATTACACAGCAAAAAAAGCAACCAAAATATTTAACGTATGTGCAGCCCTTCATAACATTTGTGTAAAGTATAGATTGGAAAATCCTGAAGCTATCGAAGAGGAATCCGAAAATGTTCTTGGAAACCATGATATGTTAGATGATTCTGCAATTGTCACTGAAGGCAGTCGGATAAGGGATTCAATAGCAAGATTCATGCAAACCGAATAAATAAAAAAAAATGCATCACAAAATCAAAAATCTTTTGTTTTATCATTTTATTGTTCGTTTTAAAAAACAATTTATGTATAACAAAACAAGATACATATTACAAAAGCTTAAAAAAAACATAACATGAAAACGTAACATAAAAAAAGCACTGAGAGTTCATACATTGCTCAAAAGTAAAAAAAGTAAAAGTAAGTAATAAAGTTTTAGCATTTAAAACATAATTAAACTGGCACATAGGAATTCATAACATTATGCTTTGCTTGCCTTGCTTGCTTTGCTTTGAGGCCCCAAGCTATTAAGTTCCAGAGCGATGTCTTCCCATTTTTTTGTTAGAACTGGCTTAGCACAAATGCCTTTTGCATGCTCAGGATTTTCCTCCATCAATTCCACAAGCCTTTCTAGTTGTTTTTTGTTGCTAACTATTCTACTCCTAAATAAACAAAATATTATTAAGAAAAGGGAGACATTTATTTAATGAAAACAACTTACATTATTCCGCCGAAATTATTTATAAAACAAAACACAAGAACTCAGCACAAATGACAAAGGTCAAACAGCAAACAAAACCTATTCACAATCGTATATTGATTAGTATTCACAATGGGTGAAAAATTATCATTTGATACTCATAATACCAAATTATCAATAAATTGATAGAAGTTATCAGTTATCAAATAATTGATAGTTGATAGCCATAATAGGGCTAATAGTTCAACATACAATCGACCTGTTTCTAAGCAAAAACTTTGAAATTGATCTGTATTAATCCTAAAACCGCTCGATAAAGTTTGCAGAATTATATAGAACCTGCGAATAAGATTTTTGTCTATTCCGGTAATAGTGGCAGATAATTCATATTGCTGAAAAAACTTTCTTGCAACATTACCATCATTAGTATTACCCTAACCAGGCTTCGGTTTATCGACTATAAGTGATATTTGCTTTTTAAATTCTTTTTGGATGTTGATTTTGGTGTTTTTAACTGTTTGTTCATTTTCTTTAGTCAAACGTCATGATTTCATAGGCAATTTGTATGCAAGATGTAAAACACACTCAAACATCCTTATCCACGAATGTAAAACAGATATACTGAAAGATAAAAAGTTTCTTTTTAAAGGCCTTTCTATCATATCGTCTATTTTGTTGAAATGTTTAGATGTCGCGTCGCATAAATAACATCGCAGAGTTGAATTAGTTTCAGATAAAGAGTTGCAGATTTTGCCATCGACCATTGTCAAGACAAGTTTATGTTTGATTTTAAACTTTTTATCATCAATTATTAATTCCATTGGTGCAAAATTTTGTATTTGGTATTCAATGCTCTCTTTTTCGGCTTTAACGAGTTTATTTGTTTCTTTCTTATATTGCAATTTAATGGAGGCCGTGGATTTTGCCACATTATAGATTTCATATCATTTTGTTCACCTGTTATTCTCAAAAGCACCATTAATTACAAGAATATGTATTTATCGTCACTCTCTTCCGATGTAAACATTTGCATATATTGGGTATGACTAGAGCTCCCATCGAATCCCATCTTGCTAACTACTGTAAAGTTGATTGAAAGGTTTAAGGTCGTAATCATTTCTTGTTGTGAGTCCATCAGACGAGTAACAGTATGGTCTAATAACGACTGTACTGGTACATCGGCCTCAATTTCTGTTACAGATACAATATCTAGGTAGCACTTTGACTTTTCTTTTTTTTATTTCCTTATAAGATGGAATTTCCTTGGCATAGTTTCGAATGATGTTGTATTGGTTCTTAGATAACTGAGCTTCCATAATCATAGACAGAGCTTGTACAGAAGACACTTTGGGAGATCTTTTTTCAACTATTCGTATATTTTGCTGGCTGGGATTATTTTCACTTACTTGCTTCACTAAATTTGATTCTTCAGGTCTCTTGCTAGCCCTCAAATTCATCTGTGCAGCATATGCTAACTCATCTGCAGTATAAGAAGCGCGTAATTCTGCTGTTTTCCTCCGTTTCGTTTGCTCACTTACTTACTTACTTAAGGTGGCGCTACAGTCCGGGGCGGACCTGGGCCTCAACCAAGAAGCGTCTCCAGCCAGCTCGGTCTCTAGCTAGCTGTCTCCAGTTTCGCACGCCAAGTTGGTTGAGGTCCTCTCCCACCTGGGTGCGCCACCTGAGTCGCGGTCTTCCTCTACTGCGCCGTCCCTCGGGATTGGATTCGAAGACCTTCCGGGCTGGAGCGTTGATGTTCATCCGCTCTACATGACCTAGCCATCTAAGCCGTTGGACTTTGATTCTGCTAACTAGGTCAGTGTCGCTGTACAGCCCGTACAGCTCGTCGTTATATCTTCTCCTCCATTCTCCATCTATGCGTACGGGACCAAAAATCGCCCGAAGAATTTTTCTCTCGAAGCATCCTAAGACGCTCTCATCTTTCTTTGACAGGGTCCAGGCCTCAGCGCCATAAATGAGAACCGGGATGATGAGTGTCTTATAGATGGTGATTTTACATGCTCGAGAGAGGACTTTACTTCTCAATTGCCTTCTAAGTCCAAAGAAGCAGCGATTTGCAAGAGTTATTCTTCGTTTGATTTCAGCGCTGGTGTCGTTGTCTGCATTAATAGCGGTGCCTAGGTAGACAAAGTCCTTAACTACCTCAAAGTTATAGCTGTCCATGGTGACGTTTTGTCCAAGACGTGGCTGTTCATTGTCCTTTTTTGATGACAGCATATACTTGGTCTTGCCCTCATTGCCCACTAAACCCATCTTCTTCGCTTCCATCGCAATAATCAAAAACGCTCCACTGACATCACGCTTTGATCTTCCAATTATGTCAATATCATCTGCGTATCCGAGTAATTGGATGGATCTTTGGAAGATTGTTTCACAGGGATGCTAAAACTAGACATTGCTCGGTAGAGCACTTCCCTATAGATGCTGTCATACGCGGCTTTAAAATCGATAAAGAGATGGTGGGTATCGATTTAAAGTTCCTGGGTTTTTTCCACGATCTGCAGTAATGTGAAAATTTGGTCGATAGTGAACTTTCCCGGTCTGAAGCCACACTGATAAGGACCAATCAGGTTGTTGACGAATGGCTTCAGACGTTCACATAATATGGCAGAGAGGATCTTATACGCAATGTTAAGGAGACTGATTCGTCTGTAGTTGGCGCAGTTTAGAGGGTCTCCTTTCTTATGTATCGGGCACACTATGATGAGATTCCACTCATCGGGCATGCTTTCTTCCGGCCATATTTTGCAGATGAGTTGGTGCATGCTCCGTACCAAGTCATCGCCTGCTGATTTGAATAGCTCGGCAGCGATGCCGTCAGCTCCAGCAGCTTTGTTTGACTTCAGTTTAGATATAGCTATCTTCACTTCGTCAAGGTCGTTTAGGCGGAATTGTTGATCTGCGTCGCCGAGGTTGAGTGGTTCTATCTCCCTTACAGCGGAATTCGGTGCGTCATCGCCGTTATATAATTTGGAGAAGTGATCTTTCCATATTCTCAGCAACTTTGCGTGTCAACCAATCATAATCAAATCGAGAGAGTATGGTGGCAACTTTAACTGCAGCCATGTTATAACTATACCAGGTGTATGAATCGGTGCATTTTCCTGCTGGAAAATAATCGGTCCAAACGGCAAACATATCCTGGATCGAGGTAGTTTTGTAAAAGGTTACTGTCATTTTACAGTTTAACTCGCTCCCTTCCGATTATGACGGCAATCTAGGAATTACTTTTTATTTCTTACATCATGGAATTGTGGATCCATCCAGATTGAACTTCTTTTCTTCTGAAAAGATCACTTTTCTCCAATCGCTTGATCTGATGCGTCCATAATTGTTCCACACTATGTGGTTCCTTGCAAATTTGAGCCGCTATTGGTTACGCTCATTGTTTACTGAAGGTTTTTTTTGCCGCTTTAGGCGCTTCAGGTGTCTGCCATTTTTGATGACTTGAGTAGCACTCATTCGGCTTACTTCTACTCAAATTTCATCTTATTCAGTTTGATCTTATTCAGAAAGTGTGTGAATTGAAGGCTTTTCTAATGATTGTACGTTTATCTTTACTTTAAAGAATAGTAGATGTACGACCTTTGTAATTGTCCCCATATAATAACGAGTTTTCTAAATAGTTATTAACTACCTATGGTTTTCTGTTCATTTTCCGAGCTACAAAGCGATTACAAAGTTCTTGTCCATGATTAGCCTCTGTTTCATAAACTTCGGTTTTTTAATTACCCATTTAACGCAAAATGAGGATAGGCTATTCTAATGTTACAAAAAAAAATTATCTTTGTTTTTGAACATAACGAAATAGGCCTTACAAAACCCGTTGATAAATTATTTAAATTTATCTTAAGCTCAAATATGTATTTAAAGACAAGGTCGTTATCTTACCTTGTCTGTAAATATATATATATGAGATTAAGATTAATTTGCTTATGTACAGATCAAAGAAGTATCAAGAAGCCAAAGGAAGTTGGGAAGAGCATAGAACATTAAACTTATGGAATGCTTCTAGATCATGAGTTAAGTTATATAATTTTATTTGTGAGCCAAACGTATGTAGCAAGATGACATAGAAAATTTTATTAACATAGTTCAGTTGAGTTCGAGTATTAGTTATGCTTAAATTAAGACATAACAAGAGCCTTAATAATTAAGCTTTCTTTCTTCATTGAAAATGTTGCTCAGAATAAAATAGTGGAAAAGGCTTGATATTTAAACGTCTTAGCCCTTTTTGTTAAGTTTTCTGTTTAGTTTTAGTTTATAAAAGTTCACCCGAATTGAGTTAATACGATTTAGATTGGTATCAAATGAAAGGTGAAATTTTTCTTGTAATAAGTGGAAAAATTTTCAGAATCGTTCATGGGAATGCTGAGATATTCCATTTTGATCATTTTTCAGTTTAAAGGTCGTAAAAAATTGATGGACACTGATTTTTTATTCGGCCCTTTCGAGGTATACGTCGGAGCGGAACTTTCTCCGCAACGCATCCCTTTTCGGAGATTGAATTCCGGTTTGAGGTAGCTGTCATCGGAAGAAATTTTACGGACATGAGACGACGCAATGCGATGGATATAAATTTCAGGCAGAGATGTGCAAATTAACCGATATATCGAAAATGCGATATATTCTCGATAATATGTTATAAAATAAAGACAATAAGCGTTTTAAACCATACAAAAAGTATTTTTTCCAATTATAATGCGCTAGCATTTTTAAGACATTTAATTAGATGCAACGATTTTTAAATCAAAACTATCGAATAAAGTCCCCTCCTTATTTTAAACATATGTTTTTGTTTCCATTTGAGGTGTCAAAGAAAAAGAATAAATTGAAAAAAAGCTGTTGAAACATAAGTTTTATTTATTTATTTGACTTTATACAAGCAATAATAATAAGAAACAAATTAGGACGCAAAATAAAAAAAATAGTAGAACATTGCGAAATGAAAGCAATATACGTAAACTATCTGACGCGGCGTAAGTAAACTTATCTTCTAATAATTCTAAGATTCTCTTCCAGATTCAAGAAAAACTTTCGCCTGAATAATAATGCGTTTGCTTTTTTTTGGAGCAGATTCAACACAAATACAAAACAAATCATCGGTCTGATTGTGTCACTACGGAACATAAATTAGCAGCTTGCCTCAGATTTTTTGCCGAGGGAAACTACCAACATGGTGTTGAAAAAGATTTTCGACTTTTTCCAGTATTTTAAAGGAAACTTTAGACATAATGGAAGAGACATTGTGCAGAAACTGGATATCTTTACAGATGTCTGATGAAGAATGTCAACTGTCCAAAATATATTTCTTTGAAAAAGCTGGTTTTCCTGGAGTGATTGGCTGTGTGGATGGTACTCACGTTCAAATCATTGCACCAGTAGAAAAGAAACATTTATTTTTCAATCGGAAGGGACATTTTAGTCTTAGCGTTATGATTGTAAGATGTTAGTTTTGCCTATAAAGTACTACTTTAAAATTATTTTTATTTTAGATTTGCGACTACAAAATGCGAATAAGAGCCGTTAATGCCAACTACCAGGGAGCAAACCATGACTCTCATGTTTGGGCTTTGAGTCCTGAACGACGGTATTTCGAAAGAAATCATTAAAGTACAAGAAATAGCTAGTTGCTAGGTAAACATTTTTTTTTACAACAATACCGACCATCTGAATTTGTTTCTTTTTGTAGGTGATTCAGGATATCCATTGGAGCCCTGGCTTATGACACCATGCAGGACTCCTACACCGCAAAGCGCACAGAGCCGTTTTAATATATGTCACAGAAGAGCTCGTAACATAGTTGAACGTTCAATAGGATTATCGAAAAGCAGATTTCGTTGCTTGTTAGGTGCAAGACAGTTGCACTACGCACCTTTGAAATCTGCACAAATAGTTAACGTTTGTTGTGCTTTACACAACATATGTTTACATTTTCATTCAAGTTATGAAATTTTCGAGCATGAAGATTTAAACGATACGGAAGAAGAAATTCATGAAATTCAGATGAATTTGCTTCGAAGCCAAGCAGCTACAATTCGAAATGAAATAGTTCAACTCAACTTTGATGCATAAACATTTATTAAAAATAAATGTATATATTTAAAAACAAAAATATCACAAGCCTTCATGGTGTTTGTCTTTGGTTTATAAAAAAAAAGAAAACACTTTCCGCAACAAGAACTTGTCGGAGGACTTCGGAAAATTGTATGTTTGTATCTGTCAAGAATAAAACAAAACAAGTACTTCATCGCAAAGCATCGCATGTAAATTGCATGCGTTGAGTTTTGTCGGAGAGAATGTCCGATCAGCTGATCGGACAACTACCTTGAAGCAAAATGTCTCCGATTCGGAGGAAATCGGAGAGAATTCCACTCCGACGGTTACCTCGATAGGGCCGATTATTACTGCATGAATTTGACACCAAAATTGTGCACTCTTGAAAAGAAATAAAAGCAATACCATTTTTTGTTTTCTATAGCCAGTCCAGTTCTGGATGAATAGAATATAAAGAATCATGGAAATCGGTTGAGAGGTTCTCGATCTTTAATATTCTCTATACAATCAGCCTTATCGGGATTTCCTCGGGAAATATTTTTTCCTAGGAAATTTCCCCTTCCCAAGAGCAAGTTCCTACTATCGGGAATTCCCCACGGAATTCTTTTTCCTTGGGAACAAATTTTGCCAACAAAAAAATAAGAAATTTATTTTGGAACATAGTTTTGGAATGATTTGACAGTCGGTTCTTAGTGGAAAAATGGTTTGTTTTCGTCCTAGACCTAATCCTTGATTGAAAATGCAAAGAATATCCTTTCTATTATTAATCCATAAGGCGACTACAAGTAAATGAAACTCGAGCTTTGCTTTAGCCTCCCTTCTCATCGCTTCCATTTCAAGGTTGTGCCTTCAGGTTTCATTCAACATCTACTTCTGAAACTCACTAATATTGTCATTGGAACTTTATGTTTTCTTGAAATCGTATTCCATTTCTTTTTGGTGTCGCTTCATAGCCTTAATTAACCCTTCAAAGTTATTGCAGAGTTTTTTTGGGATTTCAATTTCTCGTTCCAAAGCGAACTTCACAAGTTATGCCTTTTTCTGGCTTTTTTGTAGGACGATGAGTTGAAGTTCTGTTTTAAATGTTCAGCTGGGAGACCGAAAGTTAAAGAGTCTAGGCTGGGAGACCGAAAGTTAAAGAGTCTAGGCATCTTCCACCGAGTCACAAATTCGTATTATCGTTCCCTCCAACGCACTAAATTTATACTCCTTGTTTGGACCTCAATCACCGGTTGCTTTTTTTGTCTTTTGTTTTCAGACATTTTCTTCCTCACGTACTTTTTTTTTAATAAGCCATACTTTAAATTATTTTTTTTTTAAGAAAAAAAAAATCATGGTTATCAACTTATCACCTAATTTTTTCCATTCAGAAATAGATTTTGTTGGTGGGCCCAAACTGTTTAGTTCTTTTTCTACTTCTTTCAAAAATTTGTATACATCTTTCTTAGACTGATTTGTTGTGAAACCATTAGCAATATATTTATTTTTTTCCATAAAACTAATTAAAACGTGAACTTGGTGAGTATTTGTTGAATTCGACCTTAAAAAGATAAATTTGTATTAATATTTTCATTATTATTTTGTTGAGAATTGCTTACATTGTTTGCTCCGCTTTCAGTTCCTACAAATAAATAATGGGATAATATTCAGAGAAAAACACAAGATTTTTCCATGAAAAAAAAAGTTGCCGATAGGTATTTTTCCATAGGAATTTTGTTCCAAACTTCGAAAAATTCCCGATACCTATTTTTCGAATATGGGAACAAATCCATGGAAAAGGAAGTTCCCGATAACCCCAAATATCTACAGGCACAAGTTGTACGATGTTATGGAAATAACTAAAATATCATGTAAAGGGTGTTTCAATAGGGACTGGTTGATTTTGACAGCTCTGGGCGGTCATGTTATCCTAGTATCTTTTACTTTCTGTCAAAATATCTTTTTTATTATTCACTAAAGACCAATCGTCATGGCTAGTTACAGCGTCAAGCAACACGGGCATATGATGAAACTTATTGGATTTTGGAGCTGTTTCAAGTTGATCCCAATTTTAGTCGAAAAATCATATTTAGAAATGATGCCCATTTTTGGACGAGGAAATAAGCAAAATAACCGGATTAACGAGGTGCTTACTGGTCTTTGAGAATAACTCGTAAACCAGAGCGGCCAAGAAAGACTACATAATCGATATCATCGATTTATGCGCCAAAATCATTACAAACTCGACCTTTCGAATGCGCGGCATTTAAACGATGTTATACATATTTCACACATTATGTTATTGATAGGACTCTCTCATAAGGTTAAAAGCTTGTTGATGTATCTCTTATACAACTTGTCTAATTCAATTTTAAAATCGATTCGCTTTTAATAGAAAACCCTATAATGTACATATAAGAAAGCTGTTTTAAACCCAGAAAAGAAATACAAATTCATAATATCCTTATTGTCATATTTCCAAATTACTTTTAACCCATATCTTCGGCTACAAAATCAACTGTATTCATTTAAAAAATGGAAGAAAAAAAACACAACAATTAATTTGTCCAAACATTTTCTTCCATTCAATTTATTTAAATTCGCATTCTTGGAGTTATAATTTTTGTTTTGCTTTTGCTTTTGTATTCCTTTTGTTTTTCTAAATAACATCCGAAAAAATGTTGCCTAACGAGCAAATATTACATTCATATCTTGAAATTTTTGTTTATTTTTTTTTGCAATTTTTAAGCGTTGTTTTTTGTTGTTGACATTGTTTTCTTTTTTTCTATATTTTTAAACAAAAAAAATCTCGTTCTTATAGGTTTTTCTTTTTAATAAATTTAAATAAATGATTTAGACAAATCTTTACATTTTTTCTGACTGCCCATTAAATGTATATAATATGTTTATATATATATATATAGAATAATATATGTAAAGTTAAATGTGTGTTTAATTAATATTTTTTTTTTGTTTTATGTTTTCAAAACGTTTCAAGTTTGCAATTTGGTGAGTGTATTTTAATTAATTTTTTGTTTTACTTATTTTGTTTTCTTCTCTAAAAATAAAATTGATCAAATTTTAATAGTTATTTTTTTTATATTGAAACTGAATATTTCATATTGATTAAAAAAAAAAAAAAACATTCCACAAAGCCTTAAGCAATGATCTGTATTGTGGCGAAAATTTGTATAATTTATTTTTTTTTTCATTCAAATTTTGTTTATAACTGACACAAAATGTGCATGTATTTTATTTTAAACTAAGATTTAAAATATTTGTAATGTTTTTATTAAATTGATTTTGCTTGGTATATAATGAGGGTGTTAAAATGTTATTAATAAAATTGAAAAACTAAAAAATGATTATAACGTTAATAGCATATACAATACATTTGCTTGTGATACATATATATTTATAGATAGTTATTTTTTGTTTTCTTTTTTGTTTTAAATATAAATCATTGTATAAATTTAATGCAAAAAAAAAGAATATATATTTAAAATTATTATCAAACGAAAAAACAAAACAAATTTAACTGTTTGCTTTTCTTTTTTCTTTACTAATTCGAAATTGGTAAAGGGGATTTATCTATATTTTAAAGGTTTCTTTTTCTTTTTATGAATATTGTTTTTTTGTTGGTTTTTCTTTTCATTAATTTATTTAGTAAATATTTTAGCATTGCAATTCAAATAAAAGAGTATTCTAGTAAATATGTTAAATGTTTCTTTCATTTTTTTTGTTTGTTTATTATTTAAGATCGATTACAATTTGCATGCTCATTTTGTTCTTGTTAATTCTCATTAATATTAACGAACAAAATCGAAATTATGTGCCATAGTCTAATTATGTCACTATTTAATTGTTTTCTTTAAATATTTTATTTTTTTTTAAGTTTAACTTTTGCGGAAATGTAAGCATATAATGTGCTTGTTGTAAGCTATTTTCTTTATAACATTTTAATATTTAAAACTTTAAATTTTGTTATTTTCTTTTAAACGTTATTTTTGTTCACTTATCGCCCCTTAAAAGATTTATTTTCTTTTTTTGTTTAATTCTCAAGCCTCATCTGATGATGATGGACTTAAAAAAAAAATGTATTTTGTTTATAACTTTATTGAAAATATTTTTGTTTTTTAATTTCTTTCAACAGCACACTATACAGTTAAAATTTGATTAAATGTAAGCTTAAAAGTAGTAAATATATATTGAAAATGTATTGTATTTTAATATTTATATATCAAACAAGTTAAAAATTTTAAATAAAAAAAAAGAATTATAAATGTTTAAGAAACAAACAAAGAAATTATAATTAAATTACATTAAAATTGTTGTAATTTTCTTTTTGCTTTCTTTCAAACACCACTCATTTCTTACCACAGTACAGTATTAAGTTATAAAGTTTTCTTTGTTTTCATTTAAATTTGATTATACAATTATTACAAAACAACTTAAAATGAGGGAATTTATAGAAGGCATTTATATCCTTTTTTTTCTTTATTTACTAAGGTTTATAATTTTATTTATATGTGGGGGTTTACGTTTTTTTTTAAGTTTTAAAATTATTGCGAAGCAAATCTTTATTTTCTATCTTACTAAAATTTTAATTTTGAATATTTCAGCTTACACTTTATTTTCTTTGTTTAGGATTTCGGTAATTGTTTTAATTCTTATTTGTGAAGAATATTCTGTATAATATGTATTAGATTTAAGAATAGGTTCTTGCTTATGTCCCTTTATTTTGACATTATTATGTTGCAACTAATGAAATTCTAAGCGCCACTAATAATGCGGTAATTTAATTGACGGTAAATCACTTTGGAAAATAACCACAACTCAAAACTCTCACTGCTGATTTCTGTGCAAGTGTTTAATTATTTTGTTATTCATATAAAAAATGGGATATTTATACTTGTTTCCAGTATTTCGAAACTCGCATTTGGCTAGTACAAAATACCGTGAAGGGTATTAAAAAGGTATAATAAAAATAAATTCAGTTGCGCTACAGATCGTAGTGAACCAGGACCTAGCCTTAGCAAATCTCAATAATTTAATTAATGTGAGCTATTTCAGGAATAGAGTAATGCCTTAAAGAAATAGCAACTTCTGAAAATATTCTATATTACCTTGTTTCGGTCGATTATCTGCTTGGTTATCTTCCTTTTGGTTGTGAAGTCTGTTATTCCACGACGACTTTTGAGTCAGGACTTCAAAAGTCAGGACTTGCTCACAGTTCTTTATTATAAAAAGTGGCTCTAAAGTCGTTATGTTAAAGGAGAAGTGTTTTTTGGGAGTTATTGATGTATGCAGTGAGAGTTAATTAGTTGATATTAAATAAATATCTTTTACACTCATTCTTAACGATATTAACATTCGAATCATTCAACCAAATTGATTTCAAGTGAATCTGAGTTATATGTAAAAATGGTGCATTTTAAGTCATGAATGTTTTTTAGAATCTGCTCTTGACAAAAATGACGTGCAAATTATTGTTTTTTTAGTTTTATAGCTAAAATATAGATTTATTTTAACATTTAAATATTTTAAAAAGTTTTTCAATATAAATTACACTGGTCGACAAGGTATTCTTCCTGGCAATAAAATTTCACTTTTCCAATGGGTTTTAATGGCCTTAATTCAAATCTGACTCAAAAATTACGTCAGGTCAGGTTTTGAGATATTTCTTTTTTTTAATATTTGAAAAGTAGCTTTTTTCAATAAAATCCGAGATGGTTTTAAAAATCTGTAATCCCTTTCATCAATATTCAATTTAAATATTTAAATTATTTCCTATAATATTCACAAAAATCTTCATAAGTTGAAAGATTTCATCTGTCCTATAAAAATCTTAAAAAAACGCTTAACAATTGATGCTAAAATGGTTATCAACGAAAAAGGAAAACGATTTGAAAGTAAGTTTTGTTCTTGAAACGAATCTGTTGTCTAAACAATTCTAATACGAGTATATCAAGTTTTTTAAGTATGTATATTCAAAAATATAAAAATAATGATGAAAACGAGTATTTTAAAGACTTAAACAAATATTTAAAATTAAAGTTAGGATTAGAAATCAGCGCTAAAAATTAGGTGCAAAACATTAAAAATATGAAAGTATTTGTTCTAAACTTCATAAAGAATCAAGCAGACTCATAAATAATGAGAATTTCCAAAAACTTAGTAAGATACTAAAATGATATACTAGGTTTATGTTTTCCGAAGTGTTCTTTAAAATAATTCTACCGTTCAAGAAATTTAAGATTTATGTTTGAAGGAATAAACAAATGGTTTTCTTGTCCTCTGGTGGAATCGGCTAAGGTAATAATAATTGGCTATCATATTTTTGATGGTCAAATTTGACTATCATTTTCATTCCCTCTGTGTAAGATGATTCAACTCAATTCAATTCGATTGAACAATTTCAGATTATAATTGTCACAATTTATTGTTGCTTTGGTGTAATTTTAAAATGATTCCTATAAAATATCTAAATAAAAGTATCAAATTGGCTGTGTTCAAATAACATTCTTACTTTTCTTGTGTTTTTTTTTTTGAATTACGTAAGTTTTGTCGGTCACAAGAATGTGTTTTTGAACCTAAAAAAGGAAACTGAACAAATTTTCCATTCGTTTTATGTAAGCGTCTGGTAGCTCTTTTCAGAAACAGCATTTTTGTAGGAAAATGACTACCAAATTTTTCTAGTGACAGCTTTTTAGGTATCAATTTGATTATCAACTTACACAGATCAAATTCGATTATTTTGACTATTAACAATCTCCTTAGCCGATTCTAAAAATACTCGTTTTCAACAAAAAAAATTTATTTTGATATTTTGTGTCATTTTATTATTTTAAAAACTTGATGTGATAAACTTTTTGAGACAATAAATACGTTATGAGAACAAAAACATGAATTCAAAAGAACATCTAACATCTAATGAAATTAAAAATAAATAAGATACTGAAAATATTCAAACGGAGTATTGAAGATAAAGATTTCGATAATCATCACAAAAAAAAACTACTTCGCTTTAAAAAACCTTATGTATATACTTTTTTTTTAATTTTAAAAGGTTACATCTCAATGACATATGTATAGTGAGAGATTGATTTTGAAGTCAGATTCGAACTAAGGTCATGGAAAACTCAATTTCCATTTATGAATCCTTGTTGACCAGTGTTATTAGTGTTTTCTTGATGTTGGTGATTCTAAAGTGATTACCGCCTCGTGAGTATAACTTTTCAAGACTTTTCTTCTTTTTTTTTCATTCAACTATGTCTTTTTTTTAAATCATTATTGTTTTTATTTCGTAAGAAGTTATTTACTTAAGATAAACAAAAACTGAAAATTACAAATTCCCTCATTATGATTCTAATTTTTGTTAAAATGTCCATCAATATACAATATTTTCTCTTTAAGTTATTTCATGCACTTAAATTAAGAAAAATAAATGTTTTATAAAATTTACCATATATACAAATCTTTAGTTTTTCAAAACAAAAAATTGGTTTAAGTTCACTGCGGAATAAATTTACTTTACTTGTTTTATAAAGTGGCCGTCAAGAATGCCTTTTAATAGTTTTTGTTTTTTGTTTCTTTTCTTTGTAACATTATTGTATATTCTAATAATTATAAGTTTTATTGAGAAGTTTTGTTTTTTTTTGTTTGCATGCCTGGTGAGTTCAAAGGTTATACAAAACATTTTTGTATTTATATACCTATAAAAATTGAAGTTTAATAGTTTTATATCGCAAACAATAAACTAAATGTAAAACAAAATTGTTGTTCCTGAATTTTATATAACATTTATTATTAAATATAAAATAAAACAAATTAGCATCCGACATAAATGAGTTTTTTCTTTTTTTTTCTGATAATTCACTCTGTATATACATAATGAATATATGTATATAGTATTTAATATACTTTTTGTTATTTTTAAAATTGTGTAACTACAGGCTTTACTTCTAACCTTAAATACGCGAATAAGTATTTTCTTTTATTACGATTTTAAGGGGCGACGATTTTTGTATTATACCTTTTTGTTTTCTTCTTAAATTCTGTGTGTGCTGCTTTGTTTGAAATAAATGTAAATAAAATTAAAAACTTATTTTTTACGTTAAATGTTAATAATTTTTTTTTCTTTTTGTTTTTGTTTAAAGTTTTGCATTTTATAGATTATAATAATAATTAATAAGTGTTTCAATATTCGTTTGTGAAAAAACGTTGTTAGTGATTCTATTACACGGTTTTACTTTCAAAAACTTGATTTGATTTTTCTTTTATTTTGTTTTGGTTTTGTCTGGAGAGAGAAAAAGGTTGATTTTTTGTTTTGTTTTTCTAAATTTTTCATTGAATTTGAATTTTGTTTTGTATATAAACTTAAATCATTTACACATTTTTTTAATTTTGTTTTCTATTTTGAATCAAAATCCTTTTGGATATTTGGATAAGCTGTTGCTATATTGGGTTTAGCGGTTGCTTTTTTACTTTTGCTTATTTGATTTTATATTTATTTTGTTTTTTTGTGAAATATATGGCTTTTTATTCATTTCTTTGATTCTTTTCATTTCATACCATATTTTTGTTTCGATTTTACTTAAAACTTGATGTTTTTTTAATCATTTTGTAGTTTTGTTTTATAAATTTTTGGGCAGATGCAGTCATACATGTTAAGATTCGATCTTATGTTTCCTAACAAACTTTAAGTTTTCTTTCTTTGATTCCTTGTTTTTTTGTTTGTTTGTTTGTTTTTCTTGAATTAAATTCAACATTTTGCTGTTTTATTTATCTACTATGCTTGAATATAAGATAATTTACTTCATTCCTCTCGTTTCATTTCGTTCTCTATATATTTCTATATAAAGAATATATATAATAAATATTAATATTTTTGTATTTGTTTTTTTTTTTTTTTGTTTAATTATTTATTTTATATATAAATATATTATTTATTTATTTTTTTCTTTCAGATCTTAATTCTCTTATTAGATTTCTTTTTTTTTATATATTAATAAAATAGTTTAATAACATTTTAATTTTTATATTAATAAAAACTTTAATCGTACAATTACATTTAATGTAATTGCAAATATCGTTACGCTGTTGTTTAACTTTTATTTTGTATTCATTTTTTTTGTTGAAAATAACTTTGTTGTTGTTTTTCTCGGCTGTTGTTTTGTTATTTTCATATTTATAATAATAGCGGTATATATATGATTTCATTTTTTTTTTGTTTAACAATATAATTAACAAATATATATAAAAATACATTTATAACATCACAGATCATAAAAAAGATTTTCTTTTAATTGTTTTTCGGTTTTTTGTTTGTTGTTGTTTTGTTTTAATAATTTTCACACGATTTGCATTTTTTTTATTTTGTAAATTGTAAATAAAAAATTGTATTTTTCTTTTGCTTTTTATTTTTTGTTGTTTAATACAAGTAGTTTTTATTTTTTTTAATTTACTAACTATGTATTTTTTCACCACTTTTGTTTTTGTTGTTGTTGTTGTTTTTTATTATTACCTTATGTGGGATTAACGTGTTGAAATTGTTTATTAATGTTTTCGTAGTTGTTGAGTAGGGCACATTATGTGTTTTTGCATTGATGGTAGTGAAATGTCGCTGGAACAGCTTACAAAAGCCTGAAAAATATAAGATTATGTGAGTATTGTAATAAGTATGTTTGAAATTCAAATTATTGTTCCTCGATTTGAATAAAAAAAGTAAACATTTAGAGAGATCGTGAAAAAAGTTTTTTTTTTATAATTAGCGAACACTAAAAGGGTTTTATATACCTTTAATATGCCAAAGACACAGTGTGAGCATTAGGAAAAGAGGGAAGGGTTGGATATTAGGTGTCGGTGTACATTGTTTTTAAACTTCTGAACATTGTAATGACAGGGAAAGATAGAGCGTGGCAAGGCATTTCACATTCGCGTTGTACGGCTAAAAAAGAATCTCTTAACTTCATAATACGGCCGAAGTTGGGCTCAAGGGTAAACTGATGGGCATTCCTAGAAGCTGCGGGTATTACGGTTAAATTGTTTAAAACTGGCTTTTTTACTCGAGCAAAGTCCGTTAAATAACGGTAAAAAAGGGTGAGGCAAGAAACCTTGCGTCGATGTTCGAGTGACGTAAACGAGTGGATGATGTTAATGTTACCAATCATTTTATAAGCTCTTTTTTGAATATTGTCCAAGAGGCTTAAATAAGTTACTGGAGCACCAGGACAGAGATGAGAGCTATATTCAAGTTTCAGACGCATGTATATAGGTTTTGTAGATTGTAGCCAAATCAGACGGAGAGAAAAATTTATTGCAAAGTCTCAAAAAACCTAGGCATCTTGCGGCATTTTTGGTAACATCGCGTATGTGATCGCTCCACAAAGGTGGTTGCTGACGCACATTCCGAGGATGTCAAGATCCACTCAAGTGCAAGTGCCACTCATAGATAGTGGCAAAGAGGGTTTATCTCGCTTTAATGATACAAAACAGCATTGCGTTTTCGAAGCATTAAATTCCACACGATTTTTTATTCCCCATTGTACAATGCTGTGTAGATCGGAATTTAATGAGCCAAACATATTGCAGTTCCACATCCAAAGAGAAGGGTTGTGAGTATGGAAACGAATATGAAAAGGTAAGAGTGTTATCAGACAGGAGATCATTTATAAAAATGAGGAAGAGCGTCGGAGACAAAACGGAGCCCTGGGGCACACCAGCATTTATTTTATGAGTTGCAGACTTGAATCCGCCCAAAACAACTTGTATTGAACGGTTCAAAATAAAATTTCTAATCTAACGAAGAAGGGATTAGTCGATAATGAAAGCACGTATTTTCGATAAAAAACATACTTTCTCCAAAACGAAAGCTTGCGGTCCTCAAGATATTTCTTAAGCTGATAATTAATCAGCGTTTTTATGACCTTAGAAAGGAGGGACGTTAGTGGTATCGTTCGGTAATTTGTGGAAGAAGAACATTCGCCTTTTTTTGGGATTGGCTGAACAAATGCAGTTTTCCAACTACTCGGAACGAGCCTAGAAGAATAGGATAGATGGAAAAGCTTACGCAGAACACCTGTTCAGAATACTAGCGGGGATACCATCTGGGCCAGCGGATTTATGAATGTTGAGATCTTTAAAAAACCTCGCCACAGTTCAAGTACGAAAAAAGATTGCGCCCATAGAATCATTTAGGCGTTCAAGAACTGGGGGAGTTATGGCACTGACTGGTGAGGTGTAATTTTCGGCGAACTGCTTTGCAAATAAGTTGGCTTTATAAATAGAACTAACTAAAGGAGTGTAATTCATTTTTTCTATCTTCAAAATGTGAAAAGTGCTGAAAGGAATTTATTAACTTTCCATTGAAATCCGTCCGGTTTGTCAAATTAAAAAAAAACTTGACTTTTCCAGACGTTTCAAGGTCCCTAAAATCGAAATTAATATTTTTTTAAGGAAGATGTCTGTAAATGAGAGGGTGCATCGATACTTTTGTACGTCCCTCATATTTTAAGAACCAGCAGAGATATGGACTTTAGAAATGTTTGTTATACAGAAAATAAAAGCATGATGCACAGAGAGGACTTTAAAAAAAGCGGTAGAACTTTGTAGCCCAAGATTAAAAAAGAATACATCTTTTAAAAATCATCAGATCTGAAAATAAAAAGTAAGTATTTTCAGAATTTTAAAAATGAATGTAACAAAAATATTTGATTTACAATTTAAAGTTGTTGTCAAAATCCAGAAACGCAGCGGTGAAAGTAAGACAAATGCATATTTATTCTGTGTGGAACAATCTTAAACAGTTAGGTTAGGTTTGACGTGTTGATGCAATGGTAGGTCGAAAAACTCTCACTCGGACCAATGTGGATCCATTGAGCTCCCCATTAAATGGATTTGGTTAGGAATAGGAAAGTAGAAGATTATTTAGGTTGAGGGAGCCTAAATCCTCACACAGGTCGTCGAAAAAGTATTTTCCTATTATCGTCAGAGAGAATGAAATGTGTTCTTCACGTCACCTCGTCTTAATATACCTAAACATAAGAATAATTGAACCCTGCCTAGTTGTTTTTGCTTCGAAATATTTTGACATAGATTCTTGGTCAATTGGATTATATCAACAATATGACTCGGATGAAGCATTAATCCGTTTTTGACCAATTTTTTTGCTCTTTCATTTTCTTCAATGTCGCAGTGACCTGGTCCCCAACAAAGGGTAACCGGGTTAACCTAACTGAGTGAACGTAGCTCCCTTCGGTACTGTTTTACCAGTTATGACTTTTCACAGTTATTTGTTTATCACAATATAATGCACCGCTTTTTTCTCAAAATGTTTTTGTCACTTTCAAACTAAATCTTGGAGTACTGCAATATAATTTTTGAATAGATCTTTATTTTTTTGGCTTCAGGTCAAGCTTAGACAAGGTTTCACCTACCCAGGGGCGGACAAAGCATATGTACAACATGTGAAAATGTACAGGGCGCAACATTCTGGGGGCGCTTTACCAGGAGCAAGAAAATTTAATCTGATCTTGCGCAAACAAATACGTACCACTATTTGCCATTTTTTTAACCGCAAACATTCTTACAATTATCTCAAAAAAACATCATCACAACTGTCCTAAGTTATCTCTTGCACTAACTAACATAACTTTGTTGCATTCAATGAAAATTTAACTCAAGATATCGCAGAACTAAAAATCCTACCTACCTAATTTCCAAATATTTCACTCTATTCGTACAAGAGAAAAAATGAAAAAATCTCAACACAAAAAAGTTCCCTGCCACCTCATAGGTAGGTAGAAATGGCGATCTCAAGGCAACCTAGCCTGAGATCCAATTAGCGTTTGACCTGTGATTGAAAGGGATAGATTTATAGAGAAGCTTCATAGCGATTATGTTAGAGCCATTTTGTCGCATTGAGAAAAAAGATTAGGTCTCTAATCTTTGTCTCAGATAGCTCATCAAGTTCGTCAAAGAATGCTTTTCCAAAGTTCTAGTGTTTGCCAAAGCAAGACATTTGCAGAAAAATGGACTATCGTTTCACTTTCTCGCTGGTCACTACAACTACGGCAAAAGGTATTGTAAGAGATACCCAACTTCTCTGCCACTTCATATGTGCAAGATTGTTTCCTGCACACTGAGTTCCAAAGTTAACACAGAAAGTATGACAACGCAAAATACTTATTTAATCATATAAGCTAGAACGTGCAGGTTTTGTATTATGCACCGTACCTCTGTGTGTGAGTTCTCATCTACAAAAAAAAAGCCCAGGTAGGTTGCTGTGCTACCACTCCTACAAATGGTCAATGGATGTGCAAGTTTTTTATTTTGCACACTGAGTATCGAAACTATTATCATTATGGGTCATGGCGTGCAGGTTTTCTTATTGCACACTGTATCTGTGTAAGAGTAAGGGTTGGGTTGAATCTATGTGGAGTCAAATCGTTCTTGCGCAGGCAGTTTTTTCTTAAAGTTAATGACTGTTTTAACGGCTACTTTTAATTTTTATCTATTCCGGTGCAAAATACAAATTGTTTCAATTGTTTTTTCGCTTTGTTGATTAATTCAGATAAAATAAATCAATTTTTAATAAGAGTGACGTATTTTTGTGACAAGACAAGACTTGAATGTGACTGACTCAGTTGATTTTAGACAACCTTGAATTACATGGAATTTTAATAATAATTTAAAACTGAAGAAGCCAAAATTATGATAATGGTTCGAATATGAAAGGAAAAGACGCGGGTGTTCAGAATCAAATTCGAACCCTGGAACCAAGAGCATTTTTTGTTCCATGTTGCTCGAATTCCTTAAATTTAGTGGTTAATGATGCTTCTCGGTGCTCATTATATGCAGTTAAATTTTTCGATACAATTCAATGTTTGTATAACTTTTTTTCAAGTTCCACAACGAGGTGGGATATTTATAAGAAAACAAATCAAAGTCTTACTTGGAAACCGCTTTCTAAGACTAGATGGGAGAGCAGGTTAGATGCATTGAGGCCTTTAAAAACAAATTTTGAAGAAGTATATGAAGCTCTTATAGAAATAGGAAATCTATAGGCAAAAAAACATTGCAGAATCTTAAGGAAGAAAAATGTTTGAATTTTACATTTATTTGCTGCTTGCTAATTTGGTTTGATATTTTCCAAAATATAAATAAAACTTGTAAATATCTGTAAAGTCCGTCCGTAGGTATGTTCATTTAACGGAGCGTATTGCCAGTTCGCTAGAGAAATACCAAATATGTTTCCTGAAGCTTCATTATTGCGATCTCAACGGAGAAAAAGACTTTATGCTGATGAATGTCCTGAAACTATATTAGACCCGAAACAAAAATTTAATTTTTTTTTCAAAATGCTTGATCAAACCATTCAACCAAGATTTGAACAGCTTGATACATATACGAGTAGTATCAAGTTGAAAAGGAATTATTAAATTCTTTAGACTTTGATGATCTCATTTCTGAATTTGCAAAATGTAAGCCCAGAAAAATAAGTTTCCAAGTTTAAACGTTTCCCATTCATTTAATCGCTGCGTTTACGTTTATTGTTTAGGCCTACTGGGGATACCTCAATAAAAAATAAACACAAAGAAAGTCTTCCTCCTGGGTAAAGTGGAAAAGGCTTATGCTTGTGTATTAGTTTATGTGTACAAATATAAAAAGGGACGCTCTCTACAAATCTTGCATAGGGCGCAAGTTTGCCTGGGACCGGCCCTGCACTTACCCCAAGTTGAAAATCTGCTAAAGACATGGTTTTCTGGTAAGGTTTGGGTTTCTAACAAAGAGTTTTCTTTCGTGAGGTCTAAAAATTGCCATTTTTGGAAAATGAGTCAGTTTAGCACTATTGAAAATAAATACGTAGAGTATCAGTAATGGTACAATTATAACAAATTTCTGTTATCAAGCAAAAAGGTAAAAATATTTATTTAGTAACAATAATGAAAACATTATATGACCAACTTCTAAGACGCTTTCGAAAGGAAAGTTGGCTCTTTATGTGAGGAAAGACGATTTCGGAAGTAGATATTGTTACAACAAATAAGTTTGATAGTCGATAGACCTAGTTATGGTAGGCAGTAGACCAGGACCAAGCCTTAGTGTGAGCAAGTTAATGGCATGAGTCTGCTAGTGATCGGCGTAAATAGAGACTTGTTGAACGAGGCCAGGAGGTTGTCAAAGCGATGATGATGATGATGATCGTTGTCACAAATTACATATTTTAACAAGCGAGAGACACGATTTAAAAGGGGATACTGGCTAAGAGGTAAACTGTTGACTTTAAGGGGAGAAATTCAACAGGCTATTTAGCAAGAGCTATTTTTACGAAAACAGTTATAAGATAATTTCAGGAATAAAATATTGCGACAGTGTTTAAAAGTATCATACGAATTGTTTAGAGCTTTCTGTTGAAATTAGTCCAAACGAATTAAGAGAATTAAGTGGGTTATTGAAAATTTGCTTAAATATGAGAGTTGCACAGAACAAATAAATTATAGATTGTATCCAAGTGGGAAGGAGTTAAAAAACCAAGTTTTAAATTCGTGGAGAAAACGGTTTTGGCTGTGATGCACACATCAGTCTTTTCGATAGAAGTGCCACCTAGGCACATGAATTAAGGGAGTTTTCGAAGAATTAAATTCAATACGGTTCATGATTCCCCATCGAACAATGCTATCAAAAATCATGAAATTATTACACGCTTCCGTTGGCTGTGAATCTAAAAACGAATATGAAATTTTTATGATAATGTCGTCAACGAAACAATTTAGTGGACTACAAGCCTCTAAGGTCATCATTTTTTCTAAACAGGGAAGATTTTGGGGACAAAACGGAGCCCTGTAGCACCTTTGAAATACCAATTACAATAGTCTTACTTTCTCCAAAACGATTTAAAGACTTATTTCACTGTTTTGTGGAAATAAACTGAGATCATATCTGGACCTATTGTTACGAAAAGACATACTGCCAACCATTAAGAAACTTTCTTACTTTTATACTATTTCTTAAGCTGATGAAATTGATAAGCGTTTTCTTGGCCTTAAAAATAACGAACGTAAATGACGATAGCTAGAGGAGAGATGCCTCCGTCATTTTATGGACTGATTGGAAAAATTTTGATTTTCAATCCACTGTAGAGTAGAATTGGAAAAGCTTAGGCAGTGAATTTGCCAACGTTGAAGAATAACTCTTCAAAACAAAGGGAGGATACTTTCAGGCCTTATAAATGTTAAGATTATTAGAAAGGAAATTCATCCTATAAAATCAGTTTTGGTTCTCAAGCACACGAGGAGCATGCTACTCTCTAAAAGCATATAATATTCCATAAAATAATAATATTTAATTTTATTTAATTACAAGATTATATACAAAAAATATATAAACTTACCATCCATAATGAGACGTCAAATCTGGATCAATCGTTCGACTGAATTAAATTGTTGATTTACATATGTTTTTTTTTTAAAGAGTAAGTCCGGTTTTAGAATCAAGAATTCGAAACGATCGAAGTTTTTTGTTGTATTTTTTCGTTTTGTTGTATTTAAAGAATTACATTATTTAATTTGTTTTAATTTTTAAACTTTGTTTTTCATTTCTGCTTTCTTTAATGCCACAAATTTCGCTTTATTTTTCCATTCGTATATCTTTCACTTAGTTTTTTTTTTGTTAGTTATAATTTGCATAGTTTTTTGTTTATTGTTTTAAATAGTTTTATTGTTTTTATCACAAAATAAGGCGAAATACTTAAATACATTTGTCTATTTAATTTTTTGTATTTTTTTTTTGTTTGTTTTCTTCAATAAATTCGTATCCCACGACGGATTTTATTTAATTAAAATATTTTTTTTTTCTATTATTATTTTTATAACTGTTCGTGTGTGTGTGTATTTTGTAAAGAAAATCATTTTTTTTAAATTACATACAATATGTAATAATTAATTATTAAATTTAATGAGATTACAAAAAATGTATTCAAACACTACTTTTACATTTAAAACAAAAAGAAATATTATCTTTCTTTACATTGTTTTTCTTTGTTAAATTAAACATAAATTATATCATCATTCGCTTATAATAATACTCACTTTTTTTTAAAACAGTACGAACTAACGTTTTTTTTTAAATATTTTCTGTTTCTTAGACTTTGTAAGCCTTGAAAATACACCGGACTTCAAATTTAATTCAAAATCATCCGATTTTTATTTCTTTGTATTCGATGAATAAATAAATAATCATGAATAATTTGCCTCTATTATTTTCTTCTTTTTTTTAATTAATTTAGTTTAACATATATAAGCACATCATATTTATGTATTTTTAAAGTTTTAAAGATTTTTGTTTATTTTGATATCAATTACTCTCTCGTTGCACTTAGATAAAGCTGAATCAGTGCTTGAAATGCTTTAGCAGTTAATAAGTCATACATAATTCATAAGTTCATCACCATCCACCGACCAATTTTGTATAACGCCCGTCATTATCCTTTCCGTCGTAGCCGTTTCCGTTTTCTTTCCTTTCTGTTTCGGTTTTCTTCTTATTGAAAGCTAAATTGCATGCAAGGATTTAGTTGTTCTAAGAAATAAAAGCTTTGTGGAGTTGTTGTTGTTGTGATTAAGATTTACACGATTTTAAAATTGGTGTTTCTTCTAAAACTGAAGATTTAGATTTTTAGATCTCACATTGAATAAGCTATATCCGATTGGGGCAGGAAGGACGAACTTTAACGGTTGAGATGTGTCGGCAGATTAAATTGAAAAAGTTTTTTATTTTTATAAGTTTAATTTTTTTATAAGTTCTACGTTTTGGAGGAGGGTTAGGGGGTTGGTTTTAAGAGGAAAAAGAGAGAGAGTGTATACATGGATAGTGTGCTTTTATTTTTCACCAAATTAGAACAAGGGATAAGGACGGGGGGTTAACTAGTTTTTTTTTTTGATTTAAAATTGGCATCGCAAAGGAAGAACTAAAAAAACTAAATTCACTTTATGTGCAAAAATATATTTAAATTAAAAAAGAGTAAATATATAACAATGAAGTGTTTGCATGTTTATGTGTTGTGAAAAGCTTTTTCATGATGAAGGATTAGGAATTTCGCGATCTATTTGTTGTTTGTTTTTTAATTATACTATTTTTTTTTTTGACACATAAAAACACACTTAAACTTTAACAAAAGTAAATTTAACTTCTTTTTTCTTTGTCGTTATTTTGTTTTGTTTTGTATAAGTGTTTTAGACTTATTTGTCTTAAGCGACTAGTTCGTTTTTGAGTTCAGGCTCATTCATGGTTAGAGAACCAATTTGATCCAAAACAGCTTCAATGGATTTCTCCTCTTGGGCCGATGATTTTAGCTTGGCGACGGCGACGGTGGCGGTTTTATTTGATTTGTTCACAGTGGATGATGGTGGCGATGATGGAGGCTCAATCTTTGTGACTTTGTCTACTTTAGCAACTGTAGTGGTCTCTGCGTTATTTAATGGCAATGGAGATGAAGAAGGTGATGAGGTTTTGGTGGTTGTAGGGGTGGTAGGTGTGGTAGACGTTGTAGATGTGGTATTGGCTGTACTGGTGGTACTCTTGGTTTTAATTGTGATTGGGGAGCGGGTTTTTGCAGCCACTGCCACAACAACAGCTGGTTTGTCTTCGGAAGTTGTAGTGTCTGGCGATGTGGAACCATTGGATTCTGTTCCCTTGGATGCTGTTGTGGTTGTTGCTTCTTTCTCAGATCCCTCCTTGTCGCCATCGTTCTTTTCCGCATCATCGTTTTTCTTGTTTTTGGTTTGAGTCTTGACACGGTTGTCCTTTCGCTTATTGCGATTGCTTTTACGTGCATTTACTTTGTTGGCAAAAGTGCGTGATAAACTGCGATTGGCCATGTTAGCGGCTGCAACAGTTCCTCCGCCAACATTTGAATTTCGATTGAGGCGGGCATTTAAGCTTAATTTTCCACGATTTCCAATGGCAATGCGAGCAGCCACACGATTTCCAGCACCACCTACCATGCGATTGCCACCGCCGCCATTACCACCAAATGGTCCGAATAGTGAGCGGGAAGCAGCTGCTGCGGCGGCTGCATTGTTACCGGCCCATGAACCTGTAACTATTCCTACAATTCGCAAAATTAATCAAACAAACAGTTTCGAGGTTTTTTGTTTTGTATTCAGTTCAAATCTTTTGAGAATGATTTTGGGATGATTTTATTTTTATTTTATTTTTTCGGAAATGTTTTTGGATATTTTTTTTTTTCTTTGTGAAAGGATGAATTAAAAAAGGGGTGTGCAACAAAACAAAAAGTCTCGGGGTATAAAAATAATAAAAATGATTATCTGAATAATAAATTATAAGAAAAACCAAAAATAACTACGCGTTAATGCAAAATTAGGAAAACTAATTCGATTGAGTTTTTTTCGTTTTTCACTCGACATTATACTAACCTCCGACTTTGAGTTGATAGCCTTTGCGATTCGGCCCATTGCGATTGCCCATTTGATTACGGTTACGTCCTCCGTTGTTTGGTGGTGGATTTACTCCGGTTACTGCTTCGCGACCCAAAAGAGCAGACGAGAGAGCGAAGTATGGTGATTGAGTGTTGTAGAGGATCGCATTGTTGGCATTGGCCGCGGCAGTTAGAGGGTGGTATTGCGAGGCTGCTGCTGCTGCAACACAATTCTTACTGAATTGCTGAATTGAGAGAGCACGTTGTGATAAGGCTCGTTGGGGCAGTAAACCTGGCCTGTACATTGGATCTAAGATTAAAGAAAAAAAATTTTAAGGTTTTTGTTTAACATTTCAGAAACAAAAATTTGGATTTTCTAAAAACTCAACATACCCATATGAGCTGCAGGCAGTAAAAAGTGTTCTACATCCTCCAAAATAGCTTTACGGAATCGTTCGATTTTCAACACTATTTCAATATGGTCATCACACAACTCTCGAATTGTCGAAACATATGTGGACATCTTCAGCTTTAGATGGAAAAGTTTGCCATCGAAAAATAGCCATGGATTGATCATAGTCCATGGAAGAGGCACTCCACAGGCATCGTTGGCCAAAGATGCAGTTTCAACACCTTGCATAAATAATGTTGCAAGATACACACCTCGCAAATGTACACCAGGTAACTAGAGTAAGAACAAATTATTAAATAATCACTGAATAAATGTTGCCCTTCTTTGGACGCTTACAATTAATTCTTGAGTATTCTCAACCATTGGCAATTGCTGAGAAAATGCTGTCGCAAGGAATGCATCGAGTTCCTGGCGAGTCAGGATATTTCGATCAGGACTGGTCACAATATATCTTAGCACACAGGCCATGACTAGCATATGTTGGGGGACATAGCCACGATTAAGCATCAGCGGTGAGTCTGAGCGCATGATTGTCAAGAACGCTCGCATGCGGCGTTGTTTATCATCGAATGCCATGCCAAACCACAAACGTTGAATCGTCGGAACAGCCCAGGGAAGTGGAGTTGCACTCACAAGGGCTGGCTTCTTATATTCATTCTGAGGAGACCAGATCCATTCGGCAACTTGAATTTCTGGTGGTTTTTGACCAGCCGCAGCTGCAGCAGCTTCCTTCTTATCTTTCTTATTCTCCTTCTTGTTAGATTTATCCGATGAGTCGTTATTGTTGCCGTTCCTCTTTGAACACAGGTACTTTTGGTGGTACAAGTTAAACAAAATTGCGTATATCATCTGCCGAGCTGGCCTATAGAACAAATGCACCGATGGAATCTCTCGATATTGCTCATCCTCCAGCACTTGGGGAAGAATAATTTCCTTCTTTATGAGGAGTTGATATATTCTTGCATCCATTATGCCACGTTGATGACGATTTAGAGAGGTTTTTAGCACTTCAGCTGGGAGAGTGTATACAAATGGTTGCAGAGATTTTGCTCCATTTGTTGAAGCAGCTGCAGCAGGTGGCGTACTTGCTGTGGTGGCCGCTGCTGTAGCTCCCGCTGTTGAGCTTGATTTCTCCTTATCCTCAGTTTTGCTCTTATCACTCAAAGCAGAACCTTCTTCGATGACTTCGTCTTCTTTAGCAACAGCATCACTTAAGATCTTCTTAGCTGCTTCGTCATTTTCAGCAGTTTCTGAGGCAAATGGCATTGGTGGATCAGTCACAGCTACTGGCTTAATAAGCTCATTGCGCTTCTTCGAACCCTGGTATTTCTTCGCTGAGAATTTACCCTTTCGTTGGTAATATTCCAGTGACTCTTTGATTTCCTTCTCAAATTCAGCCAAACTCAAATGCTTAATGAATTCATCGATGTCTGTTGTAGGCGAATTGCGAACTATTTCAGCAATCTTACGAATCCGACCCTCATAGTCCAAACTAGCATCGATCTTTAAACGTTCGTAAATTAATTTACATTTGGCTTCGTCGATTAGGATATAACCACCCAAGAAGACAGCAACAAAAGGCAGATGATCGGCGGTAAGGCTTAACGAAGCCAAAAGCTTCGATATCATAAACTCTTTGGTCTCGAGGGCTCCCTTGTAGGATAATCGCAGGTCATGGGAGCTGAAGTAGCGCGTCGTATTCGCTATAATATAATCGGGATGAAGGCCTAAAATGCCATCAAGTTTTTGTTCATGAAAATATTCAATAAGTTCCATGGTATGGTCATTAACTGTTTGTACCTTGAATAATTAAGAAGAGATAAAAAATAAAATATCTACCTTACTTCTCATTTTTGTAACTATTATATTCTTACAATTTGAATATGTACACTTCTCAAAGCATTTCTCAATGCTGTCTTAATGCCAGAAGGAGGTAACCACCAGATTTTTGGAGGTGGTGTTCCAATCATTCGAATGTGCTTCAAAACCTTTTGAATAAAGAATTTTAACATAGTTAAGTAAACAAAATTAAGTAAGTTAAATTTACCGAATTTGTTTTTTGACGAAAATCATTACATTCGGCGGAGCATTTTTTATTTTTCTTAAGCGTTCCATCGAAAAATGCAATCACCTCTACATGAGAATGTTGAAAGGCACTGGCTAAGAGTTGTACAAACTGGTAAGCCCTGTTCCACTGGCCACCACAGGCCCAATCTAAAAAAAAAAGTCAAATGTTAATAATCAAGGTAAGCATACATTTTGGTGAATTATTGTTTACCAGAATAATAGCCTCCATAGAATCTGTCCAAACAGTCTTCAATATCCAAGGCAACACGGAAGTTTCCATTGTGCTTGTTGTTTTTCATATTTGCTGCAAATGAAATAAGTTAAACAAATTAACAAGATGTTATTACTAAGTGTTTTAAGATCATCCAGAGGAGTAAAGGTATTTGAAACTTTTTGATTTTAGTCTAAAATTAGTTTTGTATGCGAGTTTTGCTAACTGTTTTTCCATTTAAAATCGAAAGCATTATGGAGGTAGTTTTTAGGGAGAATTTAATGTGCTCGATATTTAGCACCCAAGTAGAAAGGTGAAGAAAGTATAATAGAATTATAATTGAATGTGTGAAGCGTGGAGGTCATAATTATAACAGAATAGTCTTTATAACTAGCATATTGAGTACAAAATAAGATATGAGCTTTAGGTGCATTCTTTAACTTCAGTTTTGATACGAGAACATATTGGAATACCCAGCAGAAAAATATCTCATTGCTAATGTAGTTCATACTAAAAGTATGAACACTGTTTTCCACAGAAGTGCCTGGCTTATCATTTTCAGTTCGTTTTCTGAAGGAAAGCTCTCAATATTCATAAATTCAAAAGACACATAGAGGCTTTGTGCTGAGGGCCCATGAAAGCAAGGTTCATATGGAGCAATTCCAGAGTGGAAACCTTCAGAAAAATATAGAAAATAATCAACCTTAATGCTAGAAGCACATTTTTCAAGTAGATTGCAGTTTGTCAGGTCATGTTAATAGGTTCATTAAGGAACGGCAGATAATCCTATGGACACTGAAAAGTAGCATTAATCTGCATGGTGGCTTTGGTTCCTGTGGAATGTGGAAAGCATAACATTTTAAAATGTTCAAAAAAAGAAGGGGTTGGTGGAGGTGTGTACTCTGAACGATTGACATTAAGTCTCTCATTCCGCCTTCCCATTGATGGTAGTGTGTTCCAGGCGGAACTATTGGCGATAAAAGAAGTGTTGTCCTGGCTTAAAGAAAACTTGATATCAACATCTAATATCCGTATTTTCTCACATAGTCAGGCCGCTACAAAATCTCTGGACACTGTCTCTACAAACTCTATAACAGTCAATAACTGTCGATCATCTGTAATGAAGATGGTGCAGCAGTTTAATATTCACCTTTGCTGGGTGCCGGGCCATAGAGACATTCCAGGTAACTGTAAAGCAGATGAACTCGCCAGGAACGACACAGTGCAGCCCATCCTACCACGTTTGGCACACACGGGCATACCAATCGCTACTTGTAAATTGTTGCTAATGCAAAACGATATGAAGAAGGCAAACACCAGGTGGAACAACATCACCATGTCAGGTCACGAAAGACTTCTGGACAGCACTAGATTTAAAGCGTTCAAGGTGCCACTTTGACCTAACCTAAACATAACATTTAGAATCTTTCAACAAGATAACAACCGAAGCCTTACAACAAAAATGCTAAAAAGAGTAGTTTCGGGTTAATAAGATTTCTACTCAGCTTATTTCATCTCCAAAGGGAACTTTTAAGCCGTTGTGGTTGCTTCTTCAGAACTTATGAAAAACAGCATGGAAAACTTTTTAAACATCCAACCCAACAAAATATAACAAATTATAGGATAGTTAGACTTTAAATTAAATTTTCTAGTGTTTTCATTCAGGTTATTTTAACAAATCACGAACATCAACTTGCAATCGATTTCAAAAGCTCAATTTTTCTCACTCTATTCAGAGGAGACCTTTGAACAAAGATCTCGGATGATTCGCTTACAAAGTTAAATTTACTCAGTAATTCAAGGCACTTCGTTACCTTTTCGTAGTTTGGGTCTTAGAGACGCTTGAATTGGATCATTTGCTTAACAGAGGCTAGGTTAACAAACTAAATTGGGGCTCGGAAAACTCTCAGAAATCAATGTGTCTATTCATTTATTTCTGAGAGTTTTGAAATTTAGTGGAGATTGTATAATAATTGTATCATTTTTCCTCGAAAATGAGACTGGGAAGCGTGTCTGGTTCTTTATTTGCGTTACAGAACCATGTGAATTGACTTTTTTATATTGAAATTAAAGAAATGTATTTGTATATGGATTTTCGGCTAATGTGACGCTGCGATTTTGATTTTAGACTTCTTGGTGGACAGGACCAAAACCAGAACTAAACCTTGGAAAATTAGATTGACAAATTGCAATATTGCGGACCCAGCCACTTGATTGACATTATGTTGCATAATTAATTAAAACATTTAAATATTAAAAATGGGTGGAATTTAAAAAAAGGAACATAAGCAATTTATTAGAAAAATGTTTTAGGAAAACGATAACTGATCTATTTTAGAATTCAGGGCCTTTCTACCTAACTCGATTCTACAATGAAATTGCTCGAATTCGAAAAATTGGAACTATTTATCTATTTCACTACTTTCGAACCAACGAGAACCGAATAGTTCTAGTAGTGCCAACTATATTCTTAAGAACTTTCCAATAAATGAGGAGCTACGTAACTCGAAAGTAGAGTTCAAAACAAGGCATATCGAAAATAATCACTCTACATCAAATGTGTTTGAGAGCAAAGTTTTTTTTTTGTCAAAGTGAAAGTGATGCTCACTCATAGCCGGGCGAATCAGTTGAATATGAGTTTCATCTACCACCCCAATTACATCGGGAATTCGTAAGTTTTGACAAAAATAGCGTTTGGACTTTCGTTTCTCTTCCTCATTCATTTCAAAATTCATCAGCAGCGGCCACATGACTCTTTCAATTGTAGTCAAAACTTAGCCAAGTATTTTTGACATGGTTTGCCGTGCAAGTCCAGCGTTCTTGTCAATACCGATTTGGTTTTGGCAACCTCCTTTTGACAAAAACATCAATGCTGCTGATAACTCAATGATAATCGGAACAGCATTTTGTCTTCTGCGAGTAGCCACGTCGGATGATATGGTGTTAAGTAAGAACATAAATCCGTCTTTAGAAAGACGATAGTTCTTAACACAACTAAAACAAAATTGTACATATATTTTTCATTAAGAATGCGTTCAAATATTTTACCATATTCATATACGAGGTGTGTTCAAAAAGTACCCGGAATTTTCGTTTTTTTTTCAAAAAATATTTATTTATTCGTTTGCATCAATGTGGTTCCCTACAAAGTAGTCCCCCCAGATATAATACACTTATGCCAGCGTTTTTTTCCAATCTTCAAAGCACTCTTGATATTCACTTTACGATATGTCCTTGACCATTGTCAGCGATTCGGCCTTTATTTCTTCGATCGAGGAAAAACACCGTCATTTCATGGGTCTCTTTAACTTTGGAAACAGGATAAAGTTGCACGGAGCCATTTCTAGTGGATATAAAGGTTGGGGCATGACTACGGTATTGTTTTTGGCCATCAACGAGTCATCACGACGAGTGAGCATGTGCGTTATCGTAGTGCAAAGGCCATGAATTGTTTTTCTATAAATCTGAGCGTTTTTCGGATTGCACACGTCGCATGACTTCAAGGTAATACTCCTTATTAACCGTAAGACCTTGTGGTAAGATCTCTTAATGCACTTTGCCATTATAATCGAAGAAAACTGTAATCAAAACCTTCACATTTGATCGAACTTGACGTGATTTTTTCGTTGGTGACGTTGGATAAGAGGTGGACGATTATGCTTTGGTTTCGATATCACAACCGTACACACATGTTTCATCTCTGGTTATGATACTTTCAAGCAAACTTGGATCATCGTTGACGTCATTTAACAGCTCCTGAGCGATGTTCATGCGATTGTTTTTTGGTCACATTGTTTGAACAAGCAAAAATCGCCGAACTAAAAAAAAACGTCGGACCTTAACAACTACCACAGACAAAGTAAACAGTGAATATAGCTGAAAATTGCATCATACTTTAGGGACATCTATACCAACACAATAAAAAAAATTACCTTCGGAATCTGCAGACCCGCGAAATTTAAAAGTATCCATGTATAAACTTTTACAAGTTGGTATAACCGGCGTCCGATTGTACTTTCATACGTAGTACGATTTGAAAGCAGAATCGGAAATAAGTTTCGAATAGAATCTAAAGTAGAATCGAGTTACATAGTAGGGCCCCAGTACATAAATTGGTAGGTACTCCGAATTTTTCAAAACTGCCTTAATTTTTCTAGGCAAACTGACATCCAATTTTCGGAATGGAATACCGGCTTTTCTAAGTTGCAGCCCATAATTCGTACAAATTGACATTTTTTTTTGGAATCCTATGCATTGATGCTGATCCATCCCGCCAAATATTCTTACTATGCTGCCCAAACTATCACGTTGACGCCTTGATTTTTATAAAGACTTACGCAACATGGACTTTGCTATCAGATCCATATCGAGGTTCCACTAAACATTTCTCCAAAATTTTAACACTTTTTGCAGATATTCTTCTTCAAATTCTGAACGTTTTGTATGCTCCTAGTTGAAATAAGTGGTTTTTTTCTAGCAACGCAGTCTTTAAGCCCTGCTTGTGCAAGCATCTTTTCTATATACTAGTACTTTTTCTTTTTCTAGTCGTTTGTTTTTTAGGGCTTTACACGATTTAGTGCTAAATCCATCTTTTAGAAACAATTAAAATCATTTGAAAAGTAAGGAATATGACTTTTCCATTTAAACATGTTTATATCAGTATACTTTGCTCAGGAGAAATAGAAATAAACGTAAGAAGGGGTATTCACTACTAATACCCTTTCTTATTTCTTATTTTTAATTCTTACTTAAAACCTTACAATACAAAATTACAAAATAAAACAAAATGATAAGCAACATAGGTTGTTTTTGGAATTATAGAAAAAAGTAAGAATGCTTCGACTGCTCAAGAATATTCGAGACAACTCTAATTTCTTTGAACTCCCTAATGTACTATTGACTTAAGTAGAACAAATATTTTGTACCTACTGGAAGTTCTTTTAATTATAATCAATTTCTTAAGTTTCAGATCATATATTCGACTGAACATTCGTAATAAACAATTTGAAGGCAAATTTAAAAATGCAAGCACCTCCTTAATCCTGCTATACTAAAATTAGCTTCTGCCCTTAGATTTTTTGCTAGTGGTAGTCATCAGAGCAGCGTAGGAAAAGTTTTGGACTTAGGAATGTCACAACCCTCGGTTTATTTTTTTTTAACGGCCAGGTTACCAGGAGTAATAGGATGTTTTGACGGAACCCCTATAAGAATCGTTGCTCCGATTTAGTTGCGTCATCAGTATCTTAGCAGAAAAAGATATTACAGTTCAAACACAATGATAGTAATTTTTTTTTTAGAGTAGCTTTTGCTTTTCAATACAAGTTTTAAGGGCGTGTGACCATAAAATGTGTATTCGTTATGTGACCCTAGATATGGAGGATCGAGCCATGTTTCATTTGTAAAGAACTACAGTAATCTTAAGTGAGTTCTTGGTACCAAAGACGAGAACGTAAGTAAGGGTTGTAGCAAATTCGTCCCAATATTTCTTTTGGTTTTTTTTTTTGAAGAACCAAAAATTGTATTATTTGTATTTGAAGAACCAAAATTTGTATTAGTTGTCTTGCAGCTGAATAAAAATGCATTGATTCATGTTATTTTATAAAAGAAATGCAATATACATATGTAGTACCCGTGGCATGATGGTTAGTGCGTTGGAACAAAAAAAAAAAAACATTAAAATAAAAAAAAAGAAAACATGGAATAAAAAAAAATAAAAAAAAAAAAAAAAAAAAAAAAGACAACAAAATATGAAAAAAAATGTTAGATAGTTAAATTTGCTGCTGTGGTTGTTCTAGTTTTAAGTAGTTTATAGGTAGAATAGGTAGTTTTAGTTAGTTTTAAGTTTTATTTAAGGACCTTATTTTAAGTAGTTTGTAAGTAAAAATAAATAAAAAAAAGGATATTGATATTAGTTTTTTGTTCAAATTTTCTAATAAATACAAAAATAAATTAAATAAAATTTAAATGAAGTAAAATAGATCTTAAGGCCGAAAGGCATTAGTAATTAGTGTTATAGTTTAGCTTAGAGTGTCCGTATGGGACCATTAAGTTAGTTGTAAGTTATGGATAATTAGGCTAGTTTTATGAATTTTTGTCTAGCTTTAAGATAGGTTTAAGAATGAATTAATAAAAATGAATTTAAAAAAAAAAAAAATAAAAAAAAGTGCGTTGGACTGTCATGCAAGGGGTCTTGGGTTCAATCCCTGCCTGTGACAGCTTAATTTAAAAAATTAATTTTCGCGGGTACTGCCTCTTGCGAGGAATTGACAAATCCTTCAAGAGTAATTCTTGTCATGAAAAAGTGCTTTCTCAAAAAAAACTAGCCGTTCGGATTCGGCCTTAAATTGTAGGTCCCTTCCATTCCTGACAACAGTACTCGCACACAGGAATGGTTGAGAGTTGTAAGTCACTAGGCCCTGGTTCACAACGGACTGTTGCGCCACCCCATTTGATTTGATTTGAATATACATATGAAGTTACATTGTTTTATTTTCCGACATTTCTTTTACATAAGCTTCGACCTTTTCTCACACAATATGAACGTTCGACAAATAATAACACGAATGACGTTCAAATCAACGAGTATTCGATAGTGACAATAGTGTGAGATCAATCTTCGAAAAATGTATGACATTAAAGTCGAATCAACGGTTCTCAATTCGCCAACGGTAATGCAAATTTCTCACACTCACACGTTAATTCATTTAACTCGCCAATGGTAATAGGGGTATAATAGAATTTGTTTTAAATTTATATTTTTAGTTCTTTTTGTAATTTTTTTCAATATTTTGTTGAACCTCCTATTGCTTTAATAAGAGCCCAAATCTGAGTGGCATACTGTCAATGCATGATTTGACTGCATTTGTGGGTGGTGATTCCAAACGTGAATTACTTTTTCAAGAAGTGAAAGCATCTTTAGCTACTTCCATTTTCATCAGCACCCACACGCTTTCAAATGGGTTCATATCAGGGCTGTTTCCCGGCCAGTCCAACAGAGGGATGTTTTCTTCCCTTAAATATGTTATTATGGACCGGGTTGTGTGGCATGGAGCTCCATCTTGCATAAAAATGTATGGTTTTCCATTCGGGAACGTTAAAAATATTGCGTATAATCTAATAATTATACAAATTCTGCAGTGCGTCTAATAATATGGCCAGGGACTGAAAAAATATATAAAAACTGTTGAATAATTTCATTAAAGTCCACCGCTGTACGTACCTAATTAGCAAAGAAATCTTGTAAGCTTTTTTAACTATATCTCTTTTTATTTACAAAAATGGAATTGTCTTTTACTGTATTCTAATCGAGATGCTTTTTTCTAAAACCCTATTTTTAATTGCATTTATCCCAAAATGATGATTTTTGAGTTAAGACTGTATTGCAGCAAACTAGCAATATTATATTAAACATTTTTAGTGTCTTTCTCCTAATTGCTATTATTTTGACTGCAGGTGCATATGGAAAGAGTATCGATATTTATCTCAATTGTGAATGTTTTAATCACCCAATCTTTTTTTTAATTTTGTCTATGTCCTAAAAATTCTTGAAGCTTGAGACAGGAGAAAAGTACGTAAGTACCTTACTCATACTATCAGATACACCCCTCTTTCAAAAAAAAAAATCTAACCTATTCTCTTTGTAAAGGTCTTTTTAAAGCTCTTTTTCTTCAACCTTCATTTATAATAATAATAATTTTATCAAAAAAAAACCTCATCATCATCAATAGCCACAAACGCCACATCGCATTTATTGATTTTTCATTTCTCTTCTTGTTAAAGAATTTCCAGTTTTAAAATTCTGCGTGACCATCATTTGGTAGGTATATGAATTTTTCATTTTTTTTTATTGTAGAAAAATGCAAATAAACCGGGTGTATGCTCGATTGACATACTTAACTCTTTCCAGTTTTCAGTTTTGCACTATTCATAAATGTAGGTACCTACATATACATATTGGGTAGGTTAGGTACACCTATCTAGATTTTGTCCTCTACTCTAGTTGACGACTCATGTAGCAAAAAAGAAAACGCAGAAAATAACTTGGAAACAACACAGAGATTTGTGGTGCACTATGCAATTTCATAATACCTACCTATTAGATGCAAATACAAGACTTTTTAAGGACCAAGTCTTAAAATATGGCAAGGATTGAATATGAGGTTGTACCTACCTGTGTTTCAAAAAAAAAAGAAAACTAATGAATTGTGTGTTTTAAGTTGTCGAGAATATACTTACGTGGATGTTCATCATGATGTTTTTGTCCAATTTTGAAAAGATCAACACCAACCGCACCCCCTTCGACTTTCGACAAAAACGTTTGCAAATCTGCCGGATCGATCATAATGTTGTGATGTATTATTTTACTTGTTCGTTAACCACACACAAAAAATAAACAACAAAAGTTCACAAAATTCCAATTTTATTCAAAGAACCGAAAAACAACACACAAAACAATAATAATTTATTTTGTGGAACAGAAATGTTTATATAAAGTTTATTTATTTATTTTTGTTTGTTGGTTGCAATATTTTAGAACAGAAAATCCTTTTTGTCTGACAGTTGAAGTTTACACGAGGATAGGCTAAAGGAATTTCTTTCCTATTCCTTCCTTTCTTTGTATTTCTACTTTCTTCCTTCTTTTCAAGGAAATCGACGAAATATCAAAAACAAAATAAACAACACTCGTTGTCGTCGTCTTTTCTTGTCGCCCGTCTGTCCCGTCGTCTTGTCTTGTTGGAGTGAAATTTAGAACACAAGAGCACACTCTATATGTTGTATCTCTTCAGACACACGCATTCAGTTGGCACTTAGCAGTTGACGTTAAATAGGTTTGTCTCAGTCGCACTACATGCCAACACCGCCACCCATTTGCCGGCTCTTTGCAACTAATTAGGTACTAACTGGAGCACACCACAACCACACACTGTTTCTATTGCACTTATGCGCACTGCATTGCTGTCCGATAATTATTGCAACTTATGTGCTTGTCTCCCTCTGATACACGATCAAACACTACACGATATACGACAGATGATGGATAGCAATAGGACAGGAGAAATAAAATAACTTTATTTATTCTCTTTTCCTTGACTTGAGTGAAAAATAATTAAAAAAAAAAATATTAATCAATTTTTCCACCTCCGGTCGTCGGCAAAAGGAACGAACAAATTATCCAACCACGTACGGGATTTTCGGAGCAATTTATGAGTTTCAGTTCAGGAACAAAAAGAAATTTGGTCGGAAAAAGTTAACGACGAAACAGTTAATAACATTAAAAAGAAAAACCAGCGAGTACTCTTTTTGCAAATGTTCAATTCACGAAAAATTAGGAGTTTTCCTTTTGGCTCTGATTCTTTGACTCTTTTTTATTTTTTCTTCTTTACAGAGAGACACGATAATTGGAAGCTTAATTCGATCAATAGAAAAAGAAGTTTGACACCAATTTTACATCATTTTTGTTTGTTTTTTAGTTTAGAATTTTAAATTAATAATTTTCACTTTGGTCATAATAAATTTTATGAAGAAATTTGTTAAATTTTTGCGAACCGAAGATTCAATGCAGACGATAGCGAAAATGTTTCGGGGTGTACTAAAAAATTTTCTTTTTCACCGTCGTCGTCGGTCGTCGATAAATAGGTGTAGTAGAAGAGTAATGAAAGAGACGAAAGTAGTAGAACTGGCAATGGCAAGTTGCATGTACGTACAGTCAGCGTCATTTTATTGAGTATGAGAGTTTATAAAGAAAATTATTTTAATGCTATTGAAGCATACGAAGTTATCATAAAAGATGACATTTTTGGTTATATTGGAGGGGTGTTGAATCGAGCCAAGTTAGGGAAAGAGAATTTGAAAATAATAAGAGGTTAGTAAATAGAGTGCAAATACAGATAGCAAAATGGACTTTATTCGAAATTCGAATTCCAACACTTAATACTCAATAAAGTCTTCTTGTTTTAGCAGCACAATTAAGGGGCAGTTGAAAGTGGAAAATATCTACCGTAATATGTGAACATCTTAAGCCCATCATGGCATCATCAACAACCTGATAGGCCCTTATCAGTGTGGTTTTAGGCCAGGAAAGTCCACAGTCGATCAAATATTCACATTATAACAACCACCATTTTAAAGGACGAGCTGTATACAGCCATGTCTAGTTTTGGCATCCCTGCCAAACTCGTCCGTTTGTGGAGAATTCACGCTTAACAGAATCTTTCGATGAGAAAAAAGGTTTTAGACAAGGTGAAGCACTGTCATGCGATGTTTTTAACATCGTTCTTGAAAGAATAGTGCAGAACTCACACGTCAACACTAGAGGCACTATCTTTCAAAAGTCTGTCTAATTTCTTAGCATATGCTGAGGACATTTACATAATCGGAAAAATATGCTGTCGTCAAGAAAAGAATCTACAACACGGAAGTCTCGGTCAAAACGTCACCATCGACAGACGTAACTTTGATGTAGTCAAGGACTCCGTCTACCTAGGCCTTTTATACGGTGTAGAAGCATGGACTATGACAAAAGCGGATGAAAGCACCTTGGATCGTTTCGAGAGAAAAGTTCTTCGTGTGATCTACGGTCCCGTATGCATCGAAGGGGAGTAGATGGAACGACGAGCTGTACGGGCTGTACAGCGACGTAGACTTAGTCAGAAGGGTAAAAATCCAACCACTAAAGGCTCAACTATAATGGGCATAAGCTAGCATATGCGCGCATTAGTAAACGTGCGAATACAAAGAATCTCAATACGAGTGAACATAATGGAGCCTAGCTCCGTTTAGTTCAATTTTTCTCAGTTTCGTCAACTTGAGCAAACTTAAGCAAGAGCGATCCCAGTCGCTCGCCGCATAAGTAAAATCTGACACGTAGATACGTGAGCAAAATTGCATTATATCTATGCAGTAATTTCACAAACTTAAGTGAATTTTTGTTGGGCTTTTGACATAAGCTTATGTTTTTATGCCTATTATAGTTGGGCCTTAAGATGGCTGGGTCACGTAGAGCACATAAAAACCAATGCTCCGGCCCGGAGAGTCTTCGAATCCACACCGCAGTAGAGGAAGACGGCGAATCAGATGGCCGCACAAGTGAAAAGTAACCTCACCCAACTTGGAGCGCGAAACTAGGGACCGAGCTAGATGGAGAAGTTTGTTGGATGAGGCCCTAGTTCACACAGTAAGTAAGTAAGAAAGTGGATCAAGTACCCTCTCCCGCTAAACACGATACTTTTCGCCATAATTATTATATAGAGCTTAGAGAACCTACATTATCTTTCTCATAAGTTCCAACTTACCTTATATTACTCTAGATAATATAGGTTTTCTATTATTTCGTGGCTTATTTTAAGTTTTTGCAGAGTACTACAACAAGGGTCTCAGCTTTGTAAGTTTTTTTCTTTTTTCAAAATTGATGAGGAAGCTTCTTGGATCTGATTGCCTAGCTGCCAAAAAAATTACTTTTAATTAAGGCAACTTTATTTGAAAGTTGACTGGAAAGTTAGTCAAGAAAAATCTCTATCTATCAAGTTAGTTTCACTCATGTGAAAATGACAGCTAATCACAATTTGCCATTCAACTAAAACCTTAACTTTATTACTTTGTAATTCATTTATTTTCTGCACAATTCCATATTATGTTTTATGTAAAAGGGTTCCTTGTCAAAATGGTAAAAAAATAAGTAATATTTATTTAAAATACAAAATAGAAGTCCATATGGACTTGTAGCTTTCCTGAGAAGTTTTTTGTAGCCATTATGTTTTGAGTAGTTTTTGTGCGATCAACTGAAAGTAGAGTTTAGTTAAGTAAAGTTTCAAATTTGTATGACACTTTGTCAACTAACTAGTCGCCTTGACTGCAAATGAAGTCCCTTATGTTGTCTTAACTTGTACATTGAACACTTCCAACTCTTTAAAAAGACAAACATTTTGCTGACTTTCCAGTTGGCGAAAAAAGTTAATTACTGTTTTTCTTTTGCAAGTCTTTGAGTTCATTGTGCCTAATTATTTTTGTGTGCATCTTTCAATTAGAATTCTTGGATTTAATTTGTCTAATTGGGAAATCAGCCAGTACAATTATTAAGAATGGATAGGTTCAGACAACATAAGGGAGTTCATGTGGGTTGTATGGGAGAGCGAAAATAAGTCTGTTTAATCTGAACGGTTCAACAGATTTAAATGAAATTGGGTGAACATGTTAAGATTAGTCTTATGCATATTTAGTCAAAATTTGGTTGAAAAAAATAATTATAAACAAAATTATTGATATTTTTTATAAAATTTGAGTGTTTTGATGTTATATTTAAATATAAGTTTTGTTTGAATAAAATATTACTATAAATAATGTATATTATAAAATTAAATAAATAATAATAATAATAAATAAATAAAACTCTCTGATGGTCCTGCGTAGTTTATCTCTTCTTGAGGAAATGTATTTCCAATTTCGTTTCTTTTATACATTTAGCTCAATCATAGCATTTGTCAAAACTCTTGCGTGGTCATTCCACGCCACATTAGTTGACGTTTCGCACTTTGGGTTAGTTCTACTTCGAAAACTCATTCCAATTAATGAGTATACTTTTTTTTTAAATGACTTTTTTTCCATGAACTGTGTTTCATCGAATTAAAAAACATAATCGTTTCTTTAACTCTGACAGCACAGTTTCTATTTGCTCTCAGAAATTAAGTTGGAATATTCCCTTACAAAATAAGGTCCAATATTATAAGTATTAAGTTAAGTAATAAATTCACTAGATTGAATCCATTTTAATGTCCTGAATTCATCATATATGTTTGTTATTATATTTTACTTGACTTTCACTTATTGGTTGATCAAAGAGTAAACATTTTTCTTACACAACTTTTGCAAATGTTCAATAACTCAATACTGATTTTTTTCATTAATCCTTTATATATGTATATAGATTCCTCCATTCCTGCAATTACTCGCACACAGGTTGAGAGTTGTAAGTCACTAGGCCCTGGTGTTGCCGCTCTGCAGGAAAATGTCAGAACAAGATGTGTAGGTAAAATAATTAAAATTTTTATTAAATGTTTGGCAAAAAATAAAAGGATTTCCTATTAATAAATAAGTTGAAATATAATATTTATGTTTCATAGAAATGAATTAATTTGTTCCATTTAAAACATTTAAAATAAGTCCTAATAAAACATTTTTATTTGACATTTTAAAAGAATTTTGTTAAGACACTAAAAAACCAAAACCCGTGTAACTTAAAGAAAAAAGAAAATTATTTCTGTCATACTTTTTTCATAGACGCCTATTTTGAAGACATTTAGGAACTAATTTTTGATATTGTATATCGGCCGCATTTCTGTTCATAAATTCGTTGCATGAATTTTGTCGGCATGGCTTATGCAACTAGTTGCATTTTTGAACTCAGCCTTAGTCTAAAGTTTAACTACATTGATTTAAATTTGAAAATTATTACCTTTTGCTTAAATTAAAAAGATCAAACACTGAGTACAGCTGACTGCTTTTAAAGAAAATTCATAAAAACTGTGACCTTAAAAGTTCGCAGTTTCAAAAAAAACTATGGATTCTTTTAAGACTTCACTTCTTTTCTTAATTGTGTATTTTTGAAAAAGTTAAGCCTTAATTTAATGAATTGTTTGTTTGAATACATGTTTTTGGAAAATTATTTAATAAAATAAATTTATAATTTAAGGCCCTTTTTTGACTTTGCAATTAAATTTAAACACAAGTAAATTATTTGAAATAGTATTGACTCTCACATCAACAAATATTTATCGAATGTTAAAAGTTTTTTTTTGTTATATTACACTTGGAAAGTATATTTTTTAAGGTAATTTAATAAATTCCAATGAGGACCCGATTTCTAAAGGTTACTACTAAGTTAAAGTGAAAAAAAAACGTTTACCAAACGAAAAACCTTGTTAGCCTCAGTATTTCTAATAGTATCCATATCGAGCCTTTCCCGCCAATTTAACGTAAGCGACAAAATAAATTTAATCGTAAACGTCAAATTAAAAGCTTACTGCCGGTCCTTGATGCAACTTGTACCAAGGGCGGATCCAGACTTTTTAGGGGGGTAGGGGGGTTTGTCACACGCTTAGATGAGATTTTACTCCCCGCTTAAAAATTGTCTTTAATGCTTTGTAAAGGTGGCCAACAAAATTTAATAATTGCTAAAATGACAACATAAGTTATCAAATTATTTTAGAACACTGTTGTCCAGCAAGGTACATATGGTCTAACTATTTAATTTGCATGACTTCCAACATATGAAAGCATCCTTAGATTATAACAGTTTTCTAAATATACCATATTTAAGAGCTAAAAAGCAAGAGTTTAAAGGGGTTTTTGGTGCATTTCGCGCAGAAATGTAGGAAATTGTTTTGGAACGTTACTTTTTTTTCCAAAAATACAATACAAATTGTAGAGATACAAAGTTTTTGTTCTTGAATTTAAGGAAATAGGTGCATTTAAGTACATAATTTTGCTTACAAATTAAATTAAAACAAAGTAAGGTAGGTAAACAAATAAGTTAGTAGAAAAAATGTTTGTAGCCCTCACAAATTACACGTTTTAAAGCTTTTATGTCAATAGATATGAAACGTTTATTATGTTTTTCACTTAGCATTAGTCTAACAAAAGTGTCGCTTGAATTTGTTGAGACATTTGTATTATTGAAATTCGTGTTTAAATCTCAGTTCTAGAGCATCCAAAGCAAAAGTTGATTTATTTTATTTTTTAAGAACTTTTAAGATCTTTTGTATTCAAAAGAAAACCAATTTTGAAATAAATAAAATGCTCGACTGGGTATCTAGAACTTGCTAATTTCTTCCAAAAAGTCTGTTTAAAAATATTTCCTACATTTTAAGATTTGAAAATGTAGTTTAAATGCTATTTTATTTGTCAAAATAAAAATGCAATTTTATCTAGATTTACTTATTTTTTTTTTGAAAATCATTTTAAATTTTGTTTTAAAAATATTTTTGGTAAGCACTAAATAAAGAGCTTATAAATATACATATGTACATTTTAATTTCGTCAAAAAATGTTGTCCCCTTTCTGAGACATCGAGTTTTTTAAACAAAATTAGTATTTTTTGAAAAATAAAAAAACACATTTTTGATCATAAAAAATCATCATCAATTTGATCATTGACAAGAACTTGCACAGAAAGAGAAGAATTTTAAAATCGATTCATTAGTTCTTGAGAAAACTTAAAAATAAAATAATGGTTTTTTGAGGGGTACCCTTCTGGAGCAATACGAAAATATGTTTCTCTTATAGAAAGAAGCCAAATTAAGAACACAAAATTTAGTTTGAACCAAAGAATTATTATGGGGACTGCTGTTATTTTTCGTATTAATAAAATGAAAAAAGACCTTACACTAATCGACTGAAAATCTTAATTTTAATCAACACAATTGTTTGGACTGTAGGGGCCAGGAAAGACAGACAGACGGAACAAATCGGGGTACCCACTATTTTCGACTTCTCTACCGTCGCAATATCATATTTGATTAGAAGCTCTAGTTTGAAATTATTTACTAATGCAAAATATGCTATATAGTTCTTATGTGTCTCAAGAAAAAATCACTTAAATAATCACTATTTATATACATACATGAAAAAAAATGTAATAATAGTTTAAGCAATTTAAAGGCAATTTAATAAAAAATTGATGATCTCTTATTCAAGGTTTCTTCTTAAGAACTTGAATATTTACTCTTTTTCAAAACAATTTTTATGAAAATAATATAAAGCATGACTAAAGTTTTTTTCAAATTCTAAATTGAGTAAAAGGTAAAAGGCAAGGTTGCATAGTCCCATAATAAGCTAAACGCGTTTTGAGGTTGAATAGAGCCTACATAAGGAAATTATTGTTGTTATTATTTCGTAAATGTCATTTTGATTTCTCTCCATTATTTAAATTTAAAAAAAAAAACAATTTTTGATTGTCGATTCCTAAAAAATCAAAAGCTACGAGAACATCTGTTCTTCCACAGTACATTTTAAATTTAATCAAGCTAAGAAATAGATTTAGAAGTCAGTGGAAAATATATAGACAAGTTAGTGATTTTAATGAAATGAATATATTATACACAAAACAAATAGCCTTCGAAATTTCTAAGTTCAGAAACAAAACATGGAATGAAAAACTTTGCACTCTCGATCCAAATTCGAAACCATTTTGGAAAATTGCAAAAGTACTTAAAAATAAAAATAAATTTGTTCCTCACTTAGAACACAATAATTCATTGCTAATTACTAATGAAGAAAAAGCAAGAAGCTTTTGCAGATTCTTTTGAAAACAATTTTAATAATCCGTTGATTATTGAAACCAGTTCAATATATAACGAAGTTTCCAACGAAAACATAAAAGATATAGTACGTAATATGCGTAATAATAAAGCACCAGGAATACATACTCTTAAAAATATATACCTTAAAGAGCTACCAATCATTGGAATAACTTTTGTATGCTTTATTATTAATCCTTGTATCAAATTGCAATACTTTCCAAGTAAATGGAAAACCGCGAAGATCATACCGATTCTCAAACCAGGAAAACCACCTAATAACCCAAATAGTTATCGTCCAATAAGTCTGCTCAGTAACTTAAGCAAAATATATGAAAAGGTCATCAAAATTAAATTTCTGTATTTTCTTGAGGCCTCGAATGTCATACCAGACCAACAATTTGGTTTTAGACAGGGTCATAGCACCTCACACCAAGTCCTTAGAATTTGCAGACACATTAAAGAAAAAATGAGTGCAAAACAGTCTACATCTCTTTGGATGTTGAAAAGTTATTTGGTTGTCCTTTATATCTCGTAAAAATAATACAAAGTTTTCTCAGAAACAGACAATTTAAAGTAAATATGAATAACATACATTCATCATTAAAATATATCGTCGGGTGTACCCCAAGGATCAGTATTGGGTCCATTATTGTACATTACCTACGTTGCTGATTTTCCAGAAATTTGGAATTGCGAAATAGCAATGTTTGCCGATGACACCGCTATTTATAGCTCATATAATTTTGGCCATGAAATTGAGAATGACTTGCAACATGGTCTGAACAAAATCTACGATTATTTTAAATCATGGAAAATTAAGCTTAATGCTGAAAAAACACAGGCCATATTTTTCACTAGAAAAAGAAAAGCCTGTGCCTAACCACTTGGTCAGCTTAAAATTAGCAATTGTGATATCCCGTGGGTTAATTCTGTCAAGTATTTATCTAGGTGTATTCTTAGACAAGACATTAACTTTCCGTGACCATATCACAAAAATCCTAAACAAGATAAGTTTAAGATAAGATACTAAAATGCTTTACCCCCTTATATGTAGGAAATCACCCCTGAGTAAATCAAATAAGATAATCCTCTGTAAAGTAGTTTTTCAAGCTATAATTTTGTATGGATGTCCAGTGTGGGGAACTTGTGCAAAATCGCACATTCAAAAACTACAAATTTCACAAAACAAAACTTTGAAAATGATGGCAAATCTACCTTGGTTTTTTTCCACTCAACTCTTACATAAACAAACCGGTGTATATCCAGTTGTAAGAAAAATTGAAATTTTCAACCAAAAATTTAATTTAAGATGTAGCGATTCTAAAAATGTATTAATACAAAATTTAATAAACCAATAAATGTATATAATTTATTTATTTATAAATATACATGTTGATATGTTTTTGTTGTATTATTTTTTTTTTGTTTAAATTATTCATTATTTATTTATTTATTTTCTTATATGTTAATTAATTTAGTTATTTATATTGTCTATTTATTTATTATGTATTCCCTGTTAGAGTTTATTTATTTATTTTTATTCGGTCTTTATTTATTTATTTTTACATTGATTTATTATTTATTCATTTATTATTATTTATTCTTTTTCATTATTTATTCATTTATTTATTAATTAATTAAACAAAAATGTACTTATCTAGTCAAATACGTATATTTCTTGTTTCTTATCTATACAATTATTATTTAAAAACGCAAATATTATGCCCCATAGCCTGGCAATTCCTTTAGATCTTAAGTTTTATTTTTATTTAGTCATTTTTTTCCTTTTATATAAAACCCTGCATAAAACATATTAAATGAAGGTTTTAATCATAGTTTTCCTTCAAATGTAATCTCCAATTCAAAATATCTTTAAAATATTATAAAATTTTTCAGTTGTAAGATATAAATTAAATATCAAATCTCTGAGCAAGCTACGTATTATAAAAACAAAAACAATAATTTGTAAAAAGCATTTATCTATGAAAATAAAATATCTATCTATCTATCTATAAAAAAACAATAATGCCTTTCCAATTTAGCTCATTTATTAACGATTTTAATAATTTGAATCGCGCTTTACCAGCTCCGAAAAGTCGGAAAGTTTATAAAAAAAGGTTCAAACCAATGAGCCTAAGAAACGAAGAATTTAAAAAAATATATAGATTTTCAAAAAAGAATATCATAAAAATAATTGAAATTATCCGTTCGGATGTCAGCAGCGACAATAGACCACATCCCAATAGATATCCAAGTAATGGCTGCAATAAGATATTATGGGGACGGAAAGAGGTAAGTTTGTACTAAATGTTCACACCAAATTCGAAATCCGTACCTTTTATGATTTGTTTATAGATTCAAGACGATGGAGCAGACATCCACGGATTTAGCCAACCTACGCTTTGCCAAATTTGTAAGCGAGTGGCAAGAGCATTAGCTACCAAAAGACCTTTGTTCATTTAAATGCCAACTTCTTTTTCGGACCAGATAAAAACTATGAACAAGTCCTCTCAAATACGGGGGTTTCCAAAGGTGGTTGGGGCCATTGACTGTACCCATATAAGGATCCCAAAAGTAGGTGGCCCATCAGGGCAGTACTATAACAGAAAAGGGTACTACTCGCTGCATACGCAGGTAGTGTGCGACGCCTCCCTTTAAATGAATGACATTGTTTGCCGCTGGAGAGGCAGCACTCATGACTCACGAATTTTTAGGGAAACCAGAATCAAACAACAATTTGATGATGGGGAGTTCAATGGTCGTCTGCTTGGGGATGTGGGTACCCTAGTACTAATATCCTCTTTACCCCCGTTTTGAACCCTCGAACAGATCCTGAAATAAGATACAATATAGCTCATATAGCTACTCGTAACACGGTGGAAAGATGCTTTGGCTTCTGGAAGCAAAGATTCCGCATTTTGTTATCAGGTATGACGTGCTCCTTAGAAAATGCCAAAACAACTATTATAGCCTTAGCAGTTCTTCATAACCTGGCAATTGATTTGCAGGATGTTCTTCCACCCACAAGTATAAAATTAAACAAAATTAAAAATCTTAATTATATTTTTTGTTTAAATAGATGATGATGTGAACGGAGCATGTATTTTTGGTGAAGAATAAGTTGATGATACATGTTTCCTTGGCGATTCATCCTCCACAAAAAAAACATCTTCATATTCATCGTCTACAACCAGTGTCTTAAAAGAAGTTACGTTTTCTTTTATCATCTACTCCGATAGAAAAAAATGATTTTTTATAATTATATAAAGCATAAGCACGTATCGTGTGTTATAAACCTCAGTATCGCAATCAAAATCATTTGTATCCACCTCAAATTCATGGGGGATAAGTGCCATCAATTTGATGTGCTCAGGCTCAGGTGACTTGGAAAGTGGTCTACCACCTGTTGCTCTCAGGTTTCTTTGAAAGGCCGACATCTCTGCTTTGGCCTTCATTTTAGTTCCTCGTCATTGAGCCGTTGCGCTTAAACTGTTGAAACTGAAAATTATTGCAAACAAATTAGTAAAAAACAAAGATTATCAATATTTGTACAGACCTATCGGTTATTTCACGCCAGGCGTCTCTTTTCATGCGGGATGTGTTGGTGTCAACATTTGTATTTTCAATAATTTGAATTTTGTCTTCTATAGACTGTCGAAGGAGTATCTAAAAGAAATGTAAGAATTTTTATTGATTTCATTCAAAGGTTCTTACCGCTGATATTACTTACTTTATCGGACGAATCCCAATTCGGGATACGACACCTTTTTGTTTTCGATTCCATTTTTGCACAACAAAAGCACATAACAAATTTCTATATTTTGTTTGTTATGACAAACAGTTTTAGTTGTTTTTGACAGCAAACCACTTTTTGGTGAATATCGTTGAATTACTAACAAATCTTTACTTATACAACTTAACTTAACGTAAGCTTTAAGGCTCATATGACCCCCCCCCCGCCGGATCGTCCGACTTTGTACCCATGATCAGTATTTTAAACTTTAAATTATGTTAAGACATGACAATAGCCTTCAAGGGCCTACGTTATAGTAGCAAATTTTAATAATTAGGTTTTCTTTTTTATTGCAAATGTTGCTTACGAAAAAATGGCTTAAATCTATATATATCTTTGCGTTAGAAAGTAATATAACTTATTAGTCACCCTAATAAGCTTGAGTTTCCTTATTTACAACCCAGAAAGATTACATTGCATAAATAATGTTTGTTATTTCGGCTCCCCTATTGTAATTTCCCTACAACCCACGCCAAAAGTGCAACTTTTCCTTGACATGATGCATACATAACGTATCATTGATAAGATGGCGAATTAACCTTTAAGCCTAGTACATACTTGTGAACCATCTCGTGAACCCATACAAATTTCAGTTTTTGGTTCACCCGTGAACTTGCTCGTGAAGCTGAGTGGAGAACAAAGTGGAGAGTTTTCGTTCATGGGCTATTCACGTGCAAAATGTACGGGAACTGTTGGTGAAGCTTTGACATTTGGTTTGTTCATGTTCACAACGTGTACTCACAAGTGTGTACCAGTGAGCAATGTCAAAAGTTCACTTTCTCCACTGGCGAACGTTCACTTCACGAGGAAGTATGTACTAGGCTTTACTGCGAATTCCAAACTCATGAAATTTCTTCTTAATATGCAAAAGGCAATACCTAACTGCTTTGTAATTAAATAATGATATTACTATCGCCTACTACTAAATTTCTTCGTTACACAAACAGAAATTATTTTTATAGTTCAAAACAAACATAAACATATTTACAAACTCTTAATATGTCCATTTCCAATAAAAAAATAAAATAAAACTACCTATATCATTCCATCAAACCCCTTTACAAATATGTACAAACTAAAATTAATAGCTATAAGATGAGAAAAATATCAAACACGCAAATTTAACACACAAAACAAAAAATTACCTCATTCGCTTCAAAAAGCAAATCACATAAATGAGGTCACCTTGAATATTCAAATATGTTTACTCGTTTAAACAGTCTACAAAAATAAAAATAGTAATAAAAATATAACACTCTTTTCAATAGAAAGATACGAGATATACCTAAGCTGCAAAATGCATTATAAATCACAAATCAAATAAAAACAAAAAACTACCGACAAACGCTCGAGAAAAACAAATCGATGTCATCTCTCATGAAACCCAGTTAGCTCCTTATACGACAAAGATGATGATGACGATGACGACTCAAAGCGTGACTCCTGTACTTAATCATAAACTATATCAAATCCAAAACATCTCACGCAAAGTAGAAACAGACAACAACAACAAAAATTAAACAACAAATTGTTTTTAATACTTTTTGTTTATTTATATTTGTTCATTCTTTTTGTTTTTTGTTTTTAATTTATTTCTGTTACATTTATTTTTAGTAAATTTCTGTAAAGTTTTTTATTTCTTTCCTTCAAATAAATGAACAAAATTCTAATAAAAAAAATATATATTACTTTTTTTTTTTTGTTTGTGTTGATTAAAAGTAAACGTATAAAAAACACACATTAAAATCTAAGAAAATGAATAATATATATAATTAATATAATATTATGTAATTAAATTTTGAATTCCTTAAAATTCAACTAAACATAAATTATTATTGTTTTTTATTTATTTTGTTTAACTTCTCATAAATATTTCGAGATAAAATTGTTATTTCTTTTGTTTATTAAATATAAATATTATATATTTTATTTTATTTTTTCATAATAATTTCAATATATAGGCGCACTTGGCTTATAAATAAAAGAAAAAAAGAAAATTTATATAAAATTAAAAAATTCGAGAGCATAGCAAATTATAAAATAATCTCAATTGTATCTAGAATAAAAAAAATCAATTTAATTAATTACAAAAGATTTATCAAAATCTTCAACTTTTTGTTTAAAATTTTATTCTACTAAAAAATTATCAATATTTTTTTATTATATAAAAAAATTAAATACCCAACCCACATTTGCATGGTTGTTTTGTTTTTGTTTTAAGAAATGGTTAATAAGGTCATGATGCGGCATTATAAAAAGAGTAAAATAAATAATTATTAGTTTAAACTTAATTAAAAGAAATAAATCAATTAATAACATTCCGGAAAATATTAATGAATTTGAATGCGACGTTTACGACGACGAAAACGTAGTGTGTTAGTCGATTGTGCCTTAAATACAATGAATTATGCATGATTTATTAGAGAACATAAAATAATTTGTATTGCACTTAGTTCGTATGAATACACAATATAATATATTTTAATATCTAAGCAATAATAGAAAAAAAAGAAGAAATAGCCTTAAAAGGTGTTCGTTCGTGATTACAACGGCGGCAACGCCCACAGGGTAGCTGTTTTGTCGGCCGACGTTGACAAGAATGAGAAGTCTGTGGGATGCCAGCGTCCAGAGATTACTTTGTCGGCGTGCTGCGCTACCACCACCGATGGCAGTGGGAGTGTCAGATCAGCTTGTAGATCGGTCAGCACAAGTTTGTTGTCGTAGCCAGATGTGAGCAAGTAATAGGCCGATGGGGAGAAACGAATCGATCTGACATCAGCCGCGTGCGGCTTAAAGCACTGAATCGGTCTATTGCCACGAATGTCATACAGCACACATGAGCTATCCTCATGACCGGAGACAAGCAGTCTACCCGATGGGTCGACACACACTGCCGCCACTGGAGATCCCTGCCGAGAGCTCGGATTCGTCGCTGGGGTTATGGTATTGACGCAACCTCGAGTGCGTAGATCCCAGAATCGCACAGTTTTGTCATGTGAGCCAGAGGCAAAGACGGCGCATCCCCAGTTAAAGAGCGACAGTATGTGTCCACCATGGCCACTTAATGCCTGGAATGGGGTGGCAGTCGCACAGTCGGTGACATAGATCTTACAGTCCCCAGCGCCGCCAGAGATAAGAAGACTTGCTTTGTTTGTCGAGTCCTCTAGGAAGCACAAATCCCTCACGGTACCGTCATGAACTGTCAGTTCTATCTCGCCGCCCTCTAGCTGTTTACTGTCCTCATTGTAACGCATTAGCTTGATGGTCTTGTCATTTGACCCAGTGGCCACAAGCTCCCCATCGGGAGCCCAACCCATGCAATAAATCGATCCCTTATGATGTTTTGTCCGTTTGAACAACACCGTAGGTTGGTATGTGGTGTGTTGTTCCTGCACCTCCAACAATGATGGATATTCGCAAATTCGGAAAGTCTTCGAATTAGAACCCACTGCATAGATTCTTCCACTGGGATGGAATTCCGCACAGCGCACTGCCTGCACGTCCTCCAGCGAGGTGACAGCCACGAAATGTGGTCGACCGCTGTCCTTATTGAGGAATGAAGTGTTCATTGGGTCGGATGTTGCATCGTGACTGTCTGCCATAATCGAACTCGTAATCTCTTCTTCCTTTTTCATTTTCTGATTGTGGAATTTCTCGAAGAGTTCACCTTTCATCCGGGTCGAGAAGTTAAGGCTTGCTTTTGGTGAATTGTATAATTCATCTGCTGGAACTGTTGCAGCTGGTGGTACACTAGGCTGCTGCTGCTGCGGTGGCGAAACAGCCCTGCAAAATATAAATGTGTTTAGTAAAAAATGTATAAGTAAAGTATTGATGTTAATTCAATCAACAGTTCGATCCTTTTGAGATCACATCACAGTTTTTGGATGTTTTGTTTGGGATGCAAATCAAATGAAGCTCACAAACTGTTGATTGAATTAAAGAAGGTAGGAAAATCGATTAAGTAATTTGTTCTTGAGCTAAAAGAATCAAAATACGAACGTGTTTGAGGAATCTCAACACTTTTTTTCTGCAGACAATGAAAGTGTTCAAAACTGGCATTTTCAAATTTTGTTGACTTTAATTTGACATTTGTATAGAGAAAATATGATAACGACTTAACATAGCTACTAAGTAGGAGTACTACCACTTAGTTAACCTTTATGTAGAATCAATTATTATTGATTTTCTCATTAGCATCACATAATTAGATATTCGCTTTTTTTAACCATCGAAAAGAGCCGTTCTTAAACTTGAATTGGACAAATATGAAAAACGAAACGAGGAAAATAATTTGCATAAATAAGAAAATTTTGTTTGCTGTTTGTCTAGCTTCCGAGGTTAAAACCTCCAGATTATCTACTTATCTATTTATTACTCAACATGGATTTCACTACTTTTGCTCTCGTTGTCGTTTCATTTCATTCATCGTAGAAAAATAAATACCATTATTTTTTGCATGTATTTTTAACTCTGTTTTATTGAAAGTAAAACAAATGTAGGTTTTTGCATTTTTATGTGCATATCTACATTTTATTGATATTGTGCGTTTAAGAACATTACAGTGCAGACTACATTAATAGATATACAAAGAATTTAAAATAAAAAAAACATCCTTAAAGTGCTTAATGGAATATCAATGGTGTTTGGGTTACATGAAAAATATTTTAAAAGAGCAAACAAAAAACTACACTAATAAAATACTAAGCAAGGAAGTGAAAAAATGATGTGACAAGTCGTGATAGTAGTAAAGTGACCGACGGAAAAAAGTGTGAGTGAAAACATGTCTCAGAGCTTCCAGCATTCAAATTCCCATGGTCACGTTCTAAAAGCATTCTTTTTCAGTATTTGGATTCGCTGGATCACAATTCAAACAAATTTATTTTTAACTTAAGTAAAACTCCACATACTTATTTTTTATAGACAAATTAATTGACTTGAAGTTTTAAAATTATTGTCCAAATAAAATTTAGGATTTTTGTGTAGACGAATGTTGAGTTTTTTCCAAGTAACTACATGAAACCAGGGGGTCATTCCGTAAAACGATAATCGTTAGACGATAGCGTTTTGACGTAAGACAATAATCGTCCAAGTGATGTCGTCAAAACGATAGCGTTTGCACGATAGCTAAGTAGGTATCGTCTGCTATTAATTTCCATGATGATAACTAAGCAAATTGAAGTGCAAAAGTTTCGGTTTAGTTTAGTTTTGTTATAAAATGAAAATAAAAAGTAAAAAACATACAATGAATTCGGTTACGAAGAAAATTAAGAGATAAATGGGACCTTCTTTCTATTCTAACCGTAGACGTAGTCGTAAGACATACGTCTACGTAACATAACGTAACTGAAAATCACCAAGGACAGAAGCTTTATGAATGCCAATCTACTGTTACGACTAAAGACAGAAAAACTTAACTTTTCCCAATGAATACAAATTCGTAACAGAAAAAAAACGGTAAAGAGACCTAAATATTGGTCAGAAACTCAGGAGTTATACAAATTTACTAAACTAATTAAAGCTAAAGAAGCTATATTGTGATTTTAACTTTAGTAAAATTGTATGTGTGGCCGACTTGATACAATATATTTCGACTGATAAGAATGTTTTATAATGTCTTCTGATATTTTTTTCTTAATGAGTTAAGTAGAACATTTCAGTGACAATCTTCCAAAGATTGGTATTGCTGGAAGTCTTATGTCTTCTCACTTAAATCTTGAGCTCAAAAGGTTTTTAATGAGATTTTTGTCAGGTAATTGAGAACACCTAATTTATTTACCGCACTAAATCTTCATTAATTTTGCAGTTAAATTGGGTCTTATGCTGGTATTCATAAAGAAAAGTAAGTCCGTTTTGAACCGCTATGCCTCGTGGCCTAGTGGTTTAAAACCCGAAAAAATTCTCGGGTGCGAGTAATTTTTTTTGCTTGTAATTCGAATCCCAGCGGCGTTCATGCAAATAATTACTCTTGGAAGTTTTGTCGATTTTTCGTAAAAGGCTGTACTATCTATCAATCCAGAAAAACAAATTCCTGTACACCTTTCCACTAGATCCATACTAAGTCTAGTCAATAATCTACAGTATTCTACCTTTTTCTCAATAGATCCTCATTAAGTCAAGTCAATAATCTACAGTATGCGACCGTTTCTCAATAACCCATTTAAAATATTAAATAAAATACCAAACATGAGAACATGTTTAATAGGTTTTTTTCTCTTTGTTGGCTCCTCTCATGTTTTTTTTTTTTAATTTGTTTTAAGAACCTGAGGTGAAACATTCCCATTTAAATCAAATAAATTAGTTTTCATTCCATGGCTCAAAATTCGAGAAAATTCGCGGTTGATCCTTTCTTAGGGATTTTGTAGACAAGAGCTGGGGCTTCTTGCAGGATACGACTAAAAATTTTAAACTAAACTGCTCGCTCCAGATATGTTGATGGAATTAAAAAGCTTGCTTTTGGGTTCTTTACGAATTAATACAGCTTTTAATATATCGAGTTTTCTAATAAGGACATGACAACTTTGAATTTAATTTGTAACTGCAAACATTCTGTTCTGTCCGCAAGAGTCTCCGGGTAATTATTTTAATTTTAATAAACAAAAAGAGGATAAAAACAGGCACAAGTGCGGACCAAAACATAAAAAAACAAGGAATCAAAAAAAGGAAGGAAGAGGATGAAACCTAATTGCCCCTAAGTCCAACCTGGGAGTGGTAGGAATCCCCGAGTCCGAAGTTAAGTAACATTTTTTTCTTCTTCTCTACCTTTCGAAATTTATAATATACTTCGAAATCTGAATCCTAATAAAAGCTCAGGGATGCGAGATTAAACTCAATGCAAATCTGCAAATTGTAAACAGAAGTTTGACACAAGGGTGTGTATCAAAAATTTTGAAGACTTCAGTTATTCGTCCCATCTATATAGGAGGAAAAAAAGTGAAAGTCTTAATAATAGGCCAATTTCGATCTTGCCTAATGTTGAAAAATGTCTTAAAGAAGTTGTCTTAAGACGACTAAACAAGTTTATTGAAAAACACTGCTTGCTGCAATCCAATCAATATGGTTTTCAAAAAGGTAATTTTGTAATACTATTAACATGAGTCTCAATAAAAACCATCACGTATTGGTTATGTTAGTGGACTTCAGCAAGGCATTTGACACGTTGAGTCACAATAAGCTTTTGGATGTCCTTTACAGAATTGGGCATTAGGGGAATTCTATGGAAATGGATGGAGAGCTTTCTCATAGGAAGAACATTTAGAGTTAAGGTTGGAAGTTCATGGAGTAAAGAAAGAAGCTGCACACATACTGTACCGCAAGGGTCAAAACTGGGTCCGGTCCTTTTTATACTTTTTACGGATGCACTCCTACGGATTCTTAAAAAAAGCATACCTTTTGCATATGCAGACGATATAGCTATTGTTGTCAGGCACATGTGTTTTGAAACCGCGATTTCTACGATGAAACAGGAGCTTGATGAAGTCACTTGATGGGCCACGATTTTGGATTAGTCATTAACGCAACCAAAACGAAAAATATGCACATTCGCGTACCAAACAAACAAAAAGGGACAGTAAACATTTTCTTTCAAAACCCTGAATGTCCGACTTCAAGAAAAAGTGATGCAATTGAATTAGTTCAATCAATCAAATACCTTGGAGTTACAATAGATGAACACTTTCTTTGGCACGAGCATATTACTATCGTAAGGCAAAGTATGAGGAGTGATATGTTTGCTTTATTTCATCTGGAAAGATATTCAACAAAAGATATTCAAAAACAGGTTTACTATTCACTTGTTGAATCTAGATTAAGATATGGAGTATTAGCTTGGGGAAACGCCGCAAAAACGCATACAGATAAAATTATTAATCTACAGAGGAGAATTGTAAACATGATTAATAAAAACCATCTACATTTGATGTGCCTGAATGTGGAAAATATATTTAGTGTGACAGCAGTTCTTAAATACTACGATGATTTAAGATTCCAGCTACCTATTCCACATGGTGTAAACAGTAGAAGACGAGCTCAAAATCTACTTGAAATACCGATAATATACAATAACAAAGGAAAACGACAACTTAACTATACGATACCGTCAATTATGAACCATTATGAACTCATGAATTTATATAATTTTTTTCTTTTTTCTTTAATTAATATAAAACTGTTTATTATTAAAATCCAATCAATTCAAACACTTTGTAACTTCAACCACTTACAGATAAGCAAAAGCTTAGTGGGTAACGCAACTAATATTGTTAAACTTTTGAAATATGATCAAATAAAAACCTAAACAAAATCTTCTATAGCCTAAAGTTTATTCTACAGGTTAGGATCTATCAGCACTGGGACGAGCTAAAGATGGACTAAACGGTAGCATGAGTCCACACAAAAACAGAGTATCATATGAAGGACGAGGAATGGAATATATAAATCATATATAGTTTTTCTAGCCCCATTTTTATCTTTCAGGGGCAGCCACAACAATTCACTAATTAACGAACTCGCATTGGAAATTTATTTAGTAATTTTTTTTTTACACGAACGAGTAAAGTCTATACATTTTAAAAATGTATTACCGAGATTCAGAGTCGGTGGCCGCAACTTGAAGAGCGCTAACTCCTATTTTTAGTGGGTACTCTCGAATAATAAGTTTAGTTTGATTCTATATATTCGTTGTGTGTCGTTGACGTGTCAGTGATTCAATGGGTTGTTCGAAATGTCGTCTTTATCAAACGATCCAAACAAGTCAGTTACACGGCTTACACCCATACAATCAAACTGACTCAAAAATCGAAGTTCTCTGATTGTGCTCTGGAGAAGGTGCTCCAAGATATCTAAATGGGTTCATCAATAAGCTAAATATGCGACGATTACGTCAAGTTACTGTAATTGTAAACGCTATCGCGCCATGTTTAACTATTACATTTGACTCCTGGATATATGTATATTGCCGATATGTGGTTTCAACAGGGCTCAGCATATCCTTCAATCGATTTATTGAAGATCTTGTGTGATGATCATGTTATTTCAAGAAATGAGCCAGTCGATTTCTTTGTGGCTACGTTATGTCATTGACTTATGCCTACAATGTTAGAAATGCTCAACGCCAACATTGAAAAAGAATTAAAGGCCTTTTTATAAGATACTTTGTTGGGCTCTTTTGGTCTTTTTGTTTTTGGAATGCAAATAAAAAACTTATTTCATTCTTTCCCAACGTTTCGTAAGTGTTCCTTATTTCTTCATGGGGGTCTTTATTCAATATTTTACATTAAATCACCTTAATTTTACTCCCATTCCTCCCTCCCATCTTTCCAACGACGACACTGACACAAAATTAAAAATAAATTAACAACAAGAATATGAAATAAATAATAGACATCAACAAGAAACACTATCAAATTAATCAGAATTGACACTTATATCACAGAATGTTCGCAGGTACTTTTTTGATTATAATCTTGCCTTTTTGTTAAAAAAAAGTGGAAAACCTTCTCATGAATTTTGTTAACATTGTAACTCAATCATATTTTCCAAAAAATCTGAATGTCACTAACACTGGTATGGCCCCTTAAATAAATTTATTTCTGACATGATAATAACATTCTTGCATAAAATTTAAACTGTGTTATACACACATTACTAAACTGACTTTACGTTAGTTTTAAGTGCATTCTTTAATTGTATCTAATGCTATCTGTAATATTTGAGGAAAATCTTAATCGAAATCCAAAATCTTGACTTAATTAATTAACTAAACAAGAATATTGCTTGCTCATAAAATACTTCATTGAATACATTTGAATAATAAATAACACAGCTACTTTTTGATAGGTTAGCTTTCCTAAAGTGGAAAAAACAGTTTAAACGAGTGTTGCTATTATTTTGGTCATAGATGTAAATTTAACCTAAAAGCCAGTTTTAAGTATTTAATAGATAACCCTTTAAAATTAAATCGAAATTCTTCAATGATTCAAATTAAAAGTATTAATTTTTTAACAATTTAAAAATTAGTTAAATACAAATTTATCAATATTCAGATAAGTTTTCTGTGTAAGAATAAATTTAGCAACACAAAAGAAAATTGTTTCTCCTTAAAACCGAAAGTGCTCAGCTCGAAAAAAGCTTGGCTATAGCTCAGGGTGCAGACGACAAAGAAAATGTGCTCGTCTTTAATGTGTATAAAGTGCAAAAAATCTCGCCCTATTATCACAAATAAATATCATAGCAGTGCCGAAACATATGAATTCGAATATCTTGGAAATGATTTATACAGGTCCGTTTATTCAAGAATTTCTTTAACATAAACTGAGATTAAACACTTGTTAAAATAGAAATAATTATTATGTATTTGCACATAAATAAAAATCAATTTTCAAAATCAGGTATGTATGTAAGTATTTGAGAAATTAAAACAAAAAACATTGACACCCTCCTTCAAATCAGTTGTAAAAACAATGATAACCAGTCTGGCCTTAAATTCCAGCGTTTCAATATATTCATGCATAAAGCCCACAAAAATTATTAACCTGCCTACATAAACACTCATAAGCAACATATTTTGTTTTGCACATAAGGAAATGCAGCTAATTGATTTGAAGGGATATTTTTTTTAAAGCACAAACAACTAACAATAAAAATGCAAGCCACTTTTAAGCAAGTAAATAGGTATTTCAATTAGAGCACTTGAATAGTATGTAAATTAAATTCAATACAATAAAAAGAAATCTATTTATATCTACCTTGTTGCAGCTGCTGTTGTTGTTTGCTTAACGATCTTCATGTGTGCAGGAATCGTTTGTGATTCACTCAACGAGTCCCGCCTCGAACTCTTGGCGGTGGAAGTCGCCGTATTGGGACTCTCCCGGCCGCTGCTCCTGTCATGTTGTGCTTTATCGGAGTTCTGTGTCTCCTGTGAACTATTTATGTCTCGAATTTCCTGAATCGATGGAAGACTCTCGAATTCACCGCCATGATTTGCATTTCCATTGCCCGATGTAAAGTCGTTGGAGAAAAGACGATCCACACTGTTGGCCATGACGTTCCTGTTCATTGATTTGATGCCTGTCAGATGGAAGCTGGCAAAGCTTGACCTTGACATTGCTGATTTTTCGATTGTGTCAGACAGCTTGGCTGCATTCATTCCAAAGGGTAGAGCTTCGAGATTGGAGACTAAAGATCTAGTCATAATATCGGCAGCACTGCGTGGCCGAGTGAAGGGCATCACCGAATGTGGAAATGTTTTGGGTTTGATCGGTGTCACTAGCATATGCTCTGTCCACGATGTCTCCAACGATGGTCTCTCCAAGCACTCAACGTTCACGTTCAACGTCTTTTGTTCGAATGGAACCGAGAATATTTCCGAGGGGATGCTTTGCAGCCAACTGAGCAACGACAAATCTGAATCCGAAAAACCCACTGATCCGTCGAGCAACTTCGAGAATATTAAATCTTGATTGAACGCCTCCGTAGAACCGGTCGCCTTCGCTTGGCAATAACTGACACATGATTCGTAGAGCACGCCTTTTATGATCAGCTGAATTAGTCGGTCGTTCTTGGCCCATGGTGCTACATTGAGCTTCGAATCGTGTGGTAGGAATTTCTCAACCAAGGGGAAAATCTCACGGAAGCATTGAACTCTGGCTTTGCTCGGATTCCAGTCTCTGAATTGAAGGTGGTCAGCCAAGCGTGGAAAGGTAAGAAGCAGACATAGATTAGAGTATTCCTCCTTGGTAGGGGCCAATTTTTCCAATTGCTCCAGCAGCTGGACCACTTCCTCGACAGCACCCTCCATTGAGTTGACCCCTTGACCGGCGGCCGTGTGCGAGCCACCTGCCTCTGATTTTATGCATAGCAATTCGATGTACTTGTGCCTGAGGATGGTGTAGCAGAATTTCTTTATGTTAAACTGTGACAGGGCCTCCAGGGGCTGAATGAACTCGACAACATCGTCCCATTGGCCGTCGAGTATGAGCTGTCGCAAAAACAACACATCATCGGAAAATTGGCCATTAATGACACCAGTCTCGCGTTCGAGTGAAAGCTGGCTTATGTGTAATTCACGGTTGTCTAGAAATTCGAGCGTTAGCCTAACCACGTCCTCTTCACGCAGCGCAAGTTTTGCCGATTGCATTATTTTTTGTCTCTTCTCTTTTTGTGTGTCGTTCTGTCGTTTTGTTGTTTAGCTTATAGCTCGTAGTCGTTCTCGTTGTCGTCGTCGTCAGCTTGAGCTTCAGCTTTCAGCAGCACTGAACTGAGTCTGTGGCCGTCTCCGTGTCCAATTCGATTCTGCTCTGCTGGTCTGAGGAAAAACGAAAAAACAAGCGAAATGTTTTTTTTTAGAGACCAATTCTTCTAACAGAAATAAAATTCTTTTCTATTTTCCCCCGATTGATTTTTCTCACTCACTCAATTTATATATTTTTTGTGTGTTCTCTTTTCTGTGTGAATTATTCGATTTGGAGATTTCTGGTTCTTCGATTCGAAGAAACTTTACGGTTTACGACGGATTGAAAAAAGAGAACAAATCAACGGATCCACCAAATCCACACTTCCACTTCCACTCGGCAGTCGACTCGACACTCGTTTACGTTTTCGTTTTGCTTGGATGATGAGATGAGAGACGATTTCACGCACGCAAAATTTTATAGCCAAAAGTTAATTAATTAAAAATTAATGTTATTCTTCTTCTCGAATCTCGACATCGCAATCGCACAAACAATGCACACGAATGGGAATGATGCATACTCAAGAAAAGCTCAAAGAAACCAGACGAAGTTATAGCACAAAGAGGAATTATGACAGACGTCGAACAGATGATTTTTGACAGCAAATCTCATCGAATGGATGTGTTTAGTGGGGTTCTGTGGGTTGTTATGCGAATGCGCTGGTTTAAATGGGTGCATTCAGGGAAGCTGTTTTGAGAGTGATCTGTGGAAAGTAGAATTCATAAACCAAGTTTTAATTTGCCTTATATCCGAAATTCAACAAAGAAGTTTAGAATGATTAAAATTTAATCTGCTACATTTAACAAAAGGGGAATTCGTAGCAATACAAATATTTGACTTTAATTTAACCATTTAATGCAATGTTTGCATTTCAACATATTACATTAAAACTATTACTATCTTTACAAGACCGTGCTGTTGCGATTAACACTACTTCTGATAGACAATTTGTAATCTGTCGATCCATTTGGATTTTCAGTGAATCAAAAATCGACGACCCAAGGCTTAGCCCTGCCGTGTATAGTAATCAACGAGCCAAGTAATTCTGTCTGTTTACACAATCTTATTTCGCAATCTAACCATCTCAGTCTATCTGGTACAATTATTTTATTTTTTCTGGGTCAGTTACCAACTTTTTTAATATGGCATCACCATTTTCGGGCAATGGAAACGGTTCCAATTGGCTCTGAGCCAATTAGCTTGGTCGTGTATGTGCAGCTCTATACAGAATTAGGTATGTTTGTTTCAATTAAACCATTCAGGCAAGTACTTTTAAGATTATTTAATCGTGTATAGTAAATTAACTGGATTATAACCATTTCACAGCAAAACCAAAACCAGGTTTTCGCCAAAATGTTTTCGAAAACCCGAAAATCGTTCACACCGAACATTTACACGTTTTCATTTGACATTTAAATTTCTCAACACCTACTGTAAAATTTTGTATTGATGATCAAATTTGTGAGTAAAAAGTTTTGTTCTTCTCAAATTATTTGCGAAAATAAAATTAATTCTAAATAATTCAAATTGATTTTAACGTAACACTAACTCGTCTAGAAAAAGAGTTTCAACTGAAGTTTTGGGGACGGGTGGAAAGGGCTCACGACATGAACCAACAAAAACTACAAGCTCGATTGGCTGCAGCTATTCACTTTCTTCACTTCAACCGGTCCGAACAATTAACTAAGGTGAAGCTAATTGTCTAGAAAATATATCATAGAATCAACAACAAACAAAACTGTTACAATAAAAATTCGTTTTATTTAAAACATTTTCTTCTTCTTTCTCAACAAATTCAATCTAAAATACTGAGCTTCCGTTGGCCAAATGTGCCTTCAAAATCGCCATAGATCATTGCCGTCTGAGCAACTTATAGGCGGGGTTGAGAAGATTCTGAAGGATTTCGTGTAGGTCCGTATGGACTATCTCTTTGGCTTCTTCCTTTGAGGACTCGCCTGGCTTGTCCAAAGCACTAAGCATCGCTGTCCATCAAGTGCGTGGCACCCTGTTGTGGTTTTAATCACTGGAAGAACGATTCCTACATTGTGGTTCCGGGTCTTTTATTCTCGAAGTTGGCAAATTTTTTTCTGTGGACACCCAGCTTCCTTTTTTCTCTTCCATATTCTGTAAATAAAAAACAAAAGCAATAATTCTTATTTTGTAGGGAAATTGTGTAAATAATATTACTTTCCACGACCAAATTTATTTCAAAATGAAATATTTGTTTTGACAGCAGCCATCAGCTGTTTTGCTTACATTAATTTGAGCGCTGAATGTTTCGAAAAGTTGTTTGTTCAGTTTAACTTTGAATTGCTAGTAGTTTTCGAGAGGTTTTATATAAAACTTGTGGTTTACAAAAACTTGTGGTTTACCAAAAATGTATGGGAAAACTCGAGTTTTCGATGTAGGTTTTCGGCGAAAACCGGGTTTTGGACTTGGTGTGAAAAGCCTATAACCATCTCAGTCTTTCTCATACAGTAATTAATGCCTCTTTTATTCCTTTTTATTTTTTCTGGGTCAGTTACCAACTTTTTTAATATGTGGTCACCATTTTCGGGCAGTTGAAACGGTTCCAATTGGCTCTGAGCCAATTGGTTTGGTCATGTCCAGCTCTATACATAATTAGGTATGTTTGTTTCAATGAAACCATTCAGGCTAGTACTTTTAAGATGATTTAACTACGTATAGTAACTTCACTGTATTAAGAGTGGATTAAGCTCTAAATCTAGAAAAAAAGAGTTTTAAGTGTAGATTAAAACTACAAAAAGAAGTTGTGTTGGGCGCAAAAATACTTAAAGCTTATTACTTAAAAATAGTAAAGCTTATTACGGGACACATTTTTTTTCATTATAAAGTTTTAAACTTAGTCATGAAGTGTGAAAAAAAAACGTAAATAGTCTCGAAGGGAAGTTTTGTAGCATGCAGTTCTTTTGAGTAAATTCTAGACCACTTTTTCCCACATTTCAAACAGAATCTCGGCCATTTGCAAGTGTAGTTTAAGGGTTATAAGAGTAAATATGTAGGTACATTCTTTTTCGCAACCCTTTTAATCATCGGCCTGGAAAACTGCACTTAAACGTTCAACTTTGGTAAATCGATAAATTCGGTGTATCATCAGTAAAATTTGGAGATGCTTACGATAAGGCAATGTAATTGTCTCTCTTTAAAATTTCCGCAATTGCATGTGCGCAGTCGGCCAGTAATCAAGACAATAATCATTTCATAGAAAAATAAAAACATTTCAAATAACAGCTGAGTTTGATAGGTGTCAAAGATGTAACCTTAAACTTGCGCATGGAATGAGTGCCACTGTATTCTGTACATTATATAAAAGCTTCATGCATTTTGTAGGCGATACAAGTGATTGCCAAAGACACCAATTGTTGAAAGTGAGTTGAGGTCATTGCATTAAATACGAATATTCCTTTTGGGAATCCTGATTCTGATTAGAATTTTGTAGGTGGTTAAAGGTCTGCCCTGCTTTCCTATATCTTATTGAAATATGTATCATTTCAACATTAGGTCCTTAAAGCCTAAAAACATGACCCCTCAAAAAGAGCCCAATTTGAACTCTCTGTAAATTGTAGTTGTTTATGTATAATTTAACATGGCTCTACAAAAAGTATCCCTAACTATCAAGTCACATCTACTTATGTCAAAATGACAGTTGATCATGCACTTTCATTCAAATGAAAGCTGAACTTTATTAATTTATTATAAGAAATATTTAAAATGAAAATCGTGATGGACGATATACGAGTAGCTTGCCTGAGAAGTCTTTTCTAGACAATAATCAGCCCTATCATGAATTCCATCGTAATCGGAAATTTTTACGAATTCCGAAAAACTGTATCATGAAATCCGTTCGTAGTGGAAAATCTCATACAATTTTGAATTACGAACGGATTTCATGATACAGTTTTTCTCGATTCGTACAAATTTCCGATTACGATGCAATTCATGATAGGGCTGAATGTTTTTGATAGATTTTGTACGATGAACTGAAGGTGAAGTAAAGTTCCAAGTATGAAATGTATGACACTTGAAAAAAAAAACTAACTAGTTGCCTTGGTCAAGATTTACTTTCAAGGAATGCAGTTGACTGCAAATTAAGTCTTTTATTTTGTCTGAACATGTCCGTTGTAAAAAATAAAAGTTCTGGAAAATAAGGGAATAGTCTAATGATCCGTATATAGAAATACCAAAATATAAAAGCATCAAAACTACAAATGGAATTTTCAGAATTTAAGTCTAATAAGTATAAAGTTAGAACTTCTTATCCCACCTATACAGTCAACAACAGATTATTTATTTGCAATGATCCCCTCTGAAGTTCAAATTACGAAAATGTAGCCCTCATATAATTTTGAAAGAAATTTGGTTGAAACCAAGAAACTCGAATTCACACGCGGTTCATTTAAACTATTAACAAAAACTTTACATTTCTAGACAATTAATAACACATTCTCTCAAAATTCGAGACATTATGCAATCAAAAAATCAAACATAGTTTTTCTTTCGTCAGCAATAGCGTTTACCTTTACATTTAATACACTTTTCATTTTTATTTTATCATTCTTCTCTATACAAAAACTTAAACAAGACATGTAACTATTATTTTTTTGTTTGTAAAAAATAAAAATCATAATTTTTATTTTATTTATAAAACTAGACTTAAAAAAAAGACGTTAGTTAAAACTTAAAAAAAGAAAATACATTTATTTTTATACAGAGTGTCATGTGGTATTGTGTGATTATTTATTGTATTTTATTTTATTATATTATTATTATTATTAATACACTTATCCATAAATAATTTAATATATATTTTTTATTTATCAAATACATTTAGGCCATGTAAAGTGTGTGTACTTTTTTGTTTTTTTTAATATAAATTTTATTTATTTTAATTCCGTACAAAAGAAAAAAATACAAAATATTAGAAATGTTACATTTCTCTAATTAATTAAATTATAATTATTTTCAAATAATTTGTTTATAATATATATTTACATAAATATTCTCTTATAAAATAAAGAAAATAATATATTTGTGTTTTTTTTTGTTTGTTTGAATGTGATATTAAAGGCAATTTACAAAATATTGCTATGAAAAATAACAAAAAAAACAAAAGAAAAATTGGTGATGGTAATTGTAACACAGTGAATGAAGAGGAATAACAACAACAAAATGTGATATGATTTTTCTATAATATTTATGTCGCAATCAGTCACTCAGTTCCATGTTTTTTTTTATTAAATGTTTTAATTATTAAATTTGGTTGACCAGTGGTACCTTTGTATATCCACAAGTAAAATATTTTGGAGAGTTTTCTCTTTGATTCTGTTTTTTTTTGCTAACAAATAGATAGAAAGTGAGATGTTTGGCTTGGAGTTGCATTGCAGCCTAGAAATCTTAACGATGGCAATGTCAATAAATTACAATTTTATAGTTTCATGATTTTTAAAAAACAATGTTGCTACTATAAATCGCAATGGCGATTAGTAAGTTATTATTAAAAAAAAGTTATACTGAAGATTATCCACATAAAAGATTTTTCTTTTTCTTTACCTATCGAATACTTTAATTTCCATTTAATAAAACAAAAACTAATCTTTCTTCAAATAAATACGCTTGCAAGCCTTTACTCCAATATTTTTCGTGTTATGAATGGCATATTTCAATTATATTGGAAAAACAAAAAACAAGCTCACTTTCTTCAAATCAAACACGACAATCGTTGCAAGATCTAGAAATGCAATATTTGAATTATATTCAACTCTTATGACTCTTCATAGTCCGCAATGCGCATAACATTACTCGCCCTCCCAGAATCAGTTCCAACTATTTTGTTTTCTTAATTTTTTTCCGATCACTTCCATTAGTCTAGCTTATTCAAAAAACTCTTTCAATCTTTTCTTAAAGCTTTTACTTTTACTCTTTTTGAAAATGTTCGAGCCCTTCAAAATCGATTCCATATTCCGTGTCTTAACATTACTCTCACTTTTCTCCATTAACCTGGCATCGAATGTATTATAAAACTCTGTACTAGTATCACATACCACATCACCCAGTTCCGTTTTATATCGATTATTCACATAGCCCCGAAACATTGAAGTTTCCACAAACCATTCTAGGAATAGTTTTGCGTTTTGGGATTTGTGCGATTGGATGAATTGCTCCTTGTCAAAGTATGCAAGTCGATAGTTACCGAATAATTCAATGAAAAAACGAAGGAATGCCTCACTAATCAGCACTGAGGAGAGTTTCTTTTCTTTGTCTATAAGTTCGACCATGGCTAGGGAGACTTTGAGAGATTTTCTCAATGATGGCGGAATTATGGTGCCCTCGTCACCACAAGTCTGTATGATTCGCTTCGTGTCAAGATTCACAACAGCACCGTCCTCGATTTCAAAAGGGAGAGGATCCAGAATCCCGGCTAGCACAGGGAATGGGGCTTGGCAGATTTCCAGCAAATGCGATGGTACAATCGTCACAATCGTGTAAGGCCATTGAAACGGATACAGCATTGTCTGCAGGGCCAGTATTGCTTTAGATAGCAGAGAAATATTACAACTCTGGAGGATAACTTTGCGCTCAAGTAGCAGGTTCGAAAAGACATCAATTAGCAGCTCGGGACCAAGGCAAATAAGCAACTCACTTAATTCTGTATTTTCCAGACGTAAATCAGTCGGTCGCTGGATAAATATTTCATCATAGCGAGGATCCCTGATTAGACTGCGGCCAACCAAAGGATCAAATGGCTGTGTTGGGCCTGCACCTAAAGTTCTTCTGCTATCGTGCGAGAGTGTGGCCGACGAACCTTCTGACAAAGATTCTTGTTGCGTCACCATTAGCGACTCCCTTAGTCCCTTGGAATTGGGTCCCAAACTCATATGCTTCGTCGAGTAAAACATCACAGGTCTTGAGAAAAGTGGAATCTTTATGTGTAAGCACTTGCCAGCGGCTGGAATATCAGCTCTCTGTAGATTGCTGAATAGCACATTCATTTCAGTCTCTGTCTGCCCATGTCGGGACTCGACTTCCTTCAATAGTTTCTGGTAGAATCCCAGAGCTTTACATTCGCTTATAATACAATAACATAATGGAAGACATGTATCTGAATTCTCCGGCAAAACACGCCTACAATAGCCGTAAATCTTGTAGTTTTGGTCGTCGGTCAGAATCAGACAGTACTCTTGATTCTCCTTCCCCGTTCGCACAAGATCGATGTGAGGGAAGACCAACTGTTCAATATTATCGGGAATGGCTTCGTTTGGCGGGTATTTCGATTTCAAATACGCTGTGTTCGTGCTCATATTGTAACCAACCAGCATACAGACTTGAAATAGTTTTGGACTCTGTGACTCGGCTGCCTCTTTTTCTTTCTCAGCTGCGGCAGCTGCTGCTTCAGCGGCTTTTTTTGCAGCTTCTGTCGAATCTACCATATCATCGCCAGGTGGTTTTATAATTTGAGGACTGTCTGTAGACCGTTTGGGACGCATTTTTATGTTATTATTGTTGGTCGTCGTTGTCATTGTTCCTGGTGGTGTCTTATTTTCCTCGATGAGTTTATTGAAATGCTGAATTCGTTGACTAGTCGCCGCCGTTGGTAATGGTGGTATCATTGAAGGCTCGTCGTCATCGTCTTCACTACTGGAATCACTTGATTGGTCATCATCGTCGTCTTCGCCCTCTAATTTAAAAGAACTCAGCACTGGAGCCTTCAAAGTTCGATGCAAGGTTCCGTATTTCGATATCGATGAATAACTATCTGGAATTTCTGATATCCTTCGCACGTAATCCTTTCGTTTTTCGGTTAATGTTCGTGACAGCCTGACTGAAGATTTACCATCAGAGTCAGTACTGCGATTTCCCATTTTTTGTTTAGCCTTGATTTTATTTTGGAAAGCCGCATCGACAAGGATTGTTATCTAGAACACCAAATGAAATCAAACAAACAAAAATGACGTGTGAGTAATATTATGAGCATAAGGAACGAAAGCAAGCTCTAAAAATATCTAAATTACCTCATCGTAGGATTTTCCAAGGGATATATTCGTGCCGTCGGTAGTTGAACCTTCCGAATCTTCAATGCTGTCGTCGATAGCTGTGCACTATGAATGGAAAAATAAAAAAAGGTAATTTAATAAGTAGGTCGATTAGGTTAACATATATACAGATATCGTTTGGTAAATGGTTTATGTTCGGTTTAAGTTAATAGTATACAGTTTTAGGGGAGGACGACATCAATATTTGGTGTTGATGGTAGTAAATGGAAAATATCGATTGTAATTTTGTAGTTTTTCTGTGAAAGGCGGAAAGGACATTAAAAATTTGAATTTTTATATTTGTTTTCTTTTCGTTGACAGACTTTGTTTTAAATAAAATATAAATGCTATTGGGAGAACTTAAATCAAAAAAAGTAAATGATTGATGTGAGTAATGATGGTATTTCCTCTAAGTAGAAGTCTTGTTCGACGTTTGGTATGTCTAAGTCTTAAGTCTTTTCGCTAAAAGCTGTCGCCCAAATTAAAAATGTCATAGTCCCAAAACAATTTTATTAGATTTTAATTTTGTAAGATTTGGGCGATTTTACCGTGCCCTTGGGCGTTAAAACTTGTTTGGGTTTTATGACATTCCAAATAAAATGAACCACTCGGTCTTATTGCTCAATACAATTGCCTAAAAATGTCCGTATCGCTAAAAAAATTTTCAAAAGAAAATGCCACAAAGCCCAACATTAATTTTAAAGTATCATAAACCCCAAATTATTAACTGATTAGGGATTCTAACAAATTTTATAATAATTTTGGAATCACTAACTCGCTCAAGTACAGGCGGAGTCATAACACTCACTGGCAGCATAGAATTGGCGGTGAACTGAAGCGTAGGAACCGATGAAGAGGAAGAATTCGTCATGTTTTTTAGAAGTTACGAAACATTTTTACTGCCTTTGGGACATTGCAGTATTTTTGCCGTAATTTTTGGCCATGTAAAAATTTAGTCCGCCGAATATGGGCGATGCAGGCCTTCCTGGCTTGTTATAACTTTTTCCGGCTTGTTAGAACTTTTTCCGGAACGAAAACTTACCTCTTTGGCTTAATAACCTCTGCGTTTTCCTTGGGTCTGATAATTTTAACCCAGTTCGATATTTACTGATATAACACAATGGTCAGATGTGCCCAAAGGAGATAGAACACTAATAGTGTACTTATCAGGGTCAGAGGTAAGAAACAAGCCAAGCGTGTTTTCTGCTCGACCTTCAACGTCCGATATTCGGGTGGGCTCGTTGACCAGCTGAGTTAGGTGGTTCAACTCATCGAAGATTTCTGCACACGCTCCATCGGGTGTTGTCTGACCTGAATGCCTTGCATAAGAAACAATAAAAATGCCCAAAATAAGTGTCACAAAGCCCAATCCCTATGTCATAAGACCCAAATTAAAAATTTTAGCCGTTCTGGGTTTTTGGAATTTTTTAAAAAACTTTTTAGGCTCAGTGATAAATTTTAGGATTTGGGCGTTATAGTTTTGAGTAAAAAGAACTAACGCCATGTCTATAATAAGATGTCCTGTAGAAAAAAATAGGAAGGAATTCAGTGCCTTAAAAATATCTGTTTAGTTATTTAATTTTATTTTTTGAAAAGCGTATAACTTGTTTAAAAATCTCCTTTCTTGGTTCATAACATAATTTTAAGTAAATAGTGTAGGGTCATTAATTGTTCGATTTCAAGCTGAATTTTTGTAATGCATTATAAAGTTTGGACTTACAGCACGCCCGAAATTGGATACAAAGGGTGAGCTGATGAGCATTTCTAGAAATACGGGTATTACGGTTGAATTGTTTGAGGGGAAAGAAATGAAATTGACTATTTCACTCGAGTATTGCTTATAAAAAAAGTCCATCCAAGAGATTCAAGTGAGTTATTGCGGAACATGACGAAAATATGAGAATTAATCTCGATTTTTGAACGAATAAGGGATTTATTAGTATTTTTCAGTGACAAGTTCAGTCCAACAGTTGATCACAACACAAAAGAGATGTTCTGTGATGCACATACCAAAAATTTGAAAACTGCTTATTTTCCTCGATGCAAGTACAGCACTAAGATTTTGAAGCAATCAATTCTACCTGATTCTTGATTAACAAAGCCCTCAAAATAAAAATTAAACAATCTTATCATACTTTGTTGTCCACATCTGAAGGACAAAGATGTGGCTCCGCTAAACATGGCCGCATGGAGAAGATTCGCAGCATTGTTTGATATAATTTGAACTGCTTATTCCAACATTTCAAGCGATATCTCGGCCATAACTTGACGAAAGTGGACGCATGCAAAGACAAAAGTGGAAACATAATAGCGGAACCGCAGTCAATGCTGAGGATATGGAAGGGTCACTTCTGCAGACTGTATAACAGCGACGACGAACCGAATTGCGGTGTCAGGCAGGATGATCCATTCAACATAGACGACGAAAGCCAACGATTCCGTCCTCCCGACTTAGACGAAGTAAAGATTGCCATATCTAAGCTGAAGTCTAACAAAGCCGCTGGAGCAGATGGCTTGAATGCCGAGTTCCTTAGATCAGCTGGAGATAAGTTGGTTAGGAGTATGCACCAACTTATATGTAAGATATGGTCGTAAGAAAACATGCCCGAAAGTGGAACCTCAGTATTGTTTTCCCGATCCTGAAAAAAGGAGACCCTTAATTGCACCAACTATACAGGAATAAGTCTACTTAACATCACCTATAAAATCTTCTATGCAGTAATATGTGAACGTCTAAGGCCCACCGTCAACAACCTGATCCTTAACAGTGTGGTTTTAGATCAGGAAAGTCAACTATCGATCAAATATTCACATTACGGCAGATCCTGGAAAAACCCAAGAACACCAAATCGACTACCACCATCTTTTCATCGATTTCAAGGCCGCATATCACAGCATCTACAGGCACGAGCTGTTTAAAGCCATATCTAGTTTTGGCATCCCTGCCAAACTCTTTCGTTTGTGAGTGAAGTTTTAAATAAATTAATGTTTCTTCTCAATTTGGCAGCATGTTTTTAGAAAATGGCAATTTGTTATGAGAAAACAGCAGGAAAGGTTATATTTATTCGTTTTATTGATTCAACAACTAGAGTGAAATTTAAAAGTAAGGTTAATCATCTTTACTTTGTAAATGATTGATCATCATTCATCAAATAAAACCGTAGATTTATAGAGTCTAGCGCAAGTCATAAATATTTTCGTGTATGAATCATTCGACTTTCAAACTAGAGTCTTCTAATATTATTCTAGATCTCTAGTAAAATAGATAAATAAATCATTAAGTTCGTAATTTTAATTATTATTGCACAATGACAAATATCGATCGCATCACTAATTTATCTTCTCTAATAGTTTTCTTTATAATATATCATTAAATGTTATTTATAATGTGACCTACTATTTTTACAGCTCAGTGAATATTTATATTTTAATATTTTTTTTTTGTTTTCAACTCACATAGCAACCGTTGATAAAGAAAGAATTAAAATATAATAATGGATAAGAGTACATGTTTTTAAATAATAACAAACTTGTTTATCATCCAAGGGAAAAAAATAAATAAAAACAAACAAATAAAATACAAACTTTTATATAAATACATAAATATATACGTAAATTATACAGATGAAGGGAAGTTAATTTCCAGTTTCAAATTTTAGCTTAATAAGCTTTTATTTAATCGTCACTGTCTTGTGAATTGGGGCGTTTGGTTGTGAATACCTTAAATCTCACTTACTTAAAGTATACACCAATTTAAAATTTTCAAAAATTAATATAAAAAAAAGAACAAAATCTAAAGTTCCGACCAGACTTGATTTGATATCATAGGAATAGATACGTCGATGAAAAAAGGCATATCTATTTTCAAAGAAGAAACAATCAAATTATACTTTTTCCTAGGTTTTTGATGGTCTTAGTTCAAAGACTTACAAACTAATCTATAACGTCAGGTTTTTGAGATATAACTTCTTAAGTCGTGAAAAACCTCATATTAGGTAATAGAATTCGTGGTGATTATTTTAATCCCCTTATTTAATATTTAGTTTTTTTTTATAATAAACACACACTCAAGGGGATATTACTACCCTTATTATGCAGAGGCACGGTGTGAGCACTAGGAAGAGGAGAGAGGGTTTAAAAGGAGATATCGGTGCACATTGGTTTTAAATTCCTGAATATTGCAATGACTTCACATTCGCGTATTACGGCTAAAGAACGAACCTCTGTATTTGGCAGTACAACCGAAGTTGGGCTCGAGGGTAAGTATATTAAGTATATTTGGAATCTTATCTACTTTTCAAATCTCCTTAGCTGTTAGTCTTCAACTACCCGCTGAAGCATTTAAGTTTTAACAGAAAAACACATGGTTTCAAAGTAAAAGAAAGGTTAAAAGAATTTTAAATAAATGTATGTATTGGAAACAAAATATTGGAATAATATTGGAAGCGGGTATTTTTAAAACTGAGCATTTAATACAAATAAATCAATCATAAATTCGGAATCAGAATTAAAAATCAACTCTAAAACGTTCCCATTATCAAAGAAGACTCTTTTCGAAGTCACTACAGCTCAAAGTTGTATTTCGCGCTGCGTGCATCTTTAAATAAAATCAATTTATTGAATTGACAAAGAAAAACGCATGACCACCCGCTTCACTCTGGAGAGCTTGAGGATCCAGCAGAAAATTGATAAGACGATGAACCATCAGGAAGACGTCGACAACATTAGTGCTTTGTATAGTGTTGTTGTATTAGTGTTTTTTTTTTTTTAAAGCTGGAAACAACAGGCGAAACGTAGGGTAAAACCAAGATGGATTAGTTTTAGTTTATTATTAGTCGCATCCAACTGATTGATCATCAAAGCCTAAGAAATAAAAAAATTCTCTAAAACGTATTTTTCAAGACCTTTAAAGCACAAGGTTCATTTATAGTCAAATGAAGGTTCATAATTCATTTCAAAAGTAATGACAATTTTCAAAAACTAAGTGGAACACTAAATTGTTTTGAACTTTATTTAGAAGATAATGAAATTGGATATTTTTAAAATCCTCACACAATTTCAGAACACCGTACTTATTACGTTGTCTACGTTTTAAAATACAGGGTCCGGCAAACCTCCCGTATTTTTAGACGTTTATATTAAAGCTATTTATAGATAAAATGGTATTCCGGGTATAGATAAATTGAGGATCATAATGGCGTGGCACGGTGAGGAGCGCGCATTTGTCGTAGAGGAATATTAACTTCCCATAGGAAGTTATTGTAATGGGTCCGATTTGTCAAATTGAAAATTTTGACATTTCTCGACGTTTCAAGGTCTCTAGAGTCGAAATAAAAGATTTTTAGAGAGATGTCTGTGCGTGCGTGTGTACGTACGTTCGTACGTCCGTACGTCCGTACGTTCGCGACGTTTTTTTCGTCGTCCATAGCTCAAGAACCAGAAGAGATATCGACTTCAAATAAATTTTGTTATACAGATAATAAGGCAGAAAGATGCAGAAAGGGCTCTCAAGAAAATTGCGTGGGTGGTTTTTTTACCATAGCAGTTTGAAAAAAAGGTGAAAATTTTGGTTAACCCTAAATATCTTACGAACCAAAAACGCTAGAGACTTGAATTAAATTTTATATAATATATTGTAACGTGATACCAAACAAGTATATTTTTTGAAAAAAATTAATATAACGGTTTTTTTTATAAATCAATAAAACTGAAAAAAAAAATTTGTCACCTCCAAAATTGTACGACTGAAATATGATTTCATCTCCAAAACAATTTTGTGCAAAGAATAATAATGTTTTTGATATCTGATAAAATTTTGAGAAAAATCTAATTGACAGTTTTTTTATAAAAAATAAAAATCTAAAAAAAAACATTACTCAAAGTTGGTAAAAATTGAATATCTATTCAAATATCTTTTCAAAAACTTAAAGTTTAGGATTCAAACTTATTTTATCTTATGAGGAATATTGTTTTCAACATTTTGAAAAATTTTGAGAAAAATCGAATTGACAATTTTCTTACAAAAAATAAAAACCTAAAAAAAGAATGTATAAAAGTTGGTAAAAATTGATTTTCGACTCAAATATTTTTCCAAAAATTGTAGATATTGGCTTTTAACAACTTTTATCTTTCAACAAATATTTTTGTCAACATTCAATAAAATTTTGAAAAAAATCGAATTGACAGTTTTCGTGCAAAAAATTAAAAACCTAATAAAAATTTACCAAAAGTTGGTGAAAATTGATTTTTGACTCAAATATCTTTTCAAAAACTTGAAATATTTTCTTCAAACTAATTTTATCTTATAAGAAATATTGTTTTTAATATTCGATAAAATTTTGAAAAAAATCGAATTGACAGTTTTTTTTACAAAAAATAAAACTCTAAAAAAAACAATTCTAATACTTGGTAAAAATTTACTTTCAATTTAAATAGGTTTTCAAAAATTATAAATATTGGCTTCAAACTTATTTTATTTCACAGAAAATATTGTTTTCGATATTCAGTAATTTGTATATAAAAATCCAACAGTCCGTTTTTTCATTAAAAAAATCTACAAAAAATAGTACGCAAATTTGGTAAAAATTGGTACGAGTACATATAGACAAACTTAGAAGCAAGACAAATCGACAGACGGGATGGGAAGTTATCAGTGTGGGTCGCATCCCAGCCTCTTTTATCCGTTATGGTGTCTCTGCGATTACTACTCAGCGATCATTTCACATTCGATTTCAACTTGGACGACATGATCCTGTTCCGGATAGAAAAACAATTCAAGTTTGGTTATCAAACTTTAGAGCAACGGATTCTGCGCTAAATAGAAAATCGTCTGGCCGACCTTTAATCGCAAAAACGCCGGATAATGGGGTACGTGTAAGTGCGTCTATCCAGCAATCTCCGAGGCGTTCAGCACTTAAACATGCAGCTGCCCTTGAATTGTCTGATAGAATTGTAAGACGAATTTTGCACACACATCTTCATATGCATCCCTACGAAATGATGATGAGAGATATTTTGAAACTTGCAGAGCTGTTTGTGAAGACATTCTTCAAAACATTCCCGTTGGTGCTGTTTTAATTTCGCCTGACAAGGCCCATTTCCATTCATCGGGTACTTTAAATAAACAAAATTTCCGATACTAGGCAACAGAAAACCCTCAAGAAATTCATCAACGACCACTTCACAGCCCTTACGTGACAGTTTGGTGTGCTGTTGCTGAACTTGGTGTGTTAGGTACGTATTTTTTCGAAGAAAATGGGCAAAAAGTTACAGTTAATGCGGATCGCTACTGTCACATGATTGAGACCTTCCTCCAACCAAACCTAAATCAGTTTACTAGGAACCACAAAGAAGTCTAGTTCCAACAAGATGGAGCCACAGCACACACTTTACGGCGGCGTTCACTAACCATTTTGAGAGAGATGTTTTTAAGGCATTTTCTTTCTTTACGAGGAGACATTACCTGGCTACCAAGGTCCGGCGATTTATCACTTTGTGATTTTTTTCTTTGGGGACATTTAAAGGAACATGTTTACACTCATCGCCCAAAATCTTTGGAAACACAAAATCTTTGGAAACACTCAGGAAGTGGCAGCCATTACACTACAAATGACTAGACGAGCAATGGAAAACTTCCGGGAAAGGCTTCGTAAATGTATTAATAATAGAGAACAATATTTAACGGATATAATGTTTAAAACTAAGTTATTATTTTATTTAAGTTAAAATGGCATAGTATTTAATTTAAAACATTCAATGAAATTTGTCTCTTAAATTGTTTATTTATTTGTCATTGCCTTTTAAAATATGGGAGATCTTTTTGCCGGACCCATTATGTTCATTTCGAAAACCTGTGTCATAGAGATTTTATAAGGTGTGATTTCAGACAAGTACTGTTTGGTTTGATAGGTCAGGTACATTTTTTGACCAGTATTATAAAATTATCTAATATCGACTAAGCAGATTCTAGTAGGCTTTGAAAGTTAGACAAATTAACTGATGTTTTATAGTTTTAAAAGCAAGCTCATGCGACTCATTTGGACTTTTAAATATCGTAAATGAGTACTTTGCCAATATGTATTATGTTGTTTTGTTGTTATTCAAAACATGGTATTAAATAATCGTTCATTGTGTGGCTTATACTTAGTGCAATCTGCTGCAGGGTGTGTTTAGTGAACGTTTTTTTTTTTTCATTTTTTTGTTTTATTTTTCTCAAGCGTCAGACACTGAAATATTTATTAATAGCTTAATACTTGAAGTCGTCGAACTGTAATCACCATATAGTATATAATATATTATAAGAAAGAAAACAAAAATGCGCTATCATATTTCGTTTCATATGGCAATGGAAAAATAATAATAAGTTCTTGACAATTTACATTGATGTTGTGTTAAATTTTGTCCATTTGGGTATTTTTTTTTAATAATATAAAGATTTGTAAACAATTTGTTTCTGAATTTATATAAGTCTAACTGAGAACATGTGATTTTAAAGTCACGTTTTATTTGAATGACCTACGTGCCAATTAAACTTACTTAATTGCATAATTAAAAAAAGATATTTAATAATTTTTGGGATTCGTGAGAATAGTGTACAGCATATTGTACCCTTTCCTGTGTTCCACTGGAACTTAAATATTTAAGTTTTAATCAACGCGTCATAGACATTTTCTTTTTTGCTATTATTCCTCATTTTCGGGTCAAAATATTTTGTGTCTTTATTATTATTATATTTTTTTGTCTTTTTTAAGTTGTAGCAATATCATAGATTTTTTACATTAAAATAAATAAGGCAACGCAACGGCAACAGTCCGTTGAGAACTAGGGCGAAGTGGCTTACAACTCTCAATGGAGGGGATTAACAGTTTTAAGCCGAATCCGTACAACTGATTTGAAAAGACACTTTTCATGACAAGAAATACTTAAAGACGTTTTGTCAATTTTTCACAAAGAGGCAGGGTCCGTGGAAAAAAAACCTTTAAATAGCACAGACAGAGATTGAATCCAAGACCTCTGGCATGACAGTTCTACGTACTAACATTCATCCCCGGGTACATTATCTTATTAAAAATATAATAAAATGAACAAAATTATATATTTTCCATGTATTACTGCAAGAGCAAACAGTCCCCTTACCTATGGACCATAACGTCGTTCAAGTGACAATCTTGACTGGCTTCTCAGTAGCACATTCTGTTATTTCAATGTTTCATGACCATGTTGATGGTTTCGGGGTTTGCTCCCGGATTTTTTTTAATGATATTGGCCTAAGGTGTTTGAATCGTTTCTGGATTGTTGGCATAGTATCGATTCTTCACGATTCACCAACAAAAATCTATAAAGGACAATCCTTGTTCCAGGTCAGCCAATTTACATCGTCATTGCCAAGACGACTAATGACGATTTGGAAATATGTGATATGTATGAACCAAACACATGTCTTCAATTTCAAATTTCGAACATTAAGAATTTCCAAGCACCGTTTGGGCTGTAAACTCACTTTCAGTAAGTATTTTCCAATGTTTTTGAAGCTTTAAGCGACTCATTTCATTCTGCGGGTTCTGAATTTCTATTAAGATTTTCAGGTGAATTAAGAAGAAATCATTAGATGGCCCACCCTATACCATTTTTCAAGTGGTGTGAAAAACATATTGATTCTTTTCACTAGAAAATTACTTTAACGATTTTGATTTTGTTAACACTTATTTATATTCCTTTGGTAAATTGGGTGGGACAAAATTACAGAATTTTCAAAATATGTAGTACTTCGAAAGAAATTAGGAATTTTGTGTATTACATATTTAAATTTTAACAATACTTTTCGTCTAAGTTAAATGATGTTTTTTGCACAGCGCAAGCCCAAAAGTCTACCTTCATTTATGTTTAGAATTGTTAAACATAAAAAAAACTCGCGTGCATTATTGCACCAATTAAGGTTAAGCTGGCTCAAATAAGAATCCCTTAGTATAAAAGTGAAAGCTTTTAAATGAGTAGGTTTTAACTCAAAAAAAAAATCAAAACACGTAACTTTGTCACCTTACTTCCCACTCTCAAAAACTACCTGCACAACACATACTTTGTAATGTAAATTATAAACTTTTGCCATGTGAGCAAGGTTTCATTGAAAAATCCCGAATTAATTAAAATGCAATATGCAAAAATTTCGAACTGTTCTTTTATAATTTGAAAAGATTCATACATATGTACACATGCACATACATTTTGGTATACGTTGGGTTTTAAGAGGTTGGTGTTAAGTATTTAAAAAGAATGTTTGGTATATGTATGTTTTTAAAGGCAAATTGCAAAAAGACGACATTCTCATGAATTGATTGAGCACCAACTCTGATTTATTAATTTATTTGTATGCAAAAAGGATTATTTGAAATAAAACAAAATTAAGTAGGCACTTACATTTATTGGGATTTAAGGTTATCTAACTAAAAAATAAAAGTAAGAACCAAGCATATGTACATTTTTTCAATTCTATAACTAAGGTAGGTAGAAATGGCGATCTCAAAGCAACCTAGCCTGAGATCCAATTAGCGCTGTAATGCGCCGTTTTGATACCAAAAACTCGTTTGACCATTGATTGAAAGGGACAGATTTATAAAGAAGCTTCATAGCGATTATGTTAGAGCCATTTTGTCGCATTGAGAAAAAAGATTAGGTCTTTAATCTTTGTCTCAGATAGCTCACCAAGTTCGTGAAAGAATGCTTTTCCAAAGTATTTCATTCTAGTGTTAGCCAAAGCAGGACATTTGCAGAGGAAATGGATTATCGTTTCACTTTCTCTTTAATCACTACAACTACGGAAAAAGGTGTTGTAAGAGATACCCAACTTCTCTGCATTAACTCCTATAGGCCAATGTCCGGTACAAACCGCAACAATCCTGGCTATGTCTTGCCTTGGCCTGCATAGAAGATCGTTTGTACGGGTTTTATTATAGGTGGGCCATATCTTTCTAGATATAATGCAGTTGGGTAAATTGCTCCACCTTCGGTTTGATTCAGTTTGGTAGATAGAAAAGATTTTACCCTTCATAGCACCAAGAGGAATGTTAACCATTTCCGCAAGTGAGCTATGAAGAGCCGATCCTTGCCTGGCTAGCTCGTCAGCCCGTTCATTTCCCACGATACCACTATGGCCCGGAATCCAGATCAGGAAGACACCGAGGTTAATATTCAGGTTCGCAAGCTTACCGAGACATTGCTGGACCAATTTAGATGAGGATATGGTCGAGTTAATGGCTTTGCCAGCTGCCTGACTGTCTGTGAAGATAGCCGCATTTCGGTTTTGGTTTGGACTTTGTTTAAGTATCTTGCATGCCTCCCTTTTTGCCCGCAGTTCAGCCTGAAAAGCTAGCAAAGTCAGGAAGCCTAAAGAATTTAGCTACATTTAGTGACTCAGAAAAGATCCCAGAACCAACTCAGCACTCCATCTTTGAGCCGTCAGTAAAGATGGTTGTGCCGAAACATATCGACACGATGTCATCCTCCCAATCTTCTCTCGATGGGAAAATAACTTTAAAACCCTTACTAAGGCTCAAAGTAGGAGTGCAGCAGTCAGTGTCTACCGAGATAATATCTGGGGGAATCAATTTCGTTGTGTTGCTGTGACCATAAGGTTTTGACAACCAGCTGTTTGATTCCTTCAGCCTAACAGCGCAGGAAACTATGTATTTAATAAAAAGGTCGATTGGTAGAAGATCCAAAATAACGTTTAAGGCGTCCGTTGGGCAAGTACGCATGGCCCCTGTGGTGCCCACGCAAGATGTTCTCTGAACCTTCTTTAGCTTATCAATATTATAGGCTTTGCTAAGAGCAGGCCACCACACAATCGAACCATATGTTAAGATTGGACGTACTACGGCTGTGTACGTCCATAAAATCATCTTCGACTGAAGTCCCCACTTTTTGCCGAAAGTTTTGCTGCCGGCGTAGAAGACAACACAGGCCTTCTTAACCCGTACTTCAATATTTAGTTTCCAGGGAGTTATACTCGCTCCCAAATATTTTGCACTGGAAGACAATGACAGGATTTGACCGTTGAGTCGAGGTAGCGTGAAGGGCGGTACTTTAGTTTTGGTGGTAAAGAGCAAAAGTTCAGTTTTACTTTGGTTAACTCCTAGTCCACAACTCGTGGCCCAGGTGCTAACTTTCTTCAAAGCTGACTCCGTGATTTCACTAATCACAGAGGTGTACTTTCGTGACACCAATAGCACCAAATCACCGCATAGGCTACCGCCTTCACTCCACATCTCTCTAATTTAACGAGAATTGTATCCATGACCAGAAGCCATAGAAGAGGCGAAAGGACACCACCTTACATTTTCCAAACTATTAACTCAGCTAATGAATGATATTTATTGCAAATATTTTTTAGTGTCTTTGGAATGTAACTTTACAAAGTTTAGTGAAGTAATTTGAAGTATAGCGAAAGGATGATTTCCCTAAATAACGTTATTTGCTGTATTGATTATTATCAGCGCTTAAGTACTTGGAATTATTCAAAAACCATAACGTTACAAATAAACAAAAAAATCTTATTTTTATCTTCACTTTTTTCCTAAATTTTGATTCAATTTCTTTTTTTTTTATAAAATTATTTACCAAACAAATTTACATATAAAACGATATTTTATTTTATTTGCTTATTTACATTCGATTGGGTACATTTCTTTTGATATTATGCCAATATTCACATGACTTTACCATCAAATGAATGGTGGGATGATGACGCTTTTTGTGATAATGATAAAATACATATCGATATTTAAAAATCAATATTATAAAGATTTTTCTCAAAAATTGTTTATTTACATTTTTTATTTTATTTGCATGAAATTCTCTTCAAATAAATAAAAAGCTTTACAAAATATTTGGTTTGATTGTTCAGCTGATGTTATTGAATGATTATACTTTAAAAACTTCGTACAACATGGTGACACTTTGGTTTAAATGAACCTTAAAATTTTAGATGCATAAAATTGAAGATGAACAAATTTGCATTGTAGTCTTTACAACATGGTGAATTTGTTAACAAAATAAGATCCGAATATTCATCAGAGGGGCATTCCCATGGTTAAGAATGAATTAATAATTAACTATAAACAAATTCTCAGTTCACAGATGTTCAGTTGGACCTTGAAAATTCATTAAGTTTTACTTACAACCGATTGACAAAAATTTTCGGGGAATAAATCAGCTTAATAATTTCTTCTCAATCTACAATTGATCGCCTATGCGGGCGACATTGCTATAGCAGTTTCAGAAAAGCATCTAAACACTTCAAAAAAACTCTTACAAAATTCCTTAGACTGATTAATACTTTGTTCTGATCGGTGTGGACACATAAACCGATTAAGTCCAATTTTTGAGGAAATGCAAAATACCATTTGCCAACCCTTCCTATATTAAAGTAATCCAATTAAATTTCTCGGACGGAAAGAGTAAAAAAAACTACTATAGCTCTCTTTTCTTGCAAAAAAGCTATTGGTAAAATATGGGGCTTACAACCCAGAATCATGCACATCGGTAATTGGACCGATTTTAATTTACGGTGTAGCATTATGGTGGACTGCTTTAGAAAAAGCTATAAACCGTGACAAACTAAATAAAATCTAACGTTCAGTTTGCCTATGTATAAGCGGATCGCTTTGCACGACCCCATCTGGGGCACTGGGCACCTTACTCTACCTAACAGCTCTTGACATATTTACCAAACAAATATCTGCAAGCTTTGCTATTCGCCTCAAAGCTTTGTCGCAGTGGACTAACAACAACATTGGCCACTCCGTAATACTTAAGTATTGAGAATCAATTCCAAAGCACACAGACTACACCATCCCCCAACTGGAATTCGACAGAAATTTCCAGATTTCTATACCTCCCAGATTTTTTTTGGGAGGATAGAACATTCCCGGAACATGGGTCCATCCATTTTTATATAGATGGGTCAAAAACAAAAGAAGGGGTTGGTGGAGGTGTGTACTCTGAGCGACTGAAATTAAGTTTCTCATTTCGCCTTCCCAATCATTGTAGCGTGTTCTAGGCGGAACTTCTGGCGATTAAAGAAGTCTTGTCCTGGCTTATAGAAAACGTGATATCAACATCTGATATTCGTATTTTCTCAGATAGTCAGGCCGCTATCAAATCAAACTCTATAACAGTCCATACCTGTCGATCATCTCTAATCGAGATGGCGCAACAGTTTAATATTCATCTTTGCTGGGTGCCGGGCCATAGCGACATTCCAACAGTAAAGCAGATGAACTCGCCAGGAAAGGTACAGTGCAGCCCATCCTCCCACGTTTGGCGCATACTGGTATACCAATTGCTACTTGTAAACTGTTGCTTATGCAAGACGCCGTGAGGAGGGCAGGCACCAGGTGGAACAACATCTCCACGTGTCAAGCCACAAAAAACATCTGGCCAACACTGGATATAAAACGTTCAAGGTGCTTGCTCTCTCTAAGCAGATCGCATATAAGCTGGATAATAGGTGTCATAATCGGACACTGTCTAATAGGAAAGCACGCCACGCGACTAGGCGTATTCTCAAATGACTTTTGCAGAAAATGTATGAACAAGGAAGAGGAGGAAACAGTTCTGCTCTGGCTCGAAAACGCGAGAATTCTTCTTTAACAATCCAAATCATATCAACAAAATCAGGCTCTCACGTTTCGTAAGGGACTCAAGCTGGTTCCATTGAGCTTAGGAGGAAGCCTTAAGATTCATGTGGTATCACAATGGGCCATTAAACTGGCCTAAGTGTGTCCGTTTCCATCTTGGACAGCCACTTTAACCTAACGTAACACAACCTACAATTGAAAATAAAAAAAAGAGGCTGGGATGCGACCCACACTGATAACTTTCCATCCCGTTGTCGAAAATCAATTTTTACCAAATTTTATAAATTTTTTTTTAGGTTTTTATTTTTTGTAAAAAAAACTGTCAATTAGGTATTTCTCAAAATTTGTCCTAATGTTGAAAACAATATTTTTTATAAAATAAAATTAGTTAGAAGCTATTATCTCAAAGTTTTGAAAAGATATTTTAGTCGAAAATCATTTTTTACCAGTTTTTGTTAATTTTTTTTTTTTCGTTTTTTAATTTTTTGTAAAAAATCTATCAATTCGATTTTTTTTCAAACTTTAACTGAATATTGACAACAATATTTTTTGAAAGATAAAAGTAGATTAAAGCCAATATCTCAAACTTTTGAAAAGATATTTGAGTCGAAAATCAATTTTTACCAACTTTTATAAATTTTTTTTAGGTTTTTATTTTTTTGTAAAAAAACTGTCAATTCGATTTTTCTCAACATTTTTCAAAATATTGAAAACAATATTTCTTATAAGATAAATAAGCTTGAAGCCTAGATTTCAAGTTTTTGAAAAGAAATTTGAATCGATATTCAATTTTTACGAACTTTGAGTAATGTTTTTTTTAGATTTTTATTTTTTATAAAAAAACTGTCAATTCGATTTTTCTCAAAATTTTATCAGATGTCAAAAACATTATTTTTCGTTGCACAAAATTGTTTTGGAGATGAAATCATATTTCAGTCGTAAAATTTTGGAGGTGACAATTTTTTTTTTCAGTTTTTTTTTATTTATAAAAAAACCGTTATATTGATTTTTTTTCAAAAAATATACGTGTTTGGTATCGCGTTACAGTATATTATATAAAATTTAATTCAAGTCTCTAGCGTTTTTAGTTCGTAAGATATTTGGGGTTAACCAAAATTTTCACCTTTTTTTCAAACTTCTATGGTAAAAAAACCACCCACGCAATTTTCTTGAGAGCCCTTTCTGCATCTTTCTGCCTTATTATCTGTATAACAAAAATTTATTTGAAGTCGATATCTCTTCTGGTTCTTGAGATATGGACGACGAAAAAAACGTCGCAAACGTACGGACGTACAAACGTACGTACACACGCACGCACAGACATCTTTCTAAAAATCTTTTATTTCGACTCTAGGGACCTTGAAACGTCGAGAAATGTCAAAATTTTCAATTTGACAAATCGGACCCATTACAATAACTTCCTATGGGAAGTTAAAAATAATATAGAATGAGTGGCTAATAAAAAATTTTATCTTAAGAATGAAAATATAGTATAGACACCGATAACTTTTCCATCTCCATCTCAAAAAAATCTTGACAAAAAGTCAGTAGCAATCTCTGTAAAATGCAATTAAGCGCTATATGCTTGGAAAAATTTATTTCCAAAGTTAGTTCTGTGTAGCCAAAACAGTGAGCAAGAAGTGAAGAACTCACCGTTTTGTGAGGCTCAATTCACCCAAAATAAACCTGCCATCGATTTCAACAGCTCACTATTTCATGAACTTTAGTCTGAAGGGAATCCTGCACAAAGATCTCGAATTATTTGTTTTCAAGATCTTATTGATTCAGCAGTTGAAAGCGGATGACCATGAGCTTTTTTATCGATTCGCAGTTTGAATGGGACAACATTTAAAGCTTATTTCCAAAGTGAGTGCTGTGAAGCCCAAATATGGCGTTTTTTTTAAAGAAGTGAAGAGCGCACTGGTTTATGAGATTAAATTCACTCAATATGAACTTGCCATCGATTTCAACAGCTCACTATTTCACGAACTTTAGTCTGAAGGAAATCCTGCACAAAGATCTCCAATTATTTGTTTTTATGATCTTATTGATTCAGCAGTTGAAAACGGTTATCGCTTCGCAGTTTGTCCCTTAGAGCAGTTTGAATGGGACAAAAAATTTTAATCCACAAATTTACTTTTCTAATGAGGAGCATTTTAATTTCAGCAGCTACGTTAACGAACGGAATTGACATTTAAGAGCTTAGAAAGCCAGTACGTTTAAGTCGAAAAACAAATGCATCTACAGGGAAAACAAGTTTGTTGCGGATTATAGAGTGGTAACATGATTGAACCATTTTTATTCGAAATTGCGACTAGACTCATTTGACAGGTTCAGGCAACATCAGGGACTTCATTTGCATTCAACTGCATTCACTGAATGTACATACATTTTGACCAAGGCGACTTGTTAGTTTTTCAAGTGTCATACATTTCAGAACTTTACTTCACTAAAATTTCCCTTCATTTCACCGTGCAAAAACCACCAAAACATTATAATTTACAAAAAACTTCTGAGGTAAGCTACAAGTCGATCGTGACTTGGACATCTGGCCAATCAGATACTAGAAACTTGCTTTACTTTCAAATCACTTATGTCGTCTGAACCTGCTCAATGTTCCTCTTAATCGTTATTTTTGTATTGTTGCTTGATTTCAAGGCACGGATTCTGATGACATTTGTTTCATACAGGATGGCACCTCATGTCACACAATTCATGAATCTTATTATTAATCGTCTTGACGATATCAATTGGCTGCGATTTGAATTCCTTCGATGTTTGATTCAAGCAGTTAAGACCAACATCAAAAAATTAGACAGCTACAACCTTCAACAAGGTTTTTGAAATTTGCAGTGACAGACGACGATGTTGTGTTCCATAATAAATCGGAATGTTTGTCTTTCTAACAAAGCTAAATACAAACAAAAAACTTGAATTTGGAGCACCCTTCTTTCTTATAAGCTGGTCTTATTACTCTGGCGTTAACTGTAGAACAAAATGTACATACATATATGCACAATAATTTTAAGGAATGCATTTGATTTGCTATTGATAAATTTAATGATTGCAGTCTTATTTGTTTGGCATTATCGATTAATGCTCTTTCGTTTATCGGAATGTAAATTAGATCACAGAGGCAAAGCAATTCATTTCGTTATTTTTTATTAGATATGTAGTTAGGTAAAATGAATTTCCACTGAACTGAGAGCTTGTCTGCGTCTTTTAATTGAAAGCGTATTTTTTCAAGAATTTCGATAGCGTCACGCTTGTAATTATAATTAAATTAATCATTGTAGGTATATCAGTCTGAATTAAGCAGAGCAGTCAGCTAAGTCAATTCGGTTTCATCATTGTATTTCATTAGAATTAAGTTGGGAGCTTATTTATTTAGTGCCAAATAAAATAAGACAAAATATACAATGCATTTCTTGAGTGACTTTAATCTCCTTATTGTATCAAAGCTATGGATTTTGTTTTTAAATATGACCATCATTCATTAAACTTTCGCTGCATCAACTAAAAAAGAAAAACAATAAACGTTAAAGAAAAAATGCAATAAACTTTCTTTAAATTTATCTCAAGTTATATACAAAAAGTGTTCAACCGCAAGAAACGCAATTCGAAAATAAAATTACAACAACAAAAAAATTAATAAAGGTACATAATCACGAAATATATTACTAATACAACAATGTCCCAAAAGTAGATCAAATAAACAATAATATGTCGATAATGCTAATTATGATAAGACCTATTAAAAGTAGGTGGATTTTGAAAATGTTATTAATTATTATATTTAATCAATGAACGATGAAGATTATGTCCTCATTTTCATTGGTTTTTTGAAACCCAAGAGTTAGAAGCTTATGTTTAGAAAATCAATCCTTTTAAAATTTAATTTATCCATTAAAATATTTATCAAAGTCAATGAAATGGCAATCAACCCTTTTACAAACGACGACACTCTAAAGTTGTAAACAATTGTAGCTATTGTCTTTGTAACTTTAAACAATAACAACAACAAAAACAAGATTGAAAATAATAAAACCCCTATAGTATGATAAGATTGTTGTTGTTTTTTTATCATCAAAAGGCTTTCAGATGTTTTCTTGGAATTAGAATTTCCAAGACCATCTCATCCATAAATTTATATGCACTCACTGAACATTCTTGACATTAACACTGGGTCTTTGATAAAACTTAAAAAAATAAGAAAGCAAAGAAAAAAACAACAATTAAAAGAAAAAATATGGAACACATTTTTTCCGTTCACTATTTTTTGTTTGTTTTTTATTTTTTAATTTGTTATTCATCATTATTAATTTTTTTTTTAAACAAACAAGTAGCGATGATTCAGTCTAGATTGCGTGATGAAGTCTGTGAACTGCAATTGTTCCGGACTATGAACGGCGGCGTTGAGCGGGAACGATATGGCGCACAGTGGCGACGAATTATTCTTTGTCACATTTGGAATTAATTATTGATTTATGAATTCATTGTTGTGATTAAATAAAATAACTTGGATTAACTTTCAGCTTGTATTAGAGAGTATATGTATTTTTATACAGCTTCAATCAAATCATAACTACTTTTGACGTATGTAGGTACCTATGTACATAAGATATAAGTTCAGTTTGAAGATTTTGCAAGAGAGAATTTTTCATAAGTTTATAATTTTAATAGTTATGTTTCAATTTTTTAGAAGAGACGACAAGTTTCCAAAAATATTATATTGTAGCAAGTCTTAAGATCTTTTTATATTGTGAAAGAGTTAAGGAATACTTTAAAAATAAATAAGGTCATTTCATGGATTTTTACTGCTCTAAAATATATATCCTCAGTTTTTTTTCAACAAAAATCTGAAAAAGTAAGTAGACAAGCTTCATCACAGTGGTTCAAAAATGACATTGGCCACTCAAGTATTTTTAACTCTTTTTAACGATGTAGACTACAACACGACCTCATCCATAATTTAAAAACAACTTTCACGTGTCTATGCCTACCTCTGCTCTGCCACTGTATCATGTTCAAGCAGAAATCCTACTCATAAAGAAGTATTATCTTGCCTCAAAGAAAACGAGCTATCGACTACCGATACTCATTTTCTCGGACAGTCAAGCTCCCACAGAATGCTTGGGCTTTTTCTGCTCCAAATTTACAAATCGTCCTAAATAATTATCGCTCGTCTCTAGGGGAGTTAGCAAAACCGTTCAATTTTAACTTTATTAGGTGCGGTCATGGAGATAAGTTGGTTAGGAGCATGCACCAACTTATCTGTAAGATATGGTCGGAAGAATGGAACCTCTAAACTGCAACCAACTATAAAGGAATCAGTCTACTTAACATCGCCTGCAAAATCTTCTTCGCCGTAATATGTGAATATCTAAAGCCCATCGTCAATAACTTGATAGGTCCTTATGAGTGTGGTTTTAGACCAGGAAAGTCCACAGTCGAACTAATATTCACATTACGGCAGATCCTGGAAAAACCCAAGAACACCAAATCGACACCCACCAGCTTTTCATCGATTTCAAGGCCGCATATGACAGCATCTACAGGGACGAGCTGTATAGAGCCATGTCTAGTTTTGGCATCCCTACCAAACTCGCCCGTTTGTGCAGGATGACCATGGAGAATTCACGCTGCTCCATAAAGGTTGGAAACAACTTAACAGAACCTTCCGATGTCAAAAAAGGTTTTAGACAAGGTGATGCGCTATCACTCGATTTTTTTTTTTTAACATCGTGGTTGAAAGAATAGTGCAGAGCTCACACGTCAACACTAGAAGCACTATCTTTCAAAAGTCTGTCCAATTACTAGCATATGCTGATGACATTGACATAATCGGAAGAACTCAGCGTGATGTCTTTGGGGCTTTAGTGAGTATTGAGGCAAAAGCGGTAAAAATGGGTTTAAAGGTTAATGAGGGCAAAACAAAGTTCATGCTGTCTTCAAGAAAGGACATACAACACCGACGTCTTGGTCAAAACGTCACCATCGACGGACGTAACTTTGAGGTAGTCAAGGACTTCGTCAAGGTCAAGGACTTCGTCAACTACTCTCTCGAAGGACCAAAGTTTCGCAATATAAGAACCTTATCATCCCCTCCCTGGTATACGGTGCAGAAGTATGGACTATGACAAAAGCGGATGAAAGCACCCTGGGTCGGTTAGAGAGAAAAGTTCTTTGTGTGATCTAGTCCCATCGAATGGGAGTGTAGGAGAAGATGGAACGACGAACTGTACGGGCTGCACAGCAACTTAGCCAGATGGTTAAAAGTCCAACGACTAAGATGGCAATGCTCCGGCCCGGAAAGTCTTCGAATCCACACCCACAGGACAGCGCAGTAGAGGAAGACAGCGGATCAGGTGGCGCGCACAAGTGAAAAGTGACCTCACCCAACTTGGAGCGCGAAACTGGAGACATCTAGCTAGGGACCGAGCTAGATGGAGAAGTTTGTTGGGTGAGGCCCTAGTTTACACAGGACTGTAGCGCCACCTTAAGTAAGTAAGTAAGGTGTCGGTCATAGAAAACTGTAGATCTGACGCACTGCAATGGAACTACTTTATCTTTAAAACCTGAGTCGAATATCAGAATACCCTTAGTTACATGTAAACTCATGCTCAAACTCTCTTGGTGGTTTACACATAAATGTCGTAACTTGTAGGCACGCTTTTTGCACTAAACACCCCTGCAAATGATTTTTACAGAAGCTGCATGAATGAAGATAAGGAGAAAACAGTTCTTTACCTTCTGTGTTTATATCTTGCCCGAACTCTACTTAGGAGACTTCTTATGCAGTATCCCCCATAATCTGATAAATTTCGACAATTATTGTCTCTATTGAGTCTATAAGCTCCAAATGGTTTAACTAGTGCGAATGACTCTCAGATTCGTGTGGTATACCAACGGACAACTACTAGTCTCAGTGTGTGCCACTTTAATCTTACATGATCTGAGTAGCAACAAAATTGCTTTTTTGACCTACCTTATTTAAGTCTGGCTGAACCGATTTACTTCAAATTTTGGGTCTTTGATATTCATGAGTCAATGATCTCAAGGCGAACTTTTGTAAAATCGAATCAGTTCTAAAACTTAAATTGGTGAACTTATACGTTCAAATAGAGGATCATTTTTTAACCAAACTTTTACGCCACTTGCGAAATTAGTGAAATCAAAGTTGTTGCATATCAGTTGAATGTTTGATGTGCCATTCATAATGAGAGAGTTGGCAATTTCTTCAAGATTTGAACTCTTTCGATATTTTGCATACATAAACCATTGCCTTAACCTATCTTCACAACTTAGACACATTATAGCCTTGAACTACAAGAGTGAATTAGTGATGAAGATAAGATTAAGTCGTGCATTTGTTCATCACCGTTCCACTAATATGGTATTCCAAAGCCAGTACTTTCGACTTCTCTATCAGCATTTCAGTGTTAATTTTCATCTCGATTTTTGTATTAGCACGAATCAAGCAAAAATTAAGAACCTGATGATGAACAAAATTAACGGTTAAAGGTGTGAAAATTCCATTATTTAAATTCTCAACCACCTGTTTAATTGAATATTTTTCTTTTTGATTTACAGACAAAAAAACCCAAGTTTAATTTCCAAATAAGTTCAGACCAGATAAAATTCGAACGTGTCCACGTGCAAATGTTCAGCTGACCTACATTGAACTTGCTTTAACTGAAATAAAAGTAAATATGTAAAATAAATTATTACGATTTATCAGCGAACTGTGCTTTTGCGCAATAAACTTTAAATTTTATTTTGTTAGTATTCATATTTCGTCTGTAACTAGTTTATATCTTTTATCGACATTTACCTGACTCTGATTTACAATCCACAGTGGATTTTATTGGTGTTTTTCTGCTTCTTTTTTTGTCTGTTAAATCAGTTTCTTGTTGAGTTTTATTTGTATCTCGACGTGGTGCATGCATTTGCACAACTTCTTCAACTTCAAGACTCTTGATTCCCTCTGCGTGACAATTATTATTGAAAACTGATAGCCAGCACAGCCACCAACTATAAAGCTGGGGTAAGTGGCGCATAAAACCGGATAGTTTGAGTTTTGATTGGTAAGAGGTTTGAAAATACAAAAACACAAAATAAACCACAACTTAACTCAAGTCAAGTTATTTTGTTTCTTTTTCTTATTTTTTGCAAAATTGAATCTATGTTCATTAGACTGATTCAAAAAAGACTTAAAAAATCTACAAAAAAGCAATAGCTGCCATTGAAAAAGCTTCTCTACAATTTGTATGGAAAATAGATGAGGAGTGACCTGAAGGTACACATCAATCTAAAGAGCGAAAATTTAGACAGGATTATTATTTCACCAAGTTTTACACTAAAAATCGTAGTTTTGCATTGAAAGTCAAAGACATTTAGTTTTTTTTTTAATCAGTCTAATGTATACTATGTAGACTTATTTCTTCTTTTGTTTGTAATAATTTGCAGTCCATAGGTTGTTTTCTTTTCTTTTTGTATTATTTTTATGTTTTTTTTTTTTTTTTAATTTTTGTTGGCTATGTTACGCATCATGTTTCTTTGAGCCCGGTTTCAGGTTGATGATTCATGAATCATCGTCATATCGGCCTATGATAAACCATTGAATGACGTTATGCTAGGTTAAGAATTAAACTGCGTACTACCTACTTCGAGACTAAGAATGAAAGAAAAATCCATAATTTTATGAAAAGAAAGAAATATGCAAGAAAAAGCAATTAGTTTTCTTAGAAGACAGTAATTTCTGGCTTCCTGGCTTTTTGTTTTTTTATTCAACACGATACCTAACTTTAGAGATAAGTTAGTTAAATTTCTATATTTAATACAATTATCAACTAAAGTTGAATCGGTGATAATTTTGATCTTTCGGAATTGTAAAGAATATTTATATTCTTTTAAGCCCTAAAAAAACAGTAAAACAATATGTAAAAATGTTTACACATTAAAAATAAAAAACTTAAAGGTAAACCTTACATTATTAAAAAATCTAACATTTTAAGCAATTCTAATCAAGATTGAGATAGATTATTATGATTACTTCACCTTTATTCCATTGGTTAAATAAAGTATGAAATAAGAGCTAAACCATCCTTAAAAATGTTTTATTAATAAAAAACAAAATCTTCGTAGAATAGTATAAGTTACGTTTATCGAGAATTCCTTGTTTAGAAGCGTGCAACTTAAAATTGTTGTTTCAAATTGTTGCTGATTGTCAATAATTATAAAAATTTTAAAATTAAATACATTTAGTAATCCTTACTTTTGTGTATTTTCAGTTTACTTAGTAGGTAAGTCGCTATTCTGATCAATTTAGTTATCTCGCCACACTTATAGGCTTTTCACACCAAGTCCAAAACCCGGTTTTCGCGAAATTATCGGTTTTCACCAAAAAACCTACATCGAAAACTCAAGTTTTCCCATACATTTTTGGTAAACCACAAGTTTTCGTAAACCACAAGTTTTATATAAAACCTCTCGAAAACTAGTAGCAATTCAAAGTTGAACTAAACAAACAAACCTTCTTTCCAAACATTCAGCGCTCAAATTAATGTAAAAAAACAGCTGATGGCTGCTGTCAAAACAAATTTTTCATTTTGAAATAAATTTGGTCATGGTAACTAAGTAATATTATTTATACAAATATCTTACAAAATAAGAATTATTGCTTTTTGTTTTTTATTTACAGAATATGGAAGAGAAAAAAAAAAAAAAAACAAGGAAACTTTGGGGGAGCTGAAAAAATTGCGGTAAAATTTGCCAACGTCGAGAACAAAAGCCCCAGTGACTATTTGCGGCACTTGGGGATCTTTCCTGATCCTCCCGAGTTTCAAACGCTCTTTGTTAAGCGAGGAACCGAAATTCACTATGGCTACTGGCGTGACGACCCCAAGAACAAGGAAGGCTTCCTCACACTCGTAACAACAAATATGTTCGACGCTTTCGCATACTACCTGGAGAAAGACTTTCCGGTAACTCCGTTCAATCACAAGGGTTTGGGAGACACGAGAAAGGTAATAAGTTCATTTGTGGAGAAGAAAAAGTATGAAAGAAAAGATGGACAGCGATGCTATCATCAAGATGATCCTTAGATCCTCATAAAAGCTTCAGTGATTGCTGGATGAGTGTGATTTTGGTACGAATCTGGAACTAGGAATTGGCCTTGACCTTTTCTGCTTTGGCCATAAGGACCTATAAGTTACTCGGACGGCCACAATTTATGGCGATTCTGAAGGCACATTTGGCCAACAGAAGCAATAGTCATATGCTCAGTATTTTGGATTGAATTTTTTGTGAAAAAGGAAGAAAATGTTTTAAATAAAATTAGTTTTTATTGTAACAGTTTTGTTTGTTGTTGATTCTATGATATATTTTCTAGACAATTAGCTTAGTGAATTGTTCGGACAGGTTGAAGTGAAGTTGAAGAAGCCGAGCGAGCTTGTAGTTCCTGTTGGTTCATGTCGAGAGCCCATTCCACCCGTCCCCAGAACTTCAGTTGGAACTCTTCTTCTAGAAGAGCTAGTGTTACGGCATTATCTGCGATGATATGCTGCTCTATCATATCACAGGAAAATATTATGGACTAAAGGGTGTCGACGTCAAAGACAAATCCGAGACGACCGACGGGTGGTGATATACTGGGAGTTTTTTGTATGTTAATATCGAAAGGTTTGTTAATCCACAATGTAGATGCCTTGTGATACCCTGAACGTTTTATAACCTCTGTTAAAAGTGAGTGTATAAGCTATGATTCTAGTTGTTGTCATTTTCCAGCCACTTAGAGGCTTGATAAAAACTACAAAGCTTTCAATTTCTTAAAGACAACTCGACGATAATACTTGTCCCAAAATTGATCCAGTCTGAGTTGAATTGACATTGGCCCTGATTGAATTATTCTTTTTAAGATCTACCTTCTAAATTTCTTCGATTTTTTCTTGGATGTGGCCATTTAAAATTTATATTTTAAAATTTTGATTTATAAATCTGATTGCTGAATGAAACAAGAACTTAAGTTTAGGTTAGGTTAGATAATGAGCTGATTGATTGATCAATTTAGTTATCTCGCCACAATTAGATCAATGTAGATGCCTTGTGATACACTGAACGTTTTATAGCCTCCGTTAAAAGTGTATAAGCTATGATTCTAGTTGTTGTCATTTTCCAACCACTAAGCGGCTTTGATAAAAACTAAAAAGTTTTCAATTTCTTAAAGACAATTGAAGAAGTATCTTCCTAAGAATTTGTATCTTGTGTAGCATAATACTGGGAAGTGACATGAAATGTGTAGTGTCCTCGTCTTCTTCTTCATCGTTGCATCCGTTGCATATGCCGTCGTCAACAAGCCACATTTTCTTTCTGTGATATATCAACAGGTAGTGGCCGGTTATTATGCAAACAAGCAATTGTAGAGGTTTTTTGTCAAGGTGCATAATCCAACGACAGGGCCGGATTGGGGGAAGGCAACCGGGTCCTCCACAATAGAGACTTTGGAAATTTTTTGTTTCGAATTCCAACTAATAAACATCTTTTCCTTTGACAGCCTACAGTACTTTGTACATATGTATATGATTATTTACTTTAGGAAATCAGTGAAATATCAAATGATCCTGATAAGAAGCACTTCCAATTCACTACCCATCTTGAGGGAGTACCCTAATCGATTAATGGCTGAGTGGGGTGGTACTTTTTCACAGCCAGTACAAAGCGGCACCGAATTCTGATTGAGAAATTATCGGAGAAGAAAAGCGGCCAGTTTTTAGTCTTGAAAAAGCTCAGCGACACTTGTTGGCCTTTTAAACGGCTATTCTGAAATCGAAGAAGCTCTAACCAGCACATCTTCTAATAAAGAGTAAAAAGACATCGTGAGGAATGAAGCAACGCACCTTCTACAGAAGATGAGTGGTCTCGAAACCGCTTTGTTTACAACATTTTGGAACGATATCTTGGAGCGATTCAATGCTACAAACAAGATGTTGCAGGACCCGAAAATGATTCTTGAATCGGCAATGAGTGCACTAGAATTATTGAAATCATTCGTGGAATCCAAACGAAATTATTTTGATAAATACGAGGAAGCAGCCAAAACAAATATCCCATACTGATGAATATGTACAATCGCGCACCCGCACCCGCACCAGAACGAGAAATGTGAGGTTGAATACCCCCGATTACGGGAAACCACAAGACGCAAATCTGTCACCCAAGAAAAAATACAAAGTATCCGCCTTCATCCCAGTGATTGACAGCTATCCGTTTTTCTCACTGAAAGATTGCATGCCTATGAAGTTGTACGTTCGAGATTTGGATTCCTGAATCACATCGAGAAAATGGATGCTGGAAATTTGCACGCTGCAGCAGAGGCATTGGTAAAAGTTTATTCTAATGATTAAGAACCTAGTCTTGGTAATGAGTTGGTTCAATTTGTGTCTTTGAAGGAAGGAACTATTCTACTACCAAATTCTCAATAACCTACATTTCAGAGCTACATACATTCTCAAGCCTCTTAATTGCATTCATAATGTATTCGGTTTTGATGGTAAGAAATTACACTGGAGAGCGCTCATTTTCAAAAATGAAAACTATAAAAATAGGCTTCGAACCCCTATGGGACAAAACCGTCTTTCGAAGCTTTCTCTCCTGAGCATTGAAAGCGATTTACTCCGAGAACTGGATTCCAACGAAATCATCAACAATTTTTCGTTAACCTTGAAATTTAATTTTAGATAATCCTTTTTTCCGAAATTTGCACGCTGCAGCAGAGGCATTGGTAAAAGTTTATTCTAATGATTTAGAACCTAGTCTTGGTAATGAGTTGGTTCAATTTGTGTCTTTGAAGGAAGGAACTATTTCACTACCCAATTCTGAATAACAAAAATTTCAGAGCTACATTCCCAAACCTCTTAATTGCATCATAATGTATTCGGTTTTGATGGTAACAAATTACACTGTTGAGCGCTCATTTTCAAAAATGAAAATTATAAAAATAGGCTTCTAACCATGATGGGACAAAACCGTCTATCGAAGCTTTCTTTCCTGAGCATTGAAAGCCATTTACCCCGAGAACTGGATTTTAACGAAATCATCAACGATTTTTCAGCGAAAAAAGCTCGACTGGTTCCGTTCGTTATCCTTGAAATTTAGTTTTAGATAATCCTTTTTTCCGATTATATTTATATGTGTTTGTGTAACACTATAGGAATCTACTTGGTTTCACAATAAATTAATTGAAAATAATTTGGGCCTCAGGTTCTTTATTGCCCGAAGCCCTCTAAATCCGGCCTGGCCAACGAGATCTTATTTTTTCATATTTGCGCCATAATTTACTGACGCGACAGTCCGTCAGGCTGCCCTAGAGACTTATAATTCTCAACAAATTCTGTGTGCGAGCAATATTGTCAGGGATGTAGGGAACCTACAGTTTCAAATCCGAATCCGTATTCCTCGCAAGAGGCTCCAACAAAAACTTAAGATTCCACAGGCAGGGATTGAACACAAGACCTCTGGCATGACAGTCCTAAGCACTAACTATCACGCAACGGGTACTACCATTTAAAAAAAACGTGCTTTCCAGATTTTTGTTTGTAATTTTTTAAAAAGTATTTGTAAGTTTTATCCTTTTTTTATATCTTGTAAATTCTGATATTCAATACAAAAATAAGAAATCGTGCAACAATAGGCAGGTAGATGAACACCTATTTAGAAAGCCATTAAATGGACCATGACTATCCTAAGGTACCTTTACCTTCCTATCTTCGCGTCTTGTTGTTTTAAAATTTCAAGTTGAATGTACCAAGAGCCTACCTATTGGACATTGAAATTTCAGAAATAAGAAACTTTTCCAAACCTGAGGCAGATATTCAATTCAATACATTTTAAAATTTAAGCGTTGAGAAAAACAACAATGTAAAAGAAGTAATCTTGAAAGTAGCTACAGGTAAAAAAATATTGTGATGTTAATGACATCTGTTTAACATCTGAAATGTTTCTATAAAAAAAAATATGCAGGTATTTTGATAGCTTTATACTAAGAACACATAAAAGTAGGTACACAGATTAGTGTACTACGGGTAGAAACACCAGGCGTTCTGATATTTGAAGATGTCATTTGCTCTATATGCAAAATACCCAGCTTAGGGTACAAAAAGAATACCCCTACAAAAGTAGGTGTTATATTTACCTACTTTACTCAATGTGAAACAAAGATTTGATAATTTAAAAGGAAATTGTAAAATCAAAGCTGTTAAATCAAAAAAAATAACTGATAGGAACATTTACGTACCTAAATATGGTGCTTGTTTTTTTTAAGTAAATACCAATATAAATAAATACAACTTGTTAAGATAAGCGTTAGAATTATTTGTGTCGTTTTATAGATACCAATATGTCTATAATAATCGTAGGTATTTTTTAATTTGGATACTTATACTAGTTTAGTATTTTAATTTTAATCAAGCTGTCTGTAAAATTATTTTTGATAGAAATGCACCCCACAGGAAAGTGCCGGTTGTATGTACAACAGCCCCGGCAATCCAATGGATAGATACCTACAGCAATTGCATAGCAATAGCAATGTCATGTAGGTTCCTATTTTCATCCTCCTTTGCCTATCCCAATTTACAATTCATTTATTTTGCAAGTCTCTTCTCTCTATTTATAATTTATATAATATACATATATGTATGTACTATGTAGGTACATACAGTGTACAAATAAATAGCATATCGTAGGTCCATTGGGTACAACTGGGTTCTATCTTATATGTAGGTTAAACTGAAAATAGATTTCTTTCTAGAAATGAAGCGATAATCCCTTCCTATGTGCACTTATCTTTAATCAGTATTCAACACCCAACTAAGCTAAAGCTACCAAATCACTTGTTTCAAAGATTACAACAAAATATGTTAAAGAAAAATAAGTGAGTTATTGTCTTTTACTCATCGTGCTGTGGATATAAATGATAATATATTAAACTTATAATGAAACCCATTTAACCATCATCCATACCTATTTCAACTTCGATTTATTATCCAAAATTATAAAAACCAAAATGATATGTCATTTTCTTTTTGTTGTTTAAATGAAAAAAAGCAGGTAGGTATAAAATTTTCACTTAAGTAATCCCTTCACGATCGCCCCTTCCGGTATGCAATTCTTGAATCTCGGTATGTAATGTAATGACAGTTCTTTCTCTTGTCTCGCTCAATAGGATCCACAATTTATTCACTTTTTCACTATTTTTGATACTACTATGAGAAGGCTACGTGGGGAAAATCAATCTTCAATCACAATTTACAACGTATTTCGTTTGTGTATGAGCACTTAATAATTCGTAGGCACTGGTTTTGGGGGTTTCAAATTCGTATTTTGAAGAATTGGGGTTTTTGATATATGTATGCAATTTGCAAAAGGAAAAAGATTCAGTTTTTTTTTTCAAATACGATCCACATTCACTTATGTCAAAATTAACAACACTCAACACTAGTTTAGGTCAAGCAGAGGGTTTAAACGATTTTTTTCACAATAGGTAGGTATGATGATGGTCCATTATATATATATATCTATATGATATGAACACTGTATATATACTATATATTTATAACAACAACAATAATGAAAATAAAAATCGTAACTAAAAACTCAACCTCTCGCAACGACAACGAGGCGACTACAACTTTTTGTTAAACATTTGCTGTTCGCTGACACTGCGTTTGGGTTTGCTACTCGTCGTAGTCGTAGCCGTAGGTACTCACTCCATTGGAAATATGGAATCATGGGATTCGAATTCGAGCGAACAGCAACAGCCACAAGAGTCAAGAAATAATATGAAATGAAGAAAACCAAGGCCGACGAGGAGACAGGAGAAGAGTGAGAAATGACGAGAATCGAATATCGAAGTAGAAAACTAACGAAACGAAGAACAAAAGAAGTATGAGAAACAAGTAGAAGTTAATGAACACAAAAAAAAGTGGATAAAACAAAAAAAAAAAAGATGAGAGAAACAAGGAGGAGGAGGACGGGACGAATAATAAAACAGAAAAAGATTAAACAAATTGTTTAGATTTTGCAAATAAACGAGTACATTCCCATTGCAAAGATAAATGCCACTTTTTTGTTGTTGTTTAATTTTCTGGGATTTTTATGTTTGTTACCTCTTCTTCGGCGCTGGAAGTGGAAGCCGAGGCCGATACTGAGGCAGAAGCTGTTGTCGCCATTTAAAATGTTGTTTCTATTTTTTCTGGACTTCAAATGCTTGTGGTGCCGTGTTTTTCCAGCGAGACCGATACGAGACGAACAGAAACAAGAAAAATTAAGATTATCCAAAAATCCACAAGAGAAAAAATGAAATTTCCCTTTTGTGGGATTTTTTATTTTCACGTTCCACAAGCAAGTATTTTGTATTGTTGTTGTTGTTTTGTTGTGGTTGATGGGCTAAAGGTTTTGTTCACTGATGCTTTGATAATAATTTGTTGTAAGCGCGATTGGTGAAGGTAAATGAAGTGAAGACAATATTTTTTTTTAGTTTTTTCTTTCTTGTCTCGAGTCTGGTCTCACTAAATACAGAGTGCTGACAGACAGACACAACAAAAAAAAAGCTGAGCCCTTGCAATGGACTCTTGCAGTCTTCCTTGCACCACGGCTTTTGCTTCGTTAGGATTCGGATGGAAAAAGATGCGATGCGACCGTATCTGCGAATCAAACTAAAAATTCATTCTTCATTTATCAGGTTTTTCTCTCTTGTATTCTGACTGATGCGGGAGAAGCATCATCATCACAATAATTATTTTCTTTTTTCCCCTTTTTGCTATTGTTATTGGTTATTTTTGTTGTCTTTTTGGGGGATGTAAAGTAAGCGCACAATCATGGTTGCCACTTGGGTAAATTAATAGAATTTTCGGATTCGTAGCATTTCGTTGACACTTCCACTATGGTAGAAATGTCAAAAATGACATTTGATACTCTGTTTGCGGTTTACTTCCTAGATTACGTTTTAGATTTGTTTGATTTAAAATTTTAAGGACTATTCACATGCTAACGAATGAACGAATGTTCGTCCATCATGACATTTCTTTCACATGCCTTGTTTTTTTCGTCAAAAAACACTAGCACATCATTTTTAGGCTAAGAACCGCGCGAACAGTTGACTCGTTAAAGTAAGGATCGTATGTGGAACACGAATTGAGTTTGACAGTTCACTAAAGCATCTTGCGAATTGAGTTTGACAGTTCATTAAAGCATTTTGCACATGAGCTACGAACTGTGGATGTTCGCATATTTTTACTTTTCTTTTGCATGGGCTTTATTTCTATTCGCAGAAGGCGACGAATTGAATTACCCTTTTCTCCATTATTTTGAGACTCACATCCGCGGATGCGGATTTTAGAATTTATTACATAAAAACAATTTTAAGTCCGTAAATAAAGGAAAATTGTATTGATTATCTTTGCGTTTAATAATTAAATTTAAAAATGGGTGAGTTATATCTAATATAAAGCAAGATTGCAGCCTTCTCAGACTGTAATCTGTTTCTTAGTGGATCGTATATTAATCCAGCTCCGCTAAATAGTTGTTCGCTGGAAACGCTGGCTGGTGGAAGTGATAAATACCTCAGTGCAACTTTGGAGAGCCTTTTAAAGTCTGTTTGATGGACTTTCCACCAATCAAATGGATTATTTCCCAATTCTAGTCTTTTTTTATTTCGGTAATATGCTAACTCCCTTCGGAGAAGTACTTCGTGACTATCGTTATCAGATTCTCCTTAACCTTCGTCTTCAGTTGATGAATCTAGCATCATTTCCATATCGCTTCTGAAGCAAGCCTTTGTTTTATGTTTATTAAAAATTATCATGCCTGCATCTCTCTTTTTTTTTAAAGATTTTCATTGTTGACGCACTCAAATAAAACAAACTCTTTTAGGTGGTTTAGCAACGAAGAAGTCGTGCGTCCTTTTCGTGAGTATGTTTTACGACATATTTTGGATTCGGACTTGTCAGGATCATTTTTATTTAAATTAAAATAGATCCAGATGCTGCTTTTTGTTGGTGGCGGCATTTATGTTCTGTATTTGTATCACTTTTTCACTCAATATATATAAATAAACTGTGTCCCCTGGCCACTTAGCAAGAGCTTTTATATCCTCAAATCTGTGACCATTGCATATAACTTGTTGTTGCTTTTGTCGTCGCATACTTGGGACCATGATTTTGATTGGTTTTTTTATAATTTAAATATGTTTTTGTTTAAAATTGACTTTTTGAAATGTCTAAAATTATGTTTGTTCGTCTATTCGTTGTTCGCTTTATGTGCGAAGCCTTTAAGTGCATTTAAACAATTAATTAAATGTTACTTAAGTGTCAAGCAAGTTCTGGAATACGCTTATTTTATTCACATTAGTAAATTCGTTTGGTCGCCGAAGATTGCGAATTGTAAAAATAAATAAATAATCAAAATGAGTGGTAAAAAAATTATATATTTATTTATTAATGTATTCATTTATTTCCAATAATTTTACATTTTTTTTCTAACAATTCGCTTATTTCTTCAATATCAATCGAGCGACAAAATTGAAGTTTTTAATTTGAGGGTAATTTCGAACGAATTTTGTAGTCACTGATTAGTGGAATGCATTCGGTGGTTATCGATTACAAATATACATTTGACAGATCGTAGAAAATTCGTTGTTGGTCGCGTATAAAATATTAAAATTAAATTTTTCGTACTTTAAACTAATTTTATATACTTCACTATTATTTATTTTTAGTAGATGGCATCATTTATTTGCCTTGACAAATGTCCGCTCCAGAAATGTCTTTTAAAAATGTATTTATACTTGGAAGTTGTAGCTCATGCAAATTGCAATTCGCGACGAACAATTTGTTTCTTCAATGTTTCTAATTTTTGCAATGAAAAAGATAATTTTATTACCTAAGGATTAACTAAAGCTATATTTCTACCTTTTTGTTTACTTTTTGCACAAAATTTAGGGTTTTGATTTATTCATCAGTCGTTGGTCTGATGTGAATAGTCCTAGAAAAATGTTCAGATTTTTTTGACACTTACGGTGGTAGAAATGTCAAATGACTTCAACTCCAGGCTTTTCAACAGATTACCTAATAGGTGTACTTGATTTACATTTTAGAGCACAATAAAACGATTATACCTGTTATGGGTTATATATACCTCATAGGTTATAGGTTAAACTATATTGAACACATATTCCAATTTTCGATTTGTTCATTTCTTTAATTATTAATGTAGCACACCTAGAAATCTAGCAACAAAGTGGCAACCATATTATGTACCCTACTGCGAGAGACAGTCAGACTCAGCCATAGACAATGGGAAAAGTTGGAAAACTAAAATGTAATGGCGCATGACCGCCAAACGGTCCGTCGTCGTTGTTGTCGGTGGTGTTACAATAAGATACAAGGGTAACAGAGATAGAATTTGGAACTTATTATGTAGATATAGGTCTTTATAAGGAATTCAGTTCACTTACTAAGCAGCTGGTATTTATTTTTTTTTATTTTAACAGGTAAATAGGCGGGAGGGTTGAAGGGATGATTTTTAATTGCACTCGGTGAACCTTGCACCTTGAGATCTAAATTCATTCTGTTTTTTTTTTGTTGGAATTTATTTTTAAATTCGCTTTTCTTTTTTGGATTTTGTAGATATGTAGTTTATTTTTGTTTGTTGTTATTGGAGATTTTCCGGCGAAAAAATATGTGTAACTTGAAATGTGGATTCAAATACATAGATTATTGGATTGGATTGGAATAGGTAGTAAAAGAAATTACTCAATGAAAGAATTCCATAATGAGTGAGGGTTGATGAGTTTTTATAGGTAGGTTAAATGGGGAATGCTTACTATAGTCTTAATAAGGCAAAGAGTCATTCATTTTTTAAATTTAAAAGTAACACTTAATAAAACACACAAAGTTATACGTTTTAGATGAACATTTTATTGCATTATAGAGTTTGGACTTCTGTCATTAAACGTGAAGATTAGCAGACTCGGTAATAAGCAAGCAATTCTTTTGATGAACGAGCATTGATAATTTTAAAGCATTTTTCGATTGTAAAGCGATTTATTATAAAAATGGCAAACATTTAACTAATATCTGGAATACCACTTTAAATGGCGTTCGAGTTTGACAGGTGTCAAATTCCAACGCTATTTACTTGAGACCACAAAATGAATAATAATATATAACGTATCAGACTTTTAGAGTGGACTTTACACCATAAAAAGGCTTGAACCTCATACATTCGTAGGTATTTATTAAAATTAAAGGTGATTTTTTTGAGGTTAGGATTTTCATGCATTAGTATTTGAAAGATCACGCGGGATTTCAGACATGGTGTCAAAGAGAAAGATGCTCAATATGCTTTGACATTTCATCATAAATAGACTTACTAACGAGCAACAAATCATTGAATTTTATTACCAAAATCAGTGTTCGGTTCGAAATGTGTTTCGAGCTTTACGTCCGATTTATGGTCTACATAATCGACCAAGTGAGCAAACAATTAATGCGATTGTGACCAAGTTTCGCACTCAGTTTACTTTATTGGACATTAAACCAACCACACGAATGCGTACAGTGCGTACAGAAGAGAATATTGCGTCTGTTTCTGAGAGTGTTGCTGAAGACCGTGAAATGTTGATTCGTCGCCGTTCGCAGCAATTGGGTTTGTGTTATTCGACCACATGGAAGATTTTACGCAAAGATCTTGGTGTAAAACCGTATAAAATACAGCTCGTGCAAGAACTGAAGCCGAACGATCTGCCACAACGTCGAATTTTCAGTGAATGGGCCCTAGAAAAGTTGGCAGAAAACCCGCTTTTTTATCGACAAATTTTGTTCAGCGATGAGGCTCATTTCTGGTTCAATGGCTACGTAAATAAGCAAAATTGCCGCATTTGGAGTGAAGAGCAACCAGAAGCCGTTTAAGAACTTCCCATGCATCCCGAAAAATGCACTGTTTGGTGTGGTTTGTACGCTGGTGGAATCATTGGACCGTATTTTTTCAAAGATGCTGTTGGACGCAACGTTACGGTGAATGGCGATCGCTATCGTTCAATGCTAACAAACTTTTTGTTGCCAAAAATGGAAGAACTGAACTTGGTTGACATGTGGTTTCAACAAGATGGCGCTACATGCCACACAGCTCGCGATTCTATGGCAATTTTGGGGGAAACCTTCGGAGAACAATTCATCTCAAGGAATGGACCGGTAAGTTGGCCACCAAGATCATGCGATTTGACGCCTTTAGACTATTTTTTGTGAGGCTACGTCAAGTCTAAAGTCTACACAAATAAGCCAGCAACTATTCCAGCTTTGGAAGACAACATTTCCGAAGAAATTCGGGCTATTCCGGCCGAAATGCTCGAAAAAGTTACCGAAAATTGGACTTTCCGAATGGACCACCTAAGACGCAGCCGCGGTCAACATTTAAATGAAATTATCTTCAAAAAGTAAATGTCATGGACCAATCTAACGTTTTAAATAAAGAATCGATGAGTTTTGCAAATTTTATGCGTTTTTTTTTTTTTTTTAAAGTTCTCAAGCTCTTAAAAAATCACCGTTTAATACGAGAGCTAGTGTTAGTTTGTTTCGTTCCGAAATATACTCGTACATAAAAAGCCAAATAATAATAATAGTTTTACGTATATGTAGATAGGTTTGAGCAAAACTATCGAAAAAGGAGGCTCTATGAGGTTTGTTCTCATACCACGGCAAAAGGCCTATATGCCTGACCAATAGTTTTATAGATTAGGACGTTTAACTTGATATTCTTAACAAAATCATGCTGTATAAGGTAGATAAGGAAATGCCAAGCCAATATGAATTTCATCAACAAAATCAAGACCATGATCGGAAGCGCATCGGTCCAAAATATAAGAGTAGTTTAGAGGCAAAAAGATCTCTTTTATAAACTGGCCTCCCAATGTCCTCTACTGAACACAATAAAGAACCTGAAGGTCACAGTAGAGACTGCACAAAAAATATCACATTACAGTTGCAGACCTTTAAGAGCTTAGTGGATACCATGAAGTGACAGTTATCTATAAGGTGTCAGCAACCAAAAAATAAAATTGTATTTTATTTTATCTTTAACAATGTTTGTATCGCATTTTATTCAAAACTATAATCGAATCTATTTTTCTCATTATTTTGACCGCTACATTGGTGTGGGTTAATAATACACTTTTTATTGGGAACTTTGTATTCCTAATATTTTAGAGATTTATGTATTATCAGAAGCATAAAGATTTTTCAGCGGTCACATTTGAAGCTTTTGACACATATGTAAGCAACGAAACAATGGTCGCATTCACAAAGCTAGTGGCTAAGTGGTCAACAAAAGTAGTTAAAATTTCCCCTCTGACGTAGTGTAAAAAATTCGGCTACAAAGTTAGTGGAGAATAATTTTGACGTTTCACAATCAGCTGCTCGGTAAAGTAACACGAATTCAAATTTAAATAAATTGTTCAATATTTAAATACAAATATAAATAATTCAAATTGTGTCTTAAATTTTATTGAATTTAAAAACCCAAAAGATAAGTTAAAGTTTTCAAATGAAAATTTTTTTCAATAATATGACAGTTCCACATTGACTAGCTTTGTAGTGTAGTTTTGCTTTCACAAAACTATTTGAATTTTGACTACTTAGTCACTAGCTTTGTAAATGCGACCAATTACAATTTTGTTATGTCCCGAAAATGATATCACAATTAAGCTAAGTATTCACCATAAGAAGATCTTCCAATATTGACAAAACTGTCAAAAAAACTCCCAATAGAATCCAATTAGGTGAAAAGTGCCAATTTTCCGTTAATAATATTTGGTTGATTTTATCCAAATATTAGACAATTTTACGGTAGAAAATCGGCAATTTTTTGTTTTCCAATTAATAATTTTCTGCTTACACGGTTGGCAGCATTTAGAAAACAAAAAAAAAATGGTAGACTAATTGGAATACAATTTTCACAACGGATGACAGAGAATATAGTACCCGTGGCATGATGGTTAGTGCGATGGACTGTCATGCGAGAGGTCTTGGGCAAGATCCCTGCCTATGTCACCTAAAGTTTTTCACGGGTACTGCCACTTGCGAGGAATTGACAAATTCTCCAAGAGTAATTCTTGTCATGAAAAGTGCTTTCTCAAATTTGCCGTTCGCATTCGGCTTAAAACTGTAGGTCCCTTCCATCCCTGACAACAGTACTTGCACACAGGAATGGTTGAGAGTTGTCAATAACTAGGTCCTAGTTCCCAAACGGACTGTTGCGCCACCTAATTTAATATTTATTTTTTATTTATAACAGAGAATATCAAAATTTATTCTAGAAGTGAAAGAAACAGGTTGTGCAAACATTTTTTAAAAATATCATGCGTCTAATCATTTTCAAACTTTTTTCGTATAACTTCTTTTTGGTTACTTTGTCAAACAGTGAATTCATATTTTTTTCGATTTTCATTGTTTTAATTTTTTTCAAATCTTGTAAACTTTTGACGTTGTTTGAAAAGAACATCATTCAATATCCAATTAGTTGAAAATACAAGAAAATGGGTGTTTCGACGAGCACGAAGTCGACTAATTGGTTGATAGAAAATTGGCCGACAATCGATTGCTAATTTTTTTTCTGTCACTTTTGACAGGTAAAATTGGATGTTTAAATGGTTGATAGAAAATAGATTAAGATATTTTGCGAAAAATCTGCCAATTTTGTCAAATCTTCCAATCACATGTAAGTTTAAGACTTTTTTTCTTTCGTCGATTCTATGAGATAATTCTCAGAAATCTTTAAAAATAAAATGGCCAATTTACATGAATTAATCCCCGAGAATATTGTCAATCAATGGGTACATATAGTCGAGAGCAAAATAATATCAGTATAATAGGCAAGAACCTATAATTTTTAATAAGTTAAAAATAAAGCCACTTTTTCGCAACTCTACTGTACTTTGGTACTCAAGAGTAATTATGTTTACTGGTGGAAGATAATCTAACGGTAAATTCTCATTGGTTTGTTTAAATAGAGCTTTTCATTATTTTAGGCGATCAAAATAATAGCAGTGATTGAGAAATTTATTTTAAATAATTGTGTTTTGATTTAAATTTTGATTTCAAAAGTGTAAGTCCTCTTATTCTATTATTATAGTTCCATTTAAATTGTAATAAAATTATTGAATTTATGAATTTAAAGTGGGTCGAGGCAAGCACTGTACACTGTAGAGGCGGGAGATTATAAAAAAGCTTGTTTTGGAAGGCAAAACCTAAGAAAAGATTCAAGAATTTCTTGGCTGTTCGGCGAAGATGATACTGAACGCCATAACTTTTGAAGAAAAAGCAGAACCCAGGGGACGGAAACAATCTCTAACACCATCTTTTAAAAAACGTGTGGTTTGCTTTTCAAGAAATAATCCTACAGCAGCAGCTACAGAGATTGCAAACGAGCTTTAGGTTCCGTGCGGTGTGCATACGGTACGGAGATTACTAAGCTCGCAGTCCAAGAAATGTTCCACTTTTAAAGAAGAACCATATAGTTAAAAGGATAAAGTTTGCACGCAAGCATTTAGGATGGGCTTCTGAAAAGTGACTAAATTGGAAACGCAACGTACAGGAAAGAGTCAAAAAAGCTACTGTAGCTCTCTTTTCCAGCAAAAAAGCGATTGGTAATAAATGGGGCATACAACCCAGAATAATGCATTGGCTTTACACATCGGTAATCAGACCGATTTTAACGTACGGTGTTGAGGTATGGTGGACTGCTTTAGAGAAAGGTATAAACAGGGATAAGTTAAATAAAGTCCAACGTTCAGCCTGCCTATGTATAAGCGGATCGCTTCGCACGACCCCGTCTGCGGCACTGGACACCTTGCTCTACCTTACACCTCTTGACATATTTAGCAAACAAATAGCTGCAAGCTCTGCTATTCGCCTTAATGCTTCGTCGCAGTGGATTAACAAATTAAGTCTCTCATTCCGCCTTCCCAATCATTGTAGCGTGTTCCAGGCGGAACTTTTGGCGATGAAAGAAGTCTTGTCTTGGCTCAAAGAAAACGTGATATCAACATCTGATGTCCGTATTTTCTCTGATAGCCAGGCCGCTATCAAATCTCTGGACTCTGTCTCTACAAACTCTATAACAGTCCATAACTGTCGATCATCTCTAAAGGAGATGCCATAGAGACATTCCAAGTAACTGTAAGGCAGATCAACTCGCCAGGAACGGTACAGTACAGCCCATGCTACTACGTTTAGCAAGTACTGGCATACCAATCGCTACTTGTAAATTGCTGCTAATGCAAGACACTGTGAGGAGGGCAGGCACCAGGTTAAACAACATCACCACGTCTCAAGTCATAAAAAACATCTGACCAACACTGGATTTAAAACGTTCAAGATGCTTGCTCTCTCTAAGCAGATCGCATATAAGCTCGATAATAGGGGTCATAACCGGACACTGTCTAATAGGAAAATACTCCACGAGACTTGGCGTATTCTCAAAAGGCTTTTGCAGAAGCTGCATGGACGAGCAAGAGGAAGAAACGGTTCTTAATCTTCTCTGCACATGCCCTGCTATGACTCAAAAACGCAAGAATTACCTAGGAGAATTTTTCTTTAACGATCTTAACGATCTAAATCATATCGGTATAATCAACCTCTCACGTTTCGTAAGGGACTCAAGCTGGTTCCATTGAGCTTAGGAGAAAGCCTCAACATTCATGTGGTATCACAATGGGCCATTAAACTGGCCTAAGTGTGTCCGTTTCCATCTTGGACAGCCACTATAACTTAACCTAACTCTTGTCATGAAAAAGTGATTTCTCAAATTAGCCGTTCGGATTCGGCATAAAATCTGTAGGTCCCCTCCATTCCTGACAACATTGCTTGCACACAGGAATGATTAAGAGTTGTAAGTCAACGGACTGTTGGGCCACCCAATTTTTTTTTTTTTTTTATTTACAATTCTTTAGATTAACCTTTCGACTCTTTCCTTGGATCCTCTGATCCTACCTCCATGGAAAGACCGCCTTCAATTTATTAATTTCAAAGCTGTGGCAGAACGTGGCGAGATATCTGAAAGCTTGTTTATCTTTCTTCTCTTTTCAGGCCACATCTTTACAACTTTTTCTTCTTTAACACGAACTCTCTAAACTTCTTTTCTTCCCACCCACCGTACCACTTATGGCCACAATGAAAGCTATTATGCACATGCAACTTAATGTCAATTTGTTGAAACCCTTTTCGATCTCTACTTAAATATGTACTTTCTAGTTTTTAAAACTTTGTCTTCAAAACCTTCCCTAAAACTAACCTAATCTTTAGCTATAAGTAACTTATTTGTCATCTAGATTAAGTTATTAAGGTTGCTGTAATAAATGCGAGTTTTTTCCCTAATCGAATATTAAAAGCTTTCGGATATTTTAATTTATGAAGAAAAAGATACTCCACCAATAAGTCTTTGATTCACTGTACTCATTCATTAAAAATGTCCCGCTTTTTTACTATAAATTATAAATTACTCATGTCACATGAATCTTGATGCATAGTATTTATTTTCAAATGAAAAGAAACTATTTGCCGTTGTATAAAAGATTGTGTCTCTTTAAGTTTATGACTAAGATAAAGTCTCAAAGGTTACAATTTTATTTTACTTACACTACGTTTCTATACTCCCAATCTTTAAGTTTCTTATATAGAAAACGATATCAGACATTTTTTAATCAAGAATTTCGACTGCAAGCCTTTTATTTTTATAATTTACTATTCATTGAATATTGAGTGGGTGTTTAATTTTATAAACTCATTTGGAAATTAAATCACACGCATTTAAGTGTCGATGAAATCGATAAATGGTTGATTGACTTTTACTCGTTCTGAGCCAAATATCGTCTTGGAGGTGTGACCAAACTGGTTTTCTATTTGCAAAAAGAAAACAAAAATAGCAACCAAAAAGACATGTGACATCTTTAACCATATGTAAATTTATTATTGTTTAGATTTTATTTTTAAATGTTTCTTCAGTAGGTTAACGTTACCTATCCAACTGAATGTTTGTTAAAATATCAACAACGTTAATGATGTTTGAAAAAGAAAATATTTTTTTTTTTATAATAAGCGCACACTCAAGGGGATATATTACCCTTATTATGTAGACACAGTGTGAGCACTAGGAAAGGGAGAGAGGGGTTGAAAGGAGATGTCGGTGCAAATTGGTTTTGAATTCCTGAATATTGCAATAGCTGGGAAAGACAGAGTGTGGCAAGGCATTCCACATTCGCATAGTACGGCTAAAGAAGGAATCTCCGTACTTGACAGTACGACCGAAGTTGGGCTCGAGTGTATATTGATGAGCATTCCTAGAAGCGCGAGTATTACGGTTGAACTGTTTAAGGGGAGGAATGCAGCTGGCTATTTTTCTAGAGCATAAACCATTAAAATAACGGTAAAAGAGGGTGAGACAAGAAACATTTCGACGATGTTCAAGTGACGTAAATGATCTTATGATGGTAATATCACCAATCAGTCTAAATGCTCTACGTTCAATACTGTCCAAGAGGCTTAAGTAAGTTGCAGGAGCACCAGCCCAGATATGGGAGTTATACTCAAGCTTTGGACGTATATAAGTCTTGTAAATAACAGCCAGATCAGAGGGGGAGAAAAACTTCTTGCATCGCCTTAGAAAACCCAAACATCTTGCCGCATTTTTGGCGACATCGCGTATGTGATCGTTCCACAAAAGGTGGTTGGTGATACACATACCAAGAATATCGAGATGTTCAGTTTCCTCGATGCAAGTGCCATTTATGGATAATGGCAGGGGGGGGGGTATATATTCGCTTTAACGATACAAGACAGCATTGCGTTTTCGAAGCATTAAATTCCACGCGGTTTCTTATTCCCCATTGTACAATGCTGTTTAATTCGAAATTTAATGAACTTATCATATTTTGTCGTTGCAGTTCCACATCCGAAGAAGAGGGATGTGAGTCTGAAAACGAATATGAAAAGCTAAGAGTACTATCGTCAGCAAAACAATGTATGGGAATAGATGTTGCAGACAGGAGATCATTAATAAAAATGACAAAGAGTGTTGGAGATAGAACAGAGCCCTGAGGCACACCAGCATTTATTTTGTGGTTTTCAGACCTGAATCCATCCAATACAACTTGTATTGAACGATTCGAAACCGAAAGCACGCATTTTCGATAAGAGAGCCTGATGCCAAACCCTATCAAATGCTTTTGAAATATCTAGTGCAATAATCTTACTTTCTCCAAAACTATGTAAAGATTTGCTCCACTGTTTGGTGAGATGAACCATGAGATCACCAGTGTACCTATTGCTACGAAAACCATGCTGTCGGTCATTAAGAAGCTTCTGTTCCTCAAGATATTTCTTGAGCTGATAATTAATCAGCGTTTCCATGACCTTGGAAAGAAGGGACGTAAGTGCAATCGGTCGATAATTAGACGGTAAGGAAGATTCGCCTTTTTTGGGAATAGGCTGGACAAATGCGGTTTTCCATCCGCTCGGAACGAGACCTGAGGAGTAGGACAGATAAAAAAGCGTACGCAGTTGTTTTGACAGCGATGAAGAACACCTCTTTAGAACAATAGCGGGGATACCATCCGGACCACCAGATTTATGTATGTTAAGATCTTTTAGGACTCTCGCTGCAGTACGAGTGCGAAAAAAGATTTGCCCCCTCGATCAAGTACAGGCGGAGTCATAACACTCACTGGCAGCGTTGAATTGACGGCGAACTGCCTAGCAAAGAGATTTGCTTTCTCTAAAGAGCTAACAAATGGAGTGTCATTCACAACGAGCGTAGGAACCGAGGAAGAGGAAGAATTCCTCATATTTTTTACAAATGACCAAACATTTTTACTGCCTTTGGGACATTGCAATATTTTTTGCCGTAATTTTTGGTCATGTAAAAATTTGGTCCGTCGAATATGGGCGTTGCAGACCTTCCTGGCTTGTTAGAACTTTTTCCGGCTTTCCTCAGTACGGTTGGCTTTATAGCAACGAAAACTTACCTCTTTGGCTTAATAACCTCTTTACAGCTCGCATCAAACCGTGCGTTTTCCTTGGGTCTGATAATTTTAACCCAGTTCGATATAAAAGTTCTCATTCCGAGAAGAATTAAACTTGTGATCATTTCAGCGCTAGCGTCAACGTCACTACCGAGGAAGCATAGTGACCAGTCCCATTTGGCTTTCTCGTATTGCCAAACGGTTCTCTTAGGAGCTCTTTCTTTAACTGAACAGTTTTGACACGAGAGATTTGCTGATATAACACAATGGTCAGATGTGCCTATAGGAGATAGAACACTAATGGTGTACTTACCAGGGTCAGAGGTAAGAAACAAGTCAAGAGTGTTTTCTGCGTCCGATATTCGAGTTCTTGTAAAAAGCGTGTTTTCTTAGACGTGTAGTTTTCAAAAAGAGGGCATATTTATAGATGTTTGCTAAACTACTAAGCAGGTCCAGAGCTAGGCTATTTATAAATAAATTTAAACCTAAGTTTAGAGCTAAACTTGTGGTTTAATTATAAAAATAGGAAATGCTGTGTTTTAGTAGTTATTATCACAGCCAAATGCCATATTTGATTTTTGTTTGTGAAATGAAAAGCTGAAAAGGTAAAGCTACAAAGTTCTTTGTTTGACATTAGCGTTTTATATGTTCCCTTGGTATTCATCTAAAATATTATTGAACGTTTTTTTTTTTGATTTTCTATTTAATTTTGTTTTACTTGCTTTTTTCGACATCAAATTAGGAGAATGACAGCACAAAATAACGAATTTGAAAATATAACAGTATTTTTTTGCTTGGTACTGTCATTTGAAGTAGAATTGTAGTATTTAGAATACAACCTTAAACTGGGGTTTTACTAAACACATCAGGAAAAGAATGTATTGTAAATATAAGGGTTTGCCATTATGTTTAAAAAACGATTTCGGGCAAGTGGCCGAATAAGTAGCACTCGAGATTGCCAATTTCTACCACATTCTTCGTTGGGGCCGTATGTCAGAAGTAAATCTTCGAATATTCTCTTCCAAGGCGTAAAGCGATAGGGGCTTAATATTCATAGACAAGCGACTTCACATAACTTCACAAAAAACAGTTAAGTGGTGTTAAATCGCACGATCTTGAAGACCATGACTCATTACCACGATAAAGCGCTCACCAGAAGTTTCCATCAATAAATTGATTGTTTGATGCATCGCACGAAAGACATCATTGAATTGGTACTAAATTTGCACGTTTTGCAAACGTAAAGAGTAAATCGTTTCCTTTTGAATTGGCAAACTTAACTGATCATTAATAAAGTGACAGCTGTCAAAAAGACCAATTCTGAAAAAAGTGTTGACAGTATTTTCGGGTTTGCGAACCGAACCGCTTGAAACCGCAGAGCTAAACGTAGCTCATGTGGAGCAAGTCAATTCCGATAAAACCAAAGAAAATATTTTGTGGGCCATCAATACTTTTTCTCTGCATACTGCCAGATATGCTTCAAAAGTTGCATAATGTGACAGCTCCATGGCTGGAACAAATTTTCAAAGGATACCTCCTTCTCAAACATGTGCCCATGTCGTGGAGACAGGTCAAAGTAGTTTTTATCCCGAAAGTGGGTAGGCGAGGTCACGAATCTGCGAAGGATTTCAGACCAATAAGCTTAACATCTTTTGTGCTTAAAACCTTGGAGAGAAATCCTAGTTAACCGACCTCTCGAAAGCTTTCAGCATGCTTATCTTAAGGGCAAATCTACGGAGACTGCCCTCCATGAGGTTGTGCGTACTGTAAAACAAACAATCCATTATAAAGAATTTACTCTTGCCACCTTCCTAGACATAGAAGGTGCTTTTAACAACATCCTTACAGAATCCATAAAAGAATCGCTCGTTAAGTTCGTTGTAGAAGACTTCATTCGAGAATGGATTATTTCCATGCTCAGTGGTAGAAAGATTCGAGCCTCTCTAGGCAATACAATCGCAACAAAACACGTGAGTAGGGGAACACCCCAGGGTGGTGTTCTTTCGCCTCTTCTATGGCTTCTGATCATGGATACAATTCTCGTTAAATTAGAGAGATGTGGAGTGAAGGCGGTAGTCTATGCGGATGATTTGGTGATATTGGTGTCAGGAAAGTACACCTCTGTGATTAGTGAAATCACGGAGTCAGCTTTGAACAAAGTTTGAAGCTGGACCACGAGTTGTGGACTATTAGTTAACCAAAGTAAAACTGAACTGTTGCTCTTTACCACCAAAACTAAAGTACCCCTTCACGCTACCTCGACTCAACGGTCAAATCCTATCATTGTCTTCCAGTGCAAAATATTTGGGAGTTATACTCGACCCTAAACTAAACTGGAAACTAAATATTGAAGTAAGGCCTGTGGTGCCTTCTACGCCTTCGGCAAAAAGTGGGGACTTCAGTCGAAGATGATTTTATGGACGTACACAGCCGTAGTACGTCCAATCTTAACATATGGTTTGATTGTGTGGTGGCCTGCTCTTAGCAAAGCTTATAATATTGATAAGCTAAAGAAGGTTCAGAGAACAGCTTGCGTGGGCACCACGTACTTGCCCAACGGACGCCTTAAACGTTATTTTGGATCTTCTAACAATCTACCCTTTTATTAAATACATAGTTTCCTGCAGCACTATTAGGCTGAAGAAATCAAACAGCTGGTTGTTCCCTCAGATATAATCTCGGTAGACACCGACTACTGCACTCCTACTTTGAGCCTTAGTAAGGGTTTTAAGGTTATTTTCCAATTCAGAGAAGATTGGGAGGATGACTTCGTGTCGATAGGTTTCGACACAACCATCTTTACTGACGGCTCAAAGATGCAGTGCGGAGTTGGTTCTGGGATCTTTTCTGAGTCCCTAAATGTAGCTAAATCCTTTAGGCTTCCTGACTTTGCTAGCGTTTTTCAGGCTGAACTGCTGGCAAAAAGGGAGGCATGTAAGGTACTTAAATAAAGCCCAAACCAAAACCGAAATGCGGCTATCTTCAGAGACAGTCAGGCAGCTGGCAAAGCCATTAACTCGACCATATCCTCATCTAAATTGGTCCAGCAATGTCGCGATGAGCTTGCGAGCCTGAATATTAACCTCGGTGTCACCCTGATCTGGGTTCCGGGCCATAGTGGTATCGTGGGAAATGAACGGGCTAACGAGCTATCCAGGCAAAGATCGGCCCTTCATAGCTCACTTGCGGAAATGGTTAACATTCCTCTTGGTTCTATGAAGGGTAAAATCTTTTCTATCTACCAAACTGAATCAAACCGAAGGTGGAGCAATTTACCCAACTGCCTTATATCTAGGAAGATATGGCCCACCTATAATAAAACCCGTACAAACGATCTTCTATGCAGGCCAAGGCAAGACATAGCCAGAATTGTTGCGGTTTGTACCGGACATTGGTCTATAGGAGTTCATGCAGAGAAGTTGGGTATCTCTTACAACACCTCTTAACATTGTAGTGACCAAAGAGAAAGTGAAACGATAATCCATTTCTTCTGCAAATGTCCTGCTTTGGCAAGCACTAGAATGAAATACTTTGGAAAAGCATTCTTTCACGAACTTGATGAGCTATCTGAGACAAAGATTAGAATCCTAATCTTTTTTCTCAATGCGACAAAATGGCTCTAACATAATCGCTATGAAGCTTCTCTATAAATCTTTCTTTTTTTATCACAGGTTAAACGAGTTTTTGGTATCAAAACGGCGCACTACAGCTCTAATTGGATCTCAGGCTAGGTTGCCTCGAGATCGCCATTTCTACCAACCTACCATTGCCAGATTGAAAACTACACGTCTAAAAAAATACCCATTACTTGACGCTTTTGTATTTCCACAAGCAAGGCACGATCTTGATGTATCACCTGTGTTATAGGGTGATTCATTGTTTGAAGCCGAAAAATGAATGACCCTTTTAAAATACAGCAAATTGCTACATATGGTTTGATTTTTCAATTGTTTTTTTTGGCAGATCCTTGGCATCAAGATCATTATTGAACAGTGCGTTGAATATCATTCACCACTACACCTGCTGTTCATCGACTTCGAGAAGGCCTTTGATAGCGTTAACAGGGAGTGTATCTGGTTAGCTTTGCGGAGGAGAGGCATCCCAGAAAAACTAATTGCCATTATTAAAGCAGCATATGATGGATCCAAGTGTCACATTCTGCACGAAGATAGGTTGTCAGATGATTTTGAAATCCGAAGCGGAGTCAGACAGGGCTGTATTCTGTCGATAATATTATCAGGTAGCGGAGGGATCCAATGGACTTTGACATCCTATTTAAAGCCCTTGGATTACTCTCTCATAGAATCATGGATCTCCATCAAATGACAACCAGTGTGGAGAGAGAAGCAGAGTTTGTTGGGCTGAAAATTAATTCTAGACTAAATATTTTCTCGCAACCGGTGGAAAAAGTGGAGAGCTTTCAATACCTTGGAAGTATCGTTTTCATTGAAGGCGGAACAGAACAAGACGTTATCTAACACATCGGCAAAGCAAACGCGGCGATCGGTATGCTGTCAAAAATTTAGAGGAATAACTTTATCAGCTTAAGAATAATGCTACAACTGTTTCGCACAAAAATTTCGAAACTGTGCGTCTTTATGGGTACAGCACTTGGAAGGTTGCTTCAGGCATAACAAGAAAGCTGCAAACCTCCGAGAATAGATGTCTTCTTAACATCCTAAGGATTTTCTGGCCAATCTGTATTTCTTATGAGGTGATGGATTGGTAATACGCTTCGAAAAGGTAACTACTCACACAAGAAGGACGAAGAGCTGGACGACCGAGAAGCACATGGCGCAGGACAGTCGAAGCAGAATCAGCGTCACTAGGCAAGAGTTGGAGGGAGCTGAAACACATCTCCGGAAACCGTACACTATGGCACCTATGCCCCTTAAGGAGCTCCCAGCGGACTTAAATTAACTGACCGCTGTCAAAAAGACCAATTCCGAAAGAAAGTATTGCCAGAGTAAAAATTACACGTCTAAGAAAATACCTATTGAGTCTTTTGTATTTCCTAAGGCAATGCTTAATCGCGATGTATTGCTGTGCAATTAGTACTTTCGAAACCGAAAAATGAATGTTCCTGTATTACTTCAAGAACTTGCTGCATATGGATTCATTTTCCAATCGTTTTTTCTTTTGACAGATTCTTGGCATCAAGATCATCCTCATCACAAGTCAACATTCTTAAAAGTGCTTTATAAATTCAAACAAAATAAACACTCCCAAATGAAAATGTTTATTTGGACAACTTAAGATTGGTCTTCAATTGGCAATTACTTTGAGAAGAGTCATTTTGGCACTTCTAGCAAAAATGATTCTCTATAAATACGTATTTCCTTTTCACTTAATTACTGACGCAATTTTATTTATAAAATCAAATAAAAATATAAAAATAAAACAGATATCAAAACATAGGCGTCAAATCTTTTTGTTTTTGTTTTAATGGCCTTATTATTATTTGTTAGTTTTTCTATATACGTGGTCGTAAACTATGAGAGAGTGACAGTTCAAGGTTAAAAGCCCGCCGCGCCGTTTTGGTTATGAACATAATCATAACTTAGCCAGACATAACAATTTTTACAAGTAACAATTTTACTTTCTTTTTTATGAGAGTTGTTTTCATTTTTAATAAACATTTATTACCATAGACCGCGTTGCATTAAGTTAACTTCTTTTTTCTTTAAACTGGGTTAACTCAAACTGCAAATGGAAAAGTGATGTGAATTACGAGTAAAAGAGTGATAATTAAGAGAGTATAAAACAATAAATAAATAAAGAGTGTGATGTGGATCTTTCTGTAATGTGAGAATTTCTTGGTGTTAATTGATTGTAGTTATATTAATAAATTTTAAAATGCATCAATTTGTTTATGGCATGACAGAGAACTTGTGCGGGTATCGCAAGTTTGGCAAGTCGGGTTTATTTTGAAAGCTTTATTGTTAAATGACGCGAAATAAAAATAAATACAATAAAAAATTGATTCTTTGTTGATTAAAGTATCACAAGAAAACGATGATTTTAATTAAGCTCGCAAAATAATTTCTTTGTTGATTCGATGGAGAGCGCCAATTAACATGGTCACGATTCTTACTTGCTACATATAGGAACTGAATAATGTGGCAAGTATTGCATTCGTAAAAAAATTCGAACTCAAGATTTCAATCAACATGATTACGTTCGTCTTTCAGTATGTCCTTATCTCTACAACCTACACTTGGAACACTCCAAATTTTGACTTTAAAACTATTTTTTTTTTCAAAAACTATGCATAGTTTTGATTTGATTTGAAAACAGGCTAATAGACAAAAATGTTGGCTTTAAAAAAAGGTATAATACTTAGTTGTAAGTATTACCGTTATTTTTTAATTATTTTTTTTCCATTTAATGTACATATTTTTTTAAATGGCCCTACTGCCTAAACGGGGGGAGATAGACCCCCACCCTCTCATAGTAAAAATGCTTGTTTTTAACTGTTCTTATACAAATCCGTCATCAAACTTTGTTGCCAAAGTTATCGTATTCTCTCCGAAATATATATTTAAATGGCAAGTGGCACAATTTTCAAAGACGCGAGATATTTCGTTCACTTAAAGTTTCTTTCAAAAAATTGATCGTTGATTTTCAAACGTTGTTCAGATGGAAGTCTATACTAAATGGCAAACTTAACTAGGCAAAAATCAACTCCGAAAAAGGTATTGCCAGATTGAATCCCACAAGTTATAAAAGAAACACTTCTTACACATAAAAAAATGGGCGTTAGGTCTTTTCGCCCAAGTCCTAAAATGTTAAATATAAAAACGCCCAAGTTATTAGTTGTCATTTTGTTGAAAAGAATTTAAAATTTTAAAATCGGGCTTTGTGATATTTGTTTTGGGCGTTACGACCATTATGATTTCTATCGTTTCTTATGTCTTATTAAAATAACCCTGAATATCAAATAAAAAAAGGCTGGGATGCGACCCATACTGATAACTTCACTACCCGTCTGTGCATTGGTCTTGCTTAAAAGTTTGTCTATATGTTCTCCTATCAATTTTTACCAAATTTGCGTACTATTTTTTGTAGATTTTATTTTTTATGAAAAAACGGACTGCTGGATTTTTATATAAAAATGACTGAACACTAAAACAATATTTTCTGTGAAATAAAATAAGTTTGAAGCCAATATTTTTAATTTATGAAAATCTATTTGAGTCGAAAATCAATTTTTACCAACTTTTGTTAAATTTTTTATGTTTTTATTGTTTTGTACAAAAACTGTCAATTCGATTTATTTTTCAAAATTTTACTGAATTTTAACAACAATATTTTTTGAAAGATAAAAGTAGTTTAAAGCCAATATCTACAAGTTTTGAAAAGATATTTGAGTCGAAAATCAATTTTTACCAACTTTTATACATTTTTTTTTAGGTTTTTATTATTTATAAAAAAACTGTCAATTCGATTTTTCTTAAAATCTTACCAGATGCTAAAAACGTTATTTTTCGTTGCACAAAATTGTTTTGGTGATAAAATAATTTTGTATTTGCATAATTTTCAAGGTGACACATTTTTTTCAGATTGTTTTTTATTTATAAAAAACCGTTAATTGAATTTGTTTCAAAAAATATACTTGTCACGTTACAATATATTATTTAAAATTTAATTAAAGTCTCTAGCATTCATGAGATATTTAGGGATAACCAAAATGTTTACGTTTTTTTTAAACTACTATGGTAAAAAAAAAAACACTGACGCAATTTTGAATAAAAGAACGACAAAGTTATTAGTTGTCATTTTGTTCAAAAGAATTTTAAATTTTTAATTACATTATACTATAAATAATTACGGTTGGGCCTTGTAACATTTATTTTGGGCGTTACGACGATTATGATTTCTATCGTTTTTTACGTCTTATCACCCAACGACATATAACCCTGATTATAAAATGAATAAAAAAGCCCAAAAAGAGAAAGTTCGTCCAAAATATCACTAAGAAAATGTCACAAAGCCCAAATAAAATGCCAAAATTAAACAACTTGAAACAAACATTTTGTCAGAATGAATTTGGGCTTTGAAAAATTTATTTTTGGCGATAGAGCCATTTTTGGGCAATGTGCCATTTTAAATATTTTGGCTTTGTTTTATTGAGCAATAGGACCGAAAGCTTCTTTTTATTTTGTCATAAGACCCAAACAAATTTTAACGGCCATAGGTGTGGGTAATATTGCCCAAATCGTACAACACCAAAATTTTAATAAAATTAGTCGTATTTTGTTGGAAAATCTATCAACAGTATAGTAGGATTTAACACGAATAACAAAAAAAATATCCGCAGTATAAATACTACGGATAAAAGTTAATGTAGAATCTTACTACGGATGGGTTTTTGACATTTATACGAGTCTCGAATGGATCTTATGTGATTTCATTCACATAAGAAATGTTGGTACGATTGATATTGCATTTGTAACTCGATGACTGTGTTCGTTGAGTAGTTGTGCATTCAGAATTATGTACATATGTGTTTTCCATTGGGTAAAAAATCAATCTCTTAATGTTGATATCATTTAGTTTTGTTAATGAAAATGGACTAACTGAGCTTATTTTGCAAGAGAAAACAATAGAAAAGATAATTAAGTTTTACTATGTTTCCACCAAAGTTTTATTTTAGTTAATATTAAATAAATCTTTTTGGTTTTTTTTTACCGCACAAGACGATTTAAAGTTGATTAAGTTTGACAGCACTTTCTAAAATGCAAATGGTGGTTCTATGTTTCTTATGAAGTGCAAGTGAGATAGTTTGATTCGTGTTACACAAAGAAGACCTGAGTAGTTCAGCACCATATAAGACTATGCCACCTACTCCATGTGCATTTTTCTTTATTTGATTAAAACGAAGACCATAATGCATTATCTCTTAAAGCAACTCTTTGTCTGTACAAATGTTGACTCGACTCTGTTCCCCGACGGGAATCAAGTCAAATCAAGCTCATTTCAATTCGATTCAGGTATATAAAGAATTGAGGTGAGGTTCAATCCCGCTTTAACACCACATGTTAATGTAGTAGTCTACGAACAAACCCTCTTCTTGACGTTTTTATTTTATGTCAAAGCAGTGATTGTTAAATGAACATTTTTTATAGAATTTCAATTGCCAGATGTTTTTTTACAATTTTTTCTTGAAAATTGTCCATTTTATTAGTTTTAGTTACTTTTTTTGCTGAAGTTAATTTTAACTTTAGATTTTTACAAAACTTTCTTCATACAGAAATCTGGCTAAAGCCGACTCGTTTTCTTGTGAATTTTCTACTATTTATAGAATGCCAAAAATTGGCGCTATGGCATTTTTAATTTATTTTCGAAATTCTTTAAGATAAAATTATTTTGCAGGTATAATTTTAAACTTAAAAATATAAGCACTATTTCCAAACAGACCCTTTTTATTTAGGAGCAAGTTCGTTCGACAGAAACGTACATTTTATATTTTTTTTTAGAAGTTAGTAAAATGGAAATATACTTCATTGGAGGCTGATTCTAATAAAACAATTGCCGTATTTATTTCTATTACAAAAAATGTCTAGGGTGGTACTCGACAAAATAATAAAGATGGATTCAAACTTAAAATAAAAGGTAGTAATGGGCAGTCTCGGTTAAAGTAGTTTTCATAAATAAGCCTAACAATTCAAACATTGTCTTGAGTGTTTTGTATACTCTTTTAAGAATAGAAACATTTATTTCGTGGTTTTAAGTTGGTAAAGCTGAAATTAGACACCTGTCAAAATCAGTTCCATTTAAGTGTCATTCTATCTGTTGAATGTTTTCCAATTAACTTTACAGATCGCTTAAAAATTTAACATTTCTTACTTTAAAAGTGATGGTGACTGAAACAAAGTAACATTTCGCGCATTACGAGATTGATTGATGCAATTGGCCATCAAGTATGATTGCCAAATTATACACCAAAATTATTCAAGTTATGGTGAAAATACTGCACGTAATGTGGAATAACTATAAAATAATAGTACCCGAAAAAGGGAAAGGACAACTCCAAAACGTCAAATCTTTCTTCGGTCGATAAGTCTTCTTCCGAGTATCAGCAAAGTTTTCGAAAAGATCATCAATAGGGCTGTGACTAAGTGGGCTGCGGATAACAAAATAATTCCGGATAAACAGTTCGGGTTCAAGGCGGGTCATGACACAATTCATGCTGCGTTTAAATTCGTTACTGATATCCAATGGCATCAATCAAAACAACAATGCATAGCTGCTGTTCTGGTAGATTTGGAAAAGGCCTTTGACACCGTATGGTTAGAGGGTCTTTACCTAAAACTGAGCAGGCTTGGCATAAGGAAGCCATTGTTGTTTACAATTCCCCGATTCTGTTCAGCATTTACACCAGCGATCTGATAGGTAGTCTTACAAAAGAAATCGCCTACGCCGACGATCTAATTGCGTACAGAACGGCCCGAACGGTTGAGGTTATTAGAATTCTCTTGCAGCGTGATTTTGGCAACGGTAACGCGACGACTAGAAACTGAAAATAAATGTCCAGAAGTCGGAGACAATTCTGTTCCGGACTCCGTTGGCTAGGGCCACGGGGATACGTCCAAGAATTGGCGGAAGATGGTCATCGTTGATCTTTACGGGTCGGTATCTGGTTAGATCAGTATTTATATTTCGACAGACATATAAATGCTACTCTAATAAGGGCCAGAGCAGCCTTCGCTCTGACAAAACGGCTGTTTTACAGCAGTCGGCTTTACCCTAGAGTGAAGGTAATTTACTACATGGCCCTCATACGGCCGATGATCGTTTATGGTTGTCCTGTGTGGTTCAACGTTGCCCCTTCCCAGATGGAGAAGTTTCGGGTGTTCGAGCGGCAGTGTTTACGACGCTGTACCGGCTTATATCGAACATGTGCATTACTATTCCAACGAGGTTCTATACAAAGGGGCTCGAATCAACAGAATTGACAATTTCGTGATAAAACTCGTCCGAGGTCACATTGCAAAAGCTATGTCTTAGACCAACAATTTAATTTTGAGGCCGACCGACGACTATTTTAAAAGTGCACGCTTGAGCGGCTTCATTCCACCAGAGGCATTCCTCTTTTTAGACTAATGCGGTCTGATACAGGATAGATTGGCTGTTCCGCTAATCTACTACGTCAGACGAACCGTGGAGAGACAACTCCTGTACAATCGAGACGTCATGGCACAAGGCGGAGCAGAGCTCCTTCGGTTCAGTAGGGCTGTGTCCGAACGGGACCGAACTGATAGAGTGAAGCAGGAGAACCAGTTTTGGTGGCTTCAATTGGCACTTGATAGTGGGTAGTCATGGAATAAGAAAAACAAAAGGAAAATACAAAATGAAAAAAGATATTGAAATTCGTTTTTTTTAGTTTTCAAGTTCAAGTTCAATTCTTACCTGTCCTAACTTTTTTTACGGGTACTGCCTCTTGCAAAGGATTGACAAATCTTCCAAGAAGTGAAAAAAAAAATTTGAGATCATACGCGATAATTTTAGATCACTTCTTACGGCGATGAGCTGCTTTAGACATAAAAAGTCCAAGCTAAGGCTGAACTAAGCCCCAAACCAGATGAAACTGTACATTATCCAGCTCCATCTGTTGCGTTCATTTAAGAAACAGATCAAAGATCTGGATCATAATCAGCTAATTCAAGAAACTCTCAATGTTTTGTTAGGGATAGAGACCGTTCTCTGACGCCTATTTCTCACCATTCAAACATTTCTAGTATTCTTAGGAGCATTCAATATTACAACCTTTGGGAGCAATATTTAAATTTAAATGAAAAAAAACACACATATTTGTGTGTTCAGTGCAAAATGATCACAACACCTATAACCTTGAACTCGTTCGTCTGGAATTTGATTTACATCTATTGTATCGGTTGTATAGATCTAGTGATTGACAGTTGGGGTACTGATTTGTACGCAGTATTATCAATTCGAAATTTAAAATAGAAGTAGACTAAACAATTTCAAAAATGAATAAAAAAATCTTTTAATTTGAATGTTACAAAAACTTTGAAAGAAATCTAATAAAAGCGACTTAACAAAGATTGCATCATAAGAAGTTCATTTCTCTTATTTCTTAAATTTTGTTTCCCCTGATCCCTAGTTTTTGCTTCTATCTTATGCGAATCTTGATGATCAAAGTTCATTAACTTCTTAATTAATTCAAACAATTCGTGCAGACTAAAAATCTCAACTTAAGAGCTTATATAACAAATACAACATAAAACATAGCAAATGAATAAGAGATAGAAATTAAGATCAATCTTATATAACGAAGAACAAAAGTTTAAACAAAAAAAAACCATTAAACATTTGACTCACCGTACTTCTGTAAAGTGAACAGGAACACTAGTACGCCGCCCATTTCAGATTCATACAATTGAACCTGACTTGAGCAGATGTTCTTAACAACGAAACTTCGTTCCCTTTATTCTATAAAATTCTTTGCTATATATTGTATGCTCCCCACACCCTATTTCCTGTAAAACGCAGGCGAGTACATCAACTACGACGACGACGTCCGACGAGTCTATATTTTATTATTTCAAACTCCCATCATCCACATTGATGTGTTGTTGATTAATTGCCAAGTATAAATTAGAATTTATGAATACTTCAGCACTTTCCTACTGTTGAAGTTCCGTTCCGTTTTGGTTGTTGTTCAGAAAAAAGCGGTCAGCTTCAGTAGCTTTAGTTTCTGATCAAAGCGGTGGATCCCAGAAAACAATGGCGCCTGAGATGAGCAAACTTACTCACATCACAACACATAACCAAAACATGATCGCAATATAATAAAATCTTCAGCTTCTGCCTTCTGGCCATTTGCCTATGCTTTGGAGAAACTAATAAATTTTATTTTCATTTCCAATATTAATGAGCTGTTATTAGTTTTATGCAAATTTCTTTCTTTCTTCATACTTGAATATGCATATTATGTTAAAAACCTAGCTGCCTATAAATTGAGTTTGAGCGCAGTTTTATGATCTTGATCAGCTTCAGTTGCTCCATCAACAATTTCAGCATCAACCATTACCAACCATCCATCAGCATCGAACTGAATCTAGATTGGAGGCAAGCTTAATTGAATAATCAAGAAAAACTCACTTTACTTTACTTTACTAAGTGATTGTTCCGTGTAACTATGTTATTAAAGAATTATTAAAGAGAGAGAAAAAAAAGAACAAAGGTCTTGAGATTCTTAGACTGTATGAACGAGTAGAAGTAATTGCAAGCCACTTGTCGTGCTTTCTGAATTAGCACAAGCCGCTTACTTTTTTTTATTTTTGTTTAAACAAATACAACAAAAAATAAAATTTTGTTGTGACCTTCGATTAAATGAAACGAAAAGTGTTAGACTGGTCCACCTCGACGAAGACTTGTTGTTAAAGAGTGGGACTTGTTGATTATAAGTTCCATATATAACTACATATACATTTTAGGGTGCTTATTAATTTGTGTTTGAAATTTTAACAAACAGAATTTTATAAGTTTTGAATATTAACGGTTTATTGAAAATGGAAACACTTTCTATTTATTTGGTGATAAAGGGTGTTTTTTTAGCATTATGAAAAGTCAGTCATGGTTGCTGTCAAGGATTTGACAATTGAGAATGGGCAGGTTCAGACGACATAAGTACCTGTTTGTTAAGCTTATAGAAAAATTTACTTCAAAGATAGTCAAGTCAATTTATCTCAAAATAACAGTTGATTATGATTTTAATTCAACTGAAAGCTGAACTTTACTGTAATATTATTTATTTATTTTACTGCACAACTTCATTTACAGCCTTATTACGGTTGTCAAAGATCAATTAATTGACAATTGAAATTAATTGATAAATTGGTATTATGAACGCGAGTTGATCATTTTTTGATCCATTGTGAACAAAGATCAAAAATCTATTGTGAATAGTGCGCCATACCAATGTTAAAATCGTTCCCAACACTCAACTGGTAGCTTTCTTGCGCAAGGAATCTAAAGACAGCTGCAAATTTTAGTATGTTTGGGATGGATTGCTGTCTTTTCGTTGGTTTTAACTTGTCGTTGATATCTAAAAATACATTAAGGAAGGCTTCTTTCGAAAGTCTAAAGTTTTGAATGAATCTAAAAGTGAGCCAAATTAGATTTTGTAATGTAACTAGATAAGATCTTTTATCTACATACATATGTTCAGCCAAATCCATCGGATTTGAAGCATCGCGTAGTTTTCTTCGAATCTTTGCTTGCTCCAAAGTATTTTCTTCTTCAATTTTATTTTCACCGAAAAATAGTTCAATAGTAGACATGCTTTTGGCTTTCGCGATTCGTAAAATATTTTATCAACAAGGAATTTGTGATTGACTGAAAATTTTGATAATTAACAAATATTTGTACTGTAATACCAAGACTGTCAATTTGAATCATTCACAATAGATCTAATTTCTGAAGAGCGTTCACAGTTTATCAAAAATTTCGATTGCTGACAACGATAATACCAATTCATCAATTTCATTGAAAAATGTCAACTAGCGTATTGATAATTGACAACCGTAAAACGGCTGTTAATGTTTTCTGTAAAAGGGTTCCTTGTCAATTTGGAAAAGAAATAAATTATATTTCTTAAAACTACAACATAAAATCGTTATGGACTTGTAGCTTGCCTAAGGAGTTTTTTGTAGATCATATAATGTATTCTTGTAATTTCTGTACGATGAACTTAAAGTAGAATAGAAGTAAAGTTCTAAATTTGAAATGTATGACTATTGAAAAACTTACTAGTTGCATTGGTCAAATTTTACGTTCAAAAATTGCATTTGACTGCAAATGAAGTTCCTTCCTACCTGCTTAATGTCAAACTGTGATGAAATTTCTGTTAACTAAGGTTTAGCAATTCAACATGAATCGAGTTACTTTAGAACAATACTTCGAAAATGTGGAAATTTTCTTTAAACAAAACAAATTTGTTCGCGAAGTTCAAAGATCATTACGTATCTTTCAGCGTGTTTAGTGATGAAGCCCATTTTTGATTAAATGGATGCTTAAATAAGAAAAAATGACGGGTACTAACAAGCTATTAAGAAACCAACATTTGACGCAATAAATTGGATTGTTTGGTGTGGTTTACACGCTACTGGCGGCACCATCGGTACTTTGCTGAATGATTTTTTATCAAAAAATAACTATCGGCAACGTTTGGTTCCGACAAGACTGTGAAATTTTTCATATATCACGCTTAATCATTAAATTTTTTGAAAAATCAATTTAATGGCAACCTTATTTCCAGAAACAATCTTCTGTTACCCATTCTCTTCTTTGAGCGACCTTACGAGCGAATGTTTGGAATTGCGATTTGTTTAAAGGCGTGTTCCATGTTGTTTCCGTTTCTGATTGTACGAAACAATTGTGTTTCTCTGTTAGAGCCTGATTACACGGTCACTTTTTTGATTGTTTCCTTTTTCGCTTTTTTGACTCACTTGTCTCACTGCGCAGTTTTAAAATGATTGATAACAAATGCATTTTTCTACAGTATTTGCTATCAAATCCAATTTATTTTTCAAATTTCAGTAAGTTGTATACAAATTAAAAATAAGTCAATATACTGAACGAACCCAATAATAGAAAAAAACAAGAAATAATTCAATGTGCTGAACGAACCCAATGGCTTGTTTAGAAAAGTAGAAAATTATTCAACAATGGCGACAGCGATCACTGCAGCAACAGCTTCTCATTGGACGCTGTGTACTATTTTCGTATGTTTCAACTTTGACAGCGCGACAAGCAACCGCTAAAGGACTCCATTCTGCTGGGGCTTTAACGATACGTACGTAACAGCGCGTCGACAGTTTTGTTCACACTACGGTTTACAATGGATAAGTTAAGGGGCCAAGTTTGAATTTAATTCGTTTGTAGTTGCAGAGGTTCCGCGCAACTGCATCGGCTATGAACACTCCACGGCCAGGGCCCAGTTCACCATCAAGGACTACCAAAAACATTGAAGTGGTTGAAGAGAGCATTCGTGAAAATCCATGACTTTCGATACAGAAAAGGGCAGCCTCACTGGGACTTCCAAGAGCGATTATTCATGTTATTTAAAAAAAGATTTAAAGTTACATCCATTCAAAATTTAAATCTTTCAAGAATTCAAAGAAATTGATTTTGGTTCACGCAAACTTTTTTACAAGACGATGTTGTAGCCTTTTCGTGATATGAATCCCATTTTTTGGAGCGCCAAGGCTCATTGTCATTTAAACGGACACGTTAATAAACAAAACTGCTACTGGGCTCCTATGAGCAAGTGCTCCATTGCATTGCCCTAGGGAACTATATGGTGCGCCTTATTAGAGCATGGGATTATTGGACCATTTTTTTCGAGAATGCCCGAGGCCAGGAGACAAATGTCAAAAGTGACAATTACCGACGCATAATAACGTATTTCTTTTTGCTGAACATACAGCTCATCTATCGTTTTCATCGCACACGTGGTTCCAACAAGATGATGCGACCACACAGACGGCTAGATATTCGATTAATTTGCTTCGGGAAGCTTTCCTCAAAAACTAATCATTCGCTTTGGAGACATCAAGTGTCCCTCGAGGTCCCCCGACTTAACCCCAATGGATTTCTTTGGATTTGGCTACCTCAAGAAGATAATCTACACCAACAATCCTCGAACTTTAGTGAACGTCTGGAAATCAGCGCATTTGAATCCAGATTACTGCATGGTGCGGCTTGTTGCACGAGGCTCCGTTTTGAATAGTGTGTGCAATTTGGCGACAGAAGACATTTAGATGACATAATATTCAAAAATTGAAGTCCTCATTATTAGTTTGTCTTTAAATATTTCAAATAGAAAAATATATCAAAAAGATTGTATCAAAAAATTAAAAGTTTATCTTCAAAAACTTAAATGCCATTGAATGTCACGATGAAAATGTCACGAAAAACAACTTTCCTACCTAGATTTAAAGGGCTCATGGTGCTTGCAGTTTGCATATATGTAAGCTCAATAATTGGTGTTTTGAACGGGCAACTTGGTTTTCAAGAAGAAATAAAATGCATATAATTTAATATTATGGGTCTATTGTAAAGATACACGTTTGACATATGTTTTATATGGGGCCACTTTGAAGCCATATGTTAGCAATAACGGACTGAATATTCTCTTCCAAGGATTTAATCGTGTCGGGCTCATCTTCCTTGACAATCGATTTCACATGACTCCACGAAAATAATCCAACGGAGTGACATGATCTTGGACACAGGCCCACGGCGACGGCGGAGTTTACTAAATGTGTTCTAAAATAAATTTCTTCGTCGCGTGAATCTTTCCATTATTTTACACACATTGTTTAGGAGTAAGTCTATTCATTGGTTGCGTTCAATCTCAGACAGATAGGGTATCCAAAAACCTTTTTGTAAGTGTTTTACGTGTAAATAACATTTGATCAAAAACAGTTGACAAGTCAAAAAAGTAATCCAAAGGTATCCAAGAATTTCTGGGGTATGAAGGTATCAAACAGAACAGCTGATTCAACACATGGTTGAATTTCATGGAACTTAGAAATTGATTTCAGCTTTTTGTATTTGTTGGTAAACAAAAAGATACAAAATGTTAGTTGATGTTGTATTTGAGGATGTTCTGTACATAATAGACGATGAAGAAGCTATTTGCCTCTGAATTTTAGAAGGTCATTATTATCTAGCAACTTCTGCTCATTCGGAAATGAGATCAAAATTCTTCGAAACCATATCTAGGTATTGTCACTTCTTAATAGTCCTCGTTACTGTTAGGATAGTTTTCTGTTAAACCTAAATTGTTTAAACCAGGAGATTTCGTAAGTAAATTATTACTCGTATAGAATTCCAATTGAGCTAAGAGGAAATTTAACATTATTATTATTATTATTATTTATTGAACTATACATAATAACAAATAAATGTTAAACACTCTGGTGAAGATTTAAAAATTTTAAAATTTTGAGAATATTTTATATGTTTTGTTCGGAAGGAACCAAAAGGAGATTTATTAGATTACAGTTAAAAAGTTTATTACAAATTTCATTGATTTTCGGGCAGTCTGTAGTTAAATGGTTGATGGTCAGCTGGATATTGAGTTGGAAGAGGTGGCAAATGGGTGAGGGATCTTTGTTGAGTAGGTGACTGTGGGTGAGCTGGGTGTGTCCAATCCTCAATCTGGTGAAGCATTCGTTCATGATTGCAGGCGTAGAGGTGGGGTAGATAACTGGGCTGCAATTTTGTTTGATGGAAGAATAGTGGTGATAATAACGAGACCAATCTATTATTTTTTGATTATATAAAATGGAGCAAGTCAATTTTATAATATCGTTTTTGGAAGGTTGGTATATTGATATTGCTAAGTTTCTGTTCCTAGCGGTTATTTTGGCTTCACTGTCTCCGTGCTCATTGCCTTTTACACCGATGTGACCTGGCACCCAAAAAATCTTTATCGCTATTCCAAGTTTGATGACGTTGTCTCTGATTTTTCCGATGTAGGATGATCGATTGTTGACGTTTTCGATGGCGGCTAAAGTTGAAAGACTGTCCGTGCATATCACTGTTTTTTTTCTTCGATTTGCGGGCGAATTGCGTGGCTTTTAAATCCGCTAAGGCTTCGGCTGAGAATACAGAGAAAAATGGTGGTAGCTTTTGTGAAGAGATTAGATTGTTGTTTGAGTCAACAATTGCGAAAGAGGTACCTTCCTCACACTTTGAGCCATCGGTAAAGAGGATATTCCAGTTATTTCTGATGAAAGGATTCATTAATTCATGAAAATGCTGCAGATATACCTCTTTCGGAGTTGAATCTTTTTTAAATCGAGCGAGTGCAGTGTTGATGGATTCCTTCAGGCATAGCCAAGGAGGGTCACACTCGACATCTTTTTTTTAATTTTTGGTTCAATGCCGATTTTTCTCGCATACATTAAAGTTATGTAGAGGGCTGATGGTTTTTTTGGTGTCTTTAAGCGTTTAAGGATTTTCGTTGAGTCCAAAAGAATTGGAGAGTCATAGGATTCAAGTATTTTTCCTACAAGTCTTGATGTAAGGACTTCTTTTCTTTTGTGTAAGTGTTTGCTTTTGTTCAAAGAAATTTGAGCGCCGGATTGAACGCACCAAGAGTTTATTCGAGGAAGGATATCATTGAAGGAATTTTCTGTACGAGAGTTTTCTTTAAACTTTGAAAGAATGTAGAGTTCGTCAGCGTACAGGGTGTGATCAATGTTCTTGGATTGCAAAATTATATCACTTATATCGTTGTAGGCTATAATAAAGATAACCACAGATAGAGGCGATCCCTGAGGTATACCCTTATTCAGGTTGTAGATGTCTGAAAAGGTGTTGTTTACTCTAACTCTAAACTTACGATTCGTTAAGAAGGATTTTACAAAATTGAATATCTTTGGCCCAATTTTCCATTTTTCTAGTTTATTCAACACAACATGGATGCGGTAGAAGGCTAAGAGGAAATTTAACAATTTAGGTTATCTCTTATTTATTAAATTTTTACGCACCTATCAATTCATCAATGTTTGACGAATCAATTGAATTATCCATTAAATGTTTTATCTTACAACAATTTTGACTTAGAAGCTTAAATGTTTCTCTGCCTTTTTCGAACAGCTGATACTCGTTCAACAAGGTATCTAAAAATCCACCTATTCAAGATACCCTATCGAATATGAGATTGAACGCAGCCATTTTGAAATAGCAAACTAAACTGAGCATAAATGAAGTGACAGCTGTCAAAAAGACCAAATACGAAAAAAGTTTTGCAAGAATGAAAACCACACGTTTCAAAAAACACCCTATAGATATACCATTTAATGTTCTCAAATTCATAAAAAAAACTGATATAAATACAGGGCCTAATAAATCCCTTTTATCAACTATTCTTGTTGGCGAGTGATTATACAGAAATAGAGGCTGGAGGCCATACAATTTATTGTGTGACGAACCTGCGAAACACTTTTTTATGACAAGAGCCAATCTTTGAAGGACAGAGCCTGTTAAAAACAAAACTCATCATCAAGCTGAGTTTTACAATCTCTTATAGATTAATACTTATATAATAAATATAATAATAAAATAATAGTACTATAATAATAAGCATGACATATCTTAAAAAATTATCTCTTGAACAGAGTTGAAATATATCAATGGAGTGTAAAATACTATTTGTCACTCTGATGCAACGAGATATGGTTTCATTCCTACTGTAATTGCTTCTAAGAAGTTCATCACGTAGGTAGAAAACCGTACAGAGACTTCTGCAAGGCAAATACAAATTAATACATTCAAGGAAATAAGAATAATTTATGTGGTTACTTAATATATCTTTTACCATCATTACTGAAAAATATCTCCTTCTTAACTCAAGCGTTTGCTTGAGCTGACACCTTACAGGATATGGAGGTCTATCAATACTCCAATTAAGCATATTAAAAGCATATGTAGTGAAGGATTTCTGCACTCTTTCTATTCTTAAGGAATGAGTGTTATAGTACGGTTTCCAAACAACACTACAATACTCAAGATTTGATCTGACAAAGGCTGAGTAAAGGAATTTGAGCGCGTAAGGATCAGTGAATTCTTTGTGTTCTTATAAGCTTTATTAACAACAAAATCAATGTTTAAATTAAAAGAAAGTTTATCATCTAATATGATTCCTAAGTCTTTTTTTTGAGTAACTTTTTCCAAAACAATGTCATTAATTGAGTAATCAAACAAAATGTATGATTTTCTCCTAAAACACGTAAAATTTTGACACTTAGAGACATTCAGAAAGAGTAAATTTTTATTACACCCCAATGCCAATTCATTTAGATCCTCTTGCAATAATAAACAATCATCAACAGATTTAATGGTTTTAAAAATTTAGACATCATCAGCATACAATAAATAATAATTAGAAAATTTTAAAGTATCAGGAATATCATTTATAAAAAGTATAACAAACAAGGGTCCAATATAACTCCCCTGTGGAACACCTGATGTTATTTTGATAGCTTTAGATTTGAATTTATCTATTTTGACGAATTGGGTCCGGTTGCTCAAAGAAAAGCTTATCTATTTTAATAAGTGAGAATGGAATCCCAGCAAAGAAAGCTTATGAACAAGAATTTCATGATTTACCCTATCAAAGGCTTTAGCAAAATCTGTGAAAACTATGTTTGTATGAAAACCTTTATCAAAACCTTTAACTACGGAATTACATAAAACAGCGAGATTAAAAGTTGTTGATCTGCCTGACACGAAACCGTGCTGAAATTCAGAAATTACATTTTTAGTAAAAAAATAAAGTTTATCACAAACAATCTTTTCAAATATTTTGGGAATTACAGATAGCTTACAAATTGGTCTATAGTTACATACTTTTTGTCTCGATCCTGCTTTGAAAATTGGAGTGATGAAAAACGTTTTCCATTCGTCTATGAATTGACCAGTTCGAAGGGAAATATTATTTTTTAATGATCTTAGAAGAAATACCATCCATTCCAGCACTTTTATTTTAATTAATACCTCTTAAGGCTTCAGATACTTCCATTATGCTTAAATTGATGCTACCGGCACCGACAACATTAGGTGGTGAAAACTGTGTAAGTAAACGGTGATTTTTTAAGAGCTTGAGAACTTTAAAAAAAAAAAACGCATAAAATTTGCAAAATCTCATCGATTCTTTATTTGAAACGTTAGATTGGTCCATGACATTTACTTTTTGAAGATAATTTCATTTAAATGTTGACCGCGTTTGCGTCTTAGGTGGTCCATTCGGAAAGGCGTCAAATCGCATGATCTTGGTGGCCAACTTACCGGTCCATTCCTTGAGATGAATTGTTCTCCCAAAATTTCCCTCAAAATGGCCATAGAATCGCGAGCTGTGTGGCATGTAGCGCCATCTTGTTGAAACCACATGTCAACCAAGTTCAGTTCTTCCATTTTTGGCAACAAAAAGTTTGTTAGCATTTAACGATAGCGATCGCCATTCACCGTAACGTTGCGTCCAACAGCATCTTTGAAAAAATACGGTCCAATGATTCCACCAGCGTACAAACCACACCAAACAGTGCATTTTTCGGGATGCATGGGCAGTTCTTGAACGGCTTCTGGCTGCTCTTCACTCCAAATGCGGCAATTTTGATTATTTACGTAGCCATTCAACCAGAAATGAGCCTCATCGCTGAACAAAATTTGACGATAAAAAAGCGGATTTTCTGCCAACTTTTCTAGGGCCCATTCACTGAAAATTCGACGTTGTGGCAGATCGTTCGGCTTCAGTTCTTGCACGAGCTGTATTTTATACGGTTTTACACCAAGATCTTTGCGTAAAATCTTCCATGTGGTCGAATAACACAAACCCAATTGCTGCGAACGGCGACGAATCGACATTTCACGGTCTTCAGCAACACTCTCAGAAACAGACGCAATATTCTCTTCTGTACGCACTGTACGCATTCGTGTGGTTGGTTTAATGTCCAATAAAGTAAACTGAGTGCGAAACTTGGTCACAATCGCATTAATTGTTTGCTCACTTGGTCGATTATGTAGACCATAAATCGGACGTAAAGCGCGAAACACATTTCGAACCGAACACTGATTTCGGTAATAAAATTCAATGATTTGCAAGCGTTGCTCGTTAATAAGTCTATTCATGATGAAATGTCAAAGCATACTGAGCATCTTTCTCTTTGACACCATATCTGAAATCCCGCGTGATCTGTCAAATACTAATGCATGAAAATTCTAACCTCAAAAAAATCACCCTTTACATTAGGTGATGCAGGAGAATATACCGACTCAAAATAATCAGCAAAAAGATTGCATATGGTTGACAAATCACTGGAAGTGCTGCAGCAAAACTCAATGGAATTTGGTAATCCAGTTGATTTTTTCTTTGTGTTAATAAATTTCCAAAAATGTTTACAGTCAATCTTGATTTGTGATTCAGCATTTAAGATAAAGTTATTATATAAAAACTTATTAAGCACATCAAACTCTTTTTGTAAGGTTAAATACTTATGAAGATTAACCAAAATAGTTCAATCCTTTTTATAATTCTTAAAGACTTTATTTTTTCTATTTTTAAGATTTGATAGCCTTTTGTTAAACCAAGGAGGGTTGTAGTTTTTTTTTAACAATTTTTCTTGGAATATAACTATCAGAGGCCTGTTTTAAAAAAGTCAAGCAAAAAAAAAGGACCTTTTTTTCTTCTAAGAACGATTCTGGGCCCAACTGTATAGGGTGCTTTTGAATTCACTTAACAATCTCTTAAAGTTTCTTATGTTGGTTTCTTTCTTTTTTAGTTTTTGTTTGTGTTTGAATAAATGAACTATGGAACTAAGCATAATAGAGCTTATTGCCTTAAATTTAAATAAAGATTATAAACCTCAAGCACGTTGTTGCACAGAAGAAAAAAAAAAAAGAAGTGCCTATAGTATGAGACTTTCTACTAAGCTTAACTTCAACTCTCACGCATGGACATGGAATACTTAATATACTTTTATATATGAAAATGTTGCGATATTTAATTTTGTATTTTGCATTTTTTTTCAGTTGTTTGCTTTAGTTAAGTTTCTTTAACCATAACCAACTTGAGGGGATAGGGAATATGAAAAGAACTAAAAATATACAAACTTATGTACCTACGTATTTTTCTCTCCCATGGGCTAAACAAAATTAAGGCTCCACTGATTTGTGGGGAAAACAAGTTCCCAGAGGGAACAGGTTGTTTGTTAGTTAGATTACATAAAATAAAACTGACCAAAATGATGTTGCTTTTTTGAAGACAGACGGTCCAGGGGAAATAACAGAATTGCGCGCGGCACCGCCACCGGTAGCGTCGACATACATGAATGACGTAATTTCCGTTGGGAATAAATTTAAAATTTATAACTAAACAAGCGGCATCTTTTTCATTTCTAGAAAGACGTGCTTAAGTATTTGTTTACTTCTGAGGGTTGCTTTAGAAAAAGCACGTAACTTACTTACTACAAAAGTTACTCAATGGAGGTGTCTTATGAATCATTCGTCAAGTGATAGGGGTTCGTCGGGTATTTTACAATTCATAGTGTATCGAATTTGCTAATTGTAATCGTAGTCTTTTGTTTTACTTTAAGTCAGGATGTAGATACTTATGTTGTAGGAATATGAGATGCAAAATCTATAGAATGAATTGTTTTTGGGGTAAATGGTTACTCTGCAACCTAAAGATCTGTTGTGTCCTAGAAACCAAAAAGTATTTAAAACAATTTTTAGGTTTGTAAAATTAAAATAATACGTAGCCAATATAAACAATAAATCAGGTTTTGCAAGTTTTAAATTGATTTGAATGGTCTTTGAATTATTTCCAGTAAAGCGGTTAGTTCAAGGCTTGAGTTGCGGTCAAAATAATAGCAGTAAAAAGAGGAATTATGATTGATAATAAAAATACTTAGCCATATTGTTTTTAATTTATAAATTTTATTAAAAAAAAACAGTGAAGAAATCGCGTAAGGTGACTTTCGACACCAAAAATCGTCTAAGGAAAGATTTTTTGTAAAAACCTCTCCATTCTGGGGGTTAGTGTGATTTTGCCTTGCTTATTGGAAATTGAGGATGATATTACTATTAGTGTGGATGTATTGCACTACCGAGCTATGATTTATGATATTTTATGGCCGGGATTGGATGAAATTGATGTTAAGTAAAAAAATGTCCTGATCGTGTTATTTCTTAAAGAGGTGATCACAATTGGCCAACGAGATCTTGTCATTTAACGCCTTTAAATGTGTTTCCTTTGTAGCCATTTGAGGGATAAAGTCAATGCCAATGCGCCAAATAATCGAATCAATACCTAATAAACGGTGATTTTTTAAGAGCTTGAGAACTTTTTTTAAAAAAAACGCATAAAATTTGCAAATTCTCATCGATTCTTTATTTGAAAGGTTAGATTGGTCCATGACATTTACTTTTTGAAGATAATTTCATTTAAATGTTGACCGCGGCTGCGTCTTAGGTGGTCCATTCGGAAAGTCCAATTTTGGGTAACTTTTTCGAGCATTTCGGCCGGAATAGCCCGAATTTCTTCGGAAATGTTATCCAAAGCTGGAATAGTTGCTGGCTTATTTGTGTAGACTTTAGACTTGACGTAGCCCCACAAAAAATAGTCTAAAGGCGTCAAATCGCATGATCTTGGTGGCCAACTTACCGGTCCATTCCTTGAGATGAATTGTTCTCCGAATTTTTCCCTCAAAATGGCCATAGAATCGCGAGCTGTGTGGCATGTAGCGCCATCTTGTTGAAACCACATGTCAACCAAGTTCAGTTCTTCCATTTTTGGCAACAAAAAGTTTGTTAGCATTGAACGATAGCGATCGCCATTCACCGTAACGTTGCGTCCAACAGCATCTTTGAAAAAATACGGTCCAATGATTCCACCAGCGTACAAACCACACCAAACATTGCATTTTTCGGGATGCATGGGCAGTTCTTGAACGGCTTCTGGTTGCTCTTCACTCCAAATGCGGCAATTTTGCTTATTTACGTAGCCATTCAACCAGAAATGAGCCTCATCGCTGAACAAAATTTGTCGATAAAAAAGCGGATTTTCTGCCAACTTTTCTAGGGCCCATTCAATGAAAATTCGACGTTGTGGCAGATCGTTCGGCTTCAGTTCTTGCACGAGCTGTATTTTATACGGTTTTACACCAAGATCTTTGCGTAAAATCTTCCATGTGGTCGAATAACACAAACCCAATTGCTGCGAACGGCGACGAATCGACATTTCACGGTCTTCAGCAACACTCTCAGAAACAGACGCAATATTCTCTTCTGTACGCACTGTAGGCATTCGTGTGGTTGGTTTAATGTCCAATAAAGTAAACTGAGTCGAAACTTGGTCACAATCGCATTAATTGTTTGCTCACTTGGTCGATTATGTAGACCATAAATCGGACGTAAAGCGCGAAACACATTTCGAACCGAACACTGATTTTGGTAATAAAATTCAATGATTTGCAAGCGTTGCTCGTTAGTAAGTCTATTCATGATGAATTGTCAAAGCATACTGAGCATCTTTCTCTTTGACACCATGTCTGAAATCCCGCGTGATCTGTCAAATACTAATGCATGAAAATCATAACCTCAAAAAAATCACCCTTTATATGGAATTAGTGAAGTTATTGAGGACAAATGTGAGAATAGATCTTTGAACGTTGCATGGAAAGGCTATGGTTCTGCAACCGATAATAGTTGTCAATTTGTCTTTTTTACAAAAAAAAGAAACATCAATTTATTTCTTTTTAAAAAATATATCGTTTGTTTTTCCTCAAAAATCTAATGAAACCTCTTATTGGAAATCATTATGCAATATTTCTCTTTCTTTCGAGTTTTCCATTTAATCGAATATTTTTCTTACCTAAAAAGCTTACGGCTGTCGGTAGAAAGAGGGAAAAGTTCTTACCAATGTTACGAAAAAATCTATATTTTTTTTGATTTTTTTTAATTAAAAATTATTAAAAATAATCAAAAATCCAACATGGTCCGGTGGCCCCATTTATCCAATTTTATTGGATCAAAGCCACTCTTATTTTTTACCATAGCGTTTATATTGTTTGGGTTATTGAGTCTTGGAAAAACCCATCTACTCTGGATTTTCTTTTCCGAAAAACGCAGATTATATTTATTTTGGGAACAATTTATTTGGCATAAGAAGTTACTCCAAATAAAATGCAACTCTATTTCAAAAAATTGGTGGATCTCGTGCATATTTATAGGACAACTATATTTTCTTGTTTTCAATATTTCATAAGACTTTTTTTCATTCTTAAATGGGAATTTCAACATGGTTTTTTTTAATCTACAATTAATTAGAAATATGTTTTTCTTATAAGAAAGTGGATTTTAAATATTTGGTCTTCTTCTCTTGTTCTTCTGTTGATTCCACTGTTGCACTTGAATTTAATAGTTGTTATCCACTGTTATTTATTTGGGGGGTTTTCAATTTAAGATCATTTGAAATATTTTTTGTAGACTTTATTTGCAGCTTCTTTGGAGTAACGAGCATATACGAGTATTATGACAAAAATTTGAAGTAATTATACTTAAGTCAAATATTCAGTCAGCTAAAAATATAGGTTCTTTCATTTCGGAATCTCAAGTTCTTAGATGTGGTATTTGACATCTGTCAAACTGAAGGGTTATAAGGCGTTTTTTCTTTTTAATCTCAAACTGTCAAAAAAGATCTGTGCTCCTTTTTTGCTTAGAGATATCAGAGCTCTCGCTTTGTGTTTTTTGTTTCTAATCAGAGAGCCAGTTTGGAGCGCTTTCTATAAGCTCTGGATAAAATGACCAAGCTAATGGAGTAAAAAGCTGAGCGTAGCAGACTTCACGTTTGTTTGGAAAATTCTTAAGCTATTGACAGTTCATTACTCCAGTTCCAGTGTGTTTCATAAATAAGCTCTGATGAAACTTTACTCAGAATGTACTCGATATGCTCAGATTCTGCTCAGTAGTCAGTGGTCTAGGTTTAAAAAGAAAAACGCCTATAATATGAGATTAATTGCCCAATTTAATTAACAGATAACAAGATCTTTAAATTTTTGTTCATTCTTTTTGAATTGTGCGATCAGAATTTTATACAAATCAGTTCTCAGATTTCAAGCAAAAGTGATACATTTTATTTACAGTGAGTGTCTTAATATTCGGTTTTTATTTTTAAATATTTTTTTTTGTGTTTTTCTCGAAATAAAAGTTGAATTTAGGTTTATTATTTGGTTATTTTATAAATAAAGTATATTTTCCCTAAATATTTCATTAAAAAAATGGTACAATCACTTAACTGCATTAAGATATACGATAAACAACACAAAAAGGACACATGTAATCGCTTCATTAATATTTGTTTTTTTTTGTTTTCTTTGCTGAGTTTGACATTTGCCCCGATTAACAGTTTGTCTATTTAAGAGTACCGTTAAAATTAAGTGTTCAATAAACGTTTGCATACATTTTTTAAAAAAATTAGTGTAAGATCGTTTGATTTTATTTAAAAAGTTAGGAAAGGAAAAATTGGAAGCCTTGAAAAAAAAACCTTTTTATTTTTCACCATAATAAAGGTGAAACGTACACAAAAATTGATAATATTTTGGACATGAAGCGAGACACTGTCGGTGATATTTTTCGGAGGTATGAAAGAGAAGGGAGGATCGAAACAAAGAAGCAGATGGGTCAACCAAAAAAGTTAACAACGAAAGAAGAACGGCTTATAGTAAGAAAAATGAAAGCAAAATCTCGTTTAAGTGAACCAAAAATTGTGCAAGAAGTGTGAATGGAATGCAAAAATAAAATATCTGCATCAACGGTACGCCGAACCATAAAGACAAATGGCTACAATGGCCGTGTTGCCCGAAAAGAGCCATTATCAATATGCGCAACAGCAAATTCGGATCAAATTTGCGAGGGAACACAAAAATGCAACTCGGTGGGATGATGTAATATTTGCTGACGAGAGTAAGTACAACTTTTTTGGATCGGATGGAAGAGTTATGGTGTGGCGGAAGCCAAATGAAGAGCCTAAAAGCAGCAACACAAAGCCAATAGTGAAGCATGGAGGCGGGCACATCCTGGTTTGGGGGTGCATTTCGGCAAGAGGCATGGGAAATTTAGTATTCATCGACGGTATATTGAATGAGGAATACTAATTGAGGATCCTAAAAGAAAATTTAAGGCAAAGTGCTGGGAAAATGGGCATTTTAGGGAATTTCAAATTTTACCAGGAAAACGACCCGAAGCATAAGGCGCATGTTGTAATGAAATGGCTTCTGTATAACTGTCCAAAAGTAATCCAAACACCTCCACAATCTCCAGACCCAATCGAGAATCTGTGGGGTGAATTGGACCGTTGAGTTCGAGAAACCCTGTCTCTTCCATTAGTGCACTAAAGCAACGGCTTCAAGAAGAATGGAGCAAAATAGGCATTGAATACCTTCAAAAAATTATTAAAAAAATGCCCAAGCGACTGGACGGAGTTTTATCAAGGGTATCCAACAAAATATTAAAATCAATTGTATAAAAGATTGTTTAAAAAGTTTATATAAGTATGTAAAAGAAACGCATATTATTGAAGTTTTATTTTTTGAGTTGCCGTATTCTTCATTTATTTTATTTTGTTAATGTTGCTTACTTTAATTAAAAAATTTATATATATTGAAATTATTAAATATTTTAAAGAAAAACTGGTTGTTAACATTTTTAAAGTTATTTATGAATCTATTTTACACATTCCTACCATAGTAAGGGGCCGGTTATAGCTATCAGTAAAATCCAACAGTAACCTTTGAAACAGGAGGAATCTGAAATGTTTCACTGATGAGCGTTTATAGCAATCAGTAATGTTTTCTTTCGATAATAACATCGAGCTTCGCTCCTCAGACAATTTATTTAGGCATCAGTTCATGATAATCGATCCAGAAAATTTTTTGAATCGATATTTGACGGTGTTTGATTAAAAATGAAAATTATATACTGATCGATCGGAAATCACACACAAATTTTTTGAGGAAAAAAGTGTAATTGCGCAATAATTTCTTTAAAAATGTTTAATTTATCTTCCAATTTCACACAACTCCAATGACAGATTTCTGTCAGTAAAAATTTGTTGCTGGAATTCAATCAGGAATTTTTTTTCAATGACAGAAATTTTTAATGATATTTAGGTTATAAACGACCAAAAAATCCAATGTTTGTTTTGAATTATGAAAACCAATGATAGCTATAACCGGCCCCTAAAAATGTGGTTTTCTAATTCCCGGACGGAAATTAATTTTCCTGAGTAGCTGATACTTTTATGTTCAAAAGTGAAACGAATGGTTTCACTGATTTATCTTCCAATTTCACACAATTCCAATGACAGATTTCTGTCAGTAAAAATTTTTCGGCGGATGTCAAAAAGGAATTTTTCAATGAGCCTTACCAATAATAAATCGCTCAACATGCGTTTAGGTATCGTTGAGTTAAATTTTAACAGGGAGTTAATTTGCGTGTAAACTAATAACCAAAATAAACACGTCTTTTACTAATAAGCCTTCCTACTACATTCTCTGTCAAAAGGACAGCATTGAGTTGACATTTGTAAAAGTTGCAAACATAAACAAAACAAAAATATATGATTGAAATTAAATTTCGAAATGGATTCTGACGACCAATAATAGAAGGTATAAATATCTTGGAAAATATGGCCAAACCAAGGAGGCAAAATGTATATATAGACAAAATTAAACCATATTCAAAATATGACGATACAAAGTTTTATCGGCCCTACAGGTAAATATTTTTCAGCATAAACTCATAATATTAATTATATATTAAAACATATATTATTCTACTTACTTTTTTATAAAATATTGCCACGAACAATCAGCAGACAACAATCAACAAATTTCAACTCTTGTGACCTGAAAAGTATTTGTTGCGTGTGCTGTCGAAACGACAGTGCAAACCATGGAGTTTAATTTAACTGGTCATTTATAGTTGAATTTCCCAACAACAAATTTAACTGGGCTTAGCCCTTAACCTAACTACTAAAATGTTTATTGGTATGGCAAAATATTTAAAACCCAGTTAATTATTTAAGTGAGCTTTAACTTTGATTATTGATAAGGCCCAATGACAGAAATTTGTAAGGATATCTATAAATGACCTTTCAAAAAAATTCCAATGCTAGTTTTCAATGATAAAAACCAATGATAGCTATAACTGGCGCCTTACTGTTGCTTTCACTAGTAAATTTTTTAATGATGTGATTAGAACAGTAAAAAATTGGAACACAAACAATAAAACGAAATGGAAATTTTTTTGGTTTTTGGCAGTCAGCTGTTCAGTAAAATGAAATTTCATCACTAAAAAAATTAAAATGGATTTATAAATTAAATAAAACTTTAACTGTATTGTTTCTTTTTGAAAAAAATACTTGAATATAGGATTCATCTTTTTGCATCAATCTTTTACTAGAAATAAATCTGTAACATGATCGAAAACTAAAAACAAAAATTTTACTGATGGATTTAACTGATAGCTATAACCGGCCCCTACTCTAAAATCCATCTGCTATTCATTCTTTAGATTTTAAAGTCGGCATTGGAATATTTAAACAAAAAAAACGTTATGCCTTATACTATTTTTCTTACAATATATTAAAAAAGTTGTTAACGGATGCAATTAAGTGCTCATAACTTAGTTGATTCTTTGGTGTCATCATTTGTCTCCTCTTTGAAGGCATACACACCTATTTCGGATCATCTAAGCCAATTTATCTTCCATAGAATACGTCTTGATGTGTATGCTTGCACATATTTCTGTTATTCTATCCATAACTAGACGAATACTCTTTTTTTCTTGGAAAAAACTCACCGTTTGATAGACACATTAACCTTTCTCAAGAAAATCTTATTTTATGTATCTTCAGCTAAATCTTCAATAATTCTATCACAGATCCAGACAATTGTGTAGAGTGAACAATCATTAAAAAACATAAATTACTAAAAAGAAGTGTATGAAAAAAGTGATTAGGCGTTTTCGGAGAAATAAGATTTCAGAGATATTAATTACCTAACAAGATTTATTTTTGTTGTCAACAAAAAGCATATTCACTTTTTTACAAAATAGATTTCTTTTTCACACATTTTTATTTTGTTATAAGAAAAACAATAGTGGTACACTCTTGCGTATTCGCACTATTTTTTAAAATTTTGTATACGTTCTATTTTTTGGTTTTACAAATTTGGTCTGTTCTTTAATTTTAATTTATGTTTTATTTACAGTTGCTCAAAATGGAAAGCGGACAGTTTTTATTTTCCACTTAAAACCGTAAATAAATAATCTTAAACAAACTAAACAAAATATGGTTCATAAAATATAACAAACAAAAATGTTTGAAAAGAATTGAAAAGAATAGTTTCTTAAAATCTAAGTTTAAAAAAAACACCAGCATATTTTGAATCAAAAAAGAAATCGGACACTTCGCAAAAATAACAAAAAACAAAAAAAAAAATGAAGAAAATAACAATAAACTAATATTTTGTAGGCATACCGTTGCTCTTTTTTACTGAATTCAATCCTTTTGTCATTGATTGGACAAGTTTTTCATATAAAGAAGCTGGAATTTTATCCCATTCACATTTTAAGGCCAGTTCTAGGTCTGTTTTGCTTGAAATGGTGTAGTATGACATTTAAGTCTGGAGACCCAGGAAGAGTTTCAAGCACACTGCGACAGTTATAAAAGAGCCGTTGTCTTGGTAAAAACAATATTCATCTCTGATTCCCAATTTGTGTGCACTCTGGTTTAAATTGTCTTTCAAAATCTGAATATATTTGTATTGGTCCATAATTCCGTTTATAAATACAAGATTTCCTGGACCAGCAGCGGACATACAACCCTAAACCATAACTAAGCCTCCTCCATGTTTCACAGTTGGTCGAAGATTTCTTTCTCTGAGCTCTTCATTTGGCTTTGGCTCCATACATATGTTTGTCCACCAAATCGGAATAAATTAAATTTACTCTCGCCTGAGAATGAAACATATTTCCAAAATCTGTACCTTTCTCTTTATTCTCTTTTGCTAGCTAATAAACGACTTCCTCTGGGCAACTCTTTCATAGAAATTGCTTTTTCGTAAAACTATTCTTATGCTTTCCGATTTGACATCCTCATTTTAATATTGTTTTACCTCAGCAGTTAACTTTGGTGCACTTATTAAAGGAAACTTCTGCACTTGCTTAACAATCCAACGCTCATCGGCAACACTTAATCACTTTGGTCTTCGATTTTGAGGAATTTTAAACAGAATTTGCTTCTTTATACCTACCTTTTTATAATCCTCTACAGTAGAGGGACTTCTTTTTACGAACCGATTTTCCTTCTTCAAAATGTTTTATCACAAGTTTTCGCACTTCTATTGATGTGTAACCACGTTTTCTTTTCATCTTGACTTCCGTTTTAAAATTAAATACATTTTGGTTTCGCCTGACATTACAAAAAAGTAACGGCATACTAAAATTGTCATTTAGTTTCGTTTAAATAAAAAGAAAGTGCAGTGCTGCCAAGTGTCCGATTTCTCTCTTGAGCTCAAATCGATGTATGTACTTGGAATAAAAAAATTTAATTATTTTAGTTTTGAATGGAATCATCATCTTTTTTTTCATGCATTTGAAGTTGAAAAAATATCCATATGAACACTTTTGAGCATAATTTTAATGAAATATTTTAAAGAAACGACGAAAACATTAGGTGTCCGCTTTCTTTTTTGAGCAACTGTAGCTCAAATTTGGATTATAATTTGGAACTAGAATTCAAAGTATAGTTTTGTTTTTTTTAAATTTAAATAAATAAATATTCAAACATCCAGCAAGGCAAATATGAAGTAACAGCGGACACTATCTAACTTGCCTAGAACCTCAGGGGTGTGTCTCATAATATTAAATAAAAAACAGACTTATGGCAGCCTACTTAGCTAATTAAAGAAATCTAGCTTTTTCTTCAAAATATATAAATTAACAGGCATACTAAGATCTTTCAAAATGTTTGTAATGAAGTTGTTTACATTTTTAAAGGATTGTTTTTAAAATGTGCTTCAGATCTAAAAAATCAAAGAAATGGGTGGTACTTATCATCCTTAGTTTATTTTTATCAGATCCAATTTAATCTGTGATTATTTTACTAACAATTTGATAAGAAGAATTTATCAAGATATTTTTTTTTCCAGAAAACAAATAAGAACTTGAACAAATGAAAAGCAAATAGGTACTTGATCAGAGCTAAGAAACAATCTAGAACACTGAGTAATCATTTGAATAATAGGTACAAAGCCAACAACGACGATAACAATAATACTAAAAAAAGGCTATTTTAACCCAGTCAAATGACATTTAGTTTTTTTTTTTTTGTTCTTCCAAATGCCTCAGACCAAACTAACAAGATTAATAGTAAAAGGCGAACATTTTATATAAAGTAAAACAAAAATAAAATTAAGAAGCCTTACAAAGAGAAAAAAAGACCCCTTCCATCCAATCTCAACCCATTCACTGCAAAGTAGCTTCCAATAACAAGAACAAAAACAAAAACAACAAAACAATTTATATACGATGTAGACCAACAAAATAATCACATTTTACACTTCTTCTACGTGACCACATTATTCCCTTAAACATCTGAAAAGCTGTAAAATGTAAACTGACTGACTTCATTTCAAAGCCATACCATTTCAGAAAGTCAACAACAATCAATTAAATAAAACCCCCAAGACAACACAAAACAAGAAAACACCGACCAAGACTTAGCCTTTTTGCTATGCCTAGTTAACTTGCAAACAAAAAGAAAGAGAATGAGAAATAAAATCAATACCTACCAAGAACTCATGATGATGATGTCTTGAATCAACTTACCATATAATGCACATCGCTATCTCTGCCATTGCAATGATGTTCCGGGCATGCACACTGCCTGCCACCACTATGCACAGATTCATCACTCGTAGAGCTGTCTTCGGTTGTTGTCGATGAGACACCATCCACATCTCCATTGCTACATGGTTTGAGTAAACGTTCCTCGACTTCATCGATTTTCGTGCATCGATTACTATCCACCGAAGTATTAGTTGAATCTTTATCGACGACTTTCTTCTTTAAATGTGCAAATGGTTCCATGTAAATGGGCTCCTCTTGCTGGTGGTGCTGCACTAATGGCCATACGGAGTTGGAAAATCTTTTGATCACGTTCGAATTTGAGTTCGAGTTTGAATTATTTTGGGTCAGGGGTTTGCGTTCATCGGGCGTAACGGAATCGTAAATATTGGCAACACTCTTGTGGCATGATAAACAGTCTAAGAGATTCGACGAAGAGGTCCTCGTAGTATGGAGGACTAGTTCGGTTTTGGCCTTTTGTAAGAAATTATTCTGCTTTTTGCCAGGTATTAGCTGCTCCTGTTCCTCTTCTGCTTCGGCTTCTTTCAGTTTTTTCTTTAAAGCTAAATGCGACTCCAAAAGGGAGAGTCTCTCGTGAACTTGGCGCTCCTTGGGAGTGCTGGTAGTGGGTATACCACAACTGACAACGCGTGGTGGCTTTTGGGGCGGAGGACCACTGGGCAGTGGCCGCCGCAGAGCTGCTCGTATAGAATCAGATAGACCAGACTGTTGCAGTCGGTCGATATCACTGGCACATTTTCTTACCAAGAAACTTTCGAGGCGGGCGGGCTTCTCGGGCAGTTCCTTGGGTTCTAGGGAGTTCTGCTTGACAAAGACAGCCTTATTGTGTTTGTCACCAACTCGAAATGCCGGACTACGCTTAATGCTGCTCCTCTTGACCGGATCACTGGTGTGTCGAGTCAGTCGCACCTCGGAATCCAGCGAGGCGGACTTGACTTGTTTGAATTGTGTGGCCCGCGATAGCTGAGTGGGAATTCGAGTGGTGGTTGTGCAAGACTTTGGCACGACGGTGATGCATTTCAAGTTCTTTGGCTTCTCTGGTATATCCAGGGATGTGGATTTCCTTTGAAAGAGATTCTTATTATGACTATTTGATGATGAAGACGACGTCGTCGTCGACGATAACAATGGCGAAGTTGTTGTTGTTGTTGTCGAACCATTACCGCTCAGGTTTTCAAATTGTGACTTTATTGCGCTGACTCGGCCGCAAACAGGTGGTTGGCAGGACATTGTTTTTGCTTGTCAGTTGACTTCCAAACAGGATGCCACTCCAAGAAACACAACAAAGAGGAAGGAAACACCGAAAATCACTCAACCGCGACCGAATTGTCAGCATTTCAAGAGCTGAATCACTGGGGTAACCTAAGAGCTTCCTAAACACAGACTTGTTTTTTTTTTTATTTCACTACTTGTAGAACGCGATGGGGCGGGCGATGGATATATTTTTAGATTCCCACTTACGCACTGTTGAAACTTATAGATATTGTGATTATATAAAAACTTATCAAACTAAAAACACACACGTTTTATTTTATTTTTGTTTTGTTGGGAAAGAATTGCGCGACAAAGTACAGAGGAGTCGTCAGTCGATAGATAGAGGTTAATCCAAGCTATGTGTGCCTATAAGACACTATATTCCTTTTGAACTTGTTTTCCACTAGAAACTAGGTACTAAGACCAAACCAGAATCCGTATTAGAATATGAAACCGAACCGAACGCACCATTGCTCGACTTGCAAATGGAAATGGAAAAGTGGACAATGAGGTAAACGAATACGAGGGAGAGCTACAGGCTAAAGCTATGGCTACAAATAGAATATATATTAATTAATTGAATTGCTTTTGCCTTTGCCTTGCTGCCGTAGATATTGTGGTTGTTGTTGCTCTTCTTATTGTTGTTGCGGTCGTCGTCGTCGTCGCCGTAGCTGCCTTCGTCGTCGAGTCGTTGTCGCGTTGCTAAAGCCCCCGATCCGATAATTTCATTCAATCGCGTCAACCTCTGAACTTATTTTTGAAAGGAAAATAAACAAAAATTTCTTCTGCTAAAATATCAACAGTATGGCTTCTGGTTTATTTATTTTTGTTGTTTCTATTTCTACGAATAACGAATCAATCCGCGCTGTGTTCGTTCGTTCGATTTCGATTTTTGATCTTTCAAAAAACAAAAGAACAAAAGTAAATAAATAAATAAGAAAAATGTGTGGCCAAGTATGAGGAGCGAACGAAATAATGGAATAATGAAGAAAAGAAAACTGGGGAAACTCCATTCGAATGAGAAGTGGTGCTAGAATGTGGATTTTGCTTCTCCTTCTTCTTCTTTTGCGCAAGCAGAAGACAAAAACAAAAATTATTTGACAGATATGACAGTTGGTTGAGGGAAGAGAAACACTCGATTAATTTTTGTTGTTGTTGTGTTGCTTGTATGGAAAAATTGTTACAGCGAGGGAGTAGAATAAAGTGTTGCCGTGAGAAGATTTGAAGGGAGGTATTTTTTTGAGCAAAATGATTATTGGTAGCACTTGAAAAATTCAAATTCCAATGGATTATGATAAATTCCATCAGGCCTGTCATTTAATTGTTTAACATAATAGGTATTAGAGAAGCATGAATTTTTACCCTGTATAAATATTTAAATATTATTTATAGTAGTATTAGGCCATGAATTTTTTTTTTTAATCGAAGCCCCCAGTTGAATATTTAAATCAGAAAATTCAAAAATTTTTCTTTCGAATATAATTTTTGAACTAACAACAAAATTATGCCATATATTTTGACAGCGGCCATTCCCAAATGGGCAAGCGTGAGTTTAATAGGTGTAAACACCAAAACTTTACGCAAAAATAAAGTGGATATTTATGTCCGAAACACACAATTTTTGCGAAATATCATTTAGGCAAGGCGCGCACATGCAACTTTTAGTTTCAAAACTATTTGGTTTATAAACTGAGCACTAAAGACTTACTAAGAGTCCGCGCACATGCAGAAAGCATTCTGTCGCCCATTCGAGCAACTTTTTAGTTTGTGTTTTATCACAAACTAGACGATCATCTCAAACCAATTCCTTAGATTGTGTCACAAGGAATTATAGGTAACTGCAGGGACATTCAACTAAATAGTTGAATCATTTTCTGTAAATGCAAGAGAAAGCAAAATTTTGTTTATGTTTATTCTGTATTTGTTTATTTCGTTTTTTACTTTAGGAGTTTTTTATGTGCGCGATGTTTGGGCAACTAACGATCGAACTATTTGGTTTCGAAAAAGTTGCATATGTGCGCCTAGCCTTACTTTTGGGATATGGCAAATTCATTATTTAAATAACCATATTTAAGATGGAGAAAAACTTTTTTAAATACAAAAGTAATTGATTTTTGTTGGGTTAGGACGGCCAAAAAACTGTTTGGCGGTCAGAATTGCATACAAAAATTAATTGTATTGGTAAAAAGAAAAAACATATGTCATGTATTGACTAACTTTCTTACTTAGGTCCTCAGACCTGTTAAGTCCGTTGGGAACCCCTTAAGGGGCTTAGGGCCTTTACTACGCCTACGCGCCATCTTCTGCGGTTTCCGGAGATGTGTTTCAGCTTCCACCAGCTCTTGCTTAGTGACGCTGATTAATCCTCGATTGTCCCTCTTCTCGGTCGTCCAGCTCTTCTTCCTTCTTGTGTGAGCGGATTTTACTGCATTGCTTGGACTGCAATGCAGTAGTTACCTTTTCGAAGCTTATTTTAGATTCTATAGGTTCCTGACCTATCCTTCTTTGAAGGACCTCATTTAAAATACGGTTTAGCCAGAAAATCCTTAGGATGTTACGAAGACATCTATTTACGAAAGTTTGCAGCTTTTTTGTTATGGCTTAAGTAACCTTCCAAGTGCTGCACCCATAAAGAAGCACAGATTCAACATTTGTGCGAAACAGCCGTAGTTTTGTTCTTAAGCTGATAGAGTTATTCCGAATGCCGTTTTTGTTTTGCGCATGCGGCAGATGACGTCTCGTTCGGTTGGAAACGGTTCTTCGATGGTATTGAAAGATCTCCACTTTTTCCACCGATTGCCAGAAAATATTTACTGTAGAGGATGGTCGGGTTCCGAGGCTTATCATTTTTGTTTTGTCGGAATTAATTTTCAGCCCCACAACTTCTACTTCTCTCTCCACACTTGTTATCATTTGATGGAGATCCATGATCCAATGAGAGAGTAAGCAAACATCGTCCGCGTAATCCATAAGCTTAACGCTACCTGACAGAGCTGAGCGCAGTACATCGCTTATCAACAACAAAAACAATATTGGCGACAGAATACAGCCTTGTCTGACTCCGCTTCTGATTTCAAATTCATTTGACACTTGGATTCATCAAGAATGGATATATCCAAGCATTGACTTAGAACAAATTTGACTTTTCTCACAAACTTAAATACTTTATTATGTTTTTGATACCCCTTGGGAATTTCAAATTCGAATAGTTTATGATAAATTCCATTAGACACTTAAAAATAATGGCTTAAATTTTGTTTAGCGCATCACGAATGTGTCACATGTGGATTTTTTTATTATTTAAATATAGATATTCAATATTCCATAGAAAATCTTACATATAAATATTTCCAGCTATTAAGTTATACTTCCCCTCTCGTAGGTTTGGTGATAAAATTAATAAATTAATTTTAAAACGGCATCTTTTGTTTCTAGACATCAACAAGCTTTGTTTTTGAAAGAATTTAAGGGCCTCTATTATTATGAAGTTTGACAAATTAAACGAAATTAAAAGATCAAGTGCAAAAGTTTCTTCATATTCCCGTTGAACCTACCGAAGGTCTAGTTGCTTTAAGGAATAGATAAAACCAACGCCAATTCGGATACTACCAACCCAGAGTTCTTCAACTAATGGTTTATTTTGACTTTTCCGTCTCGTTTTTGTTTTGTTGTTGCATATTTTGTGGGATTCTATTGATTTGTTTTTTTGTATTGTATTGGAAGAAAATTCTTTACATGTGTTCGAGCAAAAGCTGCATTTGCTCAGGAAAGTCATAACGACCTGTTTCACAGGTGACTATGAAGATTTACGTGGGAATAGGCGTAGTAAAGTGGGTACACACCAAATTACTCAAAAAGATAATTTAACGGTAGTTCATAGCCTTAATATTTCAAACCTGTTCTATTGAAACACTAACTGTGAAAAAATCAAAACTATAAGCATTTCTTGCTTATGGAAATTCTCCCAAATATTACTCCCATGGAATTTGGTAAGCAATTCAAGTCTGAGAGTAGAATAATTAACCTTAAAACTTAGAAATATCATAAATATCTCATATATGTAATTAAAATGAAAAAAGTGTATTAAAATTAAAATAACATGATAACAAATCGAGACGAAATAGAAATAATTGCAAGTATTTCTTAAGGATATAGAAATGTGAACGCTTAGCTTAATATGCATAAGAAATGTCAAAATTGACACATGATTCCCTTCGCAGTTTACATATCGCATTCTGTTATCGGTATTAAGCAAAAACGAAATGATACCATATTTCAGCAGGAGCCCTACCGAAAGGGCAAGTTTGAGTTTAAAGTGTATACAGAGCAAACTTTTATATTTTACAAAAGTAAAGTGAACATTTTTTTAACAGAAAGTGATTATTTAAACCCATAGCCACCAGAACTGCTGTTAAAGTACCATATCCTTTTCATAAAGTTACTTATAAGTTATTCGCACATTTGTAGCTGATGGGTGGCCTCAATAACTTTACAAATACCATATTTAGGATCTTAAATCAATTGCAGGACATTGGATCAGTCATTATCTTTTAAGCGGTCTGGAAGAACAAATTCTATATTGATTAAATCATAATATCTCTTGGATTACTTGTGATCAACTAAATGGTCATGCGATTGTATAGTTGCTTGTTCGTGGCCTACTGTAATGTTTGTAAAAATAATGTTGTCCACCTCAATATCTTTTAATTCTAGTCTTAACAAGTTGTGGATTATGCACATCGAGAGTCTTTTTAATAATAATTTTTGGATTTTTTGATTCCCAAATTAAGCAATTTTACTTAAAAATGTAGCCAATCAGCCTAGATCACTAAAAAACGATTTGCCGATGATTATCCGGATAATTTTGATTCATTTTAAAGACCCATAGAGAAAATACTATGTTGCTGTCGATCAATCATCTTGAATTTTTGTGTTAATTTCTTTAAAATCCTATAGACCTTGGTATTAATGGGAAATACAATGTCATTCTGAACATTAATAAGAAATCGACAAACTTACAAACCTAACAACCAATATTCTCAGTTGTTAACTTGCAATGCCTCTGTTTTTGATTCTTCACTTCACTAAAATGTCCCATCAACTCTCAATTTTATATCAGTTGTACTATATCCGACCAAAAGACTGCTTCAGGATGACTCAAAAGTTATTTAGTTTTGCCAATTATGAATGTAAAATGTTTACCATTTTTGTGGTAAATTTTAAAAATGCTCAAGTTCATCATGAATCTAACTAATTTATGTAATGGTGTAATTTTTACTTCTCAATGTCAGAAGCTGACAGAGGGGTAAGGGTAATTTTCTATAGAAATAGAAATCGACTAGCTGCCCATATTGTAGTATTTCAAAGAGTGGTCGATTCAAGATAAAACTTCTTTATTTTTTTTTAAATTCCCTAACTCTTGAAAATTCTGAGTTAAATAAAAAAAGTAGTGTTTTATTCAACATAATACGAATAAATAATAATAAAGGTACTATAAAAGAATTTACCTGGCATCACTTAAAATATTCACTCGCCTTGAGTTTGCAAGAGAGTTCATTCAAGAAAAGAATGAACAAAAAATAAAAAGAAAACTGGCGCGGCGCGGTGTTTGTTTAAAATTCCGGTTGCCAAAAAATTAACAAAACAAAATTTGGCGAAAAAAGCGAAAACGAAAGAATTAAAATTAATTATATTTTCTAAACTAACAATTTTTGTTTATTGTGAAAAATTATACAAAACAGAAAACAATGCCTAGTCTTCTAGAATGTTGTGAAAAGTATTTCAATACTCGAAATCTTTATGAACTTTTGGAGATTCCCAAAGAATCTCTTGAAAAAGACAGTAAGTTCTTTTGCACAATTCTTCAACTTTGTTTTAAACATTTTATTTATTGTTAATCAATTAATTTATTAAAGTAAAAAAAGCCTACTACAAAATATCACTCAAAGTCCATCCCGATCGAGTTCCAGAAGATGAAAAAGAAATTGCCACAGAAAAATTTAAAGTCTTGGGAAAGGTCCATCAAGTTCTTACGGATAAAAACAAAAAGGCACTGTACGATGAACAAGGTGTTATTGAAGATGATGATGAGGAGGGAAGTCTGTCGACTTGGTTGGAATTGTGGAAGAAGATCTTCAAACCCATAACAACTGAAGAGATTGAAAATTATGAGAAGGAATATGTTGGTAAGATAATTATACATAGATTGATTGATAGGTCAACACACAAACTAATGCTTTTATGTTTAAAGGCTCCGAGTTAGAACGGGCAGATATTAAGAAAGCATATGTTGGTGGAAAAGGATGCATAAATCACATCATCAATTCGGTTCCTTTTATAGCGGTGGAAGATGAGCCCCGATTGAAGGAAATTGTTCAAGGTAAGATTTTTAGTTTAAAAGTCCTAAAATATTATTTTATCCTGTTTTTGAGAATTTGAAGCATACCTACAATATTGCGTCTTCTGCTCTTGACTCCAATTGTCTTAAAGTTAATGGTGCATATCATATACATTAAAATGTATATCCTTTATCTTCGTCGTCAGTCTATGTCAAGATTTACCAGGGGTAAAAGATCGCATAAAACTTTGACGATCAGTTAGATTCCCTATACTCTGTTTAATTGAAAAAGTATACTCATTTATAGCCAAAGAGTTTCGGTCATAGGCAAGCTAAGATGTGATGTGAATTCGAAGTAAAGAGTAGTATAAAGAGCTTTTCTGTTTTTCGCCATCTTAAAGCTATTTCTAATAAGGACTCGACATCTTTAAAATTTTAAATAAAGCACAAACCATTTGAAATATTTTAAAAACTTTAGTATATGCTTGAAGTACAATGAAAACATTAAAGAATAAAACTAGACTTCTTTCATATGGCCACCGAGTACCCAATTTGCGATGGTTCGGCCAAATATTTGCGTTCAATGTTTGCTCGGAGCTCCAACGTCTTCGAATTGTTTGCATAAAGCAAAGAAAATAGTATAAAGGCATTAAATTTCTCGAACGAGGTTAAAGTGGCTGTTGGTTTGGAAGTCCAACACACTTAGACCAAAGTATGGTCCGTTGTGATACCACATGGATCAGTTGATCAGCTTAACTCGCTGAAACAATTGGAACTCCGAATGAAGCGTAGGAGACAAATAATGTCAGAGTTTTTTTGTGATAGACAGAACATTTGCACAGAAGATGAGAGATTGTCTCGTCCTCCTCCTCGTCCATGCAACTCCTACAAAAATCATTTGCAGGGGATCCAAGTCCAATAGCATGCCTTCCTATCAAGCAGTCAGGGCACCAATAACGTAGCTAATGTGCAATCTACTCAGAGAGATTAATTGTTTTGAGATCCTGACGCTAAGATTAGGCCAAATTAGTTTAGTCTCTTAACAGGTGGTGGTGTTATTCCACCTGAAGTTTGTTTTCTCTATGGTATCTTGCTTTAGCATGAGTTTACATGTAGCTAAGGGGATACCTATGCTAGCATTGTGAGTCAGCAGAGGTAAAGTTGTTCCGCTTTTTGCAAGTTCGTCAGCTTTGCAATTTCCTGGAATGTCTCTATTGCCCGGCAACTATGTAGCCATCTCCGTAAGAGTGCTGCTAATGAGTTAGTGGAGACAGATTCTAGTGACTTTAACGCAACTTGGCTATCCGAGAAGATGCGTATATCATTAGTAGATATAACGTTTTCTCTAAGCCATGATAGGACTTCTTTTATAGCCAGGATTTCAGCTTGGAACACGCTACAATGATCGGGTAGACGAAAGGAGAGACTTAAGTTTAGTCTATCTGTGTATACGCCTCTACCAACCCCATCCTCCGTTTTTGATCCATCTGTATAAAAGTTTATAGGATCATCGTTCAAAAATGATGTATTCTCTTAAGAACACCTGGAAGGTATAGTCACTTTGAAGCTATAGTTATTAAACTGGGGTATGGTATAGTCAATATTACTGTTTATAGTTCTGAACGAGTTCAAAATAGTGGTGTGGCCAATTTTATTATTGATCCACAGAGATGAGGCTTGAAGCCGTATGGCTGTATTAGCAGCCGTTTGCTTGCTGAAAAAGTCCAGCGGTATTAGATGGAACAGAACATCAAGTGAGGCGGAGGGGGTAGAGCGAAGTGCTCCTCCCATACACAAGCAGGCTGTTCGTTGGACTTTGCTGAGTTTATCGCGATTTGTCGCTATATTTAGCGCCGTCCACCATACCGCTGCAACATAAGGATCGGCCTTTTGACCGAGATATATAGCCAGTGTGTAATGCGGGGCTGTATGCCCTATTTATTACCAATGGCCTTTTTACTTTCTCTTGAATATTAGGTTTCCAACTTAATTTCTTGTCCAAAATGAGTGCAACACCGTTTATGAGGGGAGGATCAATGAGTGGGACTTTGTATTTCCTTGTGAAGAGGACAAGGTCGGTTTTTGTATGTTAACGCCTAGTCCACACCGATTTGCCCATCTGATGAGCTTATTAAAAGCGTTTTGTAAGAGTTCTTTTAGTATATGTATTGGGATGTTTACCCGTTACTGCAATAGCAACATCGTCCGCATAAGCAAACACTCTGTATCCCTCTCGTTCTAGAGTAAATAGTAATCCATTTATTACTAAGTTCCAAAGGAGAGGGGATAGGACAGCACCTTGTGGCGTACCTCAGCTGACACTCCTTTGTGCAGTAAAATCGCCCAGGTTTGAATTGATAATCCTGCTTATCAGCATCTGCTTAATTAATTTGCTGATCGACTTATCTACCTTCAGAGATGTCAATACACGTGCAATTGCAGATGTGTCGACATTGTTTAATGCACCTTCTATATCTAAGAAGGCGACTAAGGTGTAATGATGGAGGGAATATTCGAATGTACGTACTATACTGTGTAGATCCGTTTTCCCTTTGCTGTAGGCGTGTTGAGCCTTTGAAAGAAGGGACTTATCAATACTTGCCCTTAAGTGGATATCGATCTAACGTTCAAAAGTTTTGAGAAAGAATGATGATAAGCTGATAGGTCTTAGGTCTTTAGGGTTAACGTGGCTGGAATTTCCAGCTTTTGGAAATCTACTTTAACTTGTCTTCAAGACATCGGGATGTATGCCAATTTAAGGCATCCCTTGAAGATGTTTTCTAGGATGGGTATTAGAAAACTTGCATTTTCTTACAGTTTAGCTGGAATTATACCATCCAGACCTGCAGATTTATATGGCTTAAAGCTGTTAATAGCCCATTTGAGTTTTTCCCTAGTGACTAGACAATGTGGGGGATATAATATATTGTCACAACTATTTGGTACAATGTTATTAATAATATTAGAGCTACCAGGAAAGTGAACTTCTAGTAGCAAGTTAAGCGATTCTTCGCTTGAATTGGTTCAGAGGCCAGAGGCGTTTTTTCAAGCAGTTTGGCATGATTGGATTTTTGGAGAGGATTTTGCGCAGTCTGGATGGTTCAGAGCAATCTTTTACGTTGCTACAGAAGTTTCTCCCTGTAAGACATGTCTCTAGAAGTTTCGCTCTTCTAAAGAGTTGTATGCATTCTTTTCGAAGTGGATCTAGCCCTAAGTTCTACCAGTGTGGTTTCTTTTTACCTCTTACTTGTATAAGAGGACATGCGGTATCTAGGGCTATATTTAGGGCTAATGTTAGATTATTGACTTAGTCGTCAAGATCTTCAGTGTTGGAGGGGGTATTAAAGAGTCCAGGTTCTACTAAACTATTTAACGTTATCTTGTATATTGACCAATTTGTTCTTTTTGGATTTCGAAAGATCGGTTGGCAAGGTGGTTTATTTATAAAGTTAAATTGGATGTATCTATGATCAGAAAAGGAGTGATCTTTAGATACCTTCAAGTTCAAAATATTATTGTTAATGAAGTCGGAGACAAGAGTTATATCTAAAACTTCTTGTCGATTTTTAGTAATAGGTTTGAGTAGGTTTGTGTTTAGAATATATTCGAAAAGAGACTCACCCCTGTCGTTTATATCTGTGCTATCCCACACTGTATGGTGGGCGTTAGCATCACTTCCGATGATGAGGCCGATGTTGAGCCTTTGCGCTTCAACTGTTAATCTCTCCAGGGTGTCACCCGGGACAGGGCCAAGGTGGTCGTGACCGAGATACGCCGACGCCAGCCAGAATGTTCCTCTGGCTGTTTCCAGACTTGCGGAGGTGATATCTCGATCGCTGAAATTAGGGAGTAAATATACATTTAGGCTACGATTTACTTCAAAATGGTGAAACCAAGTGAATTTTCTGGAGATGGAAGTATACAAGATAATATAACAGGTATGGAGAGTGTTACACATATCCAGCTTTTTCGTTTGTTTTGGTCAGATAATCTTGTTGAACTAATTTGTTTTCAGACAAATTTAACACTATGCAGAAAGAAATGCATTTCATACCTGCTTCTAAAGAAGTAGAAATATTTCTTGGTTTAAATTAAGCCATGGGTAAAAAAAATGCCTAGTTATAAGGATTACTGGTCATCTTCTCCTAATTTGCATGACCCCTATCGTTTATGCCACTCAATCGCTTTGGCTGGTTTCTAAAGAACTTGCATTCGAATGACAACAGCATAATGCCTAATAAAAGTAATTCTTGTTTTGACAAACTCTATAAAGTAAGACCAATGTTAGACATTCAAAACTTGTACTCCTCAAAAAACATTGCTATTGATGAAAGTATGATCAAATTCAAAGCAGTGTATGCCAAAAAAAGCCAATTCAGGCTGATCTCGGTGGCAAGGTGGTTCGAAAATTTTGCGAAACTTTAAAGTCGAAGAATCATAGAGTATTCTTTGATAATTATTTTAATAGCTACGCCCTACAGGTAGACTTACTGAGAGACAATATATTAGCGTGTGGAATTGTAAATTCTAATAGTTAATATCTGCCGAAACTGAAAGAAGACAAAAATTTGATACCTGGCTAATTTGATTATATGGTAAGCGATACGAATGTCGGAGCTATAAAATGGAGAGATTACAGATCTGTTTTAATTCTAACCAACTATTTAGACCCGACAAAAACAGGTGTTGTATGTCGTAGAGAACGCAATGGTGACATGACTGAAGTGACTTGTCCAGGCGCCGTGATGCAATATAATAATTGTATGAACTATGTAAATAAATTTGACCAGCTAAAAAGCACATATGCCATCGACAGGAAGTCCCACAAATTGTGGCATCGAATTTTTTTCCACTTTTTGGACTGCCTTGTCGTAAATGCCTTTTTGCTTTACAAAGAACTCCGAAAGGAACATCACCCAGATTTAGATTTACTAAATACAAGAGACTTCCGCAGAACTGTGTACGAAGGGATCTTATTAACAGCAAAGGCGAAAAGAAATTCGAATTCCAGACGTTCCCTCAAGAATAATGGGTCTTCCTGCCACAAGCCATCAGCTCCGATCGAATTACGGACGGAAATCAATTTACATAAACCAGAACGGTCTACTTCACGAAGATGTGCAAAATGCAGCACAAAAACAAATCCTTCACTTGTAAAGTCCCGCGTTGTATCCGCAAAGATAAAAAATGTTTCTCGGATTTTCATACAAAATTCGTAAGAATCGGACAAGGAAAACCACCTTTTGAACTGATATTGCCATCGCCCGCCTTACCAAAGCTGATCCATTTATGACTGCTCCAAAAATAAAAAAATGCAATTGAACAAGATCTTGGTATTAAAGTGTCTGTGAGTACAGTTAAAAATCGTTTACGTGAAAAAAATTGCTTGGATGAATTGCGAGAAAAAACTACATGTCTCTCTCGTCGAATGCAGTTTTCAAAGGAGCATATTTCAAAAGATCAAAATTAGTGGAGAAATATCTTATGAAGCGATGAGTCCAAATTCAATCGCATCGGGTAAGATGGTAACAAATATGTGCGACGTGGAATCAACCAGGAATGTGACCCAAAATATACCATAAAGAGTGTTAAGAATGGTGTAGCGGTTTTGTTTGGGGATGTTTTTTCTTGGTATCGTGTTATGACCCAGAGTAAATACAATAAAATCCTAAGAGGTACAAAGCTAATGTATGCTGTTAAGAAAATGCCTTTGAAGTGGACATTTCAACAGAATAATGATACCAAACATACGGCTAAGTCTGTAAAGCAATGGCTATCCGCCCAAAAAATCAGTGCTATGGAATGGCAAGCCCAGTCCTCAGATCTCAATCAGAACTTATGGAGTAACGTGGAAAAAGCGATAAATAGATTTAATATTTCAATTGGACAAACTTTGGCAAGAAGTTCAACGAGCTTGGTATTCAGTACCTGTTGAACGATGCCGGAGTCTTGTTTCATCTATGAACCGCCGCACAGTGGTTCGGGTTCTATGAGAGAGCGGACGGTTCAACGGATTTAAATGAAATTTGGCAAACATGTTTAGATTAGGTTAGGTTAGGTTATAGTGGCTGTCCAAGATGGAAACGGACACACTTAGGTCAGTTTAATGGCCCATTGTGATACGACATGAATCTTGAGGCTTCCTCCTAAGCTCAATGGAACCAGCCTGAGTCCCTTACGAAACGTGAGAGGCTGTTATACCGATATGATTTAGATCGTTTAGGTCGTTAAAGAAGAATTCTCCTAGGTAATTCTTGCGTTTTCGAGCTAGAGCAGTGCATGTGCAGAGAATATGAAGAACCGTTTCTTCCTCTTCCTCGTCCATACAGCTTCTGCAAAAGCCATTTAAGAATACGCCTAGTCTCGTGGCGTGCTTTCCTATTAGAGTTCATCTGCCTTACAGTTACCTGGAATGTCTCTATGGCCCGGCACCCAGCAAAAGTGAATATTAAACTGTTGCGCCATCTCCATTAGAGATGATCGACAGTAATGGACTGTTATGGAGTTTGTAGAGACAGAGTCCAGAGATTTGATAGCGGCCTGGATGTCGGAGAAAATACGGATATCAGATGTTGATATCACGTTTTCTTTGAGCCAAGACAAGACTTCCTTAATCGCCAAAAGTTCCGCCTGGAACACGCTACAATGATTGGGAAGGCGCAATGAGAGACTTAATTTCAGTCGTTCAGAGTACACACCTCCACCAACCCCTTCTTTGGTTTTTGAGCCATCTGTGTAAAAATGGATTGACTCATCCTCCAAGAATGTCCTATCCTCCCAAAAAGATCTGGCAGGTATAGAAATCTGGAAGTTTCTGTCGAATTGTAGTTGGGGGATGGTGTAGTCTGTGTGCTTTGGAATTGATTCTAAGTATCTTAGAATTACGGAGTGGCCAATGTTGTTGTTAGTCCACTGCGACGAAGCATTGAGGCGAATAGCAGAGCTTGCAGCTATTTGTTTGCTAAATATGTCAAGAGGTGTAAGATAGAGCAAGGTGTCCAGTGCCGCAGACAGGGTCGTGCGAAGCGATCCGCTTATACATAGGCAGGCTGAACGTTGAACTTTATTTAACTTATCCCTGTTTATACCACACCGTACGTTAAAATCGGTTTGATTACCGATGTGTATAGCCAATGCGTGATTCTGGGTTGTAAACCGCATTTATTACCAATAGCTTTTTTGCAAGAAAAGAGAGCTACAGTAGCTTTTTTGACTCTTTCCTGTACGTTGCGTTTCCAATTTAGTTTTTTGTCTAAGACAAGACCCAGGTATTAAGCCTCGTCTGAGAATTTTAATTGGATTCCTTTAGTACAGGGAGGGTTGACAAATAGAATTTTGTATCTCCTCGAAAATAAGACCAGATCGGTTTTGTGTGGGTTAACACCCAGTCCACACCGATCAGCCCAAAGTATTAGTCTGTCCAAGGCATTTTGTAAGAGTTCTTTTAGGATGTTAAGATGCTTTCCTGAAACTGCTATAGCAACGTCGCCCGCATAGGCTATCACTCAGACTAGTTAGGATTTCATTCACCACTATGTTCCAGAGGAGAGGGGATAGAACACCACCTTGCGGTGTCCCTCTACTAACGAATCGTCTGCTCGAAGAGTTGCCCAGTTTTGAGTTAATTATTCTGCTAGTAAGCATTAAAGAATTAACTCCCGAAGCGAACTCTCTACATTTAGAGATGTCAGCAGAAGTGATTGCAGATGTGTCCACGTTGTTAAAGGCACCTTCGATGTCAAGGAAAGCAACCATAGTGAACTCTTTATGATGGAGGGAATATTCGATGGTGCGTACTAAAGTGTGTAACGCTGTTTCCACCGATTTACCTTTACAATAGGCATGTTGAGACGAAGACAGAAGTCTTGTCTCTACGTGCCCTTAAATGGATATCAATCAATCTTTCGGGGGTCTTAAGAAGGAATGATGATAGACTTATAGGTCGTAGATCTTTAGGATTGACTTGGGAGCATTTACCTGCTTTAATTATAAAAACAACTTTAACTTCTCTCCATGCCGAGGGAACATGGACCAGGTAAAGACAGCTGGTAAAAATTGCCTCAAGGATTGGTGCATATGGTCTTAGAGTACATGTGTTATTTATTTTATCGCCACTGTATATGCTTGAATTAATTAATTCAATTATCAAATTCAAAAATGAATTCTGAACCTCCCGCCTTTTTGTATTAATTAAACGGTCGATTTTGAAATTCTCATTTCATAGATTTATTTTCCATGATACTATGAGTGAAAGGCAAATATCCTGCCTCCTGTACTGCAAATTAAAATAGAACATACTATAATATCAAATTAAAAAATAAATAACGATTATTGAAGAAAAATAGGCCTCAATTTGGTTTTAAAGCCAAAATGAATGAATGCTCACCAATATACCCTCTAATCCAACTTCGGTCGTTCTTTCCAGTACAGAAGTTCGTGCTTTTGCCGCACTACGCGAATGTGAAAGAGACCACCATACTCCTTCTTTTCCTGTAATTGCAATATTCAGGAGTTCAAAAGCAAAGTGCATCAACATCCTCTTTACAGTCCTCTCTTCCTTTCTTAACGCTTGCATTATGTCTTTGGCATAACAAGGGTACTAAAAAACCTTTAATAACATAGTTCGAAATTACATTTAGGCACCATCGTTAAGTTTCTCCTGATTTTGACGTCGATTGCCCCACATTCGACCTATTGAATGACTCCACTGAATAAGATTTCATAAGGCACACATCATAAGACATTAATAAAATACTTTCTTTCTTTATCTTTCATAGAAATGATCGATGCCGAAGAAGTTCCCGAATTCAAAATTTTCACCAATGAACCAGCAGCTAAACGTAAACGTCGTCATCAGAAATATGCCCGTGAAAAAGTCGAATCTGACGAATTAAAGAAAAAAATCAAACAATCTTCCAACTTGACTCTAGAACAACAAATAATGAAAAGACAAGAAAGTCGACAAAATAGTTTCTCATCATTAATGGATAAATTAATTGAGAAATATGGCGACGAGGACGATGATGATATTGTTGATTTTGATGAAATTGTTAAGAAGAACAAAAAGAAGGCCAACAATAACAAGAAGAAGGTAGTTGATAAAGCAAATAAAAAGCCAACAACAAAGCCTAAAGATCGTTTAGTTCAAAATGGCAAAATCAAGAAAAAGAAAAATTGATTAAGAGTACACATACATATACGTATATACATAGATGCTAGGCATAGCAATTAAATCATTCACTTTTGTTAACTTTTAGTTTATAATTTAAATTTTGCATTAAATATATCAAAATATTAATCAAATCCATTATTATGTAAGCATTTGTCGAGCTAATTAGTTGTGATTCTTTTGACCATTTAAGAAAAACAAAAAAGTGTCGTTTTGAAGATTGCAATTAATTTGATCGATGAGTGTGTTTTTATTTACTTCATTTTTGATGCTAGTTGATGTCAATGGTTAGAATTTGTTAATTAGAAAATGATGCACAATCCGAATAAGTAATTTCGATGATGGTGGACGTAAAAATTGCGAAACATTGTTAAACACTAGTCTCATTATTATATTCTATTAGAAATCCATGTACTTTTCAGTAAATAGCCTCAGGTACAGCTATGCTAGGAACGGATAGAAAACGGATATAGGGACGATTAATAAAGGGTGATTTTTTTGAGGTTAGGATTTTCATGTATTAGTATTTGACAGATCACGCGGGATTTCAGACATGGTGTCAAAGAGAAAGATGCTTAGTATGCTTTGACATTTCATCATGAATAGACTTACTAACGAGCAACGCTTGCAAATCATTGAATTTTATTACCAAAATCAGTGTTCGGTTCGAAATGTGTTTCGCGCTTTACGTCCGATTTATGGTCTACATAATCGACCAAGTGAGCAAACAATTAATGCGATTGTGACCAAGTTTCGCACTCAGTTTACTTTATTGGACATTAAACCAACCACACGAATGCGTACAGTGCGTACAGAAGAGAATATTGCGTCTGTTTTTGAGAGTGTTGCTGAAGACCGTGAAATGTCGATTCGTCGCCGTTCGCAGCAATTGGGTTTGTGTTATTCGACCACATGGAAGATTTTACGCAAAGATCTTGGTGTAAAACCGTATAAAATACAGCTCGTGCAAGAACTGAAGCCGAACGATCTGCCACAACGTCGAATTTTCAGTGAATGGGCCCTAGAAAAGATGGCAGAAAACCCGCTTTTTTATCGACAAATTTTGTTTAGCGATGAGGCTCATTTCTGGTTGAATGGCTACGTAAATAAGCAAAATTGCCGCATTTGGAGTGAAGAGCAACCAGAAGCCGTTCAAGAACTGCCCATGCATCCCGAAAAATGCACTATTTGGTGTGGTTTGTACGCTGGTGGAATCATTGGACCGTATTTTTTCAAAGATGCTGTTGGACGCAACGTTACGGTGAATGGCGATTGCTATCGTTCAATGCTAACAAACTTTTTGTTGCCAAAAATGGAAGAACTGAACTTGGTTGACATGTGGTTTCAACAAGATGGCACTAAATGCCACACAGCTCGCGATTCTATGGCCATTTTGAGGGAAAACTTGGGAGCAATTCATCTCAAGGAATGGACCGGTAAGTTGGCCACCAAGATCATGCGATTTGACGCCTTTAGACTATTTTTTGTGGGGCTACGTCAAGTCTAAAGTCTACACAAATAAGCCAGCAACTATTCCAGCTTTGGAAGACAACATTTCCGAAGAAATTCGGGCTATTCCGGCCGAAATGCTCGAAAAAGTTACCCAAAATTGGACTTTCCGAATGGACCACCTAAGACGCAGCCGCGGTCAACATTTAAATGAAATTATCTTCAAAAAGTAAATGTCATGGACCAATCTAACGTTTCAAATAAAGAATCGATGAGATTTTGCAAATTTTATGCGTTTTTTTTTTTTTTTAAGTTCTCAAGCTCTTAAAAAATCACCGTTTAGTTGATTTGGTGAAATAGTTTTATTTTGAATACAATTTTACATTCTTATAAGGAAAATGCAGCTAATTCGTAATATTATATTATTAAGGACTAAGTTTTGAATTAATTTAAGTTGCAATGGTCCTTATATCATTTTTTTTTAAACACATTGCATATTTATCAAACATTAATCGAACTTTACATAGGAAATAGTGATGTATTAGATTGAAGAATGTAACACAATCATCAATGTGTGACAGCAATAATTTGTATCTTGAACTTCTTTTTTGATATTTTAAAATTGTTTGCTTTTCCTTTCGAAATGTTAAATGCTTTTAAGTTTGTTTGTTTGCAGTTAAAATCATAGCAATGTTCCCTAGGTGCTTATTATTTGCAATATTTTTTGATATTGAATTTTTAAGCTATATTTATTTCATGTTTGAAGGCAAACGCTAATAACCACCTTTTTCCATATTAATAATACTCACGTCACTTCAATTATGGGTCGTCAAACTAATATCTTTCAAAGGCAATACAAGTCACTTTCAAATGCTATGTAAACACTGGTCAAAAGGTGTAAGATAATTTTTGATATCCACTGTTGATTTGTTTTTTAATCATTAGTGTTTGAGTATGGGCCGTAACACCCACTGCTCGCCAGAAGAGAGGAAATTAGATCGTCAACTAAGAGATGAGGGCAAGGCCTACAAAGGGGATTGCTCATTTTATAAGGGACATCCGGCCCGGAGTGTACACCAATGAATTTGGTATCAAATTAAAGGTTGTTCTAAGCCGGATATATCTGCAAAAATATTTTGTCCATAACTCATGGGAGATTTGAGATATTTGAGATTGAAGTTCGAAATGTCCAACCATTAAAAATCAGCACTTTTTCGACATAAATGCTAATATCTTTGGATATAGAAAAGCTAGGAAAATCAAAAAGGTATTAAAATAAAGGTGTCAAAAATATCTTTCAAATGAATTTAAAATTACATTTCTATGATTTATATATTTTGAGTTATTTTGAATCAAACCTTTGAAAAACAGCATTTTTTAGGCAAACTTTTGCACAATATTATTTTTTAAAATTCAATGATGATATTAATTTTTTTTGACACCAATAAGTGGCTTAGTTTACAACCTTTATTTTCATATATAATTTTTTAGAGTTTCTTCAACAATTTATTCATTTTGCCAATAATAATTCAAAAATATGCTCCTAATATACAAAAAAAAATCTTATACCTAACACTATAATGTTAGAAGAGTAACATGTGAGCGGTATAAGCTTAAAATACAGGAAAGAGTTAACCACTCACGCTATTAAATATCTGTCAATAAGTTTTTTTCCGTTATATTTTTTGGTTTGATGCAGTTGATATTTGGTTTTTTGATGTGATTTCTTTTTGAAATATGTTTTTTGACAAAAATGGATTACGATTCAACTTTTAATGAAAATCCAAGTAACTTAAATAGTTCCCAAGTGCAAAGAAACGAACGAATGGTTGGATGCTGCTCTCATGTTGTGACCATAATATGGTTTTTAAGTTGGGCAATTTTTAAACAACCATTTAGTGACCTATGATTTAGATTAGAATTATGTTTTGCCAAATCCATTGCCATTAAAATTATTTAGTTTATAATAATTTATTATTTTTCTTTGAATTAATTTAATTTTGTTTTGTCTATATTTTGATAACAACTTCTTTTTTTATTCTAATATTTCCACCACTTTAATAAGAATTATTTATTTTTTGTTTTAATTTTTCCACTATTACTATAAGATCTATTTTTATTTTAGTGTTAGGAATAAGATTTTGTTTGTATTTTAGGAGCATATTTTTGAATTATTATTGGCAAAATGAATAAATTGTTGATGAAACCCTAAAAAATTATATATGAAAATAAAGATTGTGAACTAAGCCACTTATTGGTGCCAACAAAAATTAATATCATCATTGAATTTTAAAAGATATTACTGTACAAAAGTTTGCCTAAAAAATGCTGTTATTCAAAGGTTTGATTAAAAATAACTCAAAATATATAAATCATAGAAATGTAATTTTAGTTTCATTTAAAAGATATTTTTGACACCTTTATTTTAATACCTTTTTGATTTTCCTAGCTTTTCTATATCCAAAGATATTAGCATTTATGTCGAAAAAGTGCTGATTTTTAATGGTTGGACATTTCAAACTTCAATCTCAAATATCTCGGATCTCCCATGAGTTATGGACAAAATATTTTTGCAGATATATCCGGCTTAGAACAACCTTTAATTTGATACCAAATTCATTGTTGTACACTCCAGGCCGAAAATGAGCATACCCCTTTATTGCGGAGGTCCTAGACAGATCTCAAAATTTAATAACAAATGCTCTCAAGCCCAGAGGAGTACGCAAAAATAGAGGCCGACCGAAGGAACATCAGCTACCACTGACCGCCTCATAATATTTCTAGCTAAATCTAATCCTTTTATTTCATTAAGGACAAGGTGCTCAAATTAATAATGCGGTCAGTCCACGCTCGATCCGAAGAAGGTTTTAGAACTCAAATCTCCTAGGAAGAACCGCCGGGAAAGTTCCATGCCTTAGGGCTAGCAACATAAAGTCCAGAAAATGATTTACCTTAAACCATACTGATTGGATCGAACCAGAGGGCGTACAAAAATGGCGAAATATCCTGTGGAGTGATAAAATAAAAGTAAATTTGTTTTTATCGGACTCAATTTACTGCGAGCAAAAGGTAGGGACTACCACCCCCGCTATACACAGAAAACTATTAAACACGCAGGAGGGAATATAATGGTGTGGGACTGTTTTTCCTGGTACGATGTAGGTCCTATATTCCGTTGTAATAACATCTTAACAAAATACGGATATAGGGATATTTTGGAAGATGTCATGTTACCGTTTTCTGAGGAAAACTTGCCCCTGTGATGGCACTTTCAGCAGTACAACAATCCTAAACATACCGCTGGTCTTGGGAAAGATTGGTTTCGAGAGAAACAAGTATCCGTTGTCCCATGGCCAAGTCAATCCCCTGATCTCAATCCTATTGAGAACTTGTGGATTGAGCTTAAGCGTAAGTTGGGGGGTCAATATTTTACTAATGGAAACCAATTGTGAGAAGCGGTTCAAAGATAGTATAATACTCAGGTTTATGAGTAAGTAAAACAAAAATTGTGATAAGATACAGAAATTATTATTAAAAGCGATAATATTGATACTTTAGGAAAACGCACCTATTTTTTTTTAAGTGAAAAAAGTCCATCTGTAGCTTTGGGGCTATATTGTCTATAATTGTAATGTATTTTAAAGCCTTAAAGGGTTTTTCATTTAATTAATATAAGAGTTTTAAAGATATCTACGTAAAATTAATATTTAACATAAAAAAAATAATAACAAATGAATTAATTCAAAAATAATTATCACACCTATTTTTTTGATCAGATGTGTATATGTAAAATACAAAAAGTGTTTGTCCCTGAAATTGAAAGAGATTGTGGAATTCTTAATGGTTTCATTCCACTTATAAATATTTACTTAAAGTTTAAAAAATTCAATATCAACATTTAAATTTTAAGAGCTAATTGCACATTTTTGGTTTGAAGCTACATATATCCTAATTTTAATTAAGAGTACGTTGAGCAGTTACAGAATGTTAACTCTAAAACAAGTGTCCGCAATTTCAAATCCTATTTAACTTAATATAATTTTTTTTTTTTTAAATTTGTAAATCCTCATATCGTTGTTTTATCTCTTGAGATTTTTAATCAACCCTACATATTTCGAATTCGAATGAAAACCATCACTAAATACGATCGTAGTGGTAGATTTCATAGAACTTTGTATTTATAAAAGGAATTGAATATAGTTTTTAAGATTTGCAAACTTTAAACATCGGCTTCACCGCTATCTGTGGTGTTTGACGTTGGCAATTCAACGACACCATTAAAAAATCATTGCAAATATATTGCACATTTTTGGAAGTATCTTACAACTTCTTTTCGTTGATGGGAACCTTTTGCTGATAAGGTTTTATAAAAAGGGGCCTTTGACTGCATCCTTCTTTTTAAGTTGAAAAACTCCATTCACAAGTCCATCTATGAAATTTGAAGCCGCCACAACTCCTTTTTGTCCTTCGGTATATTTTAGGCGCCTGTATTTACTTAAGGTAAAAGTTTTCTTTTAAGAAAGATCTTTTTTTTTTTTAATGGGGCACCAATCCTTAAAGTTAAGTAATTGCTCATTTTTAAGTGATCGCACTTTAAAAGCGCAATAATTTCATTATACTGATCTGGCACATAAATCCGACCATGCTTTCCGACAACTTTACTTATTACTGAAAAGTTTCTATCAACAAAGTTTGTTTTTAAAACTTCAGCTTTTGAAGATTTAAACAGAAAATTTCAAACATAGAGTGGAAAAAGGAAAATATTCCTGGAATGTTTTCTTTTTCCCTCTCAGTGAAATTTTGATGGCTAAATTAAAGCATTGGTTTTATCGGAATGTTTTGGTTTGTAGACTCATTAGGTGTGCTATAGAAATATCTACCGTTCTGCATTTTTAGTTCAATTTCAACAACATTTGGGATGTTTTTTTTTTCTTCTCACCGATTCATTTAAGGTTTTTTCAATGTTGTTACTTTCAATTAAAAAAATGAATGTATCAAACTAGTTAATTGAGCATTTTCTAGACAAAATTGGACCCAATATTAAAACCTATATGAAAAGATTTAAATAGATAAAATAAAAACATAGAGCACTGAGTATTTTTTGAATATAACAAGAACTGCATTGAAGGTGTTTGATTATACAGATTATTTATTTTTTAAGTTTTTCAATTACTTTTCAAAAATTAAGATCAAAAACAACATGCTAAGCATTTTGATTCAATATTTAAATATTCAAAATTCGCATATTACATTATTCTTATTTTTATTAGTTTAACTTTAAACATAGACATAAATGTGATCTTATGTTGTTGACATGGAAAATTCAAAATTGCATATTTTGAATTAAACATTAGGGTGGAGCAAGAATGTATGAACACATTTTTTTTGAGATTGGAAATTCTAATAGGGGGGCATTGGTGCCTTATATTAAAAGAAAAATAAATGTAGTTTTTTCAATTATTTTGGTTAAGATCTTCTGCCTCCGCACTGACTTCAAAAATCAAAAGTCGATGCAAGTTTTAATAAACAGCTATGGCTAAAAATAGTGTAAGATAAATAGATAGAAAACATTGTCCAAAATATAATCCTTATGATTAGAATTTTTATTCAATATAAAGAAAATATAAATTCATTCTCATAACAATATACATACATGAAAGGGCCAAGAAGGACTTTTATAATAAATTATGTATAATTAAAAGGGCTATTAAAATGTCTAGGTCGTATTCCAATCACAAGGACTTGCTTCTAGAAAAGCTACGATGAGAATGCCCCCAATTCTCATCGTTTCACTTTTCTCTAGACGAAAATTATTTATTGTTTTTGTTTCATTTTCAAACAATCCTTAACGACGCTTTCAAAGCTTATCGATCTGCTAATAACAAATTTACAAAGTGTTAATTTTGAATATCATTATCTATCATACATATATATTTACATATTATGTACTTTATAATTAAGATGCTTGAAAATCTCGTTTTGTCTCAAACTAAGGCATTGTCTTCCGTGATTCTATTTTGGCTTTTATTGCTCCTAGTAGGGACTTTTTTGTGTACTGAGAAGTAGCAGCTTCCGTCGTCATCTTTACAGCTCGTTCAACAGCTTGGGTATGGCACGGAAGCCGTAAAAAGAACACTTCACTGGTGTTGAAGACCGAGGCATACTGCAAGCTTTTAATATACGTCGAGCTGCCAGTTCCCTAATATGTTTATTGCTATCTGTTACCATGCCAAGAAGAATGTTTTCTGGATGCGCGAAATAACCATTCCGCTAAATGACAGAATAGATTACTTTCTTAAGTTCTTTTGGAAGATATCTTGAAGCCATAATCATGTTAAAAAGATGTTGTGTACCATCCTTGCACGATGGTTTATTTTTGATGGAGAAGCAACATGGCGCGTAAACCTTAACAACAAATGTGGCCAAAGTGATCAAGTTTTCCGAAGGTTTCTCTGTTACATATAAACGCATTATGCGGTTGGCACGGGTGGGCCAACGGGCATGTGACATTTTTCCTGGAGATTTATTTGACAGATCTTGTCGGAACTCACCTGATAAAACCGCTGATACAATCTTGTGCAATTACTGTTACTTTTAATACGTTGACATTTTTGAACAGGTAATTGTTCGAGGTTTCTAGTGATTTTCCCAAAGGTCCAGACTAAGAGCTAGGTCCCCAAGTACATCCACCAAGATGTTAAAATAAGTGTCTTAATGGTAGTTTATTCATGTGCAATAAACATATTATCCATTGAATTGGTTTTTGAAGGTCTGCCTCAAGTAGTCTGATAATACCGCCGTACTTTCCTGTATTCACATTTGTACCATCACAACCGATAGCCATAAGATGATGTTGAGGAATCTCTTCATCTGATAGGAAACTTCTTATTCAATTTCTACTTCTTTCTGCAGTTGTGTTTTTGTTCATTAACTTTTCACTGGCTTAAGTTTTCTCTCTTCTTATTTTATGTCTGTTGATCACCCTGACTTCAAACCCAATATCATACAAAACAAACTACGCTATCGCTGCTCCTGCTCTATCTGATACTCCATACCTATCACATGCCTTTGATAATGTAGGAAAATCGACGCTTGAAGAAATTATTCTTTTTTTGTCAGGAATATGTTTTTCCTTGGTCTGAATGAAGCTATCGGTACTTTCAGAATTTTCAGACGCTGACGATGAGTATGGAGAAGAAGTACTAAGCTCCAAAACTGCAGGCGTAGAAGTAATACTTAAACCAGTAGTAGTTTAGTATTTCTCTGGAGTCTGTTTTCTTTCCAAACTCTCTCGCAGTCTGTTAGTGACAATAACATCAATTTCACCGATTGCCATACTTCGAACACTTCTTTGATCAATTAAAAATGTTTGTTCTTGTTTCGGAACTTTTTTTTCCTTGAGGCAGGTGCAGTCATTGAATTCTTTGCATGCCGTAATATCAAAAAGAAACTAACCGCTTTCCTGGAAATGTTTTCATTTTTCTGGGGAAAGTCTCTTGACAGATTTTAGTAAATTTTTGTATTTCAAATGATATGCTTTCAACATCTGTATGATTCTGGTTCTTGTTACAGTCGAAATAGATGCAGATCGCCATATATTTTCTATTTTGGATGTTACTGTAGCTGCTACTTCTGGAAATGTGGGCTCTTTTGCATGTTCCTTTCGATCTTTAATTGATGTCTCGTTCATTAATAGCACTTTATTGCATCTTCATAGGTAGGCAGAACGTTTTCTTTTATATCACAAGTATCACCAAAAATAGGGCATTTAAATACACTTCGAGTTCTTTGCATGTTTCTTTTTTTTTTCAAAGAGTTTAATTTATTATTTAAACAATATTTTCTGTGAAATAAAAAAGTTTGAAGACAATATTTTTCCTAAGTTTTATTATTGGTTTTTTTTTACCGAATGTTGAAAACAATTTTTCTTATAAGATAAAATAAATCGGAAGCCAGAATCTCAAATTTTTTAAAAGTTATTTGAGTCAAAATTCCATTTGTAACAAGTTTTAGTAATGTTTTTTTAGGTATTTATTTTTTATAAAAAAAAACGGTCAATTCGATTTTTCTCAAAATTTGTAAAAGATGTTAAAAACGTTATTCTTCGTTGCATAAAATTGTTTTGGAGATAGAAACATTTTATATTCGTACAATTTTCAAAGTGACTCATTTTTTCTTCAGTTTTTTTTATTTATAAAAAAAACGTTAATTGTTTTATTTTTCATAAAATATACTTGTTTGGTATCACGTTACAATATATAATATAAAATTTAATTCAAGTCTCAAGCGTTTTTGGTTCGTGAGATATTTAGGGCTAACCAACATTTTCACCTTTTTTTAAATGCTTTGGTAAGAAAAAACACCCACTAAATTTTCTTGAGATCCCTTTGCGCAACTTTCTGTAATCGATATCTTTACTAGTTTTTAAGCTATGGATGACGAAAAAACGTCGGACGTACGAACGAACGTCCGCACGCACCCACAGGCATCGTTCTTAAAATCTTTTATTTCGACTCTAGGGATCTTGAAACGTCGATAAATGTCAAAATTTTCAATTTTACAAATCGCTCCCATTAATTCTCGCAGAATACGAACTGTATTGGTATTTCACGAGCTTATCTCTGATAGTGGTAAACACATGTGTCCACTTGCGAGTGACTTTCAAAAAGATCGAATGTAGAATATAATTAGTCAACTATCCACGAGCTACTCTTCAGATTATGTCCACTTGCGAGATCGCTCTCGAGAGCAGCTTGAGAGCGAATCACAGCACGTTTACTCTCAAAGGGACACCCACCTTAAGGCAAGTTTCTATTATCTGATTGGCCAGCTGCCAAAAAAAATTGTCTTTCAATTAGGGTAACTTTATTGGAAAGTTGACTGGAAAGTTCGTCGAGAAAAATCTCCCTAAATTCAAGCCAATTCAACTTAATGCAAAATGACAGCTAATCAAATTGATTCATTTATTTTCTTCACAATTTTATTTGATGTTTTTATGACACTTTCAAAACTAACTTGGTCTCAATTTACATTCAAAGAACGCAAATTAATTTAACTTTGTTGGAAATTATCAAGTCAAGTCAACTTATGTCAAAATGACACTTGATGTTTTTTTTTATTCAATTGAAAACTGAACTTTTTTACTTTATGATTTATGTATTTCCTGCACAATTCCATTTAATGTTTTGAGTAAAAGGGTTTCTTGTCAAATTGGAAAAGAAATATGAAAGTAATATAAAATACAAATCTTGCTGGACTTGTAGCTTATGTGAGCAGTGTTTTTTTATACAATAATGTTTTTGATAATTTGTTGTACGATAAACCGAAGTAAAGTTCAAAGTTTATAATGTATGATACTTCAAAACGCAACTAGCTGCCATTGTCAAAATTAACTTCCAAATAATACAGTTGATTGCTAATGAAGTTGTCTGCGTAATGTTTGTGAAAAATCTGCTAATACTGAAAGATCTTCCAATCTTGTCACAAGGTCCTGAGTGTTCTTGAGCTGTAGCGACTCCAAATTAATTTATTAATATTTTGTTCGTTCTTACAAATTCATTTTAATATACTTCATACAAAATCTACTTAAAAAAGAACACTTCAGTATTTAAGATCTAAGCAAAAATTGAAAATATTTGATTAAAAATTTTGAAAAAAAACTGCCATACACACAGCGCCATCTAGGATCTCACACAAATTTATACTTTTCGAACAAATTGTCTGATGCAATCCTGAAAATTGTAAAAACCCCTCACAAAAACAAATTCAAGAGAAACACTCAACAACAAAAGTTTTTCAAGTCAAGAAGTCTTCATATTGTTAAAATAATCGCCAATCGTCAATCGTTCAAAATACAAGTTTAATTAATTTACGTAAATTATCATAATTTCCGTGTAATTCAATTTAAAGTGGAAAATTACCCTAAATTCATTTCGATAATGAGTGTTAAATATTTAAAAACATTTGATTTCAATCACTAAAAAGTGAATTTAATACGAAAAGAAAACAAAAAGAAAAACAGGTTTTCATTTTTGGTGTAAAGTGAATCAAAGAAAAAAAAAATAAAATCTTGCCACGAACAAGTAAAAGTGGAATTCAAATTCCCTCAGAAAACAAAGGAGACCTTTAAAAGATTTTTCAAATTGAAATCATTTTTGTGTGTGATTGAATTCGCAAATCATATCGAAAATTGTTTTCATAACATTTTTGGAAATTTCCAAAATCTCAATCGTAACAAAATTATTGCTGAATTATTTTTTTCTTTTATCTCTTGTATATCCGCAAAAAAGTATACAAAGAATAAAATTGGATAAAGAGGAGAAGGAGAAACGTCAAACCAGAGGAGAACAAAAAAAACTCATTTTCGAACATCGACTTCGACCTACGCGCGCGCTTGAATAATTTTTCGAAATCACCTGGAAGGGGCAGCCATTTATCAGCTATCAGCTTTTTTTCGTCTCCCTTTTCATTCTCATTCTTATTTTAATTTAATTTTAATTCATTATTCTTATAAATTTTCGAAGCTGATTCATTAATTCATTTCTATTCGAACATTTGAACATGCTGGACTGTATTTTATTACAAAAGAATTTTGTTAATAATATAAATTGTGTGTCAACGATACGAACGAATTAAAAAGCAAAAAATATATCAAGTGAATCGAAGAATTAAACTATCAAAGAAGAAAGAAAGAATTTTGAATTTTGTTCAAAAATAAAAGAAAAATTCATATAAACTACTTCAACTGAACTGAATTGATTTGAAAACGTGTGCTATTTTATTCAATGTTTAAATGATTTTTCATTTGTTCACCTTGAACAAGTCTTGAAAAAAAAGAATAATTAACTAACCGCGAACAAACGAATACCTATAAAACAAAAATACGTGGAAACTTTTACTCGTTTGTGACGTCATGTCATTGTGCAACAAAACAATCTCTAAAAAAAGTATTTCTGCTGCCGACCGAATTGACGACAAATTTTCATTTATTGTTATTTCATGCCGCGGAGCCAAATCGAAGAAGAATCCTTTGTTTGAATTTAAATTAGATTCCCAAGCTGATTCCACTATCAGAGACAATCAAAAGAATAGAACTGTCTCAGTTATCGCCGCCGCCACTACAAAGTGTCGTAAGAGAACACTTTTAAGAACAACTAAGAAGAACCTTTACCCTTACCTTAGCTTGTTGCCCTTACAAACCGAAAACGACTGTATTGTTAATTGGACACGTTGGCATAGTTCTCGTGAACCATATTCTCATTTGCAAGTGATTCCCAGAAGTAAGTTCCCAAGTTTGTTAATATGATTTCTGGTAATTGCAACCGTAGTCCGCAATATAACGCGATGGGACCACCAGGAGGCGGTACTCAGAGATATAACCCACAAGCCTTCATGCAACACCAGCAGTCGCACCAACAACATCCTCCTTTGTTGTTCATGGCTGGAGGGAATGTTAGGGCTTTTCCTCAGATGTCTCGTGGTTTTTCAATGATGCCGAATCGTGGGGGAATGGGGGGATCGCATCCGACTGTCGTTCAGTGTAATATGCAACAGGGATTTGCCAATAGCTTTGGATATCATGCTAATCCGGCGCCCATGTTTCATCAGCCTCACCACAATCTCTATCATCAGCAACCACAAGTCATAAATCAGCAGCGACAACCACAACAACACCACCATCCACAATACGCTCCACAGCAGTATATCGCTCCGCCGCCAGCTGCCAGCCACAATGAACCATCATCAGGGTTCATAAATGGCATTAAGAACATGGTCAAGGGAATTATAAATCCATTAAACTGTGATTTCTATAGCGACCATCACAAGTACTATAATCCCAAATACAGGAACAACTATTTGCTGGACATTAAGTCCGATAACATGTCCTACAAGCCCCCGATGACGACGACCACGGCGACAGCCCGACAACAACCAGAGTGTCATGTGAAGACAGTGTTGGTGGGTTTGGAGAGGGGAAAACCAGCACCAGATCAAACACTGGCGACGACTAAAGTCGAAGTGGAGAAGCCCACGCAGTTGCAATCTCAAGAGTGTACTAAGAATATCCCCGAAGTGTTGGCGATATTCAGTTCTGAGGACTTCCCAGAGTTGCCGGCCCCACGACGAAGTCGCTCTATGACTCCAGCCAAGACTGAACCATCTCCTCCAAAGCCTTGCTCAGCTGAAGAAGAGCAAGAAACACCATCTCGCAAGCATCCTCCACCCAAGGGGACATACTTTGAGATTATGTGCACGACCGAACCGAGTGGACGTAGGCCGACATTTGGAGGTAGACTCAAAGTTGTGCCTCCGCCATTCTCATTGAATACATCTTGTCGTCGAAATAATCAAGAACCAACGACCTCTGCAACCGATAACAACGACTGTGATATTGAAGGAGATAGTTTTGTGATCTTCTCAAATAATGATAAACCTGGAAACTGTATGTTTACATCGTTCAACAACAGACCGCCGCCAAGGCAAAGACAATTATCTGAATGTAGCGATGATAGTTTTGTTGTTGTCTTCACCGAAGATGCTGATTATTTGGGTGGAATGCAATGTGTAGAGGATGATGATACGAGCGACGAGGATGATGATGATTTTGATGAGGATGAGGATGATTCGGAGGATGAAACTAGTTCAGAAGAAGAAGAGGAGGAGGATAGTTCGGAGGATGAAGAATTTGAAGGTCACGAGGGAAGAGATGTTGTTGATTCTTGCTTTTTGGGACGACAAAATAATAAGACTGATAGAAATAAGTGCGACAGTGGTACGGGTATTTCATTGCTCTGTTCGCAGCCAAAAATTCCATGCAATGGTGTTGTGCCGAGGGAACATAAACAACTTGACTCTGGTTTTGATGAGAAAAAGGTGAGTTTAACAGAAGATAAAAACAAAAATTACCTAAACTCTTATTTGTATCAAGAAAAGATCGTGCCAGAGGTTTCAGAAAAAAGAATAGGAACAAATATTAACTACCTACGTATGTATTTGTGGGTACTGTGATTTCTTATCAAATCCAAACTAGGTACTAAAGTAACAAGGTTGTAGGCACTCAACCAACAAAAAAATACTTTTCGAGGTTTGCTATTCTTGTTCGAAATAAGGGAAATAACAACGTTATCAGTTTGAGTAGGTTTTGAATTGTTGCACGTACCTTTAATAGAAAATAAAATAATATATAAAACTAATACAATGAATAAAGAAGGAAAACTAGGTGTAACAAAAAATGTGGACTTATAACACCTGATTACATTTTATCATAACACTTGTGGTGTGGGAATTTTTTGAGCTTTGAGTTTATATTTAGTAAACAACAAAAAATTTAAATTCTCACTTAACAATAACTTCGCAATAGAATAAATAAAAAAATTAAAATGCATTACAAAATAGAATATAGTTGATTTGAATTCAGGTCCGGTGCATGAAAAATACAAACACTTTAAATATTAAACTGACCTTTTTTTGAATGACTCAGTTTTCAGAAATGAGTGATAATAAACTTATATTGTTTTTTTTTTTTTATTGGTAAATTATTTCACAAATTTCTATTAATTATGATAACATTATGCCAACCTATTTATTAAGTAGGAGTTTAAGATTTCATCGAAAATAAGGTACATTTTTGTATTTCTATTGAGTCATGAAAATGGACGCTCATGGAATTCTCTTGAGTGTAATGTTGTTTATTTATTTATCATTTTACTCGATAAAAAATATAAATTACATTACCACATTGCGTCATTTGCGTCACTTTAACATATTTCTGGGATCCCCAGATTAAAAATTACAGTCAATCTAATTTTGCAATAAATGAATCCAGGTCAATTTAGTGCCCATAATCCAAACCTATAGAAATGATGAGGTAGATAGGGAGTACTAAATATGTAAGTTGGCTTAAATGAACGACTAAACACTAATACAATTTTTTTATCTATTGTTTTGGGCACTACGGCATCTTGTTGCAGCTTAACACTTAAATACCTTTTAAAAATTGAAGGCATTATTAAAAAAGGTCTTCACTGAGTTGAATAACCAAAGTAGAATTTCGTACTACCTATTGAACAGAAGAATTGTTTCTATAATATACTGGCTAAAACCCATGATTTACCATTCTGTGTCCATTATCAAAAAATGATAATCTTGAACTAAGCTTTCCAACGTTGCATATCTCAAGTGTGTGTACTATGTTAGGTTAGGTTAGTTTAAAGTGGCTGTCCAAGATGGAAACGGACACACCTATGATAGTTTAATGGCCAATTCCTCCTAAGCTCAATGGAACCAGTTTGAGTCCCTTACGAAACGTGAGAAGCTGATTATGCTGATATGATTTAGATCGTTAGAGAAGAAATCTGCTAAGTAATTCTTGCGTTTTCGAGCCTTCCTCTCTTCCTGGTCCATATCCTGGTCCATACAGCTTCTGCAAAAGCCATATGAGAACACGCCTAGTCGCGTGGCGTGCTTTCCTATTAGACAGTGTCCGGTTATGACACCTATTATCGGGCTTATATGCGATCTGCTTTGAGAGAGCAAGCACCTTGAACGTTTTAAATCCAGTGTTGGCCAGATGTTTTTTGTAGCTTGACACGTGGTGATGTTGTTGTTCCTGGTGTTTGCCCTCCTCACAGCTTCTTGCATTAGCAACAGTTTGCAAGTAGCGATTGGTATGTCAGTATGTGCCAAACGTGGTAGTATGGGCTGCACTGTACCGTTCATCTGCCTTACAGTTACCTGGAATGGCTCTATGGCCCGGCACCCAGCAAAGGTGAATATTAAACTGTTGTGCCAGCTCCATTAGAGATGATCGACAGTTATGGACTGTTATAGAGTTTGTACAGACAGAGTCCAGTGATTTGATAGCAGCCTGACTATCTGAGAAAATACGGATATAAAATATTGATATAACGTTTTCTTTAAGCCAGGACAAGACTTCTTTTATCGCCAAAAGTTCCGCCTGGAACACGCTACAATGATTGGAAAGGCGGAATGAGAGACTTAATTTCAGTCGTTCAGAGTACACCAACCCCTTCTTTTGTTTTTGAACCATCTGTATAAAAATGGATTGACCCATCTTGCGGGAATGTATAGAAATCTGTCGATTTTTGTGTCGAATTGCAGTTGGGGGATGGTGTAGTCTGTGTGCTTTGAGTGAATTGATTCTAAATACCTAAAAATTACGGAGTGGCCAATGTTGTTGTTAGTCCACTGCGACGAAGCCTTGAGGCGAATAGCAGAGCTTGCAGCTATTTGTTTGCTAAATATGTCAAGAGGTGTTAGGTAGAGTAAGGTGTCCAGTGCCTCAGATGGGGTCGTACGAAGCGATCCGCTTATACATAGGCTAGCTGAACGTTGGACTTTATTAAATTTATCCCGTTTTATTCCTTTTCCTAAAGCAGTCCACCATACTGCCACACCGTACATTACCGATGTGTATAGCGGTGTCCTTCTACTAACGAATCGTCTGCCAGAAGAGTTGCCCAGTTTTGAGTTAATTATTCTGCTAGTCAGCATTAAATGAATTAACTCCCGAAGCGAACTCTCTACATTTAGAGATGTTAGTGTAGATGTGTCCACGTTGTTAAAGGCAACGTGGACACATCATTTCGATGTCAAGGAAAGGAACCATAATGAACTCTTAATGATAGAGGGAATATTCGACGGTACGTACTAAGGTGTTTAACGATGTTTCCACCGATTTACCTTTGCTGTAGGCATGTTGAGACGTAGACAAAAGTCTTGTATCAATACTTGCCATCAAATGGATATCAATTAATCTTTCCGTGGTCTTAAGAAGGAATGATGATAGACTTATAGGTCGTAGATCTTTGGGATTCATTTGCGAGCATTTACCTGCTTTGGGTATAAAAACAACTTTAACTTCTCTCCGTGCCGAGGGAACATGGACCAGGTAAAGACAGCTGGTAAAAATTGCCCCAAGGATTGGTGCAATCATGTCAGAAGTCTTTTGTAGTTCGGCTGGTGTTATTCCATCTGGTCCTGCAGATTTAAAGGGTTTGAAGCTGTGGATACTAGACACGTGATGATTTAAATTCAATTAATCAAATTGAAGATAAGCTATCTGAGACAAAGATTAGAGACATAATCTTTTTTCTCAATGCGACAAAATGGCTCTAACATAATCGCTATGAAACTTCTCTATAAATCTATCCCTTTCAATCACAGGTCAAACGAGTTTTTGGTATCAAAACGGCGCACTACATCGCTAAATGGATCTCAGGCTAGGTTGCCTTGAGATCGCCATTTCTACCTACCTACCTAATCAAATTGAAAAGGGTGATTTTTCAGTTAATCAAATTATTAGCTATTGCCAATTTTTACAAAAGTTTATTTGTATTTAATTTTTCCTAATCGCCCAAGTTTTCACCATTCAAAGTTCCAATTATTTTGTCTTCTGTTAAACTAGCTTTACGAAAATTCTTTACCGAAATGCTCTGAATTCTATCAGTAGAGGATATCTGCCACAAAAAGTTTTGGATATTTTCGTCCCCTCTCGAATTGCAAAAACTGTACATCGATGTTTTAAAACAGCTGAATTATTGGGTAAATATCATCTTGTCTTGAAAATCCATATCACTTTACCAATTTCAAAATCGCCATTGAAATATTTCTGACCTCTTGAATAGTCTTAAGAATTTATAGGTGCGTGTGCTGCTCTCATTCGCTTTATTTATATAGTTTTGATTAATTTCATGCCTAAGACTGTTCAAGAGGTTAAGATATTGAAAGGTCCATTCTTCTCTTAAACAATATCTTCAATCCCATTGTAGACCATTTTTGGAGCCAATCTCATTAAGTTCTTTTACTCAGAATTGTTTTCTTTGTAGAAGAATTTTATGGTATCCTTTTTTCTTGGACATATCTCAGGTGAAGCTCTAGGGTGTAGAAATTGCCACCTTCAGCACATAGGCATAGTTTTGCGTACTTGCTGGTATTTAGAAAATGTTATTTATGAAATATGGCTGATCTATTTTTTGGTAGGCAACATTGCCAAGAAGCATGTATGCTATTCTTCGCAGTATTGTTTCTTATTTCGAGATGTAGCCTCAAGGTCATCTTATGCGTTAAAAAAACTTCCAGATATTTTTAACTTGTAGTTATTCATATCTGTTCTCCTTTGAATTTAAAATTTTCCTGTTTAGAGAAAGTCTTATCTCGATATTAACGCGATCCAAACAGGGCATTTCATATCACGGTAATTTTTTTATAAGGTAGTAACTATTCTTCAGTTCCTGAATTTAAAATGTGTACGCCTCCTAATAACGATTTTGGTTTGTTTTTGTTGCTAAACCATTTAATACAGGCATTTCAGGGATATATATTTAAGTTGCTAAGAAATCTTTTCCAAAAAATCTTTTGAGTTTTTTTATATATTTTCAAAATTTTCTAACTGCACTCAAATAAAAATCAGTAAACAAAAAAAAAAAGCTAGGTACCTATCACTTGTTCAAATAAAACCTGTTTATAAAATATGAGAAAAAACAAAAAGATTATAAATGCACACGTCTGTGACAAAAACAAAATTTAGCCTACGTTTCAAAATGCAATTATATTTCCTGTGTGTTTTGTTAAAAGGTCGATGCGAGGCATGGAATATACAAACAAATATAGAATGAATAGAAAATAATACAATAAAACAGAGTAGTTTCCCATTAAGTTGGTGAAAGCACTTGAGACAGGCTGTCTCCGGGGCTAATTGCAAGAGTCTTTTTAAAATAGAATTCAATTCAGACATACCTTTTTGGGTATTGTCTCTAAGGAAGCATTTTCCTACTATAAATATTATTCTCAGATTTTTTTCAGAAATTGTATAGTTTTGCAAATAATTCAATAATATTATTAAAAGCAAATCTTACAAAGTCACTAAAACGTAAAAAATTATTTACTACGCTTTTAATTTGATTTAATAAATTTATGCAGACAACCTTCGGCTTGCAATGTTTTAAAGTAAAGTTTAGTTTACATGTTGTTTTCAATGTTTGTACCTTTATTAAGAGATCAAGAAAATAAATCAAGCAACCAACAACAGACTGATCAAATTATTTATTGAAATTTTAAACACGTTACGACCTTGAAAAAAAAATAGTTATATCAACAATAGTGACGACAATATAACAGAAGGTAAAAAGTAACATATGTAAAATTGTATATTTGAATGTGAATCTTATCTGAATGAAACCCTCACGGTGTGATAATTTCGTACCTTTAGTCGTCATCAATTTAATAAAAACAAGTATGTACATATTTGTTAAGTTTCACGACTAAAAGCTTATACTAAAAGTGATGCAAGTGTAATCTTTTTGGGTTTATTTTATTCAAATTTTATTTAAGTCAATTATTATCTATCATGACTTTGTAATTTATCGTGACAAAACATTATAAAAAAATAAGAAGAGAGGAACATGACTTAGCAACCAGACATTTTTAGTAGATTTTATTTAAAATAAAATGCTTTTATATCAATATTGACACATTAACAGATTATATTCTCCAAGAACAGGTAAAATCTAAAAGCTTATTTTTGGCTGCGTTCAATCTTAGATAGATCGAGTTTCATGTTTAAAAGAGCAGCCGATCTAATAGCCTACCCAACGTGAAATTGAACGCAGCATTTTGGTGTTTGGCTTTAACATAAATACAAAATTAAGGTCGCGCAACAGTCCGTAGAGAACCAGGGCCTAGTGACTAACAACTCTCAACCATTCCTGTGTGCGAATAATTGTAGGGATGGAGGGGACCTACAGTTTATGTGCCGAATCCGAACGGCTAATTTGAGTAACGACTTTTTCATGACAAGAATTACTTTTGGAGAATTTTTCAATTCGTTGGCTTTAACATGCTGACATTTAAGTAAGAGGTAGGCACATTTCTAAGATGCAAATTGAAGGTATTGCAAATTACAATTACAAATTATTGTCATTTGCATTTTAAAAATAAAAATTACAGACTTGCCACTCGGTCATTTTAGGGAAAATATGACAACTATCAGATGTCGCAATCATAATTCATTATTGAAAGACAATTTTAAAAAATAGTTGGATATAATTTTATTTTTATGTGAAGTCACAAAAGTGAATCTTTCTAAGGGTTTGTGTTTTTAAACGAAATACGAAAAACACATTAGTGTCTTTGTAAAATAGATTAGCATATTTTATATTTCAATAAATTTCTTGTGTTGTCTTTTGAAAGTGGGAGAAAAATGGGCATTTAGGTCTAAGGTATTGCTAACAATCGATATGTCATTGGAAACTTTAGCCCTAGCAAACAATTTTTCTATAGACACAATTTTATTTTTCACAAGCTTCGTCCGCATTAGATAGTTTTTTTTTTAGATAGAAATATGAAAAAACGTGAGCTGTACTTTTTTGTACGTACATATGTTTGAATTGTGCCGAGATGGAATTAGGCCCTACTAAGTGTGATTGTCATATGTTGGGTTAGCTTATGTTAATACATTTTAAGAAGAAGGTAGGTGAATGCAATACATTTCTATATACGACGTTTTTTGTTTTTCCTTCCTTGGCCAGGACGCAAAGATTTTCTGGGTTTGAGATTCGTGAGCACGCTACTTATAATTGTCCATGGGAAAAACAGTTTTTTTTTCCAAATTTACACCTGCAACTTCCACCGTTTGCCACTGAGCTTTATTTATTGTTATTGCAAATGCTGCTTTCAGAGGAAACTCTACTCTTTTAAACTGAAACGGCAAATCGGTTGGAATTATTGAAATGTGGGGAATTAAAACATTTTTTCCTAATGCTATTCCACTCATGATTATAGCTTTTATAATATTTTGTCCTAGTTGAGTAATATATACATAGCCGTGTACCATTACATATCTTTGGTGCATCAAGATTTCTCATTAACAGGATTGGAACAACCTTCAATCTCAACTTATGAGAAGGCACCCTTGATAATTCCAAAGAATTAAGAAACTCTATGGGGTATGATTCTACTTGCTCCGTGTCCATAACGTTGTCCTCTGAGAGGTACTCAACGGTATCTCTCTCCACGTCTGACATAATTTGTTCGTTTATCTGGCTAACTATCTCATTTGTCGGATCTAAAGTTGCGTTCTCACACAACCACATCGATTGCCAATATTTGTATGCAGGTTTGAATAGACATTACTTTTAACATTCATCTGTGCTTCAGATAATTTGACAGCAATCGGCATACATACTTCTCCGATTTTTAGAAGAGCAGCTGCATATTGCCCTGCTTGAGAATCATTGTGTAGATGTACTCAAATTTTCGTAGTCAGACAAACATTTTTTACATATACCCATAACACAGATGCTTTCAAACATGCGTTTATTTCATCTGCCGGTGTACCTCTAGTAATTACCGGCAGGGTCTGTCTAAAGTCGCCAGATAAGAGAACCACCATCCTTCCCATGATAGCCCGGTTGTTCTTTATTTGCGTCTAACGTTGAGAGTTTGAGGCTTGTGGCGCACGAAGCCCGCGTGAATATACGTGTATGATAAGTTTAACATGGGAATGCGTTGTTTTCTCGTAATACTAATTTTATCCAAATATTATTCAAAACTTTGGTAATTTAGGAGTGAAAGCGATCAGATTCCCTGGAAAGTAATTTTTCCCATAGGAATGTGTTGTTTTCACGAGGTCAAAAGTAACTCATGTCCTTTCTTAAGTGCCAAACTATCTTCTTACCAAATTTCATTTAAATCTGTTCAGTAGTTTAGGCGTAAAAGCTATCGGCCCACCTGTATTTTCCCATGGGAATGAATCATTTTCCCGGGGTAAAAAGTAGCCTATGTCCTTTCTCATGTATCAAAATATCTCCATACTAAATTTCATGCAAATTGGTTCAGTAGTTTAATCGTGATTGAGTAACAGACATACAGACAAAGTTACTTTCGCATTTATAATATTAAGTATGGAAATATGGATTATAGAGTAAATAATAAATTAAAATCAATTAAAAAATCAAATTTTGGCATAATTTGTACATGTAAACCATCTCTAGGTCACAAACTACGAGAAGGTACGTAAATATTAAACATTGATAGCAAAGTAGAACAATCTATGTTAGAATTCAAAACATCGAAAGCAAGGAGCATCGAATGTAGCATTCTTCGCTGCACTAAAGGTTTTAAATTAATTAATTTACACCTGGTCTCGTAAGAGTTTCGAAAAAACTTACGTATGGCGAATTTGGTAAATATTTTCTGAACTTTTTCAATCCTAAGGATACTTGTTTGAGTAAAGGGACTCCATATAATGCAACAATACTCCAGCAAAAGGTCTGACAAGGGATAAATAAAGGGTTTTTAGAGTATATGGATCTTCAAAAGACTTAGAACTTCTAGATATAAAACATAACATCGCGTTAGCTCTAGAAATAACGTGGTCAATATGAAGCGAAAAACTCATTTTATAGTCAAATATAACTCAAGATCTTTTTGTCTTGTGAACCTTTGTAATGGATGATTATCAATTTTGTAATTTCTAGTATCTTAAAAAATGTAACAACACTGCATTTTTTAATATTGAAATATAAACCATTCATAGTACACCAGTTAACAATGCAGTCAATATCAGATTGAATTTTACTGGCATCTAATGGAGATCTTACACAGCTAAAAATCTTAAGATCATCGGCATATAAGAGACACTTTGCATAAGAAATATAATTTGACAAATCATTAATAAAAAGAATAAAAAGGAGTGGCCCAAGGTGGCTGCCTTGAGGAACACCTAAAAATTGTTTTAATTTATTTGATAAAACATCACCAATTTTAACATATTGACTACGTCCAACCAAATAACTTTTAATCCAGTCAAGTAGAGCAGAGTGAAACCCTAGCAGCTCAAGTTTTTTCAAAAGAATATTGTGTTGCATAGGATGCCTTTAAAAAAACGGTGTACATAACGTCGACTTGCAAGCGATCGGGATATCCGTAGCCGTACCTTGGCTACAACGAGGTAGTGGTCTGAGTCAATGTTGGCCTCTCGGAATGTTCGGATATCCTGGATACTGGAGAAGTGTCGTGCGTCGATCGCAATGTGGTCAATCTGGTTGACGGTTGATTGATCAGGAGATTTGCATGTCCCCTTGTGGATATTAAGATGCGTGAACTGCGTACTAGCTACCAGAACGTCTCGCCCCGCAGCGAAATCGACCAGCCTGAATAGTAGTTGTCGGAGGTAGTGTCCTGCAGGCTGTATCTCCCGATTATGCCACCAAAGATGTCTTCTCTTCCTAGCTTGGCATTAAAATCCCCTAAGACGATTTTAATATCAATGCCAGGGCACTGCTCATATGTCTTGTCCAAGAGCTCGAAGAATATGTCTTCGGTGTCTTCATCTTTCTCCTCTGTTGGGGCGTGCGCGCATATTAGGATTATGTTGGCGAATTTAACCTTGATGCAGATTGTCGTGATGCGCTCGCTCAAACTGTTGAAACTCAAGACTTTTTGCCTGAGCCTAGTTCCAACAACAAATCCACACCAATAGACGCTGTCTTTGTTCTTTGTTAGGGCTTCCGCTAATTGTTTGGCTGCACGTGGTCTGTTAAGGGACCTAACATTCCACGTACATATCCGAAGTTCGTTGTCCTTATTTCGTTTGCGTGGGTTGTCAACAGTGAATCCGTCTGTATCCGAGGCTTGTTGGTGCTTCGAAACTTAAGGTATTTTTTACGTGGCCAGGAAGTCACCCCGACGGCACAACCCCCAACCTGGAGGGCCAGATCCTTAGTATAACTCCAAGGAAGGGGAGCCGGATAAACCGCTCCTTACAGGCCCATACTCCGAATATGTCGAAGAAGCCCTATAAAGTGTTCACTAAGTAGTTCAACCTTACTGGAACTATAGACGCCACCGTTGATTCCATCTCGAGAATTCGTCCGCTCCCGCCTGGATAAGGAAAGGTGCCGTAGTGGAAACAACTCTCCCCCCCTCTCTCGTTTGCTGCCCTCAACAACTTTTCACTGAGTTGGAACCCAATCTCCAGTTGAGGTACTTTGCACCCGATGTTCACCGCAGGGAGGTGAGAGTAGGAGTTTAAAAACAGAGGTGTGTTTTTGGAATGCACATGTCTACCATTTGAACATCATTGATTTTCTTTTAGTATTCAAAAATTACCAAAAAACTTAAGAATTGGTCTTTATTTTCAACTCCAGAGACCAAATATATTGCTTATAAGTAAATCTTTTTAAAAATTCATACTCTTTCCTAGTTCTATTACATTGTTCGCGAATAGAGACAGTAATTTTAATTTTTTTTATAAAGTTTAATCATAACATTTTTAAGCCTTGATAAACTTTTATTAAACCAAATCGGTTTCTTTAACTTTTTAAATTTCTTTATGGGAACAAAAATAAAAACAGTCTGATCCAATATGTTCCGAAACATAGTAAAAGATATCTCTAAGTTATTACAATTACAACCACATCTCAATGCCACTATAAACGGTTGTATTTGCATCTAAGAGACTGAAAAGCTCTCAGTTCTAGATATGTTTAAATGTTTGGGTTTTCTCTGAAGATGCAAGAATTTAACCTTTAAATTCGCTCAAAGCTCTAGTACAATTCTGACCTGGTGCCCAATAACCTTCTTAAGTCTTTTAGATAGATTAAAAAAAACGATACATTTGCTTCTCTTGAACCCCGCCGGAAGTTTGATGCCTGTCGTTGTTTTATGGAAACTTTCACAAACAATGCTCTAGTGAAATAGCCAGTTGTATCCCCTCCAGGAATGCTCATCAGCTTTCCTTAAGCACAATTTCGGACGTACTGATAAGTATAGGGATTTTCTCTTTAGCTGCACTACACGAATGTGAAACGCTTTACCAAGGCTCAAATTTCCCACTCTACAAACGTTTAAAACCAAAGAGCATCGGTATCTACTTTCTAATCCTATGCTCCTTTCTTCATTGCTCGCACTATGTTAGGTCGTTATAAGGGTATTCATAGCCTCTCGAGTGAGGGCACAATATTAATAAACTTCCTTTTAAATTCCTTCAAATAATGATCTTTTAATAATAGATGAAACCTTTTAAATCACTTTAATCAACTGACAGTACATTTTTCATCTAAACAGAACTTTGTTTTGATTGAGGCTAGATAATGCTATAATAGGAAGTACCGATATGGTTTGAAAAAAAGATTACAGTCAGCATACCCAGCCTAACCTACCTACTTACCTAACAAACGATCAGATATTGCATCATACTCGTACTTCAAACAAACATTTTGGTCTACGTGACCTATATCATAGATTCTTGACTGGGATTTGTATTAACAAGGAAGTTCGTTTGTTTTGGGTCAGCTGCTTGATACTTTCTATGTGAGGGAGGTCTTTTATCTTTCCTACATCTCTTACACTACTCTATTGTGCTATGTTAAGTTAATTATAAAAAATAATTATTATGTTTAACATATCGATATATTTAAATTCTTTTTGAATTCAATTTTCGGTCGATAATGATTTTTATTTTTACCTCTGTCACTGATCTTTATGATAAAAAGTTATTTAATTGTTTAGCTGTATATCTCAATACATAAATAAATAATATCGCAACAGCTCGTAGTGACTTACAATTCTCAACCATTCCTGTGTTGGGGTAATGTCAGGGATGGATAGGATCACAGTTTTAATATCGAATCCGAACGGCTTATTTGAGAATTCACTTTTTTATGACACAAAGTTTCATAGATGATTTATGAATTCGTCGAATAAACTTTTATGTGTCACAGGCTGGAGTTGAACCCTGACCTCTGGCATTACAGCCCTACGGTTTACACCGTGTCAAACAGGCTTGTTGTCAAATCATGCTGCAATATATGTTGCATTTGTCTTAAATGAAAAAGACTAGTCATAGCATTGTTGATGATAAGTTGTTGAAGTTGTTCTAAACAGCTCATCCAAACTCCCATTCCATTAGTTATGAATGAGTAGTTCATGTCAATGAACAATGAATAAACACAAAAACAACAACAGAAAACGAAAACTCACCACTATTTCTATAGAAGCCATTAAACCACATATAGATGTTTAACAAAGTAACTAACTTGTGAAATAGCTGGGTTCCCCTCTAAAAATTTCAGTTGACCAAAAAGACACGTACGCATACTAGGTATACCTTTGTTTATATAATTTCACAACTTCTTCAAGGATTGAATAGAAGCAACTCATTGTTTTTTATTTCTTCAATATTTGTACAAACAAAATAAGAGATAGTGAAATTTCTTCAAAAAAGTAGCACGATTGCCCCAATTGTCTCATTTTGAACTTCCTCGATAATACAAACAAAATAAAATGTCCTTGTTTTGTTCAAACGAACATAGCAACAGCTGATGAAATATTTCAATTAATGCTATCTTATTTAAGATTTTAATGAATTTTTCATTTGAAAAAAAAACAAGAACAACAAGTTCGTTGGACGATCCCAACTGTAAGTTGTTTATTTTTGTTTTAGCTGTTCTTTCTCTTCAATATGATCGTACAAGTGTGAGGCTTGCACACAAGTCTTACCTCTAGAGATTTCTTAATCATCATCATCATCACCATGCACAGCACATATTCACACAAGATACTCAACGCATGAAGTTAAAAATACATTTTCAGCACAACTAGAAATATAATAATTATTGAACAACAAAAAAAGTATAATTTTCAAAACAATGACGACACTAGTTAGTCTTCATCTTGATTCATATTTTCCATATACTCATATATTTGATGGTGTCATATGTTTTTGAAGAAAAGCCTGGGGAGCACTTTTGGTGATTCATTCATCCGGTCGTCGTCGGTCGGTCAGTGGTATCTGCTTATTTAGATTCTCATCAGTCAAAAGATTCCATGTGTAGAAGAAATTCGAAATATTTATTCAGTGATGTCATAACACTGGACTTGACTAAATTGGCTATTTGTAAAATTGTTTGTTTTGTTTATCGAATTTTTATATGGCTTTTATGACCGTTGTTATAAATGGAACATAATGAACTTCACTGCTTCTTATTTATGTATGTAAATACAAATTAACAAACTGTTTTCTAGACATTTCTGTGAATAATTCTGAACAATTTCAAAGTCTATCTAAGGAATTAGTAAATAAATAGTAAATAAATAAAATAACAAAACACTGATAAGAGACTGAGTCTTGTGAGGAAAGAAATTGAGATAATGGGCTGTTGGAAATATTTCCAATGTGTATCTCCTATCGCCACTAACTTAACCCTAATTATAGACGTTGTGAAATTTCTCGAAATAAGGTGCTCGTTATTTTTGTTTGTTTTTGTTGGTTATAAGATCTTTTTTTTTTTGATAAAGAATAGCAGCAGGTTTTTAACAATACAAAATCTAGTTTGACGATATTTTCGTTTGATTGCTATTTCTGATATGAATTTAGATTAATTTATAAGACAATTTAATCAAAAGGAAAGATGTGTGTTTGAAATAAGAAAAAGATAATTAGGATGAGGCTATTGTTATGCTTAAAATTGCTTCTGTGCGTTATTCTTGTCAGACTAATTATTTTTAAACGCTCTAAGCCAAGTTAAGTAAATAAAATAATATTTGTTTAGTCTAGAGTTTTTTTTTTAGTTCAAGAACGTTGAAGGAAATAGTACGGAACTGATAAGAAACAAAAATTGTCATACTACAAATGACTGCAAAACCATAAACGAAACATTTCCTTCTATTTTTCTCTTTGACCGATGATCTCAGCATAGTGTGCCCGATACATAATAAAGGAGACCCTCTAAACTGCGTTAACTACAGAGGCATCAGTCTCCTTAACATTGCGTATAAGATCCTCTCTGCCGCATTATGTAAACGTCCTCATCCGTGCGGCTTCAGACCAGGAAAGTCCACAATCGACCAAAAATTCACACTACGGCAGATCTTGGAAAAAACCCAGGAGCTTCAAATCGATACCAACCATCTCTTTATCGATTTTAAAGCCGCGTATGACAGCATCCATAGACCATAAACGAAACATTTCCTTCTATTTTTCTCTTTGACCTTTACTTTTCTTTAACTTAGTTCAGGGTTTTCCAATAAAAGAAAAAAAAAATAATCAAAGGTATTAAATCACAAGATATCGGTTCCCGATTGCGATCAGTGTTTCAATAAATAACACGATCGAGAAACTCTGTTGCTTGTGTGCAGTTTGGAAATAAGCAACATACACCTCAATATCTTCCTATTCCGTCAAACAAATTTCATTTTTACATATTTCCATCGCCAAATCAGAAACCGTCTTGAAAAGTGTCACGTTAAACAATTATTCTTGGATGTTCTGAACCTGAATTGTGACAATTGTTCTTGTTGCATAGTCTCCGAATTGAAATTTGGCTCTATCATTCTAAATGTTTATTCGATAAAAATCCAATCAAGGACCTTGGTTTTGGTCAACATTATGGTCTCTACAGTTTAGGTAAGGTTGTATTGGGCGGTGCCTCTGTAAGGTTCGTATATATTTCTTTGGATCCATTTTGGTCCCAGGAAAGAGAAAGGATTGGTTAGGGTATAGGAATGTTGGTTAGGGTTTAGATTGGAGGAGCCTCCCAAACCATCATATTTTCTGGAAAATTTAAGAATGTCGCTAAATGGCTAGGGCGAGACGTCACATAAGTCGTCTAGAAAAAATAATTTCCTAACATTATCAATCTTCTTTCGCCTAGGTTTGGGTATTCGCATAGAAAGTGGATGGTATCTTTCTCCATCTCCTCGTCCTTACATCCCCTACACAAATGAGAAAAGTCGATACCTATTCTATTCATGTGGGTGTCCAATGATTGTGAACCGTTAGGATACCTGATAGTAATGATAGTTAAAGATAATTACTCGCAACATCAATACCTGGCAGTGAGCCTAAATTTGATGGCAAGCTATTAAACTTGCTGCCGCATGCATTGCTTTGTCGCTTAGTTTTTGAAAATTACCAAAGGATTTACGCAAGATTTACCCTCTCTTCTTTGGAAAATGATTCGAGAGAGTTCCTCTTTCTAAGCTACCAAAACGTAACAAATACAACAATTTGTTAACCTTTGGTCTTGGCTTTGTCTATCTAAGCATTGATTTTCCTGGGTAAACAATGAAAACCCAATACTCTATGCATATAGGATAAACCACAGCCACCACGAGAAGGCCATCCCATATATGTTCATGAAATTAACCATGGGGCTGTAACATATCCCGTGGTACCACATCTTCAGTGTTGTGTTAATTTAGGTCTTTGATGTGTTGCCATCTAGGGAAGATCACCCTAGAAGTGGCCGTCCGGCTTCATGTGGGACTCAATCCACCTAGCTTTATCTTAAATTACATAATTTTTTATAAAATGATTTTTACTTTCACTCCAGACTTATTTTATCTTATATGAAATACCGACTTATTTGTTGGTTTGTGTAATTACTGATATCTACGGACTTTTTATAATTTATATCAGTAAGTCAGCAAGATTTTTAATCTTGGAAGGAAGTTAACTATAGCTTCTTACATTCGCTTACAAGTAGAGTATTTTCTCAGTGCAGTTCTAAGCTGTGCCTTTTTCAATAACTATGAATTGCAACAGTATTCATCATCGAACTACACTGATTCCTGTTAATTGTGCCCAGGGGCTACCACGGGGAGGTGCAAGCAAGCTCTTCTTCCTCCCAGATTATAGACAAGCATGTAGCTTCCCTATATCTACATGAAAGTCAGTTTGACTCCCTGTTAGTAAGGACAGCTGAGGTCTACCTAGGTTAGGTTAGGTTAGGTTATAGTGGCTGTCCAAGATGGAAACGGACACACTTAGGCCAGTTTAATGGCCCATTGTGATACCACATGAATCTTGAGGCTTCCTCCTAAGCTCAATGGAACCAGCTTGAGTCCCTTACGAAACGTGAGAGGCTGATTATACCGATATGATTTAGATCGTTAAAGAAGAATTCTCCTAGGTAATTCTTGCGTTTTCGAGCTAGAGCAGGGCATGTGCAGAGAAGATGAAGAACCGTTTCTTCCTCTTCCTCGTCCATACAGCTTCTGCAAAAGTCATTTGAAAATACGCCTAGTCTCGTGGCGTGCTTTCCTATTAGACAGTGTCCGGTTATGACACCTATTATCGAGCTTTATGCGATCTGCTTAGAGAGAGCAAGCACCTTGAACGTTTTAAATCCATTGTTGGCCAGATGTTTTTTGTGGCTTGACACGTGGTGATGTTGGTCCACCTGGTGCCTGCCCTAGTCGCAGCGTCTTGCATTAGCAACAGTTTACAAGTAGCGATTGGTATGCCAGTACTTGCCAAACGTGGTAGGATGGGCTGTACTGTACCGTTCCTGGCGAGTTCATCTGCCTTACAGTTACCTGGAATGTCTCTATGGCCCGGCACCCAGCAAAGGTGAATATTAAACTGTTGCGCCATCTCCATTAGAGATGATCGACAGTTATGGACTGTTATGGAGTTTTTAGAGACAGAGTCGAGAGATTTGATAGCGGCCTGGCTGTCGGAGAAAATACGGATATCAGATGTTGATATCACGTTTTCTTTGAGCCAAGACAAGACTTCCTTATTCGCCAAAAGTTCCGCCTGGAACATGCTACAATGATGAGAATGAGAGACTTAATTTCAGTCGTTCAGAGTACACACCTCCACCAACACCTTCATTGGTTTTTGACCCATCTGTGTAAAAATGGATTGACTCATCCTCCAAGAATGTCCTATCCTCCCAAAAAAATCTGGTAGGTATAGAAATCTGGAAGTTTCTGTCGAATTGTAGTTGGGGGATGGTGTAGTCTGTGTGCTTTGGAATTGATTCTAAGTACCTTAGAATTACGGAGTGGCCAATGTTGTTGTTAGTCCACTGCGACGAAGCATTGAGGCGAATAGCAGAGCTTGCAGCTATTTGTTTGCTAAATATGTCAAGAGGTGTAAGATAGAGCAAGGTGTCCAGTAGCGCAGACGGGGTCGTGCGAAGCGATCCGCTTATACATAGGCAGGCTGAACGTTGGACTTTATTTAACTTATCCCTGTTTATACCTTTCTCTAAAGCAGTCCACCATACTGCCACACCGTACGTTAAAATCAGTCTGATTACCTATGTGTATAGCCAATGCGTGATTCTGGGCTGTAAACCCCATTTATTACCAATAGCCATTCCTGTTTGTTCTACTGTTCTAAAATCTATGTATGACTTTAAATAATCTGTATGATTGCAAATTTGTATGTCAATAGTGCTCTTTATATTTCTGTGAAAGGAAGCCCTTTTCCAGTTTTTACACTGTAATAGACGTAATGCGTTTTTGGCCTTGACGAATATATCGAGAGGGGTAAGCGAGAGCAATGTCTCTAGGGCTGCAGTTGCACTTGTAATACATGCCATTCTTTAAATTTGTATTTGTATTTATTTTTAAGAATGGTAACCCTTTCAAGGCCTGCCCACCGTACCAAACATGCGATTGTAATATTGGCCTTACAATGCAAGTGTACACTCACAGAATATTTTAAAGCTACGGTCTACAATATTCCCAGTTGTTCTTGAGCTTCGAATACAGTTTCAATTCTACATATTACTAACTTATCCCAAAAGCAACATTTTCTCTACCAATTTCAGTTTTGCAAGTGGAGAAGGTTTTACGCACAGTAATTGAAAATTTGCCATAGTTTTTTATTGAAGTTTAACAATTTCAATGAGTTGTGTATCGTTTCATTTATCCAGTTTAAAATTTTAAAATTTCTGAGAATGTTTTTAAACGGATTGACAGAGCGAACAATATAAACATAAAAGCTTTGCATTTCTTTTCATCCTTTTTGAATTATGCGAAAGAAAAGTGAAAAACAGACCGAAAAACGGTCTATTTATAATAAGACTCCTTATTGGATCAAAATAATTCAATCTTTTAAACCATTTACAACTCAAACTCTTGAATACGTATTTTTTGTGATCCTGGATTGGACACCTATCGGAAGAAAAACGACTTCCAGTGCTTTAAAATGGAATTTAGTTTTTCGATCATTACCATTGCTATTAGGTTGCATTTTAAATTTGTTCCAAATAACTTTCCCCAAGGAACACAATTCAAACCAATCAACTGACTACCAAACCACACCACAGCACCACCACACGATTTGTTATCGAGTGTATATTAGATTTTTTTGCTTGATTTTCTTGTTTACTCATTTTTTTTTTATTAATAGCTACAATTATTATATTTACTACTCTTGGGTTCAACAGAATCAGCTTTGAGATAAAGTTGCAACGAACGATCATGTTTTGTTTCGTTTCTTCTGTCCCCCCTCTTGTGGGAAGTTCCAATCAGCTGATGAAATTTTTCGCTGATATTGGTTGAGAAATGAGAACAAGTTAGAAATTAATATGACTTTGTGTACTTGTTAAATTATTGTTTTGCATTTATGCACATGAGTAAATGGATAAACTGGTCCATGATGTAAATTTAAATCTTTTTGTAAGCACATCGTGTAAGGATTTCAGTAAAGAATGTGACAAGCCTAGCTTTTGTTTGTATCACCATATTACTAACTTAACCTCTATGTGTCTAATATTGATAACTATTGACCCTGATTTAAATCGTTTAAATAACTTCATTACATGAAATCATAATCACAAAATCAGAGCGTTTTGTATTAAATAACCTAGGTGCAAATGAACTAGATTTAGTTCATATAACTAAACTTATCAATAGCAATAAATCAGAACCAGCTATTTGTTTACTTAGCACACTAATAACTGGCAAATTCCATGACTCGTTGTTATGATTAAGAAACTTAAAATCTTCCAAGTAATTGATCGTTATCTATCTTGAGTAGGTTAACCTATCGTAATTGAATGAGGCTTCTTGATGTTATTTGACGCGTTTGAAAAGAATCACGAGAAAAGCTTTATTTACTATGACTTTGCAAGGAATTATTGTTAGTTCTTTTTCTGCTAAGTATATAAGTAAATATGTGAATTTTAATTTTTGTAATTTTCTTTTTGGATTCACTTCATCATATTTTTCACAATATATGATTTAACATCCCTAAAAGTGTTCTGCTTTTTACTTGCATTCTTAGTAAAGGTGGCGCTACAGTATTGTGCAAACTAGAGGCTTACTAAAACAAGTTCTCCACTTAGCTCGGCCTCGGTCGCAAAGAATTTATCTCTCAAAACGACTAAAGGTGTTTTTATCCGTTTTTGCCATAGTCTATGATTTTGCACCGTAAAGCAGGACGGGGATGAAGGGTCTTATATAACGACATTTTGGTTTCTCGAGAGTGGGCTTCACTACTCAATTACTTTCTTAACCCAAAAAACGGCGGTTAGCTAGAGTAATTCTTCGTTCGATCTTAACACGAGTGTCGAGGAGCCTAGGTAGACAAACCCTAACTACCTCAAAGTTATAGGCTTTTCACACCAAACCCAAATTTTGTATTGATGACAAAATTTGTGAGTAAAAAGTCTTGTTCTTCTCAAATTATTTGTGAAAATAAAATGAATTCTAACCAATTCAAATTAATTTTAACGTAACACTAGCTCGTCTCGAAGAAGAGTTTCAACTGAAGTTCTGGGTACGGCTGGAATGCGCTGACGACTTGAACTACAAGCTTGCTTGGCTGCAGCTATCCTCTTGGTTTACTTCAACCGGTCCGAACAATTCACAAAGGTGAAGCTAATTGTCTAGAAAATATATCAACAAGAAAGTATATAACAGCAAACAAAACTGTTACAATAAAAATTAATTTTATTTAAAACATTTTCTTCTTCTTTCAAAACAAATTCAATCAAAAAACAGCTTATAACTATTGCTTCTGCTAGCCAAATGTCCTTTCGGTTGCCGTCCGAGCAACTTATAGGCGGGTTTGAGAAGATTCTGACGATTTTGTGTAGGTCCTTTTGGCCGGAGCAGAAAAGGTCAATTCCAAGTTCCAGATTCGTACCAAAATCACACTCAACCAGAACAATCACTGAAGCTGTTATGATGGGCTGCAATTTTTCAATGACTTTCTCTTTGGTTTCTTTCTTTGAGGACTCGCCTGGCTTGTCCAAAGGACTCGGAATCTTCTTGATGTTGGCATCGCTGCCCATCAAAGGGCGATAGCCCACTGTTGTGGTTTTACTACTGGAACAGCGATTCCACATTGTGGAATGTTTTGGCGCAAATTTTCCTTGCCTCTGCGACATAGCCTCCAAAAGATATTTTCTTTCATACTTATTCTCCTCCACAAATGAACTTATCGCCTTTCTCATATCTCCCAAACCCTTGTAATTGAACGGAGTTACCGAAAAGTATTTCTCCAGATAGTAAGCGAAAGCGTCGAACCTATTTGTGGCGACGAGTTCGAAGACGCATCGCTTGGAAACGTTATTACGAACTATGAGCAAGTCTTTCTCTGTAAATAAAAAACAAAAAGAAATGATAAATTCACAAAGCTAGTGGCTACATAGTCAAGGGATTCTGATTGGCTAAATCTAACTACTAAAGTAGTTGAAATTTCCCCTCCGACGTAGTGTACAAATTTCGGCTATAAAGTTAGTGCACACTGGTTTTGACTTTTCACAATCAGCTGCTCGGTAAGGACACAAGAATTCAAAATGGAATGAATCTTTCGGAATTTTAATACAAAAATAAATCAATCTATTATGTATTCTATTTGGTGTTATTGAATTTAAAAAAAAAAAACTATTTATAAAAACTATTTGTCATTAATATGACAGTTCCGAATTGACTAGCTTGGTAGTGCAATTTTGCATTCACAAAGCTAGTTGAATTGTGACTACGTAGCCACTAGCTTTGTGAATGCGTCCAATATTACTTACCACGACCAAAGTTATTTCAAAATGAAATATTTGTTTTGACAGCAGCCATCAGCTGTTTTGTTTACATTAATTTGAGCGGTGAATGTTTCGAAAGGTTTGTTTGTTTAGCTCATCTTTGAATTTTTACTAGTTTTCGAGAAGTTTTATATAAAACTTGTGCTTTACTAAAAATGTATGGGAAAACTTAAGTTTTCGGCCAAACCGATAATTTCGCGCAAATCGGGTTTTGGACTTGGTGTGAAAAGCCTATTACATCTGTCGATCATTAACCGCTAAACCTATTTATGGCGCCTCCGCCCAAATACTAAAAGTTCATCCGATTATGTCAATGTCATCAAAATTTGTTAGTAATCGGACGGACTTTTGAAAGATAGTGCCTCTAGTGTTGACGTAGGACCTATGCAATATACTTTCAAGTACGATGTTAAAAAAATTGCATGACAGCGCATCACCTGGTCTAAAGCTTTGTTTGACATCGAAAGGTTTGGTTAAGTTGTTTCCAACATTTATGGAGCAGCACGAATGTTCCATGATCTTCCTGCACAAACGGACGATTTTGGCAGGAATGCCAAAACTGGACATGGCTCTATACAGCTGTCATATGCGGCCTTGAAATCGATGAAGAGATGGTGGGTGTCGATTTGATGTTCTTGGTTTTTTTTCCAGGATCTGTGTTATGTGATAATTTGATCGACTGTAGCATTTCCTGGTCTGATAAGGATCTATCAGGTTGTTGAAGGCAAAAAAGATTTTTGTAAGCGAGGTCTCCATTTTTTAGTATCGGACAAACAATACAATGCGTTCTTTCTTTATTTTACAGATAAGTTGGTGCATGCTCTTAACTAAATTATCTCCAGCTCCTACAGAGGTTTTGTTAAAACTATCTATTCTTCGTCTATATTGAATTGATCATCCTTTTGTTTCTTATTCATCTAATTATTTCGTTTGCTATACCTTTGCCGAATTCATATCCCATATTATTTATTTATTAATGATTTTCTAACAAAACAAACTTACTAACATTTATTTCTATTTTTATTTCAGGTCACATTCGATCCACTGCCTGTGGTGCATGTGATGCACGCTTGGAATTTTGCATATCGTGCTGCAAGAAAGGGCCATTGGGAAGATGTTGCTCGGGATAGAACGCGTTTCCAGAAGCGCATCGAAAGAACATCTGTCTATTTAAATCCTGTCCTAACACCTGAACATCGTGAGAAAATCTATCGTAGTCGGTTTTGTGATGATGCTGTAACAACAAATGAATCACAACAACAACAACAACAACAGCAATGCCCCAGTTCAAAATTAGATATAGGATCTCTATGCCGTTCTTCGACCAGTCGCAACGATGACAACAATCAAAAATTACCGAAGTTGACGAAACTACCAGATTGTGCTAGTTTCTAAAACAACAAGAACGATTCAAAACTCTCGTCTCTTAAGGAGACAAAAGCTACAGCATATTGTTGAAAGCTACAAATCTGTGTTCAAAAATTATTTAAAAAACAAAATAAAAAAAACAAAGAAAACTTAATCCACAAATGAAATCCGTGAGACACAAAAAATATACAAATAAAAATCCGAAACAACAACAACAACAAAATAAGGAATATTACTTCTTGAAAATCTTTTTTGTTTTTTCTTTTGTTGTTACGAAATTTTTTCTCCTTTCTATCTTTTGACTAAAACAAATTGTGATTCTTTTCTTTAGTAAACAACTAGTTGAATAAAAAATAAAACAAAAAAGGTCTTCCTTTTCTTTGTGAAAGCCTTTGTTTTAAGCTTTTGTGGAAAAATTTATATTTAGTAGCATTTTTCTCTTCTCTTATTAATCTTAATTTAATTTCTGTTTTAATCGTGAATTATTTTATGTTTAATCATTTTATTGCTATATTTCCGTTTTTTTTTCTGCTGGTGGATTATGCGTTTATTTGAATTATTAAAAAAGAAACAAAATCAACAATAAAATCTGTGAAAAACAGATCAACACACCATTTTGATATTTTCTTCTTCTGTTGATTTTTATTTTCTATGTAAAAAAAAATAAAATACCTGAGTAACATAAAATAAATTTATATATAAAAAAAATGTTAAAATGAAAATAATACATTAAATGTAAATAACTAAAAATCTAATTCTTGTATAGTTAAAATGCATAAATAGTTATATTTGGAGAAATTTTAAGAATTATATTTTAAGTTAGTTTTGTAAGAGACTATATACGCTTAGTATTAGAAAAACAAAAACATTGATAATATTAAAAAAAAAAAAAAAACAAAATAGAAATCAAATAAATATGTATACAAAATTTATAATAATATTAATACAAAATTAGAATTAAAATATGTATAAAACAAAAATCATAAATAAATTAATATATATATTTTAAATCTAATAAAATGGGTAAACATTTGCATTCAAATAATAAACAAAATTGATACAAATTCTAAAAAAAAAAACAACAACTTGAGGCTTTTCATTCAAGTACGAGTAGATGAAATAATTTTTGAAGCTATAGGGTGAAATGTCGGTTAATGACTTGTTACTATAGATTATTTGAAGATACATACTTTTATTTTGTGTGTTTGTCTGGATCACTAGGATTAGGAATACTGCGTTCTGAAGCTTCCAGGAGCTTCTTGAATTGAATTGAATTCTTTACTTACTTACTTACTTACTTACTTAAGGTAAGGTAACAACAAACTTCTCCATCTATCTCGGTCCCTAGCTAGATGTCTCCAGTATCGCGCTCCAAGTTGGGTGAGGTCACCTTCCACTTGCGCGCGCCACCTGATCCGCGGTCTTCCTCTACTGCGCTGTCCTGTGGGTGCGGATTCGAAGACTTTCCGGGCCGGAGCATTGGTTTCCATGCGCTCTACGTGACCCAGCCATCTTAGTCGTTCGACTTTTACTCTTCTGGCTAAGTCTACGTCGCTGTACAGCCCGTACAGTTCGTCGTTCCATCTTCTCCTCCACTCCCCTTCGATGCATACGGGACCGTAGATCACACGAAGAACTTTTCTCTCGAAGCGACCCAAGGTGCTTTCATCCGCTATTGTCATGGTCCATGCTTCTGCACCGTATAGCAGGACGGGGATGATAAGGGTCTTATATAGCAACACTTTGGTCCCTCGAGAGAGGACTTTACCACTCAATTGCTTTCTTAGTCCAAAGAAACAGCGGTTAGCAAGAGTTATTCTGCGTTTGATCTCAGCGCTGGTGTTGTTTTCTGCGTTTAAAGCGGAGCCTAGGTAGACGAAGTCCTTGACTACCTCAAAGTTACGTCTGTCGATTGTGACGTTTTGACCAAGACGTCAGTGTTGTATGTCCTTTCTAGACGACAGCATGTACTTTGTTTTGCCCTCATTAACCGTTAAACCCATTTTTGCCGCCTCTGCCTCAATACTCGCAAAAGCCCCATTGACATCACGCTGAGTTCTTCCGATTATGTCAATGTCATCAGCATATGCCAGTAATTGGACAGACTTTTGGAAGATAGTGCCTCTAGTGTTGACGTGTGAGCTCTGCACTATTCTCTCAAGCACGATGTTAAAAAAATCGATTGACAGCGCATCACCTTGTCTAAAACCTTTTTTGACATCGAAAGGTTCTGTTAAGTTGTTTCCAGCCTTTATGGAGCAGCGTGAATTCTCCATGGTCATCCTGCACAAACGGACGAGTTTGACAGGGATACCAAAACTAGACATGGCTCTATACAGCTCGTCCCTGTAATGCTGTCATATGCGGCCCTGAAATCAATGAAAAGATGGTGGGTGTCGATTTGGTGTTTTTGAGTTTTTTCCAGGATCTGCTGTAATGTGAATATTTGATCAACTGTGGACTTTCCTGGTCTAAAACCACACTGATAAGGACCTATCAGGTTGTTGACGATGGGCTTTAGACGTTCACATATTACGGCAGAGAAGATTTTATAGGCGATGTTAAGTAGACTTATTCCTCTATAGTTGGTGCAGTTTAGAGGGTCTTCTTTTTTCAGGATCGGGCAAACAATACTGAGGTTTCATTCATCGGGCATGTTTTCTTCCGACCATATCTTACAGATAAGTTGGTGCATGCTCCTAACCAGCTTATCCCCAGCTGCTTTAAAGAGTTCGGCATTCAAGCCATCTGCTCCAGCGGCTTTATTAGACTTCAACTTAGATATGGCAATCTTTACTTCGTCTAAGTCGGGAGGACGGGATTTTTGGCTTTCATCGTTTATGTTGAATGGGTCATCATCCTGCCTGACAGCGAAATTCGGTTACTCGTCGCCGTTATACAGTCTGCAGAAGTGGTAAATCCATATCCTCAGCATTGACTGCGGTTCCACTATGATGTTTCCACTTTCGTCTTTGCAGCCTTCGGTTCTAGGTTTATGTACCTGTGAATTTCGTTTCAACTGTTCATAAAACTTTCGAACCTCATTCCTGTTTTTATACCTCTCAACATCTTCGACCGCATGCTTCTCATGCCCTCTCTTTTTCCTTCTGAGAAGTCGGCGTTCCTCTCGCCTCTTCTGCTCATAGAGCTCACGAGCAGCTCTCGTCCTTTTATGCAGCGCCGCTTTGCGTACCTGTTGTTTGGCTGCATTTGCCTGCCGACATTCCTCATCAAACCAGGGGTTCCTTGTTGGTGGCTGTTTGAAACCCAGCACATCAGAGGCGGCTTCTCTGATTGCATCTTGGCAATGTTGCCACTGGTTTTCGATACATTGTGTTGGCAGCAGAGAACTTCGAGAGAGGTTACTTGTCACTCGGTCGGAAAAGGATTTGGCGATCTCTGGCGATTGTAGCCGTTCGACGTTGTATCTTCTCCCAGCACCTCCCTGTCTTGCCTTGGGTCTGGAAATCCGAAGTGCTACCTTGGCTACAACGAGGTAGTGGTCCGAGTCGATGTTAGCTCCTCGGAAAGTTCGTACATCCATGATGCTGGAAGCGTGTCTGTTGTCGATCGCAATATGGTCAATCTGGTTGACGGTAGATTGATCTGGAGAAGTCCAAGTTCCTTTGTGGATGTTGAGGTGTGGAAAACGCGTACTGGCTACCATTACGTTTCGCCCCGCAGCAAAATCTATGAGCCTGAATCCATTGTCGGAAGTGTTGTCGTGCAGGCTGTTCTTCCCGATTATTCCACCAAATATGTCTTCCCTTCCTAGCTTGGCATTAAAATCGCCCAGGACTATTTTAATATCGTAGCTAGGGCACTGCTCATATGTTTTGTCTAAGAGCTCGAAGAACAGATCTTTGGTGTTGTCGTCTTTCTCTTCTGTGGGGGTGTGCGCGCATATCAGGCTAATGTTGCCGAACTTAGCCTTGATGCGTATGGTCATGAGGCGCTCATTGATGCACCTATAGCTCAAGACTTCTTGCCTAAGTCTGGCTCCGATGACAAATCCGCATCCAAATTAGCGCTGTTGGTTTTCGTGGTAGCAGTCACCATAGTAAATATCGCAGTTTTTTATCCTCTTTTTGACGGCCCATCCCATCGTATTTCCTGGATGGTGGTGATATCTGCTTTATATCGTTCTAGGGCCTCCGCTAATTCTTCTGCCGCACGTGGTCTGTTAAGGGACCTAACATTCCACGTGCATATCCGAAGTTCGTTGTCCTTTATTCGTTTGCGTTGGTTGTCAACAGTAAATCCGTCCGTATCCGAGGCTTGTTGGTGCTTCGCAACTATGAAAGCTTTTACGTGGCCAGGAAGTCACCCCGACGCACAACCTCCAACCTGGAGGGCCAGATCCTAAGTATAACTCCAAGGATGGGGAGCCGGATAAAACCGCTCCTTACAGGCCTGGGCTTCGAATAAGTCGAAGAAGCCCTATAAGGTGTTCACTAAGTAGTTCAACCTTACTGGAACTGTAGACGCCACCGTTGATTCCATCGCGGGAATTCCTCCGCTGCCGTCTGGATAAGGAGAGGTGTTTTAGTGGAAACACTAAAACAGAAATAAGTGATGTGTTTAATAACAAAAAATTGCAGTTTTCGTTAATTGTACCCAACCCAAAAGTTGCTGGTATTCGCGGTTTGCCAAAAATTCACAAGCCGGGAAATTCTTTATGACCCATAATTCCGAGCATAGATACTGCGTGTAGCAAAGTGGCTAAGTAGTTGGTACGGGAAATGAGTTGTTTAAATCCCATTAAAAGTGCATCGGTGAAAAATTCTCTACAGTTTTGTAAAAATATACAAAACCTAGTTTTAAAACCAGGTGAAAAGATGTTTTCGTATGATGTTGTGTCTCTTTTTCCGAGTGTGCCTGTTGATGAAGCAAAGCTTGAAATGAAATTGAAAGCTGAAGGTAGTTTACCAGAAATTTGAACAAAAACTAGCCTTTTTAGACTTGGAACTGACAAGAAAGTTGGACAAAATTGATGTGGCAATATATCATAAGCCAACTAGTACAAAAAGAATAATAACTATTGATTCTTGTTGCCCTATTCAACGTAAACACGCGTCGTTTCATTCCATGGCACATCGTATTGTCAATCTCCCACTATCTATAGTAAATTTTAAAAAAGAATATGAGTACATACTTGATGTAGCTATTTCAAATGGTTATTCCAAGACTCTTGTGGATTCCATTATAAAAAAGCATTCAATGAAAGTGTACCAAAATGAAAAATCAACTTTGTTTAAGAAAAATTGTTTGGATTCCAGGAATGAAATGAAAAGAGAAGTCTTTAATTCAAAATCAAATCAAATGGGGTGGATGGCGCAACAGTCCGTTGTGAACCAGGGCCTAGTGACTTACAACTCTCAACCATTCCTGTGTGCGAGTACTGTTGTCAGGAATGGAAGGGACCTACAATTTTAGGCCGAATCCGAACGGCTAATTTGAGAAAGCTCTTTTTCATGACAAGAATTACTCTTGAAGGAATTGTCAATTTCTCGCAAGAGGCAGAACTTAATTTTTTTAAATTAAGGTGACACAGGCAGGGATTGAACCCAAGACCCCTTGCATTACAGTCCAACGCACTAACCATCATGCCAAGGGTACTATGAAGTCTTTAATTATGTCCCAGAAATAATAAACAAATTTAAAAACCGGCTTCTCCCCAAAAATAACCCACTGGCTATACACATCGGTAATCAGACCGATACTCATTTATGGAGCTGTCGTATGGTGGACCGCACTGGACAAGATGGTAAATCTAAGTAAACTCATCAAAGTCCAGCGGCCAGCAGGTATGTGCATCACAGGAGCACTTCTCTCAACACCAACCGCAGCACTGGAAGTGCTTTTAAACCTAATACCACTTAACATCTTCTCCAAAAAGGTGGCTCCCAACTCAAGTGTAAGGCTTAGAGCCACTCTCCTCTCCCACCTGGGTGCGCCACCTTAGTCGCGGTCTTCCTCTACTGCGCCGTCCCTCCATTCGCTATACATGACCCAGCCATCTAAGCCGTTGGACTTTCATTCTGCTAACTAGGTCAGTGTCGCTGTACAGCCCGTACAGTTCGTCGTTATATCTTCTCCTCCATTCTCTATCTATGCGTACGGTACCAAAAATCACCCGAAGAATTTTTCTCTCGAAGCATCCTAAGACGCTCTCATCTTTCTTTGACGGGGTCCAGGCCTCAGCGCCATAAATGAGAACCGGGATGATGAGTGTCTTATAGATGGTGATTTTACATGCTCGAGAGAGGACTTTACTTCTCAATTGCTTTCTAAGTCCAAAGAAGCAGCGATTTGCAAGAGTTATTCTTCGTTTGATTTCAGCGCTGGTGTCGTTGTCTGTGTTAATAGCGGAGCCTAGTTAGACAAAGTCCTTAACTACCTCAAAGTTATAGCTGTCCATGGTGACGTTTTGTCCAAGACGTCGTTGTTCAGTGTCCTTTTTTGATGACAGCATATACTTGCTCTTGCCCTCATTGACCACTAAACCGATCTTCTTCGCTTCCGCCGCAATGCTCAAAAACGCTCCACTGACATCACGCTTTGATCTTCCAATTATGTCAATATCATCTGCGTATCCGAGTAATTGGATGGACCTTTGGAAGATTGTGCCTCTAGTGTTGACGGTTGAGTTTTGCACAATTCTTTCCAGAACGATGTTGAAGAAATCGCATGACAGTGCATCGTCTTGTTTAACTTCAAACGCATCGGTGAGATCTTTTCCGACCTTGATATATCAGCGTGCATTCTCCATCGTCATTCTGCACAAACGGATAAGTTTGACAGGGATGCCAAAACTAGACATTGCTTGTTAAATGTCTTCCCTATAGATGCTGTCATACGCGGCTTTAAAATCGATAAAGAGATGGTGGGTATCGATTTGAAGGTCCTTCCAAGATCTGCCGTAGTGTGAACATTTCTTCCGACCATATTTTGCAGTTGAGTTGGTTGGTCTGGAGATTTCAAAAGAGGTCTAGAGATTTCAAGGGAGGTCTAGAGATTTCAAGGGAGGTCTAGAGATTTCAATGGAGGTCTGGAAAAATCAAGGGAGGTCTGCAGATTTCAAGGGAGGTCTAGAGATTTCAAGGGAGGTCTGGAGATTTCAAGGGAGGTCTGGAAAAATCAAGGGAGGTCTAGAGATTTCAAGGGAGGTCTGGAAAAATCAAGGGAGGTCTGGAAAAATCAAGGGAGGTCTAGAGATTTCAAGGGAGGTCTGGAGATTTCAAGGGAGGTCTAGAGATTTCAAGGGAGGTCTGGAGGTTTCAAGGGAGGTCTAGAGATTTCAAGGGAGGTCTAGAGATTTGAAGGGAGGTCTAGAGATTTCAAGGGAGGTCTGGAAAAATCAAGGGAGGTCTGCAGATTTCAAGGGAGGTCTAGAGATTTCAAGGGAGGTCTAGAGATTTCAAGGGAGGTCTAGAGATTTCAAGGGAGGTCTGGAAAAATCAAGGGAGGTCTGCAGATTTCAAGGGAGGTCTAGAGATTTCAAGGGAGGTCTAGAGATTTCAAGGGAGGTCTCGAAAAATCAAGGGAGGTCTGGAAAAATCAAGGGAGGTCTAGAGATTTCAAGGGAGGTCTGGAGATTTCAAGGGAGGTCTGGAGATTTCAAGGGAGGTCTAGAGATTTCAAGGGAGGTCTGGAGATTTCAAGGGAGGTCTGGAGATTTCAAGGGAGGTCTGGAAAAATCAAGGGAGGTCTAGAGATTTCAAGGGAGGTCTAGAGATTTCAAGGGAGGTCTGGAAAAATCAAGGGAGGTCTGCAGATTTCAAGGGAGGTCTAGAGATTTCAAGGGAGGTCTAGAGATTTCAAGGGAGGTCTCGAAAAATCAAGGGAGGTCTGGAAAAATCAAGGGAGGTCTAGAGATTTCAAGGGAGGTCTGGAGATTTCAAGGGAGGTCTGGAGATTTCAAGGGAGGTCTAGAGATTTCAAGGGAGGTCTGGAGATTTCAAGGGAGGTCTGGAAAAATCAAGGGAGGTCTAGAGATTTCAAGGGAGGTCTGGAGATTTCAAGGGAGGTCTGGAAAAATCAAGGGAGGTCTAGAGATTTCAAGGGAGGTCTGGAAAAATCAAGGGAGGTCTGGAGAGTTCAAGGGAGATCTAGAGATTTTAAATGAGGTCTGGAGATTTCAAGGGAGGTCTGGAAAAATCAAGGGAGGTCTAGAGATTACAAGGGAGGTCTCGAAAAATCAAGGGAGGTCTGGAGATTTCAGGGGAGGTCTAGAGATTTCAAGGGAGGTCTGGAGATTTCAAGGGAGGTCTAGATATTTCAAGGGAGGTCTAGAGATTTCAAGGGAGGTCTGGAGATTTCAAGGGAGGTCTGGAGATTTCAAGGGAGGTCTAGAGATTTCAAGGGAGGTCTGGAGATTTCAATGGAGGTCTAGAGATTTCAAGGGAGGTCTAGAGATTTCAAAGGAGGTCTGGAAAAATCAAGGGAGGTCTAGAGATTTCAAGGGAGGTCTGGAGATTTCAAGGGAGGTCTAGAGATTTCAAGGGAGGTCTAGAGATTTCAAGGGAGGTCTGGAAAAATCAAGGGAGGTCTGGAGATTTCAAGGGAGGTCTAGAGATTTCAAGGGAGGTCTAGAGATTTCAAGGGAGGTCTAGAGATTTGAAGGGAGGTCTAGAGATTTCAAGGGAGGTCTAGAGATTTCAAGGGAGGTCTGGAGATTTCAAGGGAGGTCTGGAAAAATCAAGGGAGGTCTAGAGATTTCAAGGGAGGTCTGGAGATTTCAAGGGAGGTCTGGACAAATCAAGGGAGGTCTAGAGATTTCAAGGGAGGTCTGGAGATTTCAAGGGAGGTCTGGAGTTTTCAAGGGAGGTCTAGAGATTTCAAGGGAGGTCTGGAGATTTCAAGGGAGGTCTGGAGATTTCAAGGGAGGTCTAGAGATTTCAAGGGAGGTCTGGAGGTTTCAAGGGAGGTCTAGAGATTTCAAGGGAGGTCTAGAGATTTCAAGGGAGGTCTGGAAAAATCAAGGGAGGTCTGCAGATTTCGAGGGAGGTCTAGAGATTTCAAGGGAGGTCTAGAGATTTCAAGGGAGGTCTGGAGATTTCAAGGGAGGTCTGGAAAAATCAAGGGAGGTCTAGAGATTTCAAGGGAGGTCTGGAGATTTCAAGGGAGGTCTGGAAAAATCAAGGGAGGTCTAGAGATTTCAAGGGAGGTCTGGAAAAATCAAGGGAGGTCTGGAGAGTTCAAGGGAGGTCTAGAGATTTCAAGGGAGGTCTAGAGATTTCAAGGGAGGTCTGGAGATTTCAAGGGAGGTCTGGAAAAATCAAGGGAGGTCTAGAGATTTCAAGGGAGGTCTAGAGATTTCAAGGGAGGTCTGGAAAAATCAAGGGAGGTCTAGAGATTTCAAGGGAGGTCTAGAGATTTCAAGGGAGGTCTAGAGATTTCAAGGGAGGTCTAGAGATTTCAAGGGAGGTCTGGAGATTTCAAGGGTGGTCTCGAAAAATCAAGGGAGGTCTGGAGATTTCAAGGGAGGTCTAGAGATTTCAAGGGAGGTCTAGAGATTTCAAGGGAGGTCTAGAGATTTCAAGGGAGGTCTGGAGATTTCAAGGGAGGTCTGGAGGTTTCAAGGGAGGTCTAGAGATTTCAAGGGAGGTCTAGAGATTTCAAGGGAGGTCTGGAAAAATCAAGGGAGGTCTAGAGATTTCAAGGGAGGTCTAGAGATTTCAAGGGAGGTCTGGAAAAATCAAGGGAGGTCTAGAGATTTCAAGGGAGGTCTAGAGATTTCAAGGGAGGTCTAGAGATTTCAAGGGAGGTCTAGAGATTTCAAGGGAGGTCTGGAAAAATCAAGGGAGGTCTAGAGATTTCAAGGGAGGTCTAGAGATTTCAAGGGAGGTCTAGAGATTTCAAGGGAGGTCTAGAGATTTCAAGGGAGGTCTGGAAAAATCAAGGGAGGTCTGGAAAAATCAAGGGAGGTCTAGAGATTTCAAGGGAGGTCTTGAGATTTCAAGGGAGGTCTGAAAATTTCAAGGGAGGTCAAGAGATTTCAAGGGAATTCTGGAGATTTCAGGGGAGGTCTGGAAAAATCAAGGGAGGTCTAGAGATTTCAAGGGAGGTCTGGAAAAATCAAGGGAGGTCTAGAGATTTCAAGAGGGGTCTTGAGATTTCAAGGGAGGTCTAGAGATATCAAGGGAGGTCTGGAGATTTCAAGGGAGGTCTGGAAAAATCAAGGGAGGTCTAGAGATTTCAAGAGAGGTCTTGAGATTTCAAGGGAGGTCTGGAGATTTCAAGGGAGGTCTGGAAAAATCAAGGGAGGTCTGGAAAAATCAAGGGAGGTCTAGAGATTTCAAGAGAGGTCTGGAGATTTCAAGGGAGGTCTGGAGATTTCAAGGGAGGTCTAGAGATTTCAAGGGAGGTCTAGAGATTTCAAGGGAGGTCTAGAGATTTCAAGGGAGGTCTAGAGATTTCAAGGGAGGTCTGGAGATTTCAAGGGTGGTCTCGAAAAATCAAGGGAGGTCTGGAGATTTCAAGGGAGGTCTAGAGATTTCAAGGGAGGTCTAGAGATTTCAAGGGAGGTCTAGAGATTTCAAGGGAGGTCTGGAGATTTCAAGGGAGGTCTGGAGGTTTCAAGGGAGGTCTAGAGATTTCAAGGGAGGTCTAGAGATTTCAAGGGAGGTCTGGAGATTTCAAGGGAGGTCTGGAAAAATCAAGGGAGGTCTAGAGATTTCAAGGGAGGTCTGGAAAAATCAAGGGAGGTCTGGAGAGTTCAAGGGAGGTCTAGAGATTTCAAGGGAGGTCTAGAGATTTCAAGGGAGGTCTGGAGATTTCAAGGGTGGTCTCGAAAAATCAAGGGAGGTCTAGAGATTTCAAGGGAGGTCTAGAGATTTCAAGGGAGGTCTAGAGATTTCAAGGGAGGTCTGGAAAAATCAAGGGAGGTCTAGAGATTTCAAGGGAGGTCTAGAGATTTCAAGGGAGGTCTAGAGATTTCAAGGGAGGTCTAGAGATTTCAAGGGAGGTCTAGAGATTTCAAGGGAGGTCTAGAGATTTCAAGGGAGGTCTGGAAAAATCAAGGGAGGTCTAGAGATTTCAAGGGAGGTCTAGAGATTTCAAGGGAGGTCTAGAGATTTCAAGGGAGGTCTAGAGATTTCAAGGGAGGTCTGGAAAAATCAAGGGAGGTCTGGAAAAATCAAGGGAGGTCTAGAGATTTCAAGGGAGGTCTTGAGATTTCAAGGGAGGTCTGAAAATTTCAAGGGAGGTCAAGAGATTTCAAGGGAATTCTGGAGATTTCAGGGGAGGTCTAGAGATTTCAAGGGAGGTCTGGAGATTTCAAGGGTGGTCTCGAAAAATCAAGGGAGGTCTGGAGATTTCAAGGGAGGTCTAGAGATTTCAAGGGAGGTCTAGAGATTTCAAGGGAGGTCTAGAGATTTCAAGGGAGGTCTGGAGATTTCAAGGGAGGTCTGGAGGTTTCAAGGGAGGTCTAGAGATTTCAAGGGAGGTCTAGAGATTTCAAGGGAGGTCTAGAGATTTCAAGGGAGGTCTGGAAAAATTAAGGGAGGTCTGGAAAAATCAAGGGAGGTCTAGAGATTTCAAGGGAGGTCTTGAGATTTCAAGGGAGGTCTGAAAATTTCAAGGGAGGTCAAGAGATTTCAAGGGAATTCTGGAGATTTCAGGGGAGGTCTGGAAAAATCAAGGGAGGTCTAGAGATTTCAAGGGAGGTCTGGAAAAATCAAGGGAGGTCTAGAGATTTCAAGAGGGGTCTTGAGATTTCAAGGGAGGTCTAGAGATATCAAGGGAGGTCTGGAGATTTCAAGGGAGGTCTGGAAAAATCAAGGGAGGTCTAGAGATTTCAAGAGAGGTCTTGAGATTTCAAGGGAGGTCTGGAGATTTCAAGGGAGGTCTGGAAAAATCAAGGGAGGTCTGGAAAAATCAAGGGAGGTCTAGAGATTTCAAGGGAGGTCTGGAGATTTCAAGGGAGGTCTGGAGATTTCAAGGGAGGTCTAGAGATTTCAAGGGAGGTCTAGAGATTTCAAGGGAGGTCTAGAGATTTCAAGGGAGATCTAGAGATTTCAAGGGAGGTCTGGAGATTTCAAGGGTGGTCTCGAAAAATCAAGGGAGGTCTGGAGATTTCAAGGGAGGTCTAGAGATTTCAAGGGAGGTCTAGAGATTTCAAGGGAGGTCTAGAGATTTCAAGGGAGGTCTGGAGATTTCAAGGGAGGTCTGGAGGTTTCAAGGGAGGTCTAGAGATTTCAAGGGAGGTCTAGAGATTTCAAGGGAGGTCTGGAGATTTCAAGGGAGGTCTGGAAAAATCAAGGGAGGTCTAGAGATTTCAAGGGAGGTCTGGAAAAATCAAGGGAGGTCTGGAGAGTTCAAGGGAGGTCTAGAGATTTCAAGGGAGGTCTAGAGATTTCAAGGGAGGTCTGGAGATTTCAAGGGTGGTCTCGAAAAATCAAGGGAGGTCTAGAGATTTCAAGGGAGGTCTAGAGATTTCAAGGGAGGTCTAGAGATTTCAAGGGAGGTCTGGAAAAATCAAGGGAGGTCTAGAGATTTCAAGGGAGGTCTAGAGATTTCAAGGGAGGTCTGGAAAAATCAAGGGAGGTCTAGAGATTTCAAGGGAGGTCTAGAGATTTCAAGGGAGGTCTAGAGATTTCAAGGGAGGTCTAGAGATTTCAAGGGAGGTCTGGAAAAATCAAGGGAGGTCTAGAGATTTCAAGGGAGGTCTAGAGATTTCAAGGGAGGTCTAGAGATTTCAAGGGAGGTCTAGAGATTTCAAGGGAGGTCTAGAGATTTCAAGGGAGGTCTGGAAAAATCAAGGGAGGTCTGGAAAAATCAAGGGAGGTCTAGAGATTTCAAGGGAGGTCTTGAGATTTCAAGGGAGGTCTGAAAATTTCAAGGGAGGTCAAGAGATTTCAAGGGAATTCTGGAGATTTCAGGGGAGGTCTGGAAAAATCAAGGGAGGTCTAGAGATTTCAAGGGAGGCCTGGAAAAATCAAGGGAGGTCTAGAGATTTCAAGAGAGGTCTTGAGATTTCAAGGGAGGTCTAGAGATATCAAGGGAGGTCTGGAGATTTCAAGGGAGGTCTGGAAAAATCAAGGGAGGTCTAGAGATTTCAAGAGAGGTCTTGAGATTTCAAGGGAGGTCTGGAGATTTCAAGGGAGGTCTGGAAAAATCAAGGGAGGTCTGGAAAAATCAAGGGAGGTCTAGAGATTTCAAGGGAGGTCTGGAGATTTCAAGGGAGGTCTGGAGATTTCAAGGGAGGTCTGGAAAAATCAAGGGAGTACTAGAGATTTCAAGAGAGGTCTAGAGATTTCAAGGGAGGTCTGGAAAAATCAAGGGAGGTCTGGAGATTTCAAAGGAGGTCTGGAAAAATCAAGGGAGGTCTGGAAAAATCAAGGGAGGTCTAGAGATTTCAAGGGAGGTCTGGAGATTTCAAGGGAGGTCTGGAGATTTCAAGGGAGGTCTAGAGATTTCAAGGGAGGTCTGGAGATTTCAAGGGAGGTCTTGAAAAATCAAGGGAGGTCTGGAGATTTCAAGGGAGGTCTAGAGATTTCAAGGGAGGTCTGGAGATTTCAAGGGAGGTCTGGAAAAATCAAGGGAGTACTAGAGATTTCAAGAGAGGTCTAGAGATTTCAAGGGAGGTCTGGAAAAATCAAGGGAGGTCTGGAGATTTCAAAGGAGGTCTGGAAAAATCAAGGGAGGTCTGGAAAAATCAAGGGAGGTCTAGAGATTTCAAGGGAGGTCTGGAGATTTCAAGGGAGGTCTGGAAAAATCAAGGGAGGTCTAGAGATTTCAAGGGAGGTCTGGAGATTTCAAGGGAGGTCTGGAAAAATCAAGGGAGTACTAGAGATTTCAAGAGAGGTCTAGAGATTTCAAGGGAGGTCTGGAAAAATCAAGGGAGGTCTGGAGATTTCAAAGGAGGTCTGGAAAAATCAAGGGAGGTCTGGAAAAATCAAGGGAGGTCTAGAGATTTCAAGGGAGGTCTGGAGATTTCAAGGGAGGTCTGGAGATTTCAAGGGAGGTCTAGAGATTTCAAGGGAGGTCTGGAGATTTCAAGGGAGGTCTTGAAAAATCAAGGGAGGTCTGGAGATTTCAAGGGAGGTCTAGAGATTTCAAGGGAGGTCTGGAAAAATTAAGGGAGGTCTGGAGATTTCAAGGGAGGTCTGGAAAAATCAAGGGAGTACTAGAGATTTCAAGAGAGGTCTAGAGATTTCAAGGGAGGTCTGGAAAAATCAAGGGAGGTCTGGACATTTCAAGGGGTCTGAGAAAATAAAAGAGCTTCTCAAAAAATACGACGCTTTCAAGTACACCCGCTTTTTCATACTCGGAAGATACATGGCGAATATTTTTCACTGATTGAGAGACTCGAACTGTTCCCAATTAAGTTCTTTTGAGTACTTTCGGAAGAGCCGTCAGCATTTCCAGTGTATACTTTTAAAAATACGTAGTGATGTCCAGCCAAGATTTAATTTATTTCGAAATGATACTTTAAGTGCCAAGGAGAAACTTTGTTTGACTTTAAGGTAAAAGATTGAATATAAACATACTTTGAGATTTTCATGACACTGATTGTTTCAGATTCCTTGCGACGGGAGCTAGTTGCGCGGACCTATCTTTCCTATTTTTGATGGGAAAAACAACAGTCAGATGGTGTATAATGCAGACTATTCAGGCAATCAACAAGCATTTTACAGACTTGGTTATGCCAGTTTTTGGAAGGAAGTTTCTTTGGATTTTGTGGCAAACTGGAATTTTCCCAACTGTCTTGGAGCTGTTGATGGAAAGCATGTGCAAATATTTGCCCCAAGAAAGTACCGCAGTTTCAATTTCAATTATAAAACAATACAAATTTATTGTGGTGAGCATTAGAGCCCACGGATCTAACATAGACTCGACTGTTTTTTCTTAATCAAACTTAGGCAAAGCTTAGCTAAGGAACCCAAAGTCATTTTTTGTTCCTGCTGACCAAGAATTGCCAAACACAGAAAATTGTCTACCCTTCGTTCTTGTGGGAGACGAAGCATTTGGCCTCCGATATAATTTGATGACTCACTCACAGGTTCTTATTTGACCACCAAGCAAAGGGATTTTAACTAAAGGTGCGGAAAAGATATAATTCATATACATATTACATACATATGAACACTATAGAATCATCAATTGTTTGATTGTTTAGACTCTCGAGATCAAGGCGAATTGTGGAAAGCACATTTGGTATTTTAGTCGACACTTGGAGAGTTCTGATAAAACCTCTCGAAATTCAAATGGATCTCGCAAAAGCCCTAATTCTTTGCTGCTGCGTGCTGCACAATTTTTTGCAGAATACAAAAGAACACTTGAATCCTTCCCATTTTCAAGATAAATTTTCAGCGCAGTTAGTGGACCAGGCAAGAAATGCCGAACCAGCATCTATTTCAGTTAATACAATACAGAAAATATCACATTCATTAAAAAAAAAAAGAAATTCAAACTCATGTTTGAGTACCAGCCAAGTGCTCAGCCATTTCCTCGCCCAAAATGGTCAGTATCTTCGATTGGAACCGTACAACTCTTTGCGGACTTAATTATGATACTTGGAGTGCGATGTTTTGCATGAACAGCTCCATCGGGTTCCTCACCTCCTTATTTTCTATCGCTTTGAGAACTCTGTCCAGAGGCTCTTCAATATGCCTGTTTTGGGTTCTTTTCTTGGGAATATGCGGCTCAGTACTCACGTCAATGAATTCCAAATTCGATAAATTGGGTTGTTTTTGGTTATAATTATTACCACAATCACTAAAAGTTAAACAAATTATTATCTCCTCTATTTTATCAGATTCCGATGTTAGTTAATTATCTGGAATCCTCACGTAGGGTATTAAAATTTAAGGGATTCAAAGTGAATCCATCGTACCGGAGTTGTAGCTCCAGAGCCACTCGGCACACTATTTTTGGCACGAAAATAAGACCGAACAGAGTGTCGGATCGTGGTCCATTTACTTTGACACTCTTCGACTGATATAACAAATTTTACTGCCAACAATTCAGGTTTAATCATTCTACAACTATAAACTTACCAGGACAAGGGATATATGGCTGAATCACAAACACACTTCAGCTTGGGCTTCACCTGACTTTTACGAGTTCAGCCATAGAAATTCAATGCATGCTATCACAATGGAACTTCGATCTCACGTTCCGTTTGACAATCGTAAGGAAAAGAACGTAATATAGGGGAGATCTGCTTAAGATGACATACTTTTTCTATAAAGCCGAAAATAAAAAAATCTAGGACCAATAGCAATTAAAATAAAGTCAATTAAGTTTATTTATTTATTTATAACAAAAAAAAACTTAAAATTATAGAATTCAAACATGTAATAGTATTTTTAAAAAATATTAAATTTGGTTCACAGCCCTGTATAAGATGATATATCTTTGGATAAGATGACATTCTCTTTTTATTAGCCTTCATTGCAGAGCTCGCAAATGAATTGTTTAATTTTGTGATCAACACAGGCACACAATGCATGACACCATTTAGTGCATGCCTGGCAACATAGCCAATGCTCTCCTGGATGTGAAATGCTGAACAGCTCATTGCAGTAAATGCAAGACACATCGACATCATCTTCTGAAAAGTCCTGCGGAACATCATCGTCTTGTAATATAGGCCGTTTTGTTACTTTTCGAGCTCTAAGACTCTTCCGATTTTCTTTTTCATTTTTTGCCTGGACCTGAGGTTAAACTTCACTCATATATGGGCTTGAAGTGAGAACTTGAGATCCTGTAGCTGTAGCCTTCCTTTTTTTTCTGGCACTTCCTGTCGAAATAGATTTTGGCAATGGCGAAATAGACTTTAGCATCTGTTCAACAAACGCATAAGATGACAATGTTGTAGGACTTGAAATGTTGAGATGAAATGTTGATGACGATGGAGCTGGAACGTCACATGATTCTGTCGGTCCGGATAATGGTGAAGTAGCTGCGATGGTAACCGATTCTAATTCTTTAGTTGGTGTTGAAGATTTTTGAATTTGAACTGAGTCCACAAGGCCTGTTGATGTTGAATGTCCTGGCTCATCGAATGATTGATAATCATCTGTTGCAGATTGAAGGGGATGTTGTGGACTTGCAACTTCATCCATGTTTAATTCATTTTCTGTTACATCGCTAGGCAAAAACAAATGATCGGGAAAAATGTTCGGGTTGAATGGATAAATTCCAAATTTTTCGAAGCCACTTGTAATGTTGCCCACTGAAGCAGCGCATCCATATGCCTTACCAAACAAAGCGCTAATTTGGTAGAGGCCAACAGTTCTGCCGGGGTGGTTTTTAAGCCATGTTGTCAATTCCCGATTATAGTAACTGTCAAGTGGACCAAAAAATGATACGTCCAGAGGCTGAATTCTATGTGTGCAATGAGGCGGAAAGCACAACATGACAACACCATTTGCTTTAGCATATTCCAATGCCTGGAGATTTTTGTGGCTTCCATGGCCATCAAGAATAAGGAGAACTTTATTTTGAAGGCTGCAACCAGTGAACTTCACAAAATGTTCCATCCACTTGCAAAAGAGTTCATCCACCATATATCCGCTTTCATAGCACAGTGATCCAGCTGGTGCACTATCAAAATATTCCAGTTTGTGATTTTTACGAGGGAATATCAAAGCTGGAGGAACAAAGTTTGCAGTTGCACTTGCGCAGACTACGACAGTGACATGTTGGCCTCTTTCGGCACTGGTTAAGGCACCAACTTGTTTTTTTCCCAGATTCATCCATATTATATATTCGTTGGGGCGGTATTTCAGTGATTAACGAACTTAGTATTTCAAAAAACTTCATCACCTGTGGCTTATTAAAAGCCTTTGCCTTCGCAGCAGAAGTTGGCTCAGGTGATCTTAAAGTCAGTTTTGTGTTCCGGGATCTAAAACCATCCAGCCAGTCCCAACCAGCCATTTGGGACCTCTTATCGAATGTGTGTTTTATTTTAAGTTTTTCAGCAAATTCAAATGCTAATTTTCGGACTTCAGTTGTCGTAAAACCGAAGAAACGACTCTCGAAATCCAATAAGTGTTGAACCAACTGCTTTTCGATTTCTTCGTTAAACGTTGGTTTGAAGCGCCCCATGTTTTTTGGAATGGCTTTAAAGTGGCGCCGAAGGGTGGCTTGTGGCACTTCATACTTTTTAGCGGCAAAAAGCCAGCCACACTTTTTGTTTTTGACATCTTCAATGGCCTTATCCATGTTTTCTTTTGACAAAGAAAGCCTGGTTGATTTCCTTTTGTAATTTGCTGGCATACTGAAATATAAAAAATTCTAAATTAATTTTGAATTTGTTTTTTACTACCTTCCTGGTAAGATGACATATGTCAACTTGGACGGACGAGCGCCATGTCATCTTGCCCGACACGATCGAAAATGGTTTCAATGTTAAAGGCACAAAAACTACACAATCTGGCACTTAAATAACACAAAAACTTCATAAAACACAAATAACTGTATTCATAAAACACTTCAGACACAACATTGTACTTACTTTAACGGAAATAATACTCGATAGAACTTTTTAGTAAAACAAAATGTTCGTGAGCAAAATTCTTCTGTCTGCTCCTGTAGAAACACTCTTGCCAACTGAAGAAAGCAACAAAAATTGAGAAACTGACATTTTAAAACTGCATGTTTTGGCGTGTTTAAAAGAACAGTTAGACTTATGGTTACTGAAAAAATGCAACTATTTCGTCTTGTCGAATATGTCATCTTAAGCAGATCTCCCCTAACTCCAAACGGAAGATCTAGTTCAATTATCTGAACATTTGCTTTGTCTGACAGCTCAACAGCTGTAAAAAAATGTCAACAAACAAAATATTTGCTCTTTGGAGGTATGAAATAATATAAATGTTATTCAAAGCAACCTCGAAGCAGGGCCACCGTAACTCAGACGAAGCTGAAGCGTGTTTTGGCTGAATCACAAACACGCTTCAGCTTCGGCTTCGTCTGCGTTACGGTGGCCCGTAAATAAAATCGACCGTACATTTCTGTCATTGGAATTTTGTGAAATGGACACACAAACTTTTTCGGATTGATTTAAATGAAACTATAACTGGTCCCTCAATTTGAATCATCAATCTTACCCCAAATATTTGATTCCAATTAGAAAATGCTTGATATCAATTGAGAAATTTTTGTTCAATAATTATACTCTATGCGCTTCCCAGTATTTCCGGCAGTTCAAAAACAACATCACACTTTTTAAAATAAAAATCTATTTATTCACTATTCTATATCACAGTTGTTCTTTCTTTGTTTTAATAAATCTATAACAATTATGGAATAAGTAATATTATTATTTAAATTCCTTAGTAATAATTTCCGCACAAAGTGGTTGTTGCAAAATCGCCAGCTCCGGTTCTTTCAATAAACAAACTAAATCCTTGTGGTAAAAAGCCTTTCTAATACTTTTATGAAAAGCAAATATACTCAAAGCGAACAAAAATACAACACAAATCGGTTGAATTATTGGCAACAATAGAAACATTTTAACTAATCCATAAATTATAGAGCTCTCGTTAATGACAAACTGCAAATAAAAATACATAATTATAGTTTCTGAATTGTTTTTGAGAGTTGCGTGTCTTACATATTCCATCCAAAATTGTGGCACTATCATGTTACTGAATCTTCTGATATTCGGTGAATAGTTTTCCAAAGACGGTAGAGGCATATTGGATTGAAGTCTTGCTATACCTTCTAATTGAACTCCGGACGTTGGTTCAACTGTGAAAAAGGAGGCGTGCTTTGCATCACTTGGAGCAAGACCTTCTATATAGTTCTCCCATGGACCATGAAAACCAAAAAAGTGAGGCGGTGAGACAGCAACAGGAAGTCCTAAGATTCAATAGAACATTCAATTAATTTCTTGAGGGTCATTTAGAGCCAAAGACGTTATATTACTTACCAAAAGCACACTTTGAGGCATCACTAAGTCCATCAGGTAGCTCCACATCTCCAGTTTGTTTGAAACAATCTAAATTTGAATTTTCCAATCTCTTGTAAATATCATCTCCCAAGACATATTTATAGGCTTCAACTCCATGTACTTGAACTGTCTTATTATAGACCATGGGATAAGTTCGACAAAGATTCTTCATATAAGCATAGATCACATCGTCCTTTCCAATATGAGGTGGTAGACCAGTTCCTTCACTGGCTCCAACCAGTGAGACGGGACATTGTTTTGCGTAGCTCTCAGAATACACATCAATTCTTGACAATCCATTGAAGGTGTTGATTTTGAAGAAATCTTTAAATCCATGTTTCGTTCCAATGTTGACATTGAAAATATTATCAGATGGATAAAATGACTAAAAAGGATTCACGAATTAAATCATCTGAAGAATACAAAAGTTTAAAGACTCACATTAAATAAGATTCCAGCATTTTCTCTTGGCGAGGCGAACGGAATCTTCTTGACAAAATCAAAAATTGGTGAAGAATTATTCCAGAGCAATTCATACACAGTTCGATTGAGGAAAACATCATCATCCTGTGCGATCATATTGAAAGCCATCCTAGCCAAGAACATATCATGAGCCATTGCAGCAAATCCCAGTAACATAGGATTGACAACTGTTATCGTTTGATTTAGAATTCCAGCTGCTGTTCGTTCCTCATCGAAGACTATATCAAAAACTGATGAATAGGTCATTGTTGAGTTTTCATTGTGGAATTTAATATTCTCTTGGCGTAGGATCTTCTTGTAGACTATGGGACCGATTTCTTTGAGTTTTAATTTCGCACTTGAATTCGATAGGAATTCATAAGGATTCTCAGCTGCAAAAAGATACATTTTGATTCCAATATCAACCCCAGAGGCAGATGGATGTCTCCACATTTCATAAGCTGGTAGCCAGGGACGAACTTTTATACGTTCATTAAGGGCAACTTCTTGGTAGTCATAGAATATAGAGAGAATTCCCAAAGTGATTGATGTGAGTCCCAGCAGGAGGTATGATATAACATCTAGAGAGAGCGAGAGAGGCAAAATAATTATTTCAATCAGAAGTGGAATTAGGTTAAGTACGAACTTACATCCAATGTCCTTGTTTTGAATTTTGTGCTTTTGCATATTAGATAAACAGCTTTTAACAAGATTCTAAAAATAAATAGAAAAAAGGTTGTTATTGATTTCTGTCATAAAATTTAAATAGTTTACGAGTAGTAAGGTTCTAAGGCGTTCGAATCTCTGTGGATTTGACCATGATTAAAATTAGGCTTAAGGTATGGCTTCTGTAAAAATGAAGCACATGACAAAAGTAACGCATGATTTGAAGAATCAAACATTTTTATAACAGCAACTTATTGTGTATATTGAGCACGCATTAAAGGGGTTATAAATACCCTTTTAATGGCTAAACACAGTGCGAGAAATTAGAAAGGGAGGACAGGATTAGAAAGGAGATGACGATGCACATTGGTTTTGAATGTCTGCATATTGTAATGAGTGAGAAATATTGAGCCTTAGTAAAGAGTTCCACATTCGTGTTGTGCGGCTAAAGAAAGAAGCCCTATCCTTAACAGTACGTCTGAAATTGGGTTTAAGGGCAAACTGATAAGCATTTTTAAAAGAACAGGTATTACGGTTGAATTGTGTGAGGAATACAACTGGCTATATCACTAGAACATTGTTTTTAAAAATATCGATACAACAATGATAGGCATGAGTCTTTGAGACCTTCTATCCAAAAGACTCAAGCACGTTATTGGGGCACCTGCCCAAATATGAGAATTATACTCGAATTTTGGACAAAAAAAGCTTTGTAAATTATAGCCAGATCAAAAGGGGTAGAAATACTTCATGCATCGTCGGAAAAAACCTAAAAACTTAGCAGAATTTTTGGCGATGTCGAATATGTGATCCCTCCACAACAAGTGGTTTGTGATACAGATACCTAGAACTGAAAGCTTTTTAGTCTCTTAGATGTAAGTACCACCCATTAGTAGTAGAATTGGGGAAGTGTTACGCTTTTGCGAAAGTAGATAACTTGGAGTTTCCGTAGCATTAAATTCTACACCGTTTTTGATTAACCATTGGACAATACTGCCAAGATCAAAATTAAATGAGCTTATCATACGCTGCCTTTGGTAGTCCACATCCGAAGACCAAGGTTAAAAGCTAATATGAAAAGCTGTCATCAGCAAAACAATTTAGTTTGCTGATCAAAAAAAGATCATTTATAAAAGTAAGGAAGACGAAGAGTATCGAATACAAAACGGAGCCCTGGGGCACACCAGCGTTTATATTGGGGATATCAAATTTGAACTCGTCCAATACTAATTGAATTGGAGGGTCCGAGTTTAATTTCAAACCCAACAAAGAATATATTTATTAATACCAAAGGCCCGCATTTGCGATAAGAGAGCTTGATGCCAAAACTCTATCAAACACCTTTGAAATATCAGTGAAATAATCTTACTTACTCCAAAACGATGTAAAAATCTGTTCCACCGTTCGGTGCTACGAAAACCGTACTGCCGGTTATTAAGAAGCTTTCGTTCTTCAAGACATTTCCTCAGCTGAAAATTAATCAGCGTTTCCAAGAAGGATTGTATGTGCAATTGGTCGATAGTTAGAGAGTGAGGAAAATTCATCTTTTTTAGGGACAAACTGGACAAAAGTTGTTTTCTTTAAGTACTGTGCGAGTGCGAAAGAAGATTCGATTCATATAATCGTTAACGCTTTCAAATACAGGAGGAGCCATGTCAGCAGCATTGGCAGCATCGAAATTACAAATATTCCAATATTTACCAATAGGCTGTGTTATTTGAACTTCTAATGAAAATGAAAATCTATTGTCAAAACAAATTAAGACCATACATTCATTGGAATTTCTATAATTTATTTACTGATTCTATTAGAAACATTTATTGGTTCTGCCAACAAAAAGTCGCAAATTTACATAAAAAGTCATACAATTTGTTGGTCATTGCTTCTGGGTTTCTACTGCGGATATAAAGTTATTTTTACCTTATCGTATTTAAAGAAGAACTATATATTGAATATTACATAAGTAAATAAAACACATAACTTTGTCCAATAGTCATGAATATATTTTGTGAGTTATTTGATGGTTAAGTAACCAATTATTAAACAAATATTTTGACACTTTAAATGACAGCTGAGTTTGACAGGTGTCAAATTTAAACTTTACCCATCTTTTGACCATATTTTCATATGGTTTGACAGGTGTCAAATTTAAACATAACCTATCATTTGACCATATTTTCATATGAGTGTGATCGAATCAAAGAGTGATGCAACTTCAAAAACAGTCAAATGTAAACACACCCTAATAGTTTAAGTTTTCTACAATTCATGAAAAAAATTAAACTTAAGGAACTTGAGAATTAAAATCAAAGAAATTCATTGTAAATACATATTGAAAAATTAGCATCATATTTTAGAATTTCTAGTAAGTTTGTTGTTTTCCCAATAGTTTTTGATGTTGGAATTAAGAATTACGAGTATGTATTAATTAATTTTGATGTTCCAATGGTAGACATGTGCATTCAAGAGGACACAAGCGTCCACAGGTTTTTCTCAAAACCCACCTCTGTCTATCAACTCCTACTCTCACCTCCCCGCGGTGAACATCGGGTGCCTAGTACCTCAACTGGAGATTGGGGAGGAGAGGTGTTTCCACTAAGGCACCTCTCCTTATCCAGGCGGCAGCGGAAGAATTCTCGAGATAGAATCAACGGTGGCGTCTACAGTTCCAGTAAGGTTGAACTACTTAGTGAACACCTTATAGGGCTTCTTCGACATATTCGGAGCCCAGGCCTGTAAGGAGCGGTTTATCCGGCTCCCCTTCCTTGGAGTTATACTAAGGATCTGGCCCTCTAGTTTGGAGATTGTGCCGTCGGGGTGACTTCCTGGTCACGTAAAAAATACCTTTAGTTTCGAAGCACCAACAAGTCTCGGATACGGACGGATTCACTGTTGACAACCCACGCAAACGAAATAAGGACAACGAACTTCGGATATGTACGTGGAATGTTAGGTCCCTTAACAGACCACGTGCAGCCGAACAATTAGCGGAAGCCCTAAACTGCTGCAAGGCAGATATTACAGCCATCCAAGAAGTGCGATGGGATGGACCGGGCAAACGCAAACTAAAAGACTGCGATATCTACTACGGCGACTGCTACCGAGAACAAAGACAGCGTCTATTGGGTGTGGATTTGTTGTTGGAACTAGGCTCAGGAAAAAAGTCTTGAGTTTCAACAGTGTGAGCGAGCGCATCACGACAATCCGCATCAAGGCTAAATTCGCCAACATAAGCCTAATATGCGCGCATGCCCCAACAGAGGAGAAAGATGAAGACACCAAAGATATGTTCTTCGAGCTCTTGGACAAGACATATGAGCAGTGCCCTGGCTATGACATTAAAATTGTCTTAGGAGATTTTAATGCCAAGCTAGGAAGAGAAGACATCTTTGGTGGCATAATCGGGAGATACAGCCTGCACGACACTACCTCCGACAACGGATTCAGGCTGGTCGATTTCGCTGCGGGGCGAGACGTTCTGGTAGCTAGTACGCAGTTCACGCATCTTAATATCCACAAGGGGACATGGAAATCTCCTGATCAATCAACCGTCGACCAGATTGACCACATTGCGATCGACGCACGACACTTCTCCAGTATACAGGATATCCGAAAACTCCGAGGGGCCAATATTGACTCGGACCACTACCTCGTAGTAGCCAAGGTACAGCTACGGATATCCCGATCCAAGCCAAAACAAGGAAGTACTGTGAGAAGATTCGACGTTAGACGGCTACAATCGCAAGAGGCTGCCACGTCCTTTTCCGATCACGTCTCTAATAACCTCTTAAGGAGTGCTATGCTACCTGCATTAAGCATTGAAAACCAGTGGCAACATTGCCTTGCAGCCATCAGAGATGCCGCTTCTGAAGTGCTAGGTTTCACACGGCCACCACAGCGACGACGAATGCCGGCAAGCGCACGCAGCGAAACAAGAGGCATACAAAACGGCGCTGCACAAAAGGACTAGAGCTGCTCGTGAGCTCTATGAGCAGAAGAGGAGACAAGAACACTGGCTTCTTAGATGGAAAAAAAGAGAGCATGAGTGTGCCCGATACATAAGAAAGGAGATCCTCTAAACTCCGCCAACTACAGAGGCATCAGTCTCCTTAACATTGCGTATAAGATCCTCTCTGCCGTATTATGTGAACGTCTGAAGCCATTCGTCAACAACTTGATTGGTCCTTATCAGTGTGTCTTCAGACCAAGAAAGTCCACTATCGACCAAATGTTCACACTACGGCAGGTGTTGGAAAAAACCCAGGAGCTTCAAATCGATACCCACCATCTCATTATCGGTTTTAAAGCCGCGTATGACAGCATTTATAGGGAAGAGCTCTACCGAGCAATGTCTAGTTTTGGCATCCCTGTCAAACTTATCCGTTTGTGCAGAATGACGATGGAGAATGCACGCTGCTCTATCAAGGTCGGAAAAGATCTCACGGATGCATTTGATGTCAAAAAAGGTTTTAGACAAGGCGATGCACTGTCATGCGACTTCTTCAACATCGTTCTGGAAAGAATTGTGCAAAACTCAACCGACAACACTAGAGGCACAATCTTCCAAAGGTCCATCCAATTACTCGGATACGCAGATGATATTGACATAATTGGAAGATCAAAGCGTGATGTCAGTGGAGCGTTTTTAAGCATTGTGGCGGAAGCGAAGAAGATCGGTTTAGTGGTCAATGAGGGCAAGAGCAAGTATATGATGTCATCAAAAAAGGACACTGAACAACGACGTCTTGGACAAAACGTCACCATGGACAGCTATAACTTTGAGGTAGTTGAGGACTTTGTCTACCTAGGCTCCGCTATTAACACAGACAACGACACCAGCGCCGAAATCAAACGAAGAATAACTCTTGCAAATCGCTGCTTCTTTGGACTTAGAAGGCAATTGAGAAGTAAAGTCCTCTCTCGATTATGTAAAATCGCTGAGGCCTGGACCCTGTCAAAGAAAGATGAGAGCGTCTTAGGATGCTTCGAGTGAAAAATTCTTAGGGTGATTTTTGGTCCCGTACGCATAGATGGAAAATGGAGGAGAAGATATAACTGGAGACAGCTAGCTAGGGACCGAGCCGGCTGGAGACGCATGTTGGTTGAGGCCCAGGTCCGCCCCGGACTATAGCGCCACTTTAAGTAAGTAAGTATATTAATTAATTTTAATTCCATGCATTCTAAAGCTTATTATTTCTTTATCTTAGGTGTTTCTCTTAAAGTGATTTTGGATTTAAAAAAAATTGACTTCGTATAAGAAAGAGACAGGGTGATGTTGTTATTAAAATCGTATGTACTTTTTTCGCCAGCTTTATCTCAATAAGATGGAGAGCCAAAGTCTTTATAATCCTTAAATGTATTCTATTTGCTGTTGGTTGAGAAATGTTATGTTAATCGCGTTGGTTCTGTTAAGACTTGGAAACACACAGATATTGGAAAACATTTCATTGAATTTCGATCTTTAATATCTAGGAGGTCAATTATAAACTTGGCAATTTTACGATACCTTTCGTACTAATAGTCGTCACCTATTTCAAAGGGGTCGATTCGGATAATGTATAGCCTTTATTTTCTATTGGGTGGTAGTATTCTGAGATTCAACAAAATATTGATCTATGCTTAAAGTCTTCTGACATGTCTCGCAATGTAATTTTCTCAATTTTAATGTTTTATAGAGTTAAAAACAGCTTGAACATAGGTTCTGCTGTGTTTATTTTTAGACTCCAGGCTATCGTTTTTAAATGGGTTTAATTTACCTATGAATAACATTAAGTGATGTTTGGTTTAGTAAAAACAAAATCATAACTTATCAAAGAACTATGAATATGGCAAATTGAAATCAAATTTATTTTACCTTATTTCGCAAAATTAATAAAATCAAATAACATTTTTGTTTACAAACAAATAAAATCTTAATAAAAATAGTAAAATTGGAAATTGTGCAATCTTTTCGTTGAATATTATAAAGTTTATTGATAAAATATAGAAATTAATCTTATGACGTACCTACTTTGGTTAAGTCTTCGAGTAATATCTTTCTTTAAGGTCCAAAGGTAAAATTTAAATAAAACAATTTTAAACGTGGTTTTATGTTAATTCAAAGCGTGAACATTGAACCGATGGCGATCTATTAACGTTTGAAGAAAAAAGAAAAAAAAACAAATATTCTCGAATCAAAAACTGTACTTTAAGTTCTTATTTACACGACACACCCATTTTAATGTATTATTTATTATTGACACTTTTGCTTATGATTTAAAATTACACTATTTATTTACACTACATCATTATCCACTTAACTTACCTAGGAAATAAGTGTGAATAGTTTAAAATTTATTAAATCAAGAAATTACAGTTAAACCTTTCGTGCTTGAAACCTTTTTGAAGACTAAACGACTTGTTCTGCGTATGTAGATACTTCAAAGTTGATGAGATACTAAGTGATGATTTTCACAACTTCATCTTTTCATAGAAAAGGTTAGCAAACAATATAGGATAGGTCGTAAGAATATTTTCTAAGGAATTTAGAATTTTATAGATTTTAGCTAAAGCTTAGTTTAGACCAGCCAGGGGTTCCCAATCTTTTTTAATTCGCACAGCATTTTTTGCGTGAGAAATTTCAAGCGGAGCACTTCGTTGCGCATATTCCGTTTTTTTGAGTTACATATGTATCACGCAGTCTCTAAAGTGATACACTAAAATAACCAACGTTTATTACACAATGAGGAAGGTTCTAACTTCAGCACTCATTTCGAAAAGCCGCTTCAGTTTTTTCCGCGAAAAAGCCTGGTATTCTTTGGCCGTGATTCAATAAAGTTAATTATTTTCACGCTTTCGTCCAACACCTCTTTTAGAGAGACCGGCATTTTGTTCATATTGGCAACGGCTTGCAGAAAATCAGATATTCTTAAAAGGATTGTAGATATTGGTAGCGCACAAATGCTATTAAAATAGCCAACCCTGAAAATTTTTTGACTTTTATTAGTAAAAGTAACTTTCACATTCTCCACGAAGTCTCCGATTCGTCTTGATATTGTGTTATTTGACAAAGTTACGGTGTTAAAATTTTGTTTAGCCTTATAACCCAACAAAAATTCAACAATGTCGTTAACACATGGCTTTCTTAAGTTTTCAGCAATAGTATGGGCTTCCCAATTTGCGCTATTCGGAAACTTACCAAGTAGGACGATATCAACACATTTTCGTTCACTGCTTTTGAGAAGAAATCAGTCGGTTTGCTTTTGACATCTGCATATATCCCTGAAACATTGCACTGTTCGTTGTCACTTGTCTCAGCAAATCCAAAATTCAAATATGATTTGTGGTAATCCTTTTAACTGACCTTTTTTCTGTATTCGGAAACCCAAATTCGACTTCGATCAAAATTACAAGATCAGAAGCTCAAAATTAACTAGTTACTAGTCCGTCTTGGAATTTGTATATTTTTTCAAATATTTCCACGGAGCACCAAATACTCCGCGGAGCACACTTTGGAAAACCCGGGTTCAGACTATTTTGTCTGATGTTTAGCCTTATTTTGTATTTCTTTAGATGCAGACAATGTCAAAACGGACAAACAGACTTATCTACACTTTTATCTGGTCATGTTGTATTTAAGTTTTTTCAATAAGGGCGGTTAGATTTTGTGTGTAGATGTAGGACGTTGTGCCATAAGAAATTAGCTATCACCGTTATGTCTGCCAAAAGCCGAGTTCTTTTGCACGGCGAGGAATAGACTGCCCCGGGTTCTGCTGTACACTTTTTAGGACCTTGGGTTCCTTGAACGTACGGGTGTTGGCTGATTGCTTACTAAACCGGTCGTCTCATATTTGGCCACTAAACAATGAAAAGTCGACTGCGAAGGGCCACCACCTCTACCGTAAAATGGCATAATGCGCGCAACATTTACGTTATCAAACACTCATTTTGATTCAAAGTTTTATTATTTTAACAATAAATTCAATCAAGTAACTTGCCATGATTATTTGGCATAAATAATTGAATAATAAACAAAAGATTTGACAGATGTCACCAAAACAAAATGGCGCCAAAAAAACTATATAGGGGAATATTGACTATTATAGATTGGATGTCAGTTCTCTACTTAAAACTCATGGTCATTATAAAAGCTAAAATATGTAAAACTCAAAAAAAGCGTACCAAAAGTAAATAGGTTGGAAAGCTTTCTGTAACTTACATTTTATGAAATTGTGAAAAACCGTCCATGTGTTTATATATTTTCTAAAAATATTTTTCTAATGCACATAAGATGTTATAAAGGTCTAAAATGTAATCTAAAACCGTACTGAATTTAAATATTAGGATTTATAGAAATTAAAAACAGTCCTAAACAGAGTTCTAATATCCTAAACCCTCTAATTTGAGGGCCTATTAAATCGAATTTCTATCTCAGACTGATATTTAGATCAGAGTTCTAACGCTTGAAAACTTGATGAAGAAGTGAGTTAAAACTCAATCGAAGTCTTAGTTATCAATGACCCAAGTCTTAGAGCAAGGGCGGAACCAGACTTTTAATCAGAAGGGGGGGAAGGTGACACATTTAACATATAGACGAGTTTTTCATTCACCGCTTAAAAATGTTTTTTGAATGTCCTGTAAAGGAGGTTGACAAAATTTAAATAACATAATGTGCATCTTAACCTTACATTTACCTTATAAAATTATTTTAGAACACTGTTGTCCCACAAGGTATGGTCTAACTTTTTAATTTGATCACCTCGCTACATATGAAAGCATTCAAGTTTCTAACAGTTTTCTAAGTTTACCATTTTTTAAAGGTAAGGTTAGGTTATAGTGGAAACGGACACACTTAGGCCAGTTTATTGGCCCATTGTAATACCACATGAATTTTGATGCTTCCTCCTAAGCTCAATGGAACCAGCTTGAGTCCCTTACGAAACGTGAGAGGCTGATTATACCGATATGATTTAGATCGTTTAGATCGTTAAAGAAGAATTCTCCTAGGTAATTCTTGCGTTTTCGAGCTAGAGCAGGACATGTGCAGAGAAGATGAATAACCGTTTCTTCCTCTTCCTCGTCCATACAGCTTTTGCAAAAGTCATTTGAGAATACGCCTAGTCTCGTGGTGTGCTTTCCTATTAGACAGTGTCCGGTTATGACACCTATTATCGAGCTTATTTGCGATCTGCTTAGAGAGAGCAAGCACCTTGAACGTTTTAACCCCCCCTCAAGAGACCTTTCTCTTTTGGATGTAGAGTCCTTATTAGATCTTGTTGTAGCAAGTATGCTTTTGGCCCATTCGACGCTAGCGGTTTGCTGCGGTGTTTTTTCAACCCCCGATGATGCACCAGAGGCCTTCAAGATTTTCGCCGCTTGCCGCATTTGTCTATAAAGGCCTTTAGAGAGTTTTCCATTTCTGGAAGTATTCTCACTAGTAGTTGAAGGGCCATTTTCACAACCCTGCACTAAATTAGGTATTGCTACCTTTTTATTCTCGTTGCTACCAACAGCAGAGGAGGGTCCATGGTTAGCCACTACTCGCTTCTCTGTGTTGGCCGCAAGAGGAGTCAGTTGATGTTAATTCATCATTCTGACGTGTAAGGAAAAGATTGGGATTCGGTAACAGCAATTCAGCTAGGTTACCTAGAGTGAGGAGATAGGACCGTTGCTAACTTTTTCGCCATTACTAACGTGGGAGGTGGGATGGGAGTTGGTGACATAAGCGTAGGCTGGTATGCCTTGTTTATGTGGGAATGGATGATGATTTTGGGAAGGTAGAGGGATAAAACTAAATCAAAATATTTTAGAGGGTTTTTGGTTTACGAAGGTATGTAAGAAATTGTTTTAAGATGTAGCTTTTTTCCAAAAATTATATAAACTTTTTTATTTCTATTTCTATTAATGCGAAGAATGCTGCACAAATTCAAAAACAGAGAAAATGGGAGAGCAAAAATTTCGGGCTTTTTTTTTAAGTAGTTTTTTCGAACTCAATTTTCGGGAGTCCATCGCTATCAGTCTGCATACTCGTAGATGATAAGAAAATCAAAGAAACAAAATGCACGACTGCTTCGCTAGAACTTGCTAATATCCTCCAAAAAGAGTGTTTACAAATATTTATTATATTTTAAGATTTAAAAATATACATATCTGCAAAATAAGTTTCTCTCAAAAATTTGAATGCCGTTGTATTTTTTTACAACCTGAATTAACTTAAAATTGTGACCCCTTTTTGATATATCGAGTTTTGTACAAACAACTACATTTTTTAAATTATGATATTCACGGAAATGTGAAAAATTAGAAAATTTAAAAAATTGTATCGGTTAATTTTTGAAAAAAAATCGAATTTTAGATTTTTAACCAACAAATTTGTATGGAGACTACTGTTATTTTTCGTATTAAAAAATGTAAAAAAACGCCTTATGCTAATTCCAGTTTGAACTCAGTCAACACAAGGGTTTGAGTTGTAGAGCCCATAACAGACAGACAGACTGACGGACGGAATCGGAGGACCCATTTTTTTCGACTTTTCTACCATCGTAATGTTATGTTTGATTTAAAGCTTCAGTTCGAATTTTTTTACGAATGCAATACTTGCCATATAGTTACTATATGGCGCAAGTAAAAATCACTTCACTATTTATGAGCGTCAAAAAAATAAGACCTAATTGATAGCGAGTTTCAGGAATTTAAAGGTAACTTAATATCAAATTGATCTCTCAAGGTTTCTTTTTAAGAACTCAGAGACAAATTTTATATATTACGATAGTTTTGAAGTTAAGAAGTTCCTACGAAATAAAAACAAAAAATTATCTCACAGGGGGCTTATGTCCCCACCGCCACACCCCCTGTATCCACCATTGTCTTAGAGACTAGAAATTTGTCAAGAAATTGGTCGTTAGTTTAATTAAAAATTGATTTCAACGAATTTCGGATCAGAGTTTTACATGTCAGTTAAGCAGCAATATGTCAAGTTATGAGTGACAACTTTGACAAAAGCTTAACTTATCTTGGGATTAAATTTGTCTTTTCTTTGAAAATTGTAATTTACATGTTTGATAAATAAAATAAGCTGCAGAAAAATCTATTCGTATATTCTTCGTTAAATTTTTTGGCAGGTGAAGTCTTAACAGCTAGTGAGGAATTTTTTAAAAATAAATAAAATACTGAAAATATTTAAACTGAATATTGTAGTAAAGGTTTGTAGATTTACAAAATCATCGAGAATTGAATTGAAAAAATTTCACTTCATAAATAAACATAGCCTCAAAAAAACAAATATAAAGATTTTCTTTCGAATTATAAAAGATGTCATTGCTCGAAAACTAAAGCCTTAAACTAAAGCCATGAAAAAACTTAAGAAAAAGTATAATTTGATTGCCAGTTACATAACCTTGTTCACATTACACGTTTCTTGCTGGAAAATCTATCAGTAGTATAGTAGGATTTTACACGAATAACAAAAACAATATCCGCAGTATGAATACTACCGATAAAAGTTAAAGTAGAATCTTACTATGGACGGGTTTTGACATTTATACGAGTCTCGAATGGATCTTATGCGATTTCGTTCTCAAATGTTGGTACGATTGATATTGCATTTGTATTTCGATGGCTGTGTTCGTTGAGTAGTTGTGCATTTGGAATCATGTGTTTTCCATTGGGAAAAAAATCAATCTGTTGCTGCGGATATTATTAACTTCCCATAGGAAGTTATTGTAATGGGTCCGATTTGTCAAATAGAAAATTTTGACATTTCTCGACGTTTCAAGGTCCCTAGAGTCGAAATAAAATATTTTTAGAAAGATGTCTGTGCGTGCGTGTGTACGTACGTTCGTACGTCCGTATAGGTCCGTACGTTCGCGACGTTTTTTTCGTCCTCCATAGCTCAAGAACCAGAAGAGATATCGATTTCAAATAAATTTTGTTATATAGATAATAAGGCAGAAAGATGCAGAAAGGGCTCTCAAGACAATTGCGTGGGTGGTTTTTTTACCATAGCAGTTTGAAAAAAGGTAAACATTTTGGTTAACCCTAAATGTCTTACGAACTAAAAACGCCAGAGACTTGAATTAAATTTTATATAATAAACTGTAATGTGATATCAAACAAGTATATTTTTTGGAAAAATTCCATTTAACGGTTTTTTTTTTATAAATCGAAAAAACTGGAAAAAAAAAAAATTTGTCACCTCCAAAATTTTACGATTTAAATATGATTTCATCTCCAAAACAATTTTGTGCAACGAAGAATAATGTTTTTGACTTCTGCTAAAATTTGGAGAAAAATCAAATTGACAGTTTTTTTTATTAAAAAATAAAAATCTAAAAAAAACATTACTCTAAATTGGTAAAAATTGAATATCGGTTCAAATATCTTTTCAAAAACTTGAAATTTGGGCTTAAATCTTATTTTATCTTACAAGAAATATTGTTTTTAACATTCAGTACATTTTTTAGAAAAATCGAATAAACAGTTTTTTTTACAAAAAATAAAAACGTAAAAAAAAAATTAATAAAAGTTGGTAAAAAATGATTTTCGACTCAAATATCTTTTTAAAAATTTGAGATAATAGTTTCTTATTAATTTTTACTTTTAAAAAATATTGTTTTCAACATTAGAACAAACTTTGAGACAAATCGAATTTACAGTTTTTTTACAAAAATATAAAAATCTAAAAAAAATTTATAAAAGTTGGTAAAAATTGATTGAATGAAATATTGGCTTTAAACTAATTTTATCTTATAAGAAATATTGTTTTCAACATTCCATAAAATTTTTAAAAAAATAGAATTAAAAGTTTTTTTTACAGAAAATAAAACTCTAAAAAAAAACAATACTAAAACTTGGTAAAAATGTACTTTCAACTCAAATAGCTTTTCAAAAATTAAAAATATTGGCTTCAAACTTATTTCATTTCATAGAAAATATTTTTTTCGATATTCAGTATTTTTTATATAAAAATCCAACAGTCCGTTTTTTTATAAAAAATAAAATGTACACAAAATAGTACGTACATTTTTTAAAAATTGATACGAGTACGTATAGACAAACTTTTAAGCAAGACAAATCGACAGACGGGATGGGAAGTTATCAGTGTGGGTCGCATCCCACCCTTTTTTTTAGTTTTGTTAAGGAAAATGGACTAACTGGGCTTGCTTTGCATGAAAATATAATAGAAAAGATAGTACAGTTTTGATATGTAAGGTTTTTCTTACCGATCCCTGACCGGAATAGAGGTAAATCAAGCTCATTTCAACTCTATTCAGGTATATAAAGAATTTAGGCGAGCTTCAAGCTCGCTTCAGGACCACATGTTAATGTAGTAGTCTACGAACAAACCCCTATCTTGAAGTTTTTACTGTATGTCAAATTGTTTGGTTAAAACTTTTAAATCGACTATCACATTACACAGACGTATTTTCTTGATTTTCATAGTCAACTATCAAATATCAGCTTAACGATTTCACCCTTCGTCTGAATCTTGCTATTTTTTTTTGGAATTGTTTGATAAATTAGTCTCGGAAAAATTCAATTGTATCAACTTTCAAATATAAAAACAATTAAAAAATATTAGAATTTACCCGAAATTCTTGAATAGTTTTAGATTTATTCTCAGCTATTCTTTTACACGTAAAAAATACTTAATCTACATCTCTAAGATTTAACGTAGCTAATATTTCAATTTCTCACTATTTCTGAAGTAAGGATCCCATAAACAGGAACAAATTTGATGGTTGATAATTAAAATTACAGGGTTTTAGCAATAAAAGGTTTTATTTTAAATAGCCCGATATTTTGGTAGCTGTCACTTTTGAAGCTGTCTTTTGACATTTGACATATAAATACAAACTCAATCGTCCGAGATTGCTTAAATTTACTACAAAAATTTTGAACTCACAGTAAGCAGTTTACAGCCATGTAATATACGTTTTTTGACCTTGTTATTTCTCCAAGAAATAATCATAATTAGCCATCGAAATCTTGTGACTTTTAAATTATAGACCAATGTAAAGCTAAGTTTTATGCCAATTCTCCACAATCGATTCAAGACATAGGGGCGTATTATCTTTGAATTGTTTTTCGAGGATGAAAATGAAGAAGTAAAGAGTAAAAGTTAAAGAGATGCTTCCAACCCACTGAAAGTACCAGATAATTTGTAACGAGATTTTTTTTTCATAGATTTGTGTTAAACTTTCGGTTTAGCATTTAAATATGTTTTAAGTCAGATAAGTTCAGGATTTCAAACGACTCAAAGTTCTGCAATTCCAACAATTTTAAAACTTTTCTCGCATGTGGAAGTTATCATAATAGTGTAGAAAATGACTGAGCTACGTTTCTCCCAACCTACAGTTTCAGTAGTTTTAAGCGAAGTTCTTAATATGCTTGAAGCAAGAATCTGCCCAGTTTCGATCAATGCAGATATGTGCACTAATAAAAAGCAAGAAGCGAGAAACTATTTTTTTCAAAGAGCAGGCCTACTAGGGATAGTTCGATGTGTAGACGGAACTCACATTGGTATCATAGCTCCTGCTCAGTTACAATACCAATATTTAAATAGAAAAGGTTTTTACAGCTTAAATGCGATGGTGAAAAAATACTTCAAAATTGAATCTTGATGTTTAGGTAAAACTTTTTCTTTTTAAGGCTTGTGAAAATAATGGAGTAATAAGATTTATTCATGCTAGGTCCAGGTTTTGGCATTTCAAAAAGTAGATTCAGGTCAGTTTTGAATGAGCGAAAACTGCGCTACAGTCCACAGAAAGCTATAAAAATAGTTACCGCTTCTTGTGCACTGCATAATATTTGTAGAAAGGACAACATTCTAGATCCAGAGGTTGAAAACGAACCAACGGAATCGGACATTGCTAATTTATCATTCTCCAAATTTTTGAAGTTTAAGGCGAACGTCAACTTGGCGAATCGCAAACAGAAATACGAAAAAGTCACATTCGCTTATATTTTTTAGGCGACTCGCGAGTATAATAATACGGCCCATAAAGTCGACAATGGGTAAATTGATCATAGAAAGTTTCATGGGGCTACAATTGTTCCCATGGCAATAATGTGGCTTATATTGTTTTCAATCTTTAAAGTTAAATTATCATCTTTGCATTTCTTTAAAAAAAATACTTACTTTTTTCAAAATCAAAAGTTAAATCAAAAATATTTTTTTTTGCAAATCTTTACTCAAGGTTTTCAGAATTAAAAATCACTAAAAAATTGATTGTTGACAGTTCTGGGATGGTTTAAATTTAGAACTTATTTTCATTAATCGATTTTTTTTTAAGTAATACAACTTTTATTATGTATTACATATTTCCAATATCAACACTTAAAAATGGACCGATTTTAATTTGAAGCCATTTTGACTTGAAACATTACACAAACTAAAAGCCATGTGTCAAATTATTTATACAAACATTTTCAGTTTGTTTAAACTTTAATTACACAAATTATTATTTTTATTTTGTGCCCTTTTACGTAAAAAAGAAGTTCACCACACCAACGATAACACGCTTTATTAAACAACACTCATTAATTATGGAGTTAAACCAAACTACCAAAATACACGAAGGTTCTTAAGCCTGCCCTCAGCCTAGAAAACCTCAATTTAAAAATTTATTATTTTTCGATTTTTATTCGTACTTACACTAAAAACAAAAAAAAAATAAGAACCAAAACAAAACCGAAACAAAAATGATTTATTAACTTTTGAATATTTATTATTTTTATCAAACTACAATATTTTTATCATCAGAATCACACTCAAGTCGAAATCAAAATTAATACTGAGAGAGAATTTACTTTATGAGAATGATTTTAAAGAAATTAAAATAAAATTCTATTGTTTTATGAATCGGAAGAAATGAGCAACAAACAACAAAAATAAAGAATGAAACTTATGAGAATTAAACATTAACTGTTTGCTGTTCTGTTGTAAAGTTAATACACTACTTATGTATGTTTGTATTTTTTTTTATAGATACTTAATCATTTTAATTGCAAATCAACGATCGATCAACAGGGCGACCAAGCAACCGACACCACACCGCGACCGGTGCGTTGGTTTCTGTTTTCTTTTGTATGATTATTATTATTGTTTTTATTTATTCAAGTTTATAATAATAATTAAAATCAAATGATTTGATTTTATGTTTTGGTTTTCCCATTCCATTCATTTAACATATTTTTGTTTTTAAAAAGACTTAATTTTATTCATAAAAATAATGGAAATAATTATCATAATGCGTATGTAGTTTTATAAATTACTATATTTTTGATTTGATTGTTCTTGTTTTCTCAAAGAAAGTTAATTGGAAGAATTTTAATATTGTTTTCCTTAAAGAAAACTTAAGACATCTTGGTCGTGAGTACTTGAGCTCCTTTTCATGAAAAATTCCCACATTTACGGTTTTCGATAACTTTAATTATCCAATGTCATAATAATAGATAGTGAAGCATTGAGTCTTAAACTCCTGCAAACGCAGATATAACCGCCACCCAAAAAGTGAGATGGGATGAACCGGGTAAAGGCAAACTTAAGGACTGCTATGTATACTACGGCGGCGTCTTCTACCGAGAACGAAGACAGCGTCAATTTGAGTTTGGATTTCTTGTTGGAACAAGACTCAGACAACAAGTCTTGAGTTTCAATAGTGTGAGGGAAGGTATAGTTAAAATCCGCATCAAGGCTAAATTCGCTATAGCATAAGCCTAAAATGCGCACATGCTCCAACAGAAGAAAACGATGAAATGCCAAAAGAAATATTCTTCGAGCTCTTGGGCAAGACATATGTCTTAGGAGATTTTATAGCCAAGCTAAGACATCTTTAGTGACATAATTGGGAGATACAGCCTGCATGGCTCCACCTCCGACAAGGGATTCAGGTTGATCGATTTCAATGCGGGTCGAGTACGCAGTTCACACATCTTGATTTCCTCAAGGGAAACGGAAATCTCCTTATCAATCAACTGTCAACCAGATTGACCACATTGCGATCGACGTACGACACTTCTGCAGTGTATAAGATGTCCGAACATTCAGAGGGGGGCAAACATTGATTGAGACCACTACCTCGTTGTAGCCAAGGTACGGCTACGGATATCCCGATGCAAGCCAAAACAAGGAAGTACTGTGAGAAAATTCGACATTAGACGGCTACAATCGCAAGAGACTGCTATGTGTTTTTCCGATCAATTTTCTTACAACCTCATAAGAAGTCTTATGCTGCCTGCATTAAGCATTGACAACCAGTGACAACATTGTCTTGCAGCCTCTGAAGTGCCAGGTTTTACACGGCCACCACAGTGAAACCCGTGGTTTGACGACGAATGCCGGCAAGCGCATGCAGCTTAGCACAGGCATACAAAACGGAGCTGAACAGAAAGACTAAAGCTGCTCGATTGCTCTACGAGCAGAAGACGAGAGAGGAAAACCGGGTTCTTAGATGAAAAATAGGAAGAATGGGAAGCGTGATCGAGGGATGTTACAACAGGAAAGAAGTAAATGTTAGCAAAAGGTAAAAAAAAACTTCCAAGGGTACCAGCCATGAACCGAAGCTTGTAAAGACGATAAGGGGAACATTGTAGTAGAACCCCAGTCTATGTTGAGAATATGAAAAGACCACTTCTCCAAATTATTTAACCGAATTCCCCTGTAAAGGAGATAGAACCACTCAACCTAGGCGACGCTGTTCAATAACTCCGCCTACCCGATCTCGAAGAAGTGAAGATAGCTATATCTAAATTGATGTCAAGCATCAGAGCTGCTGGAGCTGGCGGCTTTTCTGCCGATAGGGAGCATGCACCAACTCATCTGCAAAATATGGTCGGAAGAATCATGCCCGATGTGTGGAATCTCAGCAAAGTTTGCTCAATACACAAGAAAGGAGACCCTCTAAATTGTGCCAACTACAGAGGCATCAGTTTCCTGAACATTGCATATAAGATCCACTCTGTCGTATTATGCGAACGTCTGAAGCCGTTTGTCAGGAACCTGATAAATCCTTATCAGTGTGGCTTCAGACCAGAAAAGTGAATCCTTGACCAAATATTTACATTACGGCAGATCTTGGAAAAACACAGGAACTTCAATTAATACCCACCATCTCTTTATCGATCTTAAAGCCGCGTATGATAGCATCCATAGGGAAGAGCTCTACAGATTAATGTCTAGTCTTGACATCCCTGTCAAACTTATCCGTTTGTGCAAAATGACGATGGAGAATACACGCTGCTCTATCGAGGTCCGAAAAGATCTCACCGATGCATTTCAAGGCGATGCCTGTCATGTGACTTCTTCGAAACCGTTCTGGAAAGAATTGTGCAATGTGAATTTGAAAAGCCTGTTCAATTACTAGCATAATGCTTATACAATCGGAAGAACTCGGGGTGATGTCAATGAGGCTTTTGTGAGTACTGAAGCAGAGGTCGCAAAAATGGGTTTAACGGTTAATTAGGGCAAAACAAAATAGATGGTGTCATTAAGAAAGGACCTACAACATCGTCGTCTCGGTCAAAATAACACTATCGACAACTTTGAGGTGGTTAAGGACTTTGTCTACCTAGGCTCCGCTATGAACGTAGAAAACAACACCAGCGCTGAAATCAATAGGAGGAGACTTACTTGAAAATCTCTACTTTTTTTGACTAAGAAGACAATCAATTAGAAAAAATCCTCTCTCGAGCATCTAAAGTCACCATCTATAAGACACTCTTCTTCCCGGTTCTCTTTTATAACACTGAGGTCTAGACCCTTGTAAAGAAAGATAATAGCGTATTAGGATGCTTCGAAAAAAGGCCTTCGGGTGATTTTTGGTCCCTTATGCATAGATGTAAAGTGGAGGAGAAGATACAACGACGAATTGTACGGGCTATGCATGTGACACTTATCTTTTTTTAAAAGAATGAAAGTCGAACGACCCAGATGAATATTTTTTTTGGTAAACTTTTGGTGAAGTTAATTGCATCAGGCTACAACTTAAATTTTGTTGGCTTATGTTATAAATCGTGCTCAAAACCATTAAGTATGATTCTAAAGAAAATCGCAAGCTTCTGCACCAATCTGTAGGTCTTGACGGGAGCAGTTAGAAGAAAAGAAAATCTAGGAATTAAATTTTAAAATTTTATTTAACGAATACAAAACTTTGCCATCAAACGCGCAAACATTTTTTTTATAGCGTGTAAAAAATTCAACATAACATATTTGTCACCTATTTTACCTCGGAAAACAAAATACCACTTTTATATATAGATTAGAATTAAAAAACATGTATCTATTTATTTTGTTTATCAATTTAATTACAAAGTGGAATAATTCGTTAATGAATGCATAAATGAAAAGCGAGAAGAGTCTTAAGAGCGACTTTTTGTTTAATTGAATTTTTAAAACTTGTCTGTTTTGTTGTCAGTAACATTTTTGTTGCACTTTACATATTCCAACACAATCATTATAGCATAAAGATAAAATAATTTCCCTCGTAGTTATTGCGAAAATCGCAGAATAGTGTGATAAAGTATTTTCCCGTGGATGTAGAAATAGCACACATTCGAATAAATAAATAAATTTGAATAAGTAATATTTAAGAATAAAACATAATATTTCCAAATTTATTTTATTAACCCGACTAGTATTTTGTTGATCGACCAATATTCCTTATTGTTGCCTCACATCTTCGAGGTAAACTTGCAAATTTTGACATCTACTCTGAAGATCGAAATTCACGCTTTTTAAATTCAAATCCAAAGTTTGTCTGAATTTTTGGACTTTTGCTGCCAGATCTCAACCTTAACATCATTGCATAGATTTTGTATGGCAAAGTCAAAACGTAGATGGATTCATTGGTTAAGGCATAATACTAGTGGAATTCTGTTATTGAAAAGTTTAAATTGGATTCTAGATAGAACATATATTATAGGTAATTGTCCGAAATCGTTTTACTAGTTTTTGTACATTAAAATGTTGGATAGATTTTAGCAACATTCGTGGTTTAAGAAAGAATAGCTATGCGACATATGTCCACACAGAATCAAACAGGCCAACTGTTTTGGCATTGATTGAAATTCAAATAGGTAAAGATTCTGATCATTCGGAATTCAATCTAAATGGGCATAACTTAGTGCAATTATTTTTTCCTCATCATGAATTAGCCGTGTATATAAGAAATGATGTTGCATACCAACTTCAGCCACAATATGGTTTGTGCTCAAATACAAACTTCAATTTCATGTGGTTAAAACTCACGGAAAATAAGCACATCTTCCACGCATGTTTTTTATATCGAAGTCCAAATCTGGACAGAAATTCAACTTTTAACGAATTTGATGATCTGTCTGACTCTATTCAAAGAATTGTTTCCCATTATCCTCAAACTGAAATCGTCATTGCGGGCGATTTCAATTTGCACAATTCTTCTTGGCTTCCTTATTCTGGTCAGTCAATACCGGAAGGAAGGTATGTTGAGATTTTTACTGAGTTAAATCAATTAACTCAACATGTCGATGGCTCATCCCTGCCGTTGCAGGCCAATCCGACAACACCCTAGACTTGTTTCTTACCTCTGACCTTAAAAAATCAGTGTATTACCGCCCCTAGGCACTACTGCAAAATTCTAATGTCTAAAAACCCAGTTAAAGAAAAAACTTCTATGAGAAACGTTTGTCAATATAAGAAGCCCACTGGGACCGTCTCAATGAATTCTCCAGGAACTTTAACTGGTCACTATGCTTAATCGATAGTGACGTGGATTTCAGCGCAGACATGGTTACAAATTTAATTCTTTGTGGAATGAGAAATTTTATCCCGAATCTATTAAACCCAAAGAGAACTCATGGTTTGATTCGATATGTAAAGAGGTTATTAGGCTCAGAGATGTAAGTTTCCGTTTTTATAAAACCAACCTGACTGAGGAAATCCGGAATAAATTCAAACAAGCTAGAAAGAACTGTAACGGTCATATTCGACTAACCAAATTTTTGTATGATCAGATTTTAAGGCAAAAGATACTACAATGTCCCAAAGGTAGTAAAATGTCTGGTCATTTGCTAGTACCCGTAGCATGATGGTTAGTGCGTTGGACTGTCATGCAAGAGGTCTTGGGTTCAATCCCTGCCTGTGCCACCTTAATTTAAAAAAATAATTTTCGCGGGTACTGCCTCTTGCGAGGAATTGACAAATCCTTCAAGAGTAATTCTTGTCATGAAAAAGTGCTTTCTCAAACTAGCCGTTCGGATTCGGCCTTAAGTTGTAGGTCCCTTCTATTCCTGACAACAGTACTCGCACACAGGAATGGTTGAGAGTTGTAAGTCACTAAGTCACACTCCCTAGGTAAGCTCGATTGATAAAGCCAATGTGCTTGCAGCACGACGCTACCGGATAGTTTCATGATTCCTTCTGTTCTCAAGAGCGTAAATGATTCTATGGGACGAATTGTGTTTCGCACTCGTGTAGTTGCAAGAGTACTGAAAAACATTGACATACACAAATCCGCTGGCCCAGATATTATCTCCCCAATCATTCTGAAGAGTTGTTCTTTAACGCTGGCAAAACCACTGTGTAAACTTTTCCATCTTTCCTGCTCTACAGGTCTCCTTCCGAGCGGATGGAAAATAGTATTTGTCTAAAAAAGGCGAATCTTCCTCTCCCTCGAATTATCGACCAATTGCACTCACGTCCCTTCTTTCCAAGGTCAAGGAAACACTGATTAATTATCAGCTCGCTCAAGAAATATCTTGAAGATCGAAAGCTTCCTTATGACCGACAATACGGCTTTCGTAGCAATAGTTACATTGGTGATCTGACGGTTCATCTCACCGAACAGTGGAACAAATCTTTACATCGTTTTGGAGAAAGTAAGATTATTAAACTTGATGTTTCAAAAGCATTTGATAGAGTTTGGCACCAAGCTCTCTTACCGAAAATGTGTGCTTTTGGTGTTGATGAATCTCTTCTTCGTTGGATTAGAAATTACCTTTCTAACCGTTCATTACAAGTTGTATTGGATGGTTTCAAGTCCGAAATTCATAAAATAAATGCTGGTGTGCCCCAGGGCTCCGTTTTGTCTCCGACTATCTACCTTATATTCATAATTGATCTTATGTCTGTCACTTCTAATCCATTAAACTGTTTCGCCGACGACAGTAGTCTCAGCTTTTTATACTCGTTTCTAGATTCACATCCTTGTCCTTCGGATGTGGAATTTAAACAGCAGCGTATGATAAGCTCATTAAATTCTGATCTTGACAGCATTGTCCAATGGGGAGTCAGAAACCGTGTAGCGTAACACACCCCCGATATATGAGTGTATCACACTATCGGTATGTGATATTCCAAAAATGCTGCCAGGTGCTTAGGATTTCTCCGATGGTGCAAGAAATGTGTCACCCCTTCTGATCTAGCTTTAATTTACGAAGCCTTCATCCGCCCTTGAATATGATTCGCATACCTGGGCAGGTACCCCTAAAACAAGTTTAAATCTCTTGGATAGAATACAAAAAAAGGGCTTAAAAAATGATAGGCGATAGAACTATAATCGAAAAATTTACATCGCTGAACACCGCCGCAAAGTTTTATGCCTTTCGTTGTTTTACCGATATTTTTAGAAATAATGTTCTGTTGAATAAGTCGCAATACTCGCACTTCCAGGCATGCTAGTCAGTTTACCCTTAAGCAATTTAACCGTAATACCCGCGCTTCTAGGAATGCCCATCAGTTTACCCTTGAGCCCAACTTCGGACGTACTATGAAGTACAGAGATTCTTTTTTTAGCCGTACTACGCGAATGTGGAACGCCTTGCCACGCTCTATCTTTCCCTGTCATTGTAATGTTCAGAAATTTAAAACCAATGTACACCGACACCTCCTATCCAACCCTTCCCTCTTTTCCTAACTCTCACACTGTGTCTTTGGCATATAAAAGGTATAAAAACCCTTTTAGTGTTTGCTAATTATAAAAAAATCTCAATTTCGGGCGTACTGTCAAGTATATAGAGATTATTTCTTAAATCGCACATCGAGAATGTAGAATGCTTTGGCCAACTCTGTTTTTCCCTCCCATTTTGATGTATAGAACTTTAAGACCAATGTGCATCGGTATCTCCTCTTAAATCCTTCCCTATTTTCGTAATGCTCGTACTGTGTTTATAAAGGGTACTAATAACCTCTAATAGTACCCGTGGCATGATGGTTAGTGCGTTGGACTGTCATGCAAGGGGTCTTGGGTTCAATTCCTGCCTGTGCCACCTTAATTTAAGAAAAAAAAAAACAAAAAAAAAAAAAAAAAATTTCGCGGGTACTGCCTCTTGCGAGGAATTGACAAATCCTTCAAGAGTAATTCTTGTCATGAAAAAGTGCTTTCTCAAACTAGCCGTTCGGATTCGGCCTAAAATTGTAGGTCCCTTCCATTCCTGACAACAGTACTCGCACACAGGAATGGTTGAGAGTTGTAAGTAAGATTTGATTTGAATATCCCCTTGAGTGATTATAAAATAAAAAAAAAATACTCCGTTACGATTCTTGCTGCATATTTTAGGCCATTATCACATTATCATGCATGAAAATCCAGTTAATTGGCCTTGTCTCAAATGTAAATAGTTCCATATTATTTCTCAATATGTTCAAATATGAAAATTTATCCATGGAAATATTCTTACCAACGGACTCACACCAAACCAAGAAAACGCTTCCCAAAACCATCAGGCTCTCTCCTCCGTGTTTGACCGTCTTCAGAGCATACTTTGGATCATAGGGTTTGACTTCTAGACCGATGTACAAACGTTTTGCCGTCAGGTCCGATGCTGTTTATATTTGTTTCATCGGCCTATAAAACTTTTTTCCAAAAGTGTTCATCCTTCCTTAGTTGGGTTTACGCTAGATTCAATCGAGGCTTGATGTTCTTCTTAGAGAGCAACGGTTTTTTCCTACATCCATTCATCCAAATATTTTAGCATCATTGAGTCGCCTGCTCGCAATTTTTAAGTTGAATTCTTCTCAAATGGGTCGATATTATACTTTCTCACAATAATGGTCCTATTAACACGTCTAGAAGTTTTTCGGAGAGAGGACTTTCGAATTTTTACTTTTAACTGAGGTTCAGCTTTAACATTTCCACAATTGCGAAATTTGAGTTGAAGTCTTACCTTGTTCACTAAAATCTGAGATTAAACTTCTTTTTTCAGGTTAAAAATGCTGGCTTTAGCTTTAGTTTGAATTTCTCTGTCCATACTTTAACAAGCAGTAACAGTCATAAAAAGGAATTAACATAACGTGGTAAATACAATTTTGAATTGGTCTTTTAATATTCAAAATTTTTGCTTCAATGTTTGATCCATTAGATGTGCTATTTCACTGTCCATGGCTGTAGATACGATGGGTTTTTTTGGACTGTTTGACTTAGTTGTAAAGAAGCTGTTACGATATTGATCACTCTAAACATATAGACACTGTGTCATTTGATAAGAGTTGAACGACCTGGGATTTTGAAAAATGTTCGGATTAAAAATCGAAAAAAACAGTGATTCCCCGCTTAATTAATGGGTAACTTATGCTTAATCAACAAAGTTCCACTTGATCTCGCCTCCTATGGAGGTAAGTGGTTATTCCATAATTGATTTTGTCAAATTAAATATGCAATATGGATGATGATTAATCATAATTCAAATAACACAAAAAAGAGAAAAAAATGCATATTTTTACAATGCATTACTCTATACTCGTTAAGAGGTGTGACTTCACTTCGGTTTAAATAAGGTACAGGTTTTTAAAAAATTAAGGTGTTAACTTACTTCTATTTATTTAAAATATTGTATTTTATAAGTGTTTTTAAATACTAAAATATTTAATCACACTTATTTTTTTGAAATTTAATAAAATTTTTATTTAATCTGCAATCAAGTTTTAAAAGTCTGGTATAGCACGTTCGGTTACATAAGCCCAATAAATCAAACAAACAAAATTCCCATTTTAAAGTTTAAAAAACCAACAAACCAGATGATCCCACTTATAAAATTGTGATGTATGCTAGTAAAGTTATAATACAACAATTATTTAAAAAACGTGTGTCAAATGTGGTTTTTATTTTTAAATAAGAGTAAACCCCCTTCTATTTGAAAGAATACAATTAAAATTTTGGGCTACAAGTTGCTTAATTTTATTTCTTTTTTGACTCGCCTTCTTATTATATCTTCGGCATGGATTTTATAATCATAAATATTTCTACAAACACGGGTGGACTGGGGAAGGAAGTTCTTCCAGTTTAGGGACATTTTAAAAAACATAATTTTTTTTTTATTTGATTTTTTAATTATCAAAATGAGAATAAATTTGAAGCAAAAATAAACACATGTTGAGTTTGGGGCAACCTTTCAAACTATATAAAATACTGTGCTGTATTTTTCTGTTGGGTATTGAAAGTTCAAACTTTAAACTTCAATTGCCCGAATAGTTGAGAATTAAAAGCTTGAAAAGTCGAATGTTTGTTAAAAAAAATTTAAACCACAGTCGAGTTAATATGAGTGTTCAAAAGTTTGAAATTTCGAAAACTTGGTTGGCAACCAATTTGCATGAAGTTTGGCTATTAACGAAAATCGTATAACGTTTCAAACTTTAAACCATTCGACTTTTTACATTTGAATAGTTCAAATTTTGTTTCAACTTTTTCAAGTCCACAGAAAATGTTCGACTATTTAGTTTTTTAACTTTTGAAGCTTTCCTACTATCCAACTTTTTGATAGTTCAACCTTTCTTTTAACTTTTCCAGTATTCAATTTAAACATTAACCATTTAAAATTTTTAAAGTTTAGTTGTAGAAAAAATGAAATGGAAATATTTAGTTTTTCAACTTTTCCAACAGATGCGCTAGTCGAATTTCAACTTTCCGACTCAATGCTTTGAAAGTTCGAAAAGTCGAATAATCGAAAAGTGGAAGGTCGAAAAGTTAATTAAAAAGAGGTTTCATAAAATTTAAAAGTGCGAATGACGTCGAAACTTTGTGACGCTGTACATTTGCTGAAAATTTTTGCGCCTTAAGTCAACTTTTCGACCATTCCACTTTTCTACTATTCGAACATTTAAACTTTGAAAGCGTTGAGTCGGAAAGCTGACATCCGCAATTTTGGTAAGCAAAATTGGCTCCATATTAAGTTTGGAACTCAGCGCTTAAAACTATATACTGTCAGGTGTTTTTTTTGCATCTTTTGAAAATAAGTTCGTAGGTTCCATATAACAGGATTACTTAGATTTGTTAAGTCAATTAGAATCTGATGATCAGATCGTGGGACATATGTACGTATTAATGACAATAAATGGAGCTTTCTATTGGTCGTCCTCATCAATTGACACAATGGCAAAAAGAAAAGACGGAGACAACTATTCATTCAAATTTTTCAAGGAATTTATTTGTTAAACCATTCAAGAATTGTTAAACTTTTCAAACAATTCTACTTTTGTTGGGCTTGAAAAGTTGGTTTCCAAGTTTAGAAAGCTGAAAATTCCAAATGTCGAATGGTTGACAATTAAAAGTTTGAAAAGTCGAAAGCTTCTTTTTAAAAAACAGTTGATTTGAGTGAAGTGTTCAAAAGGTTGAAATGTGGGAAACTTGGTTTGCAACCAATTTGAAGAAAAAAATTGGAAGAAGTTTCGTTACTAACAACAAACGAACTAAGTTTGAAAACTTTCGAACATTCGTCTTTTTGAATTCGGACGGTTGAAAATTGAAAAGTTTGGGTCGACTTTTTCAAGGCAAAAGCAAACTTTCGACCATTCAAGTTTTCAACTATTCAATTCCAACTCTTCAACCATTGAAGTTCAATAGTCGAAAATGTTGAAATGGAAATTTACTACTATTCAGCTATTTAACTCTTTAAACTTTTAACTTTTTGATTATTCAACTTTTCACAGTTTGCAAAATCGAAAAGTTGAAGGTTTGAAAAGCCGAAAAATCGATCATTTGATTGGTTAAAAGTTTGAAGCTTGGCGGTTGTTGACTAGTTTATCCGTACAGTGTAACAAACTTTCAACTTGTCATCCATTCAACATTTCAATTAGAGTTGGAAGTTTAAAAAGTCGAAAAGTTGAATGGTCGGATAGTTGAAAAGTCAACCATTCGATTAATTGAGTTTGGTTTGAATAGCTGTTGAGTTGAGTGGCAGCCAAGTTTGGGTGTACTTTTCGACTTTTATAACTTTCAACCTTTCGACTTCTTAAGCTTTCAACTTTTCGACCATTCAACCAGTCCGACTTTTCAAACTTTCAACTTTTCAACCATTCAATAGACGAAAAGTTAAAAGTTTGAAAAAATGAACAGTCGAAAAGTTGAATAATCGAAAAGTTGAACAGTCGAAAAATTGAAAGTTTGAAGAATCGAAAAGTTAAAAGTTTGAAAAGTTGGAAAGTCGAGCAGTTGAATAGTCTCTACTGTACAGACAAACTTATCTGCCAATCAATTATCGATTGTTCAAACTAAAGCCAATCTCAACCGGTGAAGTCTTCAAACTTTCAGCTTTTTGACTTTTCGACTTTTCAAACTTTTAACTTTTTAAGCATTCAACTTTTCGGCTAGAGTTAAAATTTTAAAAAAGTCAAACATTTGAACAGTTGAAAAGTTGAATGGTCAAAAAGTTGAAAGTTTGAAAAGTTGAAATGTCGGGTCGATTCAATAGGTTGAGTTTGGCCTTGGTTTGAATAGTCGACAGTTTGGCAGCCAAGTTTGTCTGTAACAATTGCTCGACTTTCCAACCTATCAACCTCTCAACTAATTTTCAAACTTTTTGACTTTTTAAAATTTCAACTTCCTAACCACTCAACTGTTAAAACTTTCTCAAAAAATTAAAAGTTTATAACTTCGGATAGTCGACTATACAGACAAACTTGGCCGCCAAACTATCGACTATTCAAACCAAAGCCAACAACTTTCAACTTTTTGACTATTCAACTTTTTAAACTTTCAACTTTAAAAGCATTCAACTTTTTAAACTTTCAACTATAGTCCAAAAGTTAAAAGTTTGAAAAGTCAAAAAGTTGAAAGTTTGAAAAGTTGGAAAGTTGAATATTCAAAAACTTGAAAGTTTGAAAGGTCGACCATTTCATTGGTTGAAAGTTTGAAGCTTGTCGGTTGTTAGCAGCCAAGCTTGGCTTTACAGCATTACAAATTTGTTAACTATCAAGCCAAAGTCAAACTTGTAACTAGTCAACAATCGATAAGTTCCAAACTTTCAACCAATCGAATGGTCGACTTTCCAAACTTTCAACTATTAAACTATCCGGCTCTCTCAACTTGTCGTTTCAACGGTTTAAAAGTTTGAAAATATGAAAGTTTAAAAAGTCAAATGGTTATAAAGTCGAAAAGTTGAGAGTTCGAAAAGTTGAATGGTCGATTGGTTGACAATTTGAAAAAATTAGACTTTTCGACTATTTCAAAAGTTGAACTATCTAACATTCAAACTTAAATTTGTCGGTTATTGATAAAGATAAGTTTAAAGCCATGTAGTACCCGTGGCATGACGGTTAGTGCGTTGGACTGTCATGCAAGGGCTCTTGGGTTCAATCTCTGACTGTGCCACACAGGAATGGTTGAGAGTTGTAAGTCTCTAGGCCCTGTTTCCCAACGACTGTTGCGCCACCCAATTTATTTATTTATTAAGTTTCCAGCCAGCACCGTCTCAAACTTTCGACTATTAAAATTTTGGCCACCTTCTTCCAACTACTTAATTTTTCAGCTTTCGACTTTCAATCTTTCAACCTTTCAACTATTCAATATGTTGAATCGAAAAGCTGAATAGTTGACAAGTAGAATAGACGAACGTCAAAGTTTGGTCAATATAGCCGAAGAGTTTAAATTTATAGTATGCTTAAAAGTTGGGAGTTTGGTTGCGTTTAACTATAAAGTTTAAAAAGTTGAAGAAAGTTCAATAGTTGAAATGTTGCTAGTTTAGTTAACACTTCAAACTTTCAAAAAATAGCTAATTGATTGAAAATTTAATTTAATTTTTTTAAACCTTAAATTTTTCGTTGGAATATTCGAATTTTTTTAAAAATGTTTAAACTTTGTATTTAACTTGACAAACTGTTGGGATAAAAATTGTGTTCCAAAGTTTGTGAATGTTTGATTTGAACGTTTGTTGTTGAACTTTGGCTAGTTGAGACTTTCAACTTTTCAAGTTCAAACTTTCAAACCAACCAACTAAACAACCGTCTATTTAGCTTTTGAAACTTTAACTTGCCGGTTATTTATTGAAATTAAGGCAATTTGCCAACCAAACATTGAACTTTTAACTTTTCGAACTTTCAACCTTTTGAATACTAAATGATATGCTGGACATAAGGAAATTACTGATACAAAATTAACCGAAATAATTGTCTTTCTCGTTGCAGCTTTTGAGTCATTACCAACGATGATGTGCGAAAACCACTTAAAAGATCACCAAATTGTAAAAGATTTAGATTCTTCACTTTTATATTTGTATTACTTTTAATGATTTATTTTGAAATCAATATCATTGACCATAAATCTGTATTTAATTTTTCATTGAAATACACACACTTGCACATTATTTTTATTTTCAAATGCAAAAAAACACAAAACTTTTGAAATACGTTTGAATGACACTCAAAAAAGAATAATTAATTCACATGAATGAATATTGATGAATAATTACTTACAGAATTTACTATTTATTTTGGTTTCTTTGAGTTTTCAATTGTCTATATTATTTTAATCCCCTAAAAACACTGGATTTAAAATAAAAACATTGACCGCGTTTTTAGGAATTGCACTAAAATGTCAACAGAATCTAAATCCACACAAAATTCTCTTAAAATTGTTTCAAAATAAAAACTCTCAGAGCAATTCTATTTTTATGTAATCTTCATTTCTCGAAGTCAGACAGTCTACACACTTGATGAGAATTCTTAGAACAGCTTGACAAAAAGACACACTATCCGAAAACCCGAAAACGCTTCTTACTTGTGCGAATGTTGTTTTGTTTTGATTTTGCGAAAAAATATTTTACTATTCCAAATTCTTGGGCCAGCTATGATTGTATCCAAAAAGCTATATCATATCTTTTTGAACAGTATCTGTCGATAACTCAATGATTTAATTCGATAAAATATTGATTCATTGGTTATTTTGTTGATTCATATGAAAGTAGAATAATATAATCAGGCATATCTCCGTTTTGTTAAATTATGAGTCGATAAATAGGAACTTGTTTTTATAGCTTTTGCATTTTTAATAAAAACAAACAAAAAACAAAATGACAAACAAATTTTAAGTGACCTTTAATAATGAAGAAGGTTTATGTTTCATACAAATTTGCGGATCTTTAGAGTCTATCAAAATAAACAAAACTATGTATATTAGTTTCATAATGTGATGAAATGTTTTGTATCAAAAAGTATCTTTGAGGTACCTTTAACTCCTTTCAATAAGTCGGAGTTTGTGTGTTTTTTTTTGTGGTTAACGGATTCAAAACAAAAGACCAAAGAGTGTGCTAAAGATTAAGACCGCACATGCACAACAATATTCTTGACCACAAATGGACAAGTTTTGAATTTAGATAATAATTTAAATTGGTATTCTAATTTTAAAGACACGTGCTAAGTCCGCGTCCACGTCCCACGTCTGTAAGACATCAGAAACTAGTCCAACAATAATTATGTTACCTACTTTTAAAATGACATCGATATCGATCGCAAAACGAGACCAATAAATTGTTCTTCCGGAATACTTTTTAATGATGTTTTATTCAAAAATATTCTTTCGAATAAGACGCCAACATTAAATAAGACGAGCTTTGGTTCTTGAATGTGGTTTGATTATGTAGTTGATCCAGTTTTATGCAAGACTCCAAGATTGTGTTTAGATATGAAATGGATTCGTTTAGTCTAGTCTAGGTAAAAAAACTAAAGCATTGTGAAGGTGGAAGCTTAAGAGCTTTAAAAATTGTATTCTGTTTTAATAGTTATGCTACAAACATTCAAGATATATCAATGTGGTATTTAGGAATGAACCGATACTAGTTAGTCACGCTTAGTCTAGTTTCTATACCTAGCAGATCTGTTAACATAATTGATCAGAAGTTGTATCTTGAGTATAATCATCTTAGGTGATAAAGTGGTTTATGACTGTCAACTTTAATTAAAACAAATCTTTCTGTTTGCATAGTTTTAAAATGATTTGATAGCTCAAGGCACATTTTCAAAATATGAAACAGTCTGAGTAAGTCAAGGGAATACCATTTATACATAGGCTAATTTATTTTATTAGAAAGTTTGAACTTTGGTATTAAGTTTAAGAAAAATGTATCATTCAAATTGCTCAGTTGGAAATATTCTTTCAAGGTTGTTCTGAACCATTTTTCGCATAGTAGGCGTCCAAATTTCGAAAATTACTCGAGCATACCCGGTATTTTGCGTAGCTTCACAAAAATAAATCCAACTGTGCTAAATCACAAAAAAAAATCTTAATGGCAAATTTAAGTCGTAGAAATGATTCAGCGGATGCTGAATGCTACTATAGCCTGGAGACCCATACTAAAATAGTATTGGTGATATTCCTACATTGTCTTGCAACAACTCCTATAAGTATGGGATTATGTACCATACTGTATGGTACAACAATCTTTGCTTGTAACAAAAGGGCGCATAGTACGTTTGATGAGAAAGCATTGCCTTTAGCCCCATACTGTACCGGAGATGTCGCAATGCTACTAGTTTTTCCCGCAATAATTTATGGCGTGAAAATCAATACCCTTATTGGATAACTGTCAATAGTGCATGGGTATAACTACTGTATCGATATATTTCTACAATAACAATAACGGATAGACTTTTCTGCTGGCTTTGGCATATCGGCTATATGTATGGTCGACGTTACTATTCTCAGTATGGCCAAATTAACTACGAGTATGCTAACAATTTTTTATCCAATGGAAATCTTCTAAGCCATACAGTATTGCGTTCTGACATTGTAAAATTAGCAATGTATTTCCTTCCGTGCAGGAAATATCTTCCGCTATAAAACCATAATTATATGCATTACGATGATGCACATGCCTTACCACATCAGAAATGTCCCCACTTTTTTAAAATGTCTTCACAATTTTGGATACGTTTTAATCACTACCTTTGTAGTAAGTTTATAAATTTTACTTCGTTATTCAAATTTTAAGCGATACATTGTAGAAAATGTCAAACTAATGTCATGTCATGTCATGACACTTCAAATGACAGCTGAGCTGATAACAACTTGACATCGATAAATAAATGATCCTTTACAAATATAAATTAACGAAAGTATTTTTTGAAAAATATATACGTCTTATGAGTTTTTGACATTTCCAATTAATAAGATCGTGCACTCAGGAGTTTAGGTTTGTTTGTTATGTTTTTGTTTTCCACGAACTGTCAATCGTAAGACGTGTTTAGATAACTTTTATAAGAACGTTTGTACAATATTATATGTATATATAGATATGTATAACATAAAACGGTAAAACGAGCAGAGCTGCAATTTTTTATCTTTTACAGCAAAAAAACGGCAATTACTGGCGTACTCAAAATACTTATGTTCATAGTATAGGGTTCACTTTATAGGTTGTTTATTCCATAACAAAAAAGAGGCTGGGATGCGACCCACACTGATAACTTCCCATCCCGTCTGTCGATTTGTCTTGATTAAAATTGATGTACTCGTATCCATTTTTACCAAATTTGCGTACTATTTTTTATGAAAAAACGGACTATTGGATTTTTATATAAAAATTACTGAATATCGAAAACAACATTTTCTGTGAAATAAAATAAGTTTGAAGCCAATATTTTTAATTGTTGAAAAGTATTGTTTTTTTTTAGAGTTTTATTTTTTGTAAAAAAACTATCAATTCGATTTTTTTCAAAATTTTACTAAATGTTAACAACAATATGTTTTGAAAGATAAAAGTAGTATAAAGCCAATATCTACAATTTTTGAAAAGATATTTGTGTCGAAAATCATTTTTTACCAACTTTTATTAATTATTTTTTAGGATTTTATTTTTTGTAAGAAAACTGTCAAATAGATTTTTCTCAACATTTTTCAGAATGTTAAAATCAACATTTGTTATAAGATAAATAAATTTGAAGCCTTATTTTGAAGTTTTTGAAAAGATATTTGAATCGATATTCAATTTTTACGAACTTTGAGTACGAGTGCTGAGTAGTATGTAATGTAATAAAAAAATTACCGAATATCGAAAAAAATATTTTCTGTGAAATAAAACAAGTTTGAAGCCAATATTTTTAATTTTTGAAAAGCTATTTGAGTCGAAAGTAAATTTTTATCAAGTCTTAGCATTGTTTTTTTTATGTTTTTTTTTTTTATAAACAAAAACTGTCACTTCGATTTTTTTCAAAATTTTATCGAATGTTGAAAACAATATTTCTTATCAAAAAATATTTATTTTCGATTACATCAATGTGTTCCCCTTTAAAGTAGTCCCCCCAGATATAATACACTTATGCCAGCGTTTTTTCCAATCTTCAAAGCACTCTTGATATTCACTTTCTGATATGTCCTTGACCATTCTCAGCGATTCGGCCTTTATTTCTTCAATCGAGAAAAAACGCCGTTATTTCATGGGGTCTCTTCAACTTTGGAAACACTAAAAAGTCAGACGGAGCCATATCTGGTGAATATGGAGGTTGGGGAATGACTACGGTATTGTTTTTTGCCAACAAATTGTGAACAAGCAACGATGAGTGACCTGAGCAGGTGCGTGATCGTGGTGCAAGCATTTGATAAAATGTTATGACATGAGCCATTTGATATGTCAACTTCTTCAGCAACTTCTTTAATTCTGATTCGGATCATTAATAACCATTTTTTTCACATTTTTATCGATTATTGACGTGCTGGGTCGACCACTTGTTTGTTTATAGCAGACTTGTTTTTGTTTATAGCAGACTCACCATTGGCTTTTTGTAACATTTCACACGCTTTGTTACACTATATTTCATTTAAAACGGAAAATACAAGCAAAAATCGCTGAGCTCATAAAAGCACGTCGAACCTCAGCAACTGCAATCAACGAACTTACGTACACAAGCACGCACAGACATCTTTCTTGAAACGTCGAGAAATGTCAAAATTTTCAATTTGACAAATCGGTCCGATAGATCTAAAAATTCCGGGTACTTTTTGAACACACCTCATATGTTCATACTTGTGACATCCATTTCAGTATTTGGAAGAAAGTAACTTCCTACGATATGTCTTCTTATTTCTCTCATTATCGCAAATTGTCCAACAAAATAAAAAACATCCTCGCGATCTTTCAAGTTGCACGTTGCAAGATTGGATTCTTTAAAAGGAGATAAATTGACATATCGAAACCTTTGAGTATTTAATCGACCAGCAGTTTGACTGTTTTTATGAATAAGGGCGATAAGCCCGTTTACTAGTCACATCTATACAATGTTGGTTGCGGGAACATTGTTGAAAAATACGAATTCACTTTTAAAAAAACAAGTGAGAGTTTGATTCAAGTGTTATTGCTATACAAATTTTCATAAGCGGCGTGTGGTATTAAAAATAGTAAAAATGTACGTTCTTTTGCTTTTCAGTCAGTCAACTCTCAAGGAATTTTCCCGGGAAAGTTTAAAAAAATGTTTAGTAAGTTGAATACATTTAAACTTCTTTCAAAATAAAAATTGAGTACAATGAATAAAAAACGTTCTTTAAAGCACTTAAGTTGACCTTACACTACCGATTCTAAGGGCAATTTAGTTGTGATTGGACTTTTTTCAGCATTAAGAGTACTTCCAAATTCATCAAACAAAATTAGCTCGGATCTCGGAGTGGTTTCTGCCGTGAGGTAATTTAAAATATATTAAACTTTAAGCAATGTTACTCGAACACAAAGGATGTTCTAAAGTTTTTTTTTAAATAAAATTGAAATTCGACAAAATAGGATCAAATTTTGTCTATTCCTTTTAAAAACCATCCAAGAAGTTCATAAAAAGCTCGAGTTTGCGAGAAGATAAACAGTACTGTGCTGACATTTTCTCATGAGATAATTCTGTGGACTTTTGATGTAAGTTTACATTTCCATTACGTGTTGGATGCTGCAATAATCGGAATGTCAACTTACCATCAATATAATGTGGAATTAAAAATCACAAATACAAATTTAATAAAAGAAGGTCAGATGGAGGTTAATACAAGAACCCTGGACGCATCGGTTTAAATTGTGATTTGAAAAGGGTGTTTTCTCAAATAAAGAAGTTTTGTGGAGAACATTTTGGTCCTTCGAGCCGGATATGAACCAGCGACCTATGACAATTTCATTGAAAAATCTTCATAGCTTTTTACAACTTGATAGTTCATATAATTAATGTTTGTGTTAAAGCATTCTGAACATAGATGGAATAACCGAATACACTGGTCTTAGGTTCTTTTTTGGTAGCACAAACAAAACTTTACCTTTATAAAGGATTAAGATGTTGTAAATTCGAATCTTGTCTATAAACTTTTCAAATGCTGAAAACAATCAAAAACTGATTTTTCAAGGTGAGTTAAGACTCCAAATATCTCTTAACAACAAAATGTTATGACGGTTTTTAAAAGTACAAATCTATTTTTTATATATACAATTTCAATCATTTTCAAATCTTAAGGTAGGTAGAAATGGCGATCTCATGGCAACCTAGCCTGAGATAAAATTAGCGCTGTAGTGCGCCGTTTTGATACCAAAAACTCGTTTGACCTTTGATTGAAAGGGATAGATTGATAGAGAAGCTTCATAGCGATTATGTTAGAGCCATTTTGTCGCATTGAGAAAAAAGATTAGGTCTCTAATCTTTGTCTCAGATAGCTCAAATCTTAAACAGTTTATGAAATTTCTCATTAGTTATGTGGGTTTATATGACTCTTTAAGAAATTTTGAACAAACCTTGAATTAAATACTTTAAGAGTTTTTATAAATACGTTTTAGAGTTAATTTTTATTTGTTTGTATTTAATTAAGGTTTAAAAATACCCTTTTTTAAAAATAATTTTTATATTTTTTGAATATACTCCAAAAACTTGATATAACAAGAAAAAAACTTACTTTCTAACCGTTTTGCCTTTTTTAGTCGTTTAAACGTTCCTTTCAGATTTTTGTTAGACGGGTGAAATCTAACTTACTTAGATTTTTGAATAATATATGAATTAATATAATTTAATGTGATATAATACAAAATATTGAATGAAGACACCACTGAAGAAGTAAGGAACACTTACAAAACGTTGGGAAAAGAATAAAATCAGTTTTTTACTTGAATTCCAAAACCAAAAAAAAACAAAAGAGGCTAATAAAATGTCTTATATAAAGGGTGATTTTTTTGAGGTTAGGATTTTCATGCTTTAGTATTTGACAGTTCACGCGGGATTTCAGACATGGTGTCAAAGAGAAAGATGCTCAGTATGCTTTGACATTTCATCATGAATAGACTTACTAACGAGCAACGCTTGCAAATCATTGAATTTTATTACCAAAATCAGTGTTCGGTTCGAAATGTGTTTATCGACAAATTTTGTTCAGCGATGAGGCTCATTTCTGGTTGAATGGCTACGTAAATAAGCAAAATTGCCGCATTTCGAGTGAAGAGCAACCAGAAGCCATTCAAGAACTGCCCATGCATCCCGAAAAATGCACTGTTTGGTGTGGTTTGTACGCTGGTGGAATCATTGGACCGTATTTTTTCAAAGATGCTGTTGGACGCAACGTTACGGTGAATGGCGATCGCTATCGTTCAATGCTAACAAACTTTTTGTTGCCAAAAATGGAAGAACTGAACTTGGTTGACATGTGGTTTCAACAAGATGGCGCTACATGCCACACAGCTCGCGATTCTATGGCCATTTTGAGGGAAAACTTCGGAGAACAATTCATCTCAAGGAATGGACCGGTAAGTTGGCCACCAAGATCATGCGATTTGACGCCTTTAGACTATTTTTTGTGGGGTTACGTCAAGTTTAAAGTCTACACAAATAAGCCAGCAACTATTCCAGCTTTGGAAGACAACATTTCCGAAGAAATTCGGGCTATTCCGGCCGAAATGCTCGAAAAAGTTACCCAAAATTGGACTTTCCGAATGGACCACCTAAGACGCAGCCGCGGTCAACATTTAAATGAAATTATCTTCAAAAAGTAAATGTCATGGACCAATCTAACGTTTGAAATAAAGAATCGATGAGATTTTGCAAATTTTATGCGTTTTTTTTGTTTTTTAAAGTTCTCAAGCTCTTAAAAAATCACCGTTTATAAACAAAATAATTGGTCAAATACACAAATTAATTGAATTTTGTTGGAAAAAAGCTACTTCATGAATTAAGATAGCCTTAAAAAGCTATATTTAGGTGTTTTTTGAATATTAAAAAAGAATTATTTTAAAACCTGACGTGATGCATTAATTTTAAAGTCCGATTTAAATTAGGGCCATCAAAACTTCTGAAAGAAATCACAAAAAATCTCAAGCTCACAAGAATCAGTGCGAAATTAGCGATTTCTAATTTTGTGAATGGGAAAAATTCAGAGTGAAATGTTGTTCACGATAGCTTTAAATATGTAAAAAAAAATTTGAAATATCGCTTCAGTCTTATGTAAGGTTATGCTGATAGACTCGCGATTGAAGATCATAGAAACACTTAGATCAATGTAGACCCATTGTGTGGTCCTAAAGTATTCAACTTCACTAAAATATGATTAAACCTAGGATACTATGGGTTTCTTGTTTTAGCTGTTTAATGGCTTTGATAAAGGCTGGTTCTTTGAATATCTTCAAGTTCTTTAAGATTATAGAAGAAGTGTATCCCTAAGAATTTCTTTCAAGTGTGGCATAGTTCTGGGCAGTGGCATGAGAAGTTTCTTGAAGTATTCTGCTCATCAGACTTCTTTTTCCTAGGTACACCGCAAGTTGCGTTTTTTATGTTATTATGTCAACAAAATGAATTTCATCACTTTTGTAATCATTTCTACCTCAATGAATCACTTCGGTAATTTTCTCTTTAAAATAAAAACAACAACCAAGATTTCTCTATAAATTCATTAATCAAAATCCCTATTTACAAACAATTTTTCATACAAACTAATATCATTTAGGCATTAAAAAAACTTAACCTCTATTTTTATAACTTAATGGAAATTTTATCTATAAATATACAATGTTAAAAATTTGTTTTTCCTTAAAGTGCAATGAATGAATTATCACTAAAAGCACTAATAAATTGATCAGAAATATTGCAATTATTAACAATTACTTTTTGTTTTTTAAGATTCAATGATTTTTTCATATTAAGAGACATCATTAGTTTAACAGTTCTATAGACCGAAAATAAACTTAAAGTTAATAACAATATCACAATAATTGGTTGTATCACTGGCATATTAATAAAAAATACAATCATTCCTCGAATAAATTTATCATCATTGCTAACGGACTGGAAAATAAAAAGAAAATTTAATAACAATTTATTAATTATTTTTCTTCAAATGTGTAACTTACATATTCCATCCAAAATTGTGGCAAGATCATTTTACTGAATCTTTTAACTTCTGGTGGATAATATTCCAACGAGGGAAGAGCTATGTTCGATTGCATTCTTGCAATAGCTTCTAGTTGAATTCCTGTTGTTGGTTCAACTAGAATATGCGATGAGTGTTTTTCCTCACTTGGTTCAAGTCCTTCGATATAGTTCTCCCATTCACCGTGGAATCCCAAGAAATGAGGATTTGAAAGTGCTACCGGAGTTCCTAAATCACAATATTTTAGATTAGTCTGTTTGACCGATAAATATCGTCACAAAATCTTACCAAAAGCACATTTTGACGAATCGATAAGACCATCTGGAAGAATTACACCTCCAGTCTGTCGCAAACAGTCTTTTTCGGGGTCTTCGTTTCTCTTATAGATGTCCGAAGCAAATACAAACTCATAAGTATCCAATGGTCCAACCTTGACAGTTCGATTGTAGACCATTGGATAAGTTCGACAGAGATTGTTTGTAAAAGCTTTAATAACAGTGTCCTTTGTAAGCCGTGGTGGAAGTCCGGTTCCTTCACTTGCACCTTTTAGTGAAAAGGGACAATGTTCAGGGAAATTCTTTCCATGAACTTGGATACTCGACAATCCATTGAGGGTGTTGATTTTGAAAAAATTCTCATAACCATGTTTAGGGCCAATGTTGACGTTGTATCGGGTTGGTGTTGGGTAAAAGGACTGTAAATTAAGAGCATTTAGAAAAGGTTGTATGTTAATTCGAAAAAGAAAATGCACATCAGAAAGAAACTTAAGAGATAAATTCTTCCGAAATGCTATTAGATCATAATTCTTTAAGGACTGAACGATTATTTCGACATCTTTAATTGTATCAAGACTTACATTGAACATAATTCCAGCGTTAGGCCTTGCTGCGGCAAATGGAATTTGCTTAACAATTTCCAACATCGGTGATGTACTATTCCACAGAGCTTCATAAACAGTCCTATTGATGAACACATGATCTTTATCAGCCAAAAAATCAAATGCTACTTTAGCCAAAAATTGATCATGTATCATAGCAGCTAGACCCAAAATCACTGGATTTATGATTGTTATAGTTTTATTCAGAATTCCAGGTTCATTCATTTCTTCAACAAATTCCAATCGGTAGACTGTTGAATATGACATGGTTGAGTCTTCTTCATGGAAGACAATATCTTCTTGGTTCATTATTTTCTTATAGTAAATTGGACCGATTTCTTTAAGTTTGAGTTTAACATTATTATCAGCAAGGAATTCAGTTGGATTTTCAACAGCAAAGAGATTAAGTTTAATTGCAATCTTAACATTTGAGGGGTTTCTCCATTTTTCAAAGGGTGGTAAACCTGGACGAAGTTTGATTCGTTCATTTAAGGCCAATTCGAGGAAGTCATACCGGAGGGAAATAACACTGAAGAAAACACTGATAAATGCAACGACGAAGTAGAAAATTGCACCTATTTGAGGGAAAAGAAAAAAAGAAGTTAAAATTGATATTGAACATTTTTGGAAATGGAGGTTTTATACAACTTACATCCGATTTTCTTTTTTTGACCACTTTGCAAAGAATCTTGAGATTCTACTTGAAGAGGCTTTTGGGATGTTGTTAAGCTCATGTTAGATTTTGTTAGTTTTGTTTGCGGGAGGTCTGTAAAGAAAAATAATAAATTTTAATTAGAATTATTATGAACAGAAATTAATAAAAACAAAATAATAGAGTATAGCTAAGTTTTGGGTAAAAAGATTTTAAAATTATTTAACGATAAATGGCTGCAGCACTTTTTACTATTCTTCTAAATCTGGCTACTGACCATGAATTGATTGCTGTTCTCTAACATGCCATATTTTTGAGGAAGCGATTTTTAAAAGAAACTTAAAAGTACTTATTTTTTTAAAGTGGCGCTTCAGTCCTGTGTGAACTAGGGCCTAACCCAGACCCAACGAACTTCTCGATCTAGCGCGGTCTCTAGGGAGATGTCTCAAGTTGTGAGCGTTGATTTGAACGTTTTCCGAGCCGGTTTCTATATGCGCTACAATTCTACATGACCCAGCGATATCAGTCGTTTTACTTTTATCCTTCTGGTTAATTCTACCTCGCTGTAAGGCCCGTTAAGCTCCAAGTTATATCTTCTCCTCTACTCATCTTTTTTAGTTAGGAACCGTAGATCACGCAAAAACTTTTTTCTCATTCACGGAGAGATAAGGGGTTACATAGCAATGCTTTGGTTGCTCGAAGAAGGGCTTTAACTACTCAATTGCTTTCTAGGCCGAAAGAAACAGCGCGGTTAGTTTGAGCACTATTACTTCGTTTGATCTCAGAGATGTTTTCTGGGTTCAAACCAGAGCTTAGGTAGACAAATAACTTATCTACCTCGAGGTTACGTCTGTCGATGGTAAAGTTTTGACCGAGACGTCATCGGTATTGTAAGTCCTTTCTTGACAACAGCAAGAACTTTGTTTTGCTTGCCTTAACCGTTAAACCCATTTTTGCGCCTCTGCCTCAAAACTCACGAAGGCCCCATTGACATCACGCTAAGTTCTTCCGACTGTCATCAGAATATGCCAGTAATTGAAAAGACTTTTGAAAGATAGTGCCCCTAGTGTTGACGTTGGAGCTCTGTACTATCCATAAACATTTTTTTGATATAGAAAGGTTCGGTTAAGTTGTTTCCAACCTTTACTAAGCAGAGCGAATTATCCATGGTCATCATGCACAAACGGACAAGTTTGGCAGGGATGCCGAAACTAGACATGCGTCTTTCCAGTTCGTCCCTGTAGATGCTGTCATATGCGGCCTTGAAATCGATGAAAAGATGGTATGTGTCGAATTGATGTTCTTGTATTTTTTTCCAGCATTTGCCGCAATGTAAATATTTAATCGATTGTGGAATTTCCTGGTCTAGAACCACACTGATAAGGACCTATTAGGTTGTTGATGATGGGCCTTAGACGTTCACATATTAAGGCAACGAAGATTTTGTAAGCGATGCTAAGGAGACTGATTTCTCTCCTTTTCTCAGTATCGGTCAAACGATACTGATGTTCCAATTATTGGTCATTCTTTCTTGCAACCATTTCTTACAGAAAAGTTGTTACAAGTTCCTATTCAACTTATCTCCTGTTGCTTTGAAAACCTTGGCATGGCAATCCTTACTTCGTCTGATTCAGGAGGACGAATTTCGTCCTCTATATTGAATGGATTATCCTGCCTTAAATCGGAATTTGGTGTTGTAGTCGCCGCTATACAGTCTGTTCTTCCTTATCCTTAGCATTGACTGTGGACCTACTGTGATGTTTCCACTTTCGTCTTTGCAGAATTCGGTTCGAGGTTTATGTACTTGTGAATTTCGTTTCTCTTGCTCATAAAACTTTTGAATTTCATTTCTGTTAATTTGGGTTTTTCAAATTTAGTCGCATTTGCCTTTAGAGATAAGAGCTTATATTTAAATGTACTGTACCATTCCTGGCGAATACACAATTTGAGTATTCTTGGGCTGAGTGAAACGAAGCGGAGGGGATAGGGAAGGCAGAGATCAGCAACAAAGCGGACGTGGATGCTGTATTCTGGGGAGGTTTGAGACAGGAAGCGGTCAAAGGCTGAATGGTGTTTCTATAATGCTGAATAATAAGGATAAAAAAGCTTAATGTTAACCAGTTTCGGCTAGGATAATGACAGCAAGGTTTAAGTCCAACATCATCCAGTGTTACTCTCCGACGAATGATGCAGCAGAAGAAAACAAAAGCTCGTTCTACGCTCAACTAAACTCGGTCTACGGCAGAGTTCAAAAGTTCAAAATACAATCGATTTTAGTGACCCAAAAACTTTACGTGATTTTGCAAACACTCTTAACGACAAGGGGTTAAACGCAAATGTTCCAATTGAGACGTTGTGGGCACGGTAAAAAGAGTTTTTATTGAAGCTGGATCTGAAACGGTACCGAGGCAATCTAGAGATAATGATTTGTGGATATCTCAAGACACCTGGGAAAAAATTACACACCGCAGAGCACTCAAAATAAATACAAATAATTAAGCTGTTGCTAATCGGAAAACGGTTTTGCGAAGTTTGTATAGAGCAGCTCAAAAGGTAGTGCAAAGGTGTGTGAGACAAAATAGGAGGACCAGATTAGCCAAATTTTACAGAAAGCGCTGAGGAAGCTGCAAGAAGAGGTAACACGAGGATGGTGTACAAAATCGCTACGGATCTTGTAGGCCAACAAAATATTGTCAACCATCCTGTTCGTTACACGAACGGTAGCCTTTTAGTGTCAATGCAAGATCAATTCCAGAGATGGAAGAAGCACTTCTGTACATTGCTGAACGATGACCAGAATACAAATGCAAACGCTAATGCATATTATCAACGGACATACGAAGATCTACCAGAAGCATTAATATTGACCCCCCGACATGCACGGAAATAAGAACCACGATACATCTTCGGCTGGGCTGCCAAAACCAACAACAACAGGTTATTGTGAGACAAGTGGCAGTAGAAGAGGTCACCCAGTTCAACTATCTGGGAAGCTATTTGGCACTCGATAGTGGAACACACCTGGATGTCACCAATAGAAAAAATAAAGCCCGTAGTGCATTCGGAATGCTTTGTAAAGTGTGGAATCCAGAAAAATAGCGCTTCGTTCCAAGTTAAAGTTGTTTAAGACCAACGTAAAATGCATGCTACTATATGCCTGCGAAACGTGGAAGTGCTCTGCTGACATCTCGAGAAGGTTGCAAACTCTTGTCAACCGCTGTCTACGTTACATCCTGAACATCCAGTGTCCACAAACCATAACTAACGATGAGCTGTGGCTCAGGACTGGGCAAAAAACAGTGGAGGTTGGTATCGCGCAGGGAAAGTGGCGCTGGATTGGCCATACATTGAAAAAGCCGGACGACGACATAGCAAAGCAGTGCTTTCAATGGAATCCTCAAGGAATAAGGTGGTCTGGAAGGCCAAGAGAAACATGAAGATCATCTGTCATGAAGGAAATCGGTCCCAAAACTTGGAGACGTGGTCCCAGCTGAGGTATCGTGCTAGGAATAGAGAGAGATGGAAGGAACTGGTTGCCGCCCTATGCTCCAGGAGGAGTCAAAGTGCTGCTACTAGCAGCCGGAAACGAAAATAAAGAAGAAGATTCATGGTGAATTCGTCAGCCTTACAGTTTTCTGAAATGTCTCTATGGCCCAGCACTCAGCAAAGTTGAATATTTAACTGTGTCCATTAGAGACATAAGAGTTAGAAATTGTCATGAGAATGAATTGTCAACATTTTGTCGACAATTGTTAGGCATTTTCCGACAAAAAAACTACAATTTATATATTTGTCAGTATTTCATTGACAATTGTGACAAACTTGTCTTGACAAATTTGTCATTTTATTTTTCTGACAGGTGATTACCTGTCAATATTTTATGAAATACAGATTTGTCAAACAAGTGTGACGTTCAGTTTCTAGAATGTACACCTGTCGATTCTTATGAAATAACAAGCCAATGTTTAAATTTAAAGCTACAAAATGGTTAAGAATTCAGAAAGAAAATATTTTCATTATGTTCATTTCTGATTTTTTTAAAAATGTGGTGTAAAATACAGTTTGCGATGATGTAGACCCTTGGAAACTCAAATTCTTGTATTTACTCTCAAAATGTACGCTTAAAAGATGGTCTTGTGTTCGGTACTTAAAAATAATAGACAGCCTCAAAATATTATTTTAAACTGAAAATATAAATGGTAAAGGAATTTATCAATCAATTAAAGGCATTTACAAAATAAAAACACAAATGGTATTATGTTTATGCTGAAATTCAAAAACCTTATCTTTTTATATAAAGAAAAACCCATCTACAATTTTTGTTAGAATTGACGTAACAAAATTTTAGAAAGACACACCCCAAAATCACGCGTTGTCTTGTATTAATATTTGTGTTACGAGTTCGAAATTAATATTTAAAGCAAAAGATAGATAAGAGTTTTTTAACGTCACAACATTTTTAACCTTCAATATTACCAACGAAAAATATTGACAGATGAAAAAAGATTCGTTTTTTTAATTTTTTTAAATCATCTTATCATTAAAGTGCAATGAAATTTAAGAATTATGTGGGTAAATAAACTGATAGTACCCTAAAACGACTACGCGATGGTTTATATTTAATTTAGTTCATAACGTTCTAGTGATCTTTTGGAGTTCAAATTCAGTTCTAGTCTAGATAATTTGAGTTCAATTTTTGAAACAAAAAGTTTTGTTTTTCTTAAAGAAAAATAAATTCAAAAATAGATAGAAATATCAAACGTTTTCCGGAATTAAATAAATAAATTGGGTGGCGCAACAGTCCTTTGAGAACCAGGGCCTAGTGACTTACAACTCTCAACCATTCCTGTGTGCGAGTAATGTTGTCAGGAATGGAGGGGACCTACAGTTTATATGCCGAATCCGAACGGCTAATTTGAGAAAGCACTTTTTCATGACAAGAGTTACTCTTGGAGAATTTGTCAATTCCTCGCAAGAGGCAGTACCCGTGAAAAGACTTTAGATGGCATAGGCAGGGATCGAACCCAAGACCTCTGGCATGACAGTCCAACGCACTAACCATCATGCCACGGGTACTATGGTTACTTGAAGCTGCTTCCGAAGAAATTCCAACTTATTTAATAGCTGAAGATAAGCAACCAAAGCTTAAGACCAGTGTCCGAAAGACCTGTTCGGGAAATTTTGGTACGTCAGCAAAGAAAATAATAAACAAATAGTAAAAAAAAAATTGTTTGCCACGTTTTTAAGTTGGTGACGTCATCAGTACGTTTATTGCAAGCTGATGTATATTTGCCAGTTATTGCTCAAAAACTGGCCTTCCGAGATATATTCAAAAAATGATGTTTCCAACAATGTTTTGTGACGAAATTACTTTGCATTCGTTGAAAATGTCGGACTCATGATTTCAATTAAACATGGCATTAGAATCCGATCGTATGTCGGAAAAAGTGGCTCCGGCGGTTCCTAGCCTCTACATCCTACACCATTGAAATTAAGGTTTTAAGCAGATTGGTATTAAATGAGAGCGTTATGAATCCGCCTGTACTTGAGTGCGTTAGTGATTGTATGGGACCCAAATTTGTCCACTCCTTAGATATCATAACACAAATAAATCTGATATTTCTTATGGTATCCCTGCTATTGTTATGAAGAGGTTTTTTTCAACGCTGGAAAAAAAACTGGATAAGCTTGTTCTTCTGTGGTATTCTTTGGGTTTCGTTCCGAGTAGATGGAAAACAGCATTTGTTCAGCCAATTCCCAAAAAAGGTAAAATTTCCTAGCCCTTTCATTACTGACCGGTGGCACTTACGTCCCTTCTTTCCAATGTCCAATGGGAACGCTAATTAATTATCAGCTCAAGAAATATCTGGAAGATTGAAAGGTTCTTAATGATTGGCAGCACGCTTTTGGTAGCAATAGGTTCACTGGTGATATCATGATTTATTTTAACAAATCTTAACATCGTTTTGGAGAAAGTAATGTTATTGCATCTGATATTTAGCATCAGACCCTCTTATAGGAAATGCGTGCCTTCGGTTAAGATGAAACAATCCTTCGTTGGATTAGAAATAAACTTTATGCCCATTTAAATACAAGAAGTATTAGATGGTTGTAAGTCTGAAGTCCATAAAATAAATTGTGGTGTGCCCCAGGGCTCTGTTTTATCTCCAACACTCTTTCTTATTTTTATTAATGATCTTCTGTCAGCTACTTTTAATCCCATACATTTTTCCGCTGACGATAGTACTCTTAGCTTTTCATATTCGTTTTCAGAATCATTAAATTCCGACCTGAATAGCAATTGGGCAATAGGGAATAAAAAACCGCGTGGAATTTAATGCTTCGAATCCCCTATGCTGTCTTGTTTTGCCAATATCCATGGATGGCACTTTCATCAATGAAACTTAACATGTCAATATGTGTGTCAGCAACCACCTCTTGTGGAACGAACACATACGCAATGTCGCCAGAAATGATGCAAGAAATTTCCTAAGGTTTTCTAAGGCAATGCAAGAAATTTCTCTCCCCTCTCTGACCTAGCTGTTATTAACAAGACTTTTATACGTCCAAAGCTTGAGTATAACTACCATTTCTCGGCTGGTGCTCCTGGAACTTACTTTAACCTCTTGGACAGTATTGAACGTAGAGCATTTAGATTGGTTTGAGATATCATCATTTGATCATTTACGTTCCTTGAACATGGTCGTAAAAAGTTCAACCATAATACTCGCACTTCTAGAAATGCTCATAAGTATACCCTGGAGCTAAATTTTGGTCGTAATGTGAAGAAGAGATATATATTCTTAAGCCGTACATCTCGAATGTGGATTGCCTTACCACACAGCTTATTGCAATATTCAGGACTTCACTCACTCCCTTTCCTAATGCTCGCAGTGGGTCTCTGCATAATAAGGGTAGTAATATCCCCTTGAGTGTGAGCTTATTTTTTATTGCTCGAAATGGGATACTCCAAACAACCGTTATTATATCTTTAAATGTTTTCAGGAGCTTATGAATCGATTCAAATAACTTTAATTCCTAAGAAGCTCTTGTTTTGTTTAAAAAATATTTGATGATCAAATTTCTAACTTTTGTTGTTTTGGATTTGTAAAAAGAAATTAAATTATTTTTTCAAATATAAAACATATATTTGTAGCCCTTAGCACTAGAAACAAAAAAAATAAAAATTAGGTGGCTCAACAGTCCATGAAGTACCAGGGCCTAGTGACACAACTCTCAGGCATTCCTGTGCGAGTAATTTTGTCAGAGATACAGTTTATATGCCAAATCCGAACGGCTAATTTGAGAGGAGGATTTGTCAATTCCTCTCAAGAGGCAGTACCCGTGAAAAAAGTTAGGTGGCACAGGCAGGGATTGAACCCAAGACCCCTTGCATGACAGTCTAAAGCACTAACGCTACGGGAACTACAGCCCTTAGCACTGGATATTAAAAAAATTCTAGAAAGCATTTGAAAAAAATACTCTTACGATGTTAGGAAACAATAAAAAATAACTTAGGGTTTTTGAGGAAAACAAATCTCATTAAAATGTTAAAAGATTCAGCATAATCAATTTACCACAAGACAATGTTGACTCTAAGACAAACCTAATTCAAGGCCTGCCATTGGCCAAACTCGCAAGCGTAATTTTTAAATTTGACGTTCCGAATACACATCATGTTTTAAAATGTTTTAAAAAACTCAACTAACTTAACTTAACTTAACTTAACTTAACTTTTATCGTATATGGAATGAAAAAAAAAATGATTTGTTCACTCTATTTGAAAATCAATTCAATATTTTATTAAAGTTTAAAATTGAATTGTTTGTTTTGTATTTGAATACACTGTGAAATGATTGTTTTTTAACTAAAAATTAGTAAACAAACTAAATCCATGCAAATTTAATATTTTAGGCCAAATTTGAAAAATATTTGTTTTTTTTTTAAGCGTTTTATGTACAAATTAAACACTAATTTAAATTAAATACTCACAATTTTAAAAAATCACCCGATCATGTAAATCCGAAACCAATTACTAAACTCCTGCAGTCGATTTTTCAAAATTATTACACCAACACTTTGTTATCAAAAGTAGACAAATTTTCTATACCACCGACATCTTGACGCCTTCCATCGCAATTTAATTTTATTTTTTAAGTATGTATTTTTATTTTGTTTATAAAACGCGAATTATTAACTTCACTTAAGGTGCATGTGATTATGTGTAAGATTAGAATTCGTCTTAATTAACAAGATTTTTTTTTCTTAAAGTGCATCTGTCCATCAGATCAGAAGGTTATCACAGTTGACATGCAGAGGATATTTTTTACTTTTTCTTATTTTATTAAATTTTCATTAACAATTTTTGTTAAAAAAAAAACTAAAAAACAAGTATTTTTTAAAGATTATTTTTATTATCAATGGTCTGATGCGAAAAATTGACAGCTGAGACAGCAATAAATCGTAACAAATCGCTTATGTGATTTTAATTTGTAATCCTTGTGAGTTATTTTTTCGTTCTTATTGTAATTGAAAGATAACAGTTTAATGTATTTTTTATTTTAATTTTTATAATTTATTTATTATAACAGTAATGTGTCAATTATTAAATATAATGCAATAAAAAACTCTTATAAATTCTAGATCATCCGCTTTCGAAACCGACTCGAATGAAATTTAAATTCAAAATGATCTGTTTGATGAGTTTTTTTGAAAGGGTACGATGGGAATTCAAAGAATTGTAATCTTGAATTTATTTATTATTTATTTATTGTGAACAACAAATCTTATCAATTGAATCGGAAGTCAATTGGGAAGTGAGTTGGATGAAAGTTGTATACGTAATAATAGTCTAAATAAAAAATATGAAGATTATAACTTTAATGGAGAATGTACTTAGAAAATAGACCTTATCAATAAAATGATCTTAATAAAGTGTAAACTGCGGCCATTTAAGTTGTCATAATTAAAAAATCTATAAACTTTCTTAACGACTTTTTTATTTTGAGAAAGAAACTTTGGAAGAAATTAGGTTAAAAACTAAGAGAAATTAAATCCAAATTGACTTTTCCGACAGAGAATATATACGAATGATTTTTTAAACATTTCTATGTGGAGTTTGAATAATGAACAAAATGTCCTTCTATGGTATTTAAAAAATCAAACGTAGTATTAAAATCTTTTTTTGAAATGTAGTTTTGAAATTTTCTTTTTTTTGTATTAATTTTTTAAGTTATACGAATAAAAAGACCACGAACAACGATTATTTTTTAGTTGAAACTTCTTAAAAAGGGTTCAATGAAATATTCCTCATGAAATTACTAAATTTTCTTTTAAGAATTTAAGTCAAGTTCTCGAATGTAATCTTTACATTTATTTACATTTTTGTGTCATTATTATTTGCCAAGACATTGGTGGCAACAGGGTGTTTTTTTTGAGTGTACAAGACTTTGGCTTTTGTTTTTTGTAATTTTTTCTGTCAGGTCGAATATCGCAGCAATCTGTTTTATTTTCTTCTGAAAGAGTTGCACCCCTCGTAAACTATCAATGGCTTTTGTAAAATTTTAAAAACTTTAATTTTGGGCACACATTTTTCAAGGGCTCTAAGGCTCCGTTTTGTCTCGCACTCACTCTTTCTAGTTCCTACTAATGATCTTCTGTCTGTAACTTCTAAAAGAATACATTTTTTTGCTTACGATAGTAATCTTAGCTTTTCATATTTGTTTTAAAACTCTTATCCCTCTTCTTCGGATGTGGAACTACAACGACAAAATATGAGGAGCTCATTGGATTACGACCTAAACAGCAATTCGGGAATAGGGAAAAAGAAAGCGCGTGGAATTTAATGCCTCGAAAACCCAATGCTGTCTTCTATTGCCAATACAGCAAGGGGCGATGTCAGTTTCTTTCTGAAATCTTTTACCGTTATATTTTATTAAGTTTTTAAATTTTTTAATTAATTTTTTAATTTAATTTCCGTATACGTCCGTACGTTCGCGACGTTTTTTTCGTCGTCAATAGCTCAAAAACCAGAAGAGATAAGAGATATCGATTTCAAATAAATTTCGTTATACAGATAATAAGGCAAAAAGGTGCAGAAAAGGCTCTAAAGAAAAAGTTTTTTTACCATAGCATTTTAAAAAAAAGAGGAACATTTCGGTAAACCCTAAATATCTTCCGAACCAAATTCGCAAGAGACTTGAATTAAATTTTATATAATATATTGTAACGTGATATCAAAGAAGTATATTTTTTAAAAAAAATCTATCTAACGGTTTTTTTTAAATCAAAAAAATTAACGACTAAAATATGATTTCATCTCCAAAACAATTTTGAGCAACGGAGAATAATGTTTTCGAAATTTTATAAAATTTTGAGAAAAATCGAATTGACAGTTTTTTTTATAAAAAATAAAAATCTTAAAAAAAATCATTACTCAAAGTTGGTAACAATTGAATATCGATTCAAATATCTTTTCAAAAACCTGAAATTTAGGCTTCGCACTTATTTTATCTTATAAGAAATATTGTTTTCTACATTCTGAAAAATGTTGAGAAAAATCGAATTGACATATTTTTTACAAAATATAAAAATCTAAAAAAAAAATTAATAAAAGTTCGTAAAAATTGGTTCGACTCAAATATCTTTTCAAAACTTTGAGATATTGGCTTTAATGTACTTTTATCTTTCAAAAAATATTGTTGTCAACATTCAGTAAAATTCTGAAAAAAATCGAATTGACAGTTTTTTTTTTACAAAAAATTAAAAACCGAAAAAAATTAACAAAAGTTTGTAAAAATTGATTTTCGATTTAAATATCTTTTCAAAAATTTGAGATAATAGCTTCTAACTAATTTTTACTTATAAGAAATATTGTTTTCAACATTAAGACAAATTTTGAGAAAAATCGAATCAACAGTTTTGTTACAAAAAATAAAAACCTAAAAAAAAATGTATAAAACTTGGTAAAAATTGATTTTCGACTCAAATAGCTTTTCAAAAATTAAAAATATTGGCTTCAAAGTTATTTTATTTCACAGAAAATATTGTTTTCGATATTCAGTAATTTTTATATAAAGTAAGTTCGTAAGTCATTCGGGAATATTTTTTTCTTCGGCCATATCTCTAGGACCGTTGGAGATTTAGACTTCAAATAATTTTTGTCTTACAGAAAATAATTCCAAGGTACTTACTTTAAATTACTTTATTCTATACAAAATTTCTCTGTTGGTATTTTAGTTAGTGGTAACTTTCACTTAATTTTTTATAAAAATTGAATTAACAGCTTTTTTTTGCAAAAATGAAAAGCTCCAAAAATATGCAAACTGATACAAAAATGCTTATTGATTAAGTATGTTGAGAAGAAAGAAAGATATTGACTTCAAAAATGTTGTTGTTAGTATTTTGTACAATTTTTAGAATTATCGAGAAACTGCGCGAACGAAGTTTCGATATTTGTATATATTTTAATGTCATATTTATGAAGATTATTTAAATCTGCAAACTTGCAGACGATTTATGAAAAGTACACAAAAACAATTTTTATCACTATTTAATTTTATTACATGAGTTTAAATCAAACTCATGAATCTGATCCTTAATTTTATGAATGAATTCTACTCCAAGAGATAATCGAAAACGCCAATCCTGATAATGTCTTTTTTACAGATGGTTCATATAAAGATGATAACTCTTTTTATGCTGTAGTCTAGTGGGAACAATATTCTGAAACTTTTTCGGTCTGGCAAGGACAACTACCTTAAGAAGCAAAAAGCTACACTAGAGAATAAGCCGCAATTTAAACATTTTTGGTTAGAGTATAATCTCGACAGATAACCTTGGGATATTAAAAAAGTCTAAAAAAATGAGGCAAACCGATGCCCTACTCTGGTACAATTAAGGTGCACAATTACAGAAAACAGAAAACGAATACCAAGGCATTCTAGATCAAAGGCAATGAAATGGCGAATTATGCAGACAGAAATGCTGTTACATTTCCACTCATTATTAATTCGACAAATTTTGTATCAATAACTAATTCAGGGTCTTTAAGTGGTTTCTATGCTTCCTCGATAGTGATGTCGAAGAAAGTGCTGATATGATATGGGACTGAAGACTTTTATCCTGAACAAAAAGCATAAGATCAAAGGAAAACTCATGGTTCGATGAGAGCTGTAAAGATGTTATTAGGGCCAAAGATGTAAGTTTCCATTGTTATAAGGCCCAACCTACTTCGGAAAGCGGGAAAAGTTCAAGCAAGCCAGGAAGGCCTTCACCCACATTCGACGGAACAAAATTTTACATGACCAACAATTCCGGCAAAAAATACTACAATGACCCAAAGGCAGCAAACATTTTTAGTCATTTGTAATAAACATGAGGAATTCTTCCTCTTCTTCGGTTCCTACGCTCGTTAGCTCTTTAGAGAAAGCATATTTCTTTGCTAGGCAGTTTGCACCAATTCTACGATGCCCGTGAGTGGTATGACTTCGCCTGTACAGTGTACCTACTTGAGCGAGTTAGTGATTCTATGTGGCCAATCTTTTTGTCGCACTTCGTACTGTGAAAAGACGGGATCACTGACATTTTTCTGAAGAGATATTCCTCCTCAGGTCTCCTTTCAAGTGGTCAAGTCCATCCCCCAAAAAAGGCGGATCTTCCTCACCCTGTAATTACCATGAAAACTCTAATTAATTTTAAGCTCAAGAAATATCACGAAGATCGATAGGTTCTATTGCTTTCGCAGCAATAGCTCCACTGCTGATCTCATGGTTTATCTCACCGAACAGTGGAGTGAATCTTTACATCGATTTGGAAAAAGTAAGATTATTGCGCTTCATATTTTAAAAGCATTTGAAAGGGTTTGGCATCAGGTTCTCTTATCGAAAACGCGTGCTTTCCGTTTTCATGAATTCCTCCTTCATTACCTAATTACCTTTCGAATCGTTCAATACAGGTTGTATTGGATAGCTTCAGTTTAAGTCTGAAAACCACAAAATAAATGCTGGTGTGCCCCAGGGCACTGTTTTATCTCCAACACTCTTTCTAATTTTTATTAATGATCTCCTGCTGCAACTTCTAATCCAATACATTGTTTCGCTAACGATAGTTCTCTTAGCTTTTCATATTTGTTTCCAGACTCACATCCCTCTTCGTCGGATGCGGCAACGACAAAATATGATAAGCTTGTAGAATGTAGAACCATCTCATATCGGCAAAAATTCTGCAAGGTGTTTGGGTTCCCTAAAGCAATGCAAGAAATTTGTCTCCTCTTCTGATCTGTCTGTCTACAAGACTTATATACCATCTCTAGGCAGGTGCTCCTGCTACTCACTTAAGTCTCTTGGACAGTTTTAAACGAAGAACATTTAAATTAATTGTTGATAATATCATCATAAGTTATTTGATTAACCCTTTTCTTAGCGTTTCTTTAACGGTTCATGCTCTAGAGAAATAGCCAGCTGAATTCCTGTTTAAAACAGTTCAAATGTAACACTCGCGCTTCCTGAAATCATCAGTATTCCCTTGAGATCAACTTCGGCCATACTGTCAAAAATTCGTTCCTTAGCCGTACTACAGGAATGTGCTATGCCTTACCTCACTCTGTCATTGCAGTATTCAGGTATTCAAAATCAATGCGCACCGACTGAAATCTCCTTTCAAACCCTCTCTCCTTTTCATATTGTTCACACTATGTCTCTCTGCATAATAATAAGCTTATTAATACAAACAAATTACTCGTCAAATTTGTTCCGAGGAGCTAAAGGTAGAGCTTGACATTAATTGGAAAGACTGCAATACTTTTCTTCGTGCACATAATCCTAATCACCATCGTATTCCTTAAAATAGGCAACTAGCAAGAAAGATACTCCGAACAAGATTTGGAGAAACGATTTTTTCAACCAAGCATCGATTAATATTGAGATTGTTTTTTTGAGTAAAATTTAGATTCCTTTAAGTCATATATGAAACAGTCGTCATCCAAATCCATGTTCGCAATTCCATTTGCGAAAAGAATTGTCAAATGATGTTTTTGATCCATATTTCGCATTAAATTTTCATCGTTTTTCTTTGCGAGCAGGGATTCATTTCTTATGAAATAAACTTTCTGACAACATTTCAAGATGAAACAACAGTCAGTGCGAAAATCACTTATGATTAAAAAAAACACTAGATGGCCCACCCTGTATGTTACGATATCATACTCCCAAAAAAAAAAGTCAGGTATTCTTGACGAAGAGATTAACAAAAATGGGAAATTCACGTGATTAAATTATGGTTATTTTTGAACAATCGTTTTAACGAACTTGTGACAATTATGTCAACAATCAACCACTTGACCCACAGAAATTTTCCAACAACTTGCACCACATAATCAGGTTATCCCTATTCAAACTGATCGATATTATCTTATCTAAATAATGTTCTCATTTTGAGTTTAGGGAACATTCGGGTTTTGGTTAAAATCGAGCTATTTTGTTAGTTATATAATTGAAACATAAATATTAATTAATATAATTAAATCAATCAAAAATAATACTCCCAATCCCAACTACCCTCGTTAACCCTATATTTAAAAGTGTCAAAAACGCTTTTTTTTAAACCAAGAGATCCCGAGTTCTTAATTGAAAAATGCCCTCTACTCCCCTAATTTCCAATGGCCATCTTTATGTTTATTAAGTACTTATCCCAAAAAGATTTGTTTTCTTCATGGTGGACGTACTTTTTTTTCTTTGACTGACAACAAACAAGATTTGTTGTTTATCAATGAGAAAGTAAAGTGATGATAAAAAGATCATAAAGGTTATGATTTGAAATTAAAAAATATATACTCACCCATAAACTATATGAGTCTTCGTACATAAAATCGAAAACTCAATGGAGATCGTCTTGTTTTTCATTGAACACAATTTCTGAATTCAATTTTATGATGACTGTATGTATTTTTATTATCAGCTAAATAATCATTTAAGATTTTTTAAGGAATACAAAAAAACTATAACGTTGGTCATCGTGCCGAGCTGATGCTACCGTTTCTAATCAAATTTTTTTTAATTAGCATAGCAGCAAAGCATTTTTTTAGTGTTTCTGATGAGGAAGAATATTTAATAAATTTAAGTTAACAGATTTAGAATAACTAAATAACACCAGATTCTGACCATGTTCAGGTAACGTGCAAAAGTCAGAGCTTTATGCAACCGCTTGATCTTTTCTGGGTTTAAACTGTAGTCTTGAAAGAGGCACATATAAAAGGCCGTTTAAAATATGGATCGCATACAAAAAATACAGGCGACTCCTTTGATAACAATTTGTTAACGCTTAACACGATCGCAACGCTTAACAAGTTCGTAAAATAGGGATCAATAAGCTCTTCTGTATCTAGATATTATGTGAACAGAACTTTACTGTCAGGATGGATATCAGTTCTGTGTTATTTGATTTCAAACATTTGTTTAAACCTCTGGAGTACCGCAGGGATGCGACCTTAGACCAATTCTCTTTACACGTTTTAGCAAGAGGAAAACTTAATGCGCTAAGCCATTTCAGTCTTAATTTTCAAAAATCGCAAGCTCCGTTTATAAAACCAATTCTAAAAATGCTTTAGAAACGCTTGATTTTGAGGTTAGTGTAGTACGTATTAAGACCAATGCTCTAAAGGCTCAGGTTTGTGTTGCTCCCTCGAAAAGAAAAGTCCGTAAACTTTTCAAGCAATTAACTCCAGATAACTAATCTTATTAAATCGTTTGGATTCAAGTGCAAAATGCTTCTACCACGTTTTTGGGAAAGTTTTCTGTTGGAAAGAAGTCATAGACAATGATGGGGATGAGGGAGGGCTTAATATATGCAACAGGCATACGTTTAGAACAACTGTGATCTTTAAACTCTAATAACTTTAAAAATATAGTTTAACAATGAAAAAAGTACTTAACTTTTTTTCTAGTGCTCAATTTTGAATAGTTTTTAAGTGACAGCTGTCAAATATACTTTGTTAGGGTTGCCACCGCTTTAATTTTAAAACTGATGTAAAAATTCAAATTAAATGTTTTTAAATTGAAAAAATAAATAAATAATGTTTTGTTTACTTGGTAAATTTGTATATACAACAATTTTATTATATTTAAAAAAAAATAGACTTAAAACTCTTTGAGTAACTAACATTGACTTAAAAATACTAAATAGTAACACAAGAAATTAAAAGTGTTTTTAAAACACACATAACAAAAAATAAACAAACAAAAACAACGTATACTTAATATACCACAGACTTAGTTTCTTCTTTTTAAAAATAAGGTTTCTACAAAAACGAAACCAAAACTCCTTCCAAACATTTAACACTTCACAGTTTTGAAATTTTAAGTAAGTTAAAAATTACACCTTTATGGCATTTTTGGGTAGAAATGATTTTGAATCATCGTAATATTTTGGAACTTCTGATATGGTTTGTTGCATCTCACGATGACCAAACCACAGAACTTCTCTCGGACTTATGCCATATTTTCGACAGATAATTGTCGTAAGACTTACAACTGTTCCAAGTAAAAACACAATTATGCATAGTTTTTGAAAATATGGTATGTAGTAAGCTGTTGTCTTGAGCATCAAAGTTGCGTGAAATGGCAAATCATCAATGTCCTGAAAATAATAATTGTTGATTATTGGAATTTCCTCAATTATTTAGGCTTCAAACTTACATATTCATACCAAAAGGTTGGTACAAACATTCCATTGAATCTCCGGATTCCTTCACTGAAACCATTCAAATGTGGCATTGGAATACTTTGCATAAATCTATGTTTGATTCCAAAAAGAACTCCGATTTTAGGCTCAATGAAGATGTGGGTTTGATGTTCGTCTTCGTTGGGAGATAGTCCTTCAATATGTTCCTCGAAGTTGTATGATGATCCAAAGAAGTGAGGTTGTGAGTAGGACGCAGGGACACCTTTAATATTAAATTAACATACATCATTTGAAATATTCAAAATATATATATTTCGAACTCATACCAAAATGACAGCTGGAAACGTCAAACATTCCCTCTGGTAGCGGAATATCCATGGAATCTCTTAGACAACTTGATTTCTTATCCTTGTCCATAACAAACTTATAACCACTCAATCCTTTTCCATTGTCCACATCGCTATCATAAACCATAGGCAGTGTTCGACAAGAATCAGCAGCAATTATTGAAAATCGGTCTTCACGCTGCATACCTGGAGGATAAAGGGTATTGTCGAATGCATTTGCAACATGAACTGGACAGGTTTCAGGATCCAATTGCTGTTTGTTAAGTTGCTTTCCGAAGACTGTTAAATTATTTATTGAACGAACTTTAAAGAAGTTCTCCATTCCATTTTTAAGTCCAATATTAACCTTGTACACTTCTTTGGTTTCACGGAAAGCCTGTGAAAGAAAGAAGATTATTGACGAATTTTCTAAGAGTTTCGATTGAATTTTAAGTGTAGAAAATACATTCGAAATTCATTTGAAAACAACGTATTTCCGTGGAAAATAACCCATTTTATCAACTTAAAAACCGTTACAACATTAAAAAAAAGAATCGAAGAAAGAACAGAGCCTTGCGGCGCTCCATTTTCCGAATTGAAATTTATAGAAAGGATGTAGAGTATACTTTTTCAATTCTTTTTCCACACTTTTTAAACTTATATAATATTATACAAATTTGTTAGAAAAAAATAATAATAAAAATAGTTACAAATATATTTTCGTACATTGTACAGCGTACCGGCATTGTCCACCACTCCCGGAACCCATGGTCGAACATTTTCAATCAATGGTGTCGTATAATTCCACAAAAGTTCATTGACAGTGTGATGAACAAATATTGGTTCATTCTTAGCGTACATATTAAAAAGATTCCTTGTCAAAACAAACCAATCATGAAGCTTCGCAGCCATACTCAGGAGCACAACATTCGGATAGATGATTTTTTGATCCAATATTCCTGGCGGACTGTTCTCTTCGTCAAATGTGATTTCTTTTCCACGCAATTTACGAAACGTCATTGTGGATTCTTTTTCGTCAACGTCAATATCGGTATTTCCAATTTTTACCCGATAAATAATTGGTCCGATTTGTTGAACATGAAGTTTTTTATCGGTACCATTTAGAAAGGCTTCGGAATTGGTAACATTGAAAAGATAGAATTTCAAAGTGCAATCTGGTGGATGTTCCCAGGCAGTCCGAGATGGAAATCCTTTGCGAAAACGAACGTGTTCTTTGATTGCTTCATGTTGGAAGTCTACGATCAGTGATACCAGAAATAGCGAAGTGCTTATGATGGCCCAAATGAGAGGGCATAATAGTCGATCTGTAATATAAGGGGTTTTGATATAATTTTTCGTTGATACAGCTTTTGAGGAATAGTAAAACTTACTTTTTTTGTGAGTGTCCTTTTGGAAATCCATTTATCCAAATCCAAGAACAATAAACCTGGAGAAAAATATTTAAAAATTAGTAAAACTCAAAAGAATTCAAATTCAGGGCGATTAAACTGAAAACTGTTTTTACTTAACCTTATTTAAATATTTCATAACAAGGTTTGGAAATGTTTAAAATATTTAAATAAACGAATTTCTTTAGCAAAACAGTCTTCTTTAGAATTAAATACTACTTGTAAGCCTACGGCTAAAAAACTACTTTTCCTGAGGAAAATCTTATTTTGATTATTTAGGATCAAGTTTCAAAGGGTGGATATTTCCTACTAGCAGTCCGGTTTAGCTTCGCTTGTAGAAAGAAAAATTTACTGAAATTTTTAAGTCTAAAAAAAAATATGAATAAAATGCACGACTGGATTGCACAAACTTGCTCACGTATCCGAAGAGTAAATTTGAAAATGTTTTCAGTATTGCAAAATTGCAAATTCTACGACGAAAAAAAGTTTGGTTCAAATTCAAATGCCGTTTGATTTCTAAAAACCTTAATTTTTCATGTACGTTTTACATTTCGATTTCGTACACAAATAACGACCAATTTTCGAGGTATTGAATTTCGAAAATAAATGTTTAAAATTGTTTTTAAATTAAATATAAAAACAATGACATTTTTGATCATCAAAAAATATTGAGAAAGTATAAGAACTTGTGCAGAAAAAAAATTATTGAAATCGGTTGATTAATTCTTGAAAAAACTTAAGAACAAAATAATAGTTCTAGGGGGTTAACCTTTTGGAGCAACACAAAAATACTCTTTTAATTAAAAAAAAGCCAAATTATGACAAAAAATTAACGAACATTTAAAAAAATCTACCGGTTAGTTTTTGAGAAAATTCGAATTTCAGATTTTTGACCTTTTATTTACTATTTAAAAAATGCAAAAAACTACTGACACAAATTGGCTAAAAACCTTTGCTTTTAAGTTTAAACTCAATCAACCAAATGGTTTGGGCGAGAACAGAAAAATTGACGCACGGAATCGGGGACCGACTTTTTTCGATTTCCCTACCATCGTAATGTCACGTTTGATTATAATCTCGGTTTCAAAATTTTGTATGAAAGCACTACTTGGAATATAATTCCTCTACGTGGCAACTAAAAATGTGACGCAGCTGAAAATAATTTTATGTGGCAGATAAAATGTGTTTTTATTTTTGTTTTTGAAAAAAAAATCGCTAAATTCCTTCAAATATAAAATCTAAAGAATCTTCTGGGATATAAATACAACACTATTTTTTTTATTTGCGCTTTTTTAAAGTTAAATCAAATTTCAGGATTCAAAAATCGATTGATTTTTAAAATATCAAAATTTGTTTGAGTTGCTTAATTTTAAACTTTTTCTAATTTTGCTTGAAGGAATGTATGCGTCAACAAATAAGGTTAAAATAATCAAATTGTTAAATTGATCATTTTGACATTCCTCAACGTTTCAAGGTCTCTAAAATCTAGTTCTTCGTAACATCAGGGATATCTTTTTCCGTCTGCCATATCATAAGAACCAGTCGAGATATTGTCTTCGAAAAGGACTTTCAAAAAAATTAAGTGAATGTTTTTTTTCTGAAGCAATTACAAAAAAATAGTTAATAGCGACTTCAATCAAATTGAATCTCATACATTGCAACGTCAGTGTGCTAAAAAGGGGTAACAATACAGCTGAAAAGATATACAGTGAATCACAAAAGTAAGTAAGCAACCGTTGTTGTCCCATACAAATGCTAAACTAAAATATAATTCTGTTAAAAATATGAGAGAAAATGCATTTCTAATGACGTAATTATGATGCACATCACATTAGAGGCAAAATTTGACGCTTTTCATTTGGTTTATCTAGAGAACATAACTTTTTGGTTTTCATTCGTGTTTTTTCCGTCACAGAATTAAGTATCCACCAGCAGCGTTAGAAGGTTAATTATTTATTGGTGAGTTAACTTCTTTTTTTTTGTGTTGTGCTTTTATTTGCTTACCTCTTTTATTTATACTTTGTTTCAGTTTACAATTTTTAATAGAGTAGTCAATCTTCCAAAATAATAACCAAACCTTCGGAAGTTTGAATAACGATCCTCGCTTTGGACGACCCCTAAAATTTACTCAACAGGAATGCCGAACAGTTGTAAGGAAAGTGAAAAGAAACCCCAAAATAAGTGCCCCAAAGATAACAGCAGAAATATTTAATGAAACAGGTAAGTCATGCACGATTCGTCGAGTGCTCCACCAATCTGGTTATCACGGTTGAAACATTAGAAAGAAACCTTTCGTAAGCAAAGTAAATCGCCAAAAACGTCTTCTATTTGTAAAAATCCATGAATTCAAAAAAGCACGGAGGTGGGAACGTTATGGTGTGGGGTTGTATGGCAGAAGCTGGCTTCGGTAAATTAGTGTTCGTAGATTCTTCGATGTATAGTTTCGACCAAATAACTATCAAAAAAGTGCCAGAAAATTGGATATGGGTAGGTCATTCGTCTTCCATCAAGACAATGATCCTAAACATACCTCAACAGTTGTTAAAGAGTGGCTACTATATAACGTTCAAACCCAGCTTAAAACACCACCTCAATCGCCCGATTTAAATGTCATAGAGCGTTTCTCGGCCGTCAAGTTAGAAAAAACGAGATTTGAATAAGGATCATCTAATAAGGAATGGTCTAAAATTGGCCAAGACATAACTCAAAACTTGGTTAACTCAATGCCTTCTCAAATGAAGGCAGTTACCAGGAGTACCTAACGAAGTACTTAATGGATGAAAACGTTGCAAAATCTTTTATTAATTTAATATTTCATTGAACTGCTTAATTACTTTTGTTATTCTTTTTAGTTCTAGCGGCATAGTTTTTAAGTTAAGTTAATTTTTTTTTTGAAATGCGTTTTTTTGGTTCGTAATATATGTACGTATAAAAAACAAAAAATATATCTTTATTTACTTTCCAACAGCCGATTTAAAAAAAGTTCTCAGCTATAAATATTTGTAATTGGATTTCCCTCAAAATTATTTCATTCTATGCAAAATATTGTTTTTAACATTGCGATTTTTTTTATAATAAAAACGTAAACAAATTCTATTTGAAATTGTAATTTATCTTAAGTATTTATTTGACATATGCAAAATATTGTTTTTGACATCAGATTAAGTTTGTTGCATTTTTGAAATCGAAAATAAAAACAATCGAGGCAGTATAAGATCTTGTGCAAAAAAAAAAAATAATTGAAATCAGTTAATTAGTTCTTGAGACAACTTAAAAACAAAATATGGGCCCTTCTAGAAGCAGTATAAAATATAATTTTTGTATTAAAAGAAGCCAAGTTAGGAAAATTTAATAAAAATCTATTGTTTTGTTTTTGGGAAAATCTAGATTTTTGATTTTTGACCGAAAAGCTGCTGTTATTTTAAGTCTAAAAATTCTATTACCTTCGATTAAATTGATTGATTTTACATTTCTTTGAACAAAATTGGAATCAATAAACAATTAAATACATTCCGATTTTTGACTTCAGTTTGAATAGTTTAAAAATGTGATTTACAATTTTTAAAATTTGAAGTCTAAAAATAAGTTAATTTTCCAATTTCATATTCAATGTAATGTGTTTTTAAGTGAAATGAAATTCAATACTTCAAAAATTTAATTGATTTTGGAAATATTTATGAATTTCTTAATTAGGTCTTTTAATATATTCCATTTCATGCACGATTTTATAGAAAAAAGTGGAAAACGTTAAAAAGTAGTAAAACAAATTAGAAGAAACATCTCCCAAAAAAACGATGTTTTTATACCAGTGTTGGCCAAACCATTGCAACTAAAACTTCATCCATCTTTACGTCATTCAAAAATTAATTACTTAAACAAATCATGTTATTAACTTCCCATAGGAAGTTATTGTAATGGGTCCGATTTGTCAAATTGAAAATTTTGACATTTCTAAAGATTTTTAGAAAGATGTCTGTGCACGTACGTTCGTACGTCCGTACGTTCGCCACGTTTTTTTCGCTGTCCATAGCTCAAGAACCAGAAAAAATATTGATTTCAAATAAATTTTGTTATACAGATAATATGGCAGAAAGATGCAGAAAGGGCTCTCAAGAAAATTGCGTGGATGGTTTTTTTTACTATGGCAGTTTGGAAAAAAGTTGAAAATTTTGGTTAACTAAATATCTTACGAGCTAAAATATGATTTCATCTCCAAAACAATTGTGTGCAACGAAGAATAATGTTTTTGAAATCTGATAAAATTTTGAGAAAAATCGAATTGCCAGTTTTTTATATAAAAAATAAAAATCTAAAAAAACATTACTCAAAGTTGGTAAAAATTTAATATCGATTCAAATATCTTTTTAAAAACTTAAAATGTAGGCTTAAAACTTATTTTATCTTATAAGAAATATTATTTTTAACTTTCTGAAAAATTTTGAGAAAAATCGAATTGATAGTTTTTTAACAAAAAATTAAAAACCTAAAAAAAATTAATAAAAGTTGGTAAAAATTGATTTTCGACACAAATATCTTTTTAAAACTTCGAGATATTTACTTTAATTTACTTTTATCTTTCAAAAAATATTGTTGTTAACATTCAGTATAATTTAGAAAAAAATCGAATAGATAGTTTTTTTACAAAAAATTAAAAACCGAAAAAAAAAATAACAAAAGTTGTTAAGAAATGATTTTCAACTCAAATATCTTTTCAAAAATTTGAAATATTGGCTTCAAACTAATTTTATCTTATAATAAATATTGTTTTCAACATTCGATAAAATTTTGAAAAAAATCAAATTGACAGTTTTTTTACAAAAATAAAACACTAAAAAAATAAAAAAAAAATACTAAAACTTGGTAAAAATTTACTTTCGACTCAAATAGCTTTTCAAAAATTAAAAATATTAGCTTCAAACTTATTTTTTTCACAGAAAATATTGTTTTCGATATTCAGTAGTTTTTATATAAAAATCCAACAGTCCGTTTTTTTCATAAAAAATAAAATCTATAAAAAATAGTACTCAAATTTGGTAAAAATTGATACCAGTACATATAGACAAACTTTTAAGCAAGACAAATCGACAGACGGGATGGGAAGTTATCAGTGTGGGTCGCATTCCAGCCTCTTTTTTTTCTAAAATTGGAAACATTATGTGTGTTCTTCCGAATAGACCACAAGAGAAAAAAAATTTCAAAACGGTTCATTAAACATTACATAAGTAGGACAGTTAACCCAATATTGTGTTGGCCAAAGTAAAAGTAACATTTTATTACCATCTCTCTTATTTCTATTGCAGTTGAATCTGTTTATTAGGTGTTATTCAGTTCAATGGAAAGTTAATCAGTGTTCTTAACTAATTTTTGTAAATTGGCCAGAAACAATTAATCTAACGAAATAAAAGAAAAAATTGTAAAAGAATATAAAAATGAAATAAGTCAAATTAAAATGTCGGAAAAATATTCCATTCCAAAATCAGTGATTTGCCGATTAATTAAATTGAACAAATCCAAAAAGTCATTCCAAACGGTTCATCGACATGACTGAACTAGGAAAACAACCAAACGAGCGAATAAAATCAATTAAAAAAGACCCTTTTATTACACCGAGAGAAATAAGAACCCAACTCGACCTGAACGTCAGAGCGAGACGAATTCGCAGACGATCTGTTGATTTTGGAATAAAATCATTCAAAACTGCAAAAAAAGCCTTTTATTTCCACCAAAAACAAGCTGGCGAGATTTAAATTTTCTCATGGGCACATCAACTGGACCGTTAGAAAATGGAGGAACGTACTCTTTTTGGACGAGTCCAGATTCAATTCTAAGGGTTCCGATAGTTCCCGTCGTGTTCGAAGACCATTCAAAGAGACACTTAATCCACGTAACACTAAAGCCTGAGCCGTCGAGAGGAATTCCGGAAAAAGGTCGGGCCCCACCCCCATATTTACCATTTTTTTTTCAAAGTTCATGCCTGCCGATATGGTATGTTCTAATTTCAATTACAAATAGCATCACATTGGTTTGAGTTGAATGAAATAACAAGTTTTTGTTTGCAAAGTGATCCGAAAAAAATTGTTAATCATCTAATAAATCTCACAGGTATCGTCCAGTTTAGTTGAAATGGAGTATGGATAGAAAATAATTCTACATGCTAGTAGATCAGATTCCAAATACTCTTTATTGTTTTTCTTTATTTTAAAGTATTATCACAATGTTTTCATTAGAGTTAGTTTGCATTCAATGCAATCTTTTTGCAAACGAACTTTCTGAGCAGTAAAACAACTTATAATTCGAAATTCAATTTCCTGAAATACGATATTGCGATGAGCACGAACGATTAAAAAGGACGCTAAATGAACGTCCGGCACAAGCTACGGTTACAGGTGGAAAACACATGGAGAGCAACACAAATGTTGAAAAAAATCATTTCCAAGTTCTGGAAATAACTAGTACTGAGCAAAATCAATGGCGGAAGTTCTGCTTCAAAATCGGCTTCATGAATTTGTTTCAGATGAATTATTTCTTCTTTCAACTCTTGGGATGAATCAGATTTATACTTTTGGATGAACTTTGTAGCGGAGTTTCCGTCCATTGTTGAAAACTGCCATAAAAAAAGAAAATGTAGCATTCAAATTTGTCATCGTATTGAACCGATATTTCTTAGTCTGTTTCAATTTGCTCTCTGGCTCCTCGACTTTTCCAAAATGTCTCCTTAATTGCTTTTTTAGGCTCGATGGGAGCAATCTGGAACATTCCCCAAATCCAGAAGCAACTGCTTTTCAATCAAATAAAATTTGATCCCGTCCGTTTCGAATAATGTTCAAATCGGAGACCAAGCTGTCGAGATTTCGAATTTCAACGTCAATAGTCATGTTTTTGGTTTGAAGAAAAATACTTCTTTCATTTGTAGCTCTAAAAACCTTGCACCAAATCGAAGACATAAGGACGCATTCAAATTTGTGTATATATTTTTAAACGCCATTTACATCTCTTCGAACTTCAGCAGTTAAAATAATTTCACTTAACGCTTCTAATGATATTCTTAGCTTTTTCAGATGAAAGTTTGTGAAGAGATCCGGGCACATTTTTCTTAAAAATTTGCCAACGTTGGGCACGGCTGCTAAGCAAGTTAAAACACTTTTGAAAAACACCAAAAATGTGATCGCGGCAGTACAACATTTTGCTGAATTTTTTATTTGGCTTGTTTAAATACACACTTTAAAGTAATTTGATGTCCTTCAAATCATCAGTATGCAACTTATTCAAAATATTTATTAATTAATATTACGGAAACCACAATTAAAAAACGTTTGCATGGGATTTTTCGGTCCCCCGAAACCGAATCAAAAATTTAATTACCAGCAGAAACAAAAACAGAAGAAAAGAACCTTTATAAAAATAGAAACCAATAGAATTTTTTGTGTTTTTTTTTTAGTTTCCGGGTCCCTTATTTTGACATTACAAATTTTCAAAATAATACAAAAATTGAAATTTACATATGTACATTAAACAAAAAAAGCGAAAAAATGTATTACAACTTTCTTTCAATAGTTCAGAGTTTCCCAATTTTTCATTACATATTACCAAAAATTTAAGCCAATAATAATCAGGGGCTCAGATTCGCAAGCTTGTGACTGATAGATTGGTAGATAACTTGCAATCAGGAGCCCCATTGCAAAAGCATGAATGATTTGAAATTTTCGGGCCCATAAAAATAATTGGAAATAAGTATGTTGATGAAGAATATAGAGTTTATTGAAAAATACACATTCCTCATTGTTTTCAATTTTACGGGCCCCTAGAAAATCGCCGGCCCGGGGGTTTTCAACCTCCCTCTTGACGGGGCTGACTTAAGCTACTGTGAAACACGGAGGAGGTAACGTAATGGTGTAGGGATGTTTTTCAGGGAATGGACTAGGACCTATTCACCAAGTTGATTTTACCTATGTACCGTGACATTTTGCCAAAATATAATGTTGACACCCGCTAAGGATCTGTTGCCTCTGAAATTGATACTTCAGCAGGAAAATGACCCAAAACACACGTCCAATACGGTTAGGACGTGGTTTCAAGAAAAACGGATTGACGTGTTACAATGGACAGTTCCCAAATCTTAACCCCATAGAAAAGGAAATTGAAGGTCGACGAATTGTAAGGATTACTTAAAAAAAACGATCTGTTTGATCAAATTATCCCAAACATATTTTTAAGCAATTTATTTGATTCCTCGTACTAATTGTGCAATATTTGATGAACTATGAGTTTATTTTTGTTTTAATTATTTAATAATCGAGACAATTAACCTTTTTTTAGCAATCCTGATAAGTATTTTTGCTAATGTAATGTGCAAATATTTTTAAAGTTATTTAAAAAGAACGATTTTTGATGATCATATATAGTTTTGGACAACATAAGAGCTTGTTCAGAAAAAATGAGTTAAATCGAATTAGTAGTTTTTGAGAAAACTGAAATGCATTTGTCTTTTGGCAAGCTAAGCATTATCAGTGTTAGAAGTTTTTTGCTAAAGTCTTGCTGACTTGAAAACATTGGATATTGGTTAGTTTGAATTGCCAGAAATGGTAATCATGCGAAATTAGAATGCTTGTTAAGTGAAATGCAGAATAAAAATTTTAATAAATTTAGTTAATAAACCTTTACGGAGACATTCACTCTGTTACCTATCTGTCTCCTTTAAAATGTGTTCTTTTTTTAAGAAACAGAACAACAAATTCATAATTCGAACACGTTTCTGGCTTTCCCGCCAATTCTGCTTTATTTTGAATTCAAATTACTAAAACTCAATTTGAGAAAAAGAGATTATGTTTCACAAGTTTAAAAACAATTTTGAACACTTTAAAACAAACTGATTACTCTGCTATTTTCATAGTCTTCATTTAGTTTAGAGCATAAGAAAAATTCAAAGACGTAAATACCCGAATTATCAATATCATATACTAACCTTGAATTCGGTAGCTTTTTTTAGCGTGATTTTAACTTTGAAAAAGTATTTGTTTTTATTTTACTTTAAATTAATTAAACGACTTTTCTGACTAATTACAACACAACTTTTATACTTGATTTGCAGAACAACAAAATTAATATCCTTTAATATTAAATTGATTTTCACTTTTTCGGTTTATTTTTGAAATATTTTTCTTTTATTTTTTAATATTTTGTGTAAATTTTTACTTTTAAATAAGAAAATAGTAAGAATCGAAAAATAAGTCACAGTTTCACACTTCTCATATCCTTTAATATTTCTTCTAATTTTTATTTTATGTTCACACTTTTGTAAAAAATGTTACTTTTTTGAAATTATTTGAACATTCAGTTCACCACCGGAGTCTTTTTTCAACTAAACAAATCTAGCATGATCAATACCGAATCTTATGTACTATATATTGAATCATTTTATAAAAATCGTCCCTATATAGAGATCAAAGACCAAGAAATGATAAAGGCAACCGGCAAATCATTTAATGGCTAATCTACAGACATAAGACAAATATGGATGAAATAAAAAACATTATAAAAATACATACTCATAAAACATGGAACATTGAGAGCATGAGCGAGCATATGCCTTGAAGAATCAAATCCAAGCAAACTCAAGTCAAGCCAAGCCAATCCAGTTGAAGCTAAAAAGCCGGGTAATATAATGTTACGGCGCGGCGCTCTCGTCGTTCGTCTGCACAAACAGATAAGAAAGAAGATGTTTAGTTACAATTTGTTGAAAGGTTGATAATATATTTTTATGATTGACAAGTTATGCGCCCCGAGTCAAGATCTATATGGATATGGACAAACATGAAGGTAGGTGTTTCCCTTAATCTTAAAGAAGTGAGTAAAGTGAGTTTTGATAACTTAATGAATCCTTATCTTATTTTTGTATCGATTCAATTGATTTAAGATAATATCCTTTTTTATTTGACTATGTGTCTAAAAAAAGATACGCAAAAGAAATCCACTTGTTTGATAAACATTTTAAATTGAATTTTTGAACTAAAATAATACTTAAATAATATTGACTTTGAATAAATCTGGGGCCAGATCACGTAAGATGATTCGATTTAACTACTATCGTTTTTCCTATTATTCTCTTTGTCTTTTTCAGTGAATTCGATAGAGAGGAAAAGACTCAAAACGATAGTAGTTTTATAAAATTGTCTAACGTGATATGGCCCCAGGTAACGGCGTCAAATCGCACGACCGAGGCGGCTAAGCGACTGGACCATTTCGTGAGATAACACATTCTCTAAACTTGGTTTTCAATAAATTGATTATGACATTCTTAGTGTGACTTGTGATGCCGCCGTCCTGTCGAAACCACATGTCCTCCAAGTCCATATTATCCAATTGGAGCCAAAAATATTGAGTTATCATTGAACTTCATTCACAGTAACGTACCGGTCTTGATCATCACCGAAGAAGTACGGCCCAATGAAGCCGCCGGCTCATAAACTACACCAAACCGTAATTTTTTCGGGATGGAGGACGTGTGAATTGGTGCCTGACCAATACCGCATATTTTGTTTATTGACGAAGCCATTCAGCCAGAAATGAGCCTCTCATTGCTAAAGATAATTTTTCAATGAAAATATGAATTATTTGCAAGTTGTTGTTGCTCAGTCAAATTCACGAACATACGACGCTTCTGGTGGTTAAGCGTTCAGCTCTTGCGTCAAATTAACCTTAAAAGGATGTAGGTAAAGATCTTTTGCAAAATTCGTCACAACGACAACATCACAGAGATTCCCAACGCTTGAGAACGACGCTACGTGTGAATGACATATTTGGGCTTTCTGCAACTGAAGCCTCAGCGGCAGCAATTTTCTCGGCACTACGGACACTTCTTTGTCTTACTGGCACGGGAACATTTTGTAATGTGCCTATGGATTAAAATGTTTCCACTGACGCGACGCTCAAATGTTGATCTGCTAGTACGATTATGACTGCCATAAATTGGACGTACTGCTCTTAACGTTAAGACCACTGACTCCAAACTTCTATAGTAAAAAATTTCGAATCGTTGTTGTTTCATATATCTTTCCATCATGAAATGGCGAACCCTACTGAAGAGAAATGTCAAAAGAGCGGCAAGAAATATGGCGGCGTTTGCTGTCCCCGTCGCTCTACTTTTGTAGCGTCCCTGTTGAAAAACCCTGAAGTTTAGCCTGAAGGGATTTCTTTTAAGACACTAAATATTCGTTGGAAATTTAGCAAATTACATTGATTTGAATATTTGATTTGATTCAAAACTTTATATAAATGGTCTTACAATAAAATATTTAATTTTGACATTAAAAAAGGACATTGTTTCAAATGAATTCAATTGATATTTACTTCATTTCCGTTCACAATATAATCTAATGAAATAAGAAGTGTAACAATTCCAATGGGTTCTTAAAGCGTGTATTGTTTCATTTTCAGTAATGTCATAGTTTTTATATGTCAAATGTTATGACAGATGAAAGCTTTAGAAATTATAGCTACCTGAATAGCAATCTATTAACAAAAAAACCTCTTTTTTGAGAAGTCTCTGCTTCCAAGAGTTTATAAACATTGCTGTTGGACTCAAATCCAAATATTGATTTCAAACTTATATTTTTATCCCACAATGTAGCTGTTAACAGTTTTAAACTTGTTTTGGAAACATTTTACCTGCGAGTGTTTTTTTTTAAGTATTAATTCCTACCGAAAATATTTCAAATGTACGATTTACTGTCTCCAATTCTTTGACTTTTCTTAAACGGATTGAGATATATCGGGTTTTCCAATAGGGATTTGACAGCTTTAAATTCAATTTCTGAACACACTCTTTTAACTTATCATCAAATTGTTACTGTCAATTTATTTAGTAAACTCAACTTATTATTTATGTTAAAGTACATGAACGAGCGCCGTCTGAAAACTATACAAATCTTCTACCGATATTCGGAGTCGTTGACAGCATAAACTCCAATTTCCGGTAGTATTTCTCGACCAAGTATTAAAAGTTAAGTGAAATAATGTGAGTCTAAATATTCGTTGTATGAGACAACGTGTTGGCCGAAGTGTCGAAAATATCTTTGCCATTAAAGTTTCTGTAGTAAACGGTCCACAACATTCAATTCCACATTATGGTGTACTTTGACGCAAGAATTGAAGCCGATGGACCATTTGAAGCTCTAGAGAAGATGCGCCAATATGATGAATTTCATGCCGAAATAATATTCAATGACGAATCTCTTTTTTTGGCTCATGGGTTCGTCAATAAGCAAAATATGCAAATCTCTGGTAAAAATCCACATTTGCTTCATGAAACACCACTTCATCCGGTGGCTTTATTATTTTTCGTCGACAATTACGATCGTCACGTTACTGTGAGAAGTTAACGTTATCGTGCCATGATTACCGATTATTTTTGGCCCAAATAGGAAGATATTAGACTTGGACGAAATGTGGTTCCAACACAATGGTTCCTAAAATCGATTTATTGAAGAGTATGTTTGATGAGCGTGTTATCTGAAGAAATGAGCCAATGGATTGGTAGCCTTGTCAATAAGATTTAGCCCGTCTTAACTTAGTGTGGCTGAATCGAGCGCTGGAAACGTGCCGCCGATGGACATTCAAAAGAAGAAAGACACTTCAAGCCAATAATAAAGTTTTAAAAATATCTCAAATGCTTTTTGTTTTGTTTAAAAAAAAAGTTATTAAGTCCTTATGGGAAAAGTATCGCTGACCAACTAGCTGTTAGCCAATAAGAAACGTGCTTTTTTCGCCATTGTTATCACCGCAGATCGTTTTAGTCGGTAGGTTACTTAAATCAATTAAATACATACTTACTTTCAAAACATGACAAAACAAATAGGGCTAAATATATATAAAAAAAAGAGGCTGGGATGCGACCCACACTGATAACTTCCCATCCCATCTGTCGATTTGTCTTGCTTAAAAGTTTGTCTATATGTACTCGTATCAATTTTTACTAAATTTGCGTACTATTTTTTGTAGATTTTATTTTTTATGAAAAAACGGACTGTTGGATTTTTATATAAAAATTACTGAATATCGAAAACAATATTTTCTGTGAAATAAAATAAGTTTCAAGCCAATATTTTTAAGTTTTGAAAAGCTATTTGAGTCGAAAGTAAATTTTTACGAAGTTTTAGTATTGTTTTTTTTTTAGAGTTTTATTTTTTGTAAAAAAAACTGTCAATTCGATTTTTTAAAAATTTTACCAAATGTTGAAAACAATATTTCTTATGAGCTAAAATTACTTTGAAGCCAATATTTAAAATTTTTAAAGAGATATTTAAATGGAAAATCAATTTTTACCAACTTCTAGAAATTTTGTTTAGGTTTTTATTTTTTGTAAGAAAACTGTCAATTTGATTTTTTTCAAACTTTAATTGTATGTTGACAACAAGAGTTTTTGAAAGATAAAAGTAAATTAAAGCCAATATCTCAAAGTTTTGAAAAGATATTCGAGTCGAAAATCAATTTTTACCAACTGTTATACATTTTTTTTTAGGTTTTTATTTTTTGTAAAAAAACTGTCAATTCGATTTTTCTCAACATTTTTCAAAATGTTGAAAAGAATATTTCTTATAAGATAAAATAAGCTTGAAGCCTAAATTTCAAGTTTTTGAAAAGATATTTGAATCGATATTCAATTTTTACGAACTTTGAGTAATGTTTTTTTTAGATTTTTGTTTTTTGTAAAAAAAAACTGTCAATTCGATTTTTCTCAAAATTTTATCAGATGTCAAAAACATTATTCTTCGTTGCACAAAATTGTTTTAGAGATGAAATCATATTTCAGTCGTAAAATTTTGGAGGTGACAAATTTTTTGTTTCAGTTTTATTGATTTTTAAAAAAACCGTTATATTGATTTTTTAAAAAAATATACCTGTTTGGTATCACGTTACAATCTATTATATAAAATTTAATTCAAGTCTCTAGCGTTTTTGGTTCATAAGTTATTTAGGGTTAACCAAAATTTTCACCTTTTTTTCAAACTGCTATGGTAAAAAACCACTCACGCAATTTTGTTGAGAGCCCTTTCTGCATCTTTCTGCCTTATTATCTGTATAACAAAATGTATTTGAATTCGATATCTCTTCTGGTTCTTGAGCTATGGACGACGAAAAAACGTCGTGAACGTACGGACGTACGGACATACAAACGTACGTACACACGCATGCACAGACATCTTTCTAAAAATCTTTTATTTCGACTCTAGGGACCTTGAAACGTCGAGAAATGTCAAAATTTTCAATTTGACAAATCGGACTTATTACAATAACTTCCTATGGGAAGTTAAAAAATCCGCTGATCCGGACGGTATATCCACTACATGTGTTTGAAGCTTGCAAAACCACTGCGTAAGCCTTTTCACCTATCCTACTCCTTAACCCATCCCTAAAAAATGCGAATTTTATTCACCATATAATTACCGACCGCTTAAACTTACGTCCCTTTTTTCCAAGCTCATGGAAACGCTATCACCTTAAGAAATATCTTTAAGATCGAAAGCTTCTTATTGAGCGACAATACAGTTTCCGCAGATATAAATCCACTGGTGATCTCATGGTTCGTCTCACCGAACAGTGGAGCAAATTTGTACATCATTTTGGAGAAAGTAAGATTATTGCAGTTGATATTTTAAAAACATTTAATATGTTTTGGCATCAGGCTCTCTTATCGAAAATGCGTGCTTTCGGTTTCCATGAATCCCTGCTTCATTGGATTAGTAATGACCTTTCGGACCGTTCAATACAAGAAGTATTAGATGGGTTCAAGTCTGAAAACCACAAAATAAATTCTGGTGTTCCCCAGGGCTCTGTACTATCTCCAACACTCTTTCTCATTTTTATCAATGATATCCTGTCAGTAACTTTAAATATAATACTCTTAGCTTTTCATATTCGTTTTCAGAATCACATCCCTCTTCTTCGGATGCGGAACTGCAACTACAAAATATGATTAGTCATTAAATTCGGCCCTAAACAGAATTGTACAATGTGGAATGAAAAACCGCTTGGAATTTAATGCTTCAAAAAACCAATGCTTGTATCGCGATATCGCCAAAAATGCCGCAAGATGTTTGGGTATTCTAAGGTGATGCAAGAAGTTTTTCTCACCCTCTCATCTGGCTGTTATCCGTAAGATTTATATGCGTCCAAAGCTTAAGTATAAATCCCATATCTGGGCTAATGTTCCTTCAACTTATTTAAGCTTCTTGGAAAGTATTGAAGGCAGAGCATTTAGATTTATTGGTGATAATACGATAATAGGATCATTTACGTCGCTTCTAAAAGTGTTCATAAGTATACCCTCGGGCCCAGCTTGCGTCGTACTGTCAAGTATAGAGATTCGTTCTGTAGCCGTACTACGCGAATGTGAAATGCCTTACCACACTTTGTCTTTGCATTATAAGGGTAATGTGGGCCCCTTGAAATCTGGAAAATTAGTTAAGGTTTTAGAATGTTTATTTTTAAGTCATAAAAATTATAAATATACAAAATATTTCCTTGACATTTGTTATGCCTTAACTTCCTAGAATTAAATATTTATATTCATTTAAATATATGGATGAAGCTTGAATTTTTAAAATCGGAATAATCAAGTTAAAGTTAATAAAAAAGTCTGCTAAAATTAAAAACAAATTAAATCAACAACCAAGTCCAGACGTTTAGTAATTAAATTCCATTTAACGACCATTTCTTTTTATAGATTATTTATTTTTTTATTGCGATAGCAAAGTGGGTACGATGCACTTCCATCTCCAGACATATTAATTGCATCGCGGTGTCTTTGGCATCGGTGTAGGCTTCACTTTAAGAAGCTCAATTTTATGAGCTATCGTAATCAAAGAGTTTTTATGACCCATCAGGCACACGCCAGAGTCTATTTTTAGGCTTGAAGAATCGTATGGATCATGTAACGAGTCTGTATCAGCAGATATAGTTGTTATCAATATTATGTTGAGGTGATCATGTAGACGCCACCAACGCGACGCGACGCCAACGCCTTGCCGAGACATCTATACTTAAAGTTAAGTTCCACCTTTTAATCAAAGTCACTAATCATCTCATAATGAGTTGCTACATGACTTAAAAAAAAAAACTCAAGTTAAAAAACTATACAAGCAATAATTTCTGAGATAACCTCCATCGAATTGCACGTGTTCCTGAGTTCCTCAGTGAAAAATCATTGCACTGATAAGGCCAGTTTTGTTTACATTGTCAATAGTTCCTATGTTTCTATATAACTATATTTTAATTGTGCTTATAAGTTTAAAGTTGCCTGATTCGCATGGTCATTATCTTTCTATGTTTTATAAATTAATCAAGTTATAAAGAATAAAACATAAACTATACCTCGAGCTGCTGATGTCTAGTTATTGAGAGTGATTGGTAGACAATTACGATTCATAATTATGTTGATAATCCTTGAGAAAAGACGAGACAGCCTTATCTGTCAATTTATTAAAGTGAAGAGTGTTTATATATTTTTGTATTTAAGGCATAGTTTTTTGTTTTTGTATACCTATGGAACTATACGAGACAAGATTCTATTTAATAAGCTTTATGGACATTGAATTAATTGACCAGACATCTTGTTCCACTTAAAATTATTTGTTTATTAAAAAAAATAATTTTGTATTGACACGGTTTAAGTTGAGACTTCCATGGATGTCAGGAATTTTTCCTAACCAAGTATAATAGTAGATTTCCATTTTATAAAAATGGTGCAAATATATGAAGATTATGGTAATAGAAGGTTCTTTTTGAATTAAGTGGTCTTAAAACAATTAGGATCAGCTGCCACCCTAGTAGAATATCAGACAGTTTCAAAACTTTGATTTTGGGCAAATAGCTACCGCAGCTTAATTGAAGAAATTGGAGTCAAGACGCCCAATTTTCGGCTACATTTTGCCTTATGTAGCCACTTTAGGACCGTATGTCAGCAAAAAAACGACCCGAATATTCTCTTCCAAAGCAAAAATCATCTCGGGTTTATCTGCGTAGATAAGCGGATATAAGATAATAAATAATAGTCCAGAGTTTTTAAATCGCAAGATCTTGGGGGCCAAAAGTTTCCTCCAATAAGTTGATTGCTTCTTGGACTGGAACAGAACCATTATTTTGCTAGTAAATTTGCAAGATTTGAAAGTTGTTCAAGATTAAGTCTAATCATTATGAAATGTCAAAACAAACTGAGCATAAATTAAATGACAGCTGTCAAAAGACTAACTCCGAAAAAAGTATTGCCAGATTGAAAACCATACGTCTATTAAATTTGCATAGTTCAAACATTTTTTTTCCATAATATACCTTTTCTCTAAAAAATATGTGTTGCCACAAATTAAAACAAAACAGTGTTACCATTTCAATGTTCTTTCAAAATTTTTAATCAAGGGTCTAAGAAATTTATAATGTATTGTACGAAATAGAATTGACTTCACTCGATAGCTTCAAGGTCTGTGTTGGAATACAAGCTCAAAATGACATACATAATGTCAAATAACAAACTGACATTTTGACAGTAGGTAGATATTATCAGTTGACGTTTTCTGCATGCATAAAAGCATGTAATTATTAATGGCAGAACATAATTCATTTAATAAGGATTTAAAACAAAAGAGACTTATTAATTTTGAAATGATTTAAAATGCAAAATAATAATTTATTAATTTTATATTGATTTTAAAACTATTGCGGTGAATAAGAACATGTTTGCATTATCTAGGAACGGTTGAGATCTTATTTAAGGATTTCATAGAGTCGAGTTGGGGGGTGTGGTGTTGGTTCTATCTATCTACTTGTTATTATTCTACTTTGTAAATAATTGTTCTACATTCGATTCTCTACTTTTTTAATTATTATTCAATTTTTCATTAATATTAAAAAAAATGGATTCTAAGAAATTGAGTCAAATTTTAAAAACTTTTTAGGATCAACAAAAAGTTATAACTGACCTTGTTGCACAATTGCAAATACCTTCAGGTCATTCAAATATTCAATCCTTCAATTAGGTATCTAGAACGTTTGGAAAATTATTGTAGCCAGAAAAATGTTGCAGACGAAGCCAAAAAAGCACAACTCCTATGCGGTTCTATTGGTCCACAACATTACAATAACCTAGCTGCATTTTTAGGACCTAAAAAAACTGTAAGGAACCTAAACTTAACGACCTAATCGAAAACTTCAAAAAGATGCTAATTCCAAAGAAGAATGTGTTGGTTTTTCAACATTATTTTCTTAATGTTTTTCAAAAGGACAATCAAAATATCACTGATTTCATATCCTCGCTACAAATAAACATTCTTCATTATCCGAAAAGATTACATTCGATGAAATTCTACTCGAAGCAACTGTTCTTGGAACTTCAAAAATCGAAAGCAAGGAACTGCGAAAAAATTCAAGATTTTTCAGCTCACACAGTGACATCAATAAAATTTCAAAAACTAAGGAGCAAGACGACTGCAAAGAGTCATTCGAATACCATGTGTTCTTCAAACAACAGCCCAAAAGTCATACGATAATTCCAGTTCAAAACATCAATTTATCAACTTAAGATGTGGACGAAACAATCACAAAGTTTCCTCTTGCCAGATCAACAAATCACAACTCAAGTGTAACTCATGAAAAAGAGAAGGTCATGTTTCAAAGGTATGACTTTCCACACTTTTATCTAAAATGACGATTCAGCTGAGCATTATGGGCTCTACAAGTTAGAATTATTTGAAGACGAAATAGTGAATTTATTCGAAATAAACAATTACGACAAATACCTCATTCATGTGACTCTCAACGATAGGTTTACAAAATTCGAAGTAGATTCAGGTGCAAAATAATCACTTCTATTCTAGCCGAAAATGATTTTCCTCATCTTAATTTAAACCTACCTTTGATCAAATTCCAAGTTGCCTTTCGATCATACTCAGGAAATATTATCAAACCATTAGCAAAGCTTTCGCTTAATGTTGCTTACGGAGGAAAAGAGATGATTGGTGAGTTACATATTGTTCGAGATGGTCATGATGATTCTAGGAAGAAAATGGATTAGAGGTCTAGGTATCGAGCTCTAGGCAATTGATTCAAATATCATCAACCATCAAATACCATCAACGGTGTTTCAAGCTCAACTAAGTGACTGGGATTCTCCTCTAGTGGTTATACCGAAACTTGATGGTTCAGTACGTCTCTGTGTGGACTTCAAGTGTGGCGTTAATGAACGACTAGTACAAGCTAACAGTAGTATAAATATCGGACTTGAGGAATAAAATGCTCCTCCCTAGTGTAAAAAATGTGCTCCGAGCATCAAAATTGCTCCTAAAGGAGGACAGCTATGACACTGGCTCGTTGGTGTAGTATCATGGGCAGTATGCATTGAGTGTCATGTGTGTGCTTGTGTGTGGAAAAAAAAAGGTGGATGAAATTTGTGGGGATTGAAAATGTGATAGGAAATTTCGAATTGATAATGAATGAAAATGTAAGGAAAATGTAAGGAAAAAAAAAAAAAAAAAAAAAAAAAAAAAAAAAAAAAAAAAAAAAAAAAAGTGTTGGTAGAAAACTATTGTTGGGACTGTAAGAATATACTTTTTGGGCATGGGAATAGGGATGGGAAAATTTCATGCATGTTAATTACAACAACTATACAGTAGTATAAATATCGGACTTGAGGAATAGAGCATTTGGGTAAAATGTATTTTGTTGTTGTAAATTGTGAATTTTGGTGTGAATTTAGTTTTCGTGACTGTGAATTGCGGTTAGTGATGTACCTACAAAATTTTTTTATGTTTTTAGCTTGAATATTGACGTGGAGGATGCGGTGTATGTACACTGTACAGTAGGATGCTAGAAAAAAGGGATTCTTGTATGGTTTGTAGGTAGATTTCATTAGAGTATGGGTATATGAGTTTTGTATGGTAATGAGATCATATTACATCAGTGGGAGTTCATTGACTTTAAGATGCATTGGTTGTTTGAAGGTTGATAGTAATTTATGAAAAACAATTTAAGAAATAATAGAAAGGAAACAAATATTTTATGTCGTTTATAATAATTGTGATTTATTAATCCATGAATTGTTAGTCGGTGGGAAGCCGAGCCATTTAACATATACATTGTCTCCATTACTTTTAAGTACTTTTTCCACGAGATAAATATGAGGGTATTTAGTCTTTTGTAATTCTTTTTCGTAAAAACATCCACTAATAGGTTGACCATTAAAATCTTCAAGGAGATATGTTGGCGGGTTGGTTAGGTTTACTTTTCTTATCATAAAAATTTCCGTTGTCCAATTTGGTGTGTAGCCTTTCTCGAAAACGTGTTTGAACTTGCTTATTCTAACATTGTCGCCAACTCTATATTTACCCTGTGGAGCGATTTTAATTCTATTATAAGCTGTAGATAAGATTTTTTTAGAGTTTTCCTGATTCACATCGATTGGGCGCATTTTTATAGTTCTATGCATAGAGTGATTGTATTCTTTCAACAAATCATTAATAATGCACGTCCATTTGTAATTACCATTAAGACTGAATTCCTTCCACATTTTCTCCTTAAGTGTGCGATTAAAACGTTCAACAATTGATGCCTTAAGGGAGCTGTATGTAGAGTAATGATTTATGTTGTATAATTTCATTAAATCGTGAAACATCTTATTAAAAAATTCTTTTCCATCATCAGTTTGAAGGTTCTTAGGCTGTCGTGATGATCTGATGAAAATTGATTTCATCGCTTCTGCAACAGATAAAGCGGTCTTATTTTTTAAAGCAACTGCCCATGCATATTTCGAGAATGTGTCAATGACCGTCATTAGGTATTTATAGCCATTATTTTCCTTGTGGTAAGATATCATTTCAACCAAATCAGCTTGCCACAGGTCATCAAATCCTTTGATAACAACCCTACGTCGATTGAAATTCTTTCTTGCTGACCTGTGAAGCTCTTCAACAACTTGTCGTTTACTCATTTTTTTAAAGAATGCAAGAAAAAAACATTTATGTATGGTTTTATAATAACATTTATTTTAATCTTTTATATAGTAACATTAGTTTTTTTAATCTTATCAAACGATGCTCAATCATAAAACATCCACACGTATCTGGTCCCTCTTTACATGTATTTGAAGACCACGAACAGTTTGTAAAATGACATCCATGTTTAGAATTAACTTTACTAACGTTTTTATAGTTACTAAAATATGAAATATTACTTATAATCTCATCATGATGTTCTTCAAGTAAATCATATTTATAAGCCCTTAAAAAACTCATAATTTCATTTAAAATTAAAGATATGTTTATATTCGACATGATGTGCTATCGTTTTGATTTACAAATAAACTGAATCCAAGATCGGTTAGCTATGATTTCTTATATGAAAATATTTGGTTCACCTTCTTGATTCTCTTTCAGTTTTCCTATATGAAGAAGAAAATACTTTCGAAGATCATCCAACAAGCGAATTGTATTCAAATTTTGTATGTCAATGTAATCTCTTAAGATTTTTTCTTTATTTTCTAATTTATCATCTATGTATGCTTTGTTTACTGCTTCATCGGGCGTTGTAGGACTTTTTATGTTGCGAAGACGTTTTCCTTCAATATCAAAGTCACCATTCTCAGTTCGCTTAAAACCATTACCAGGAGGTCCTGCAGGACCAACAATTACTCTTTGAAATTTATTAGTGCTTCTTCCGAACTTGTCAACACTCATTTTGCTAATAAATTAAATTTTGCTCACGCAACTCTTCCACAATTGAATTTATTTCATTTTTATGGTTGTTATGCCCTGATTTTTCAGAAGCAATTAAAAGTCTCAACCTATCCACAAGCTCATTTGGATCATCCCAATACACAAAATCAATAGGGTTGGTTGAGTAGATCATTGCAGGTGCATTAATTGTGTATGCTTTTCCAATTTTCTTTTGTGTATTTTGTGTCATACCCTGGACCAAAGGTTTAATGATTTTCTTATACTTTTGTCCTCTATTACCTTTAACCTGTGAATTCATATCATGATTTTTCATGTGTGCACATGTTTTTTGTAGTATTGTCTGATACTGCTTTAAATCTTCACTAGTATAAATACTCTTTCGTGGATTTTTATGTAGAACAAGTTCGAGAAGACCATCAGTTCCACGGAAAATTTCTTTATCAATTACAATATTGTTTTCATCATTAATTCGAAAATTTGATCTCCCTAACTTGTTTGAATTTGATTCAACGTCAAAGTATGGACCATAGATTTTATCATGATCTGAATTTGAAAGTATGGCTTCATTAATCGGAGTACTTTCATTGAAGCTATTTGAAGGTGTTTTAAATGAAGAGTCGTCATCGGCTAACATTGAATTCGTTAATGATAAATTTAAATCTCTCTCTAGAGAAATTTTTTCATCTTCTTCTTCTATAGGACTTTTAAATTGAAGACGACGTTTTACAGTAGGTGGTTTTATTTCTTTAAATTCATCATTTATGTTTTCATTATTTTTCACATTTTTCGCGATTTTCTGTAAGGGTTCAACAATTGTTTTGAACGTGTTTTCAATTTCAGTATCTTTAATCAATTTTCCAGTCTTGAGGAGCATATACTTTTTCTTTAAAGCTTTCTGTGTATTTATAAGATTTTTAAGCGTATTCATATTCGTATCCATAGCTATTTAGAGTGTTAGATTACTTCTAATAGGATCTGAAGAATGGATAGTCCAATACAGGACGGTTCAATACAGGACGGTTCAATACAGGTCGGTTCAATACAGGGCTATTCAATACAGGGCTGTTCAATACAGGGCTGTTCAATACAGGGCTGTTCAATACAGGGGCTGTTCAATACAAGGCAGTATAATACAGGTAATATTAAGATAGGTGTATTAATATGAAAAGCAGTTTCACGACTGTATCAATTTATAAAATAACTGTTTCTTTAAAAGATTTTTTATACCGTCCATTTTTAACGCAACTATCTTTATCAATAACTAAAAACCCATACAATTCTTTCCAGCATTCTGAACACAACTCTTTAAACTGTTTGAACGTCATATCTGAATTAATATGATCATTAAAAATATGTTTCAAATTAAGATCATCTTGCTTGAAAAGAATTATATAGTTAGCGTTATCTCGAATCAAATGTTTTGGAATGTGTGTATATGATTGGCATAAGTAGAAGCTATCTACACCGCTATGTCGACCCATACAAAAGTAGTCTCTTATGGTATTTTGTTTTTCACAAGCTACATCGTCAAATATGAAAACTGAATTGGGTTTACCCTTAGAAGGCAGCATAACTTCACAATTATTTGAAAATTCATAATAATGCATTTCTTTTATTGATTTTATAACCTTTTTTAGATATGCATATTTTGGTTGATGCAATGATTTTGAATAAAGGTATATATTTTCAAACTTTAAACCATTGACATCTAAAAGAATGCTTAACATAACGTTTGTTTTCCCACAATTAGATGGGCCTACAATTATTCCTCGAATACTATTTGGAAATAATGTTCCATGCTTCTTTTTTTGTTTTACATTTCCATCAAAGTTTTGTACAGAAATAGCTTCTTGCTGTCTTACAAACTTCATTTTGTAGAATGAGGCTTTTACACATAAATCCCCGTGTTTTATAAACATTATTTCATAATCGCTCCATGCGTCTAAGAAAACAGTTATATAATGATTGATTTTAAGACCCACTCTGTTAGTTTGAATAATTCAGTTCAGGGAAACGGATTGGTTAATTCAATAATAAACAAACTTCCTTTTGAGTTACATCTACCATCTTATAATTTTTGTGGACCTGGAACTAAACTTAAAGAGCGTCTTGCTAGAGGAGACCGTGGAATCAACCAATTGGATGAAGCTTGTCGAGAACACGATATTGCATACAGTAAAAGCAATAATTTGAATTATAGACATACAGCCGATAAAGTTTTGGGTGAGAAATCCTGGCAGAGGTTTAGAGCTAAGGATTCAACACTACCAGAAAAAATAAATAGTCTTTTAGTTATGAGCATGATGAAGGCTAAATCTACTCTTGGAATGGGTATATCATCAAAAACAAAAACAAAGAAAGTCCGTCAGTGCCCTAGGATTAAGAAAACAAATCTATTCAAAAATGCGGTAAAAGAAGCCAGAGCGGCAATAAAAAATCTGAACACTGAAGACTCAAATAAATTAGCAACAACGGCTTTACATGCAGCCAGACAAATAATAAAGAAAAAACGTAGGAGTATAACACTTCCTAGAGTAATACCAATTCCCAAAGTTGGAGGACTTTTACCATTGCTACCTATCTTAGCAGGGTTATCAGCTGTAGGTTCTCTTACCGGTGGTGTTGCAGGAATGGCGAAAGCTATAAACGATTCAAAGATCGGAAGACAACAATTGGAAGAAAATAGACGTCACAATAAAGCTATGGAAACAATAAAACTTAAACAAGGAAAGGGCCTTTATCTGAAGCCATATAAAACTGGTTTGGGGTTATTTTTAAGTCCGCAAGAATCAAAAAACTATTAAAAATGCTACCCAACCGCCCTCTCACTAACATAGATATATCGCATTTTGGCAAAAACTATATCCCAAATTTCCGAGGCGTTTTTATGAGGGATGAATTGCCAAACAAACCATTTAAAAGAGAGAGTGGAGTCGTAAATTTAGATGATAATAGTGGGATCGGTACCCATTGGGTAGCATATAACAAAAATAAAAATAATGTACAATATTTTGATAGCTTTGGTAATTTAAGACCTCCCCAGGAAATAGTAAGATACTTGCATGGAAATAATATTTATTACAATCATAAATGTTTACAGCGTTTTAATACATTTAATTGTGGACATTTATGTTTGAAGTTTCTTGTTGATCAGAATAAATAAGCTATACATTATAAAATTCGTTTCATTTCTTTTCCACTGATAATGTCGATAACACTTACACTGAGCGGGAACAAGTCTACTCTCACAACAGAGTACTTTCCACCAATAGTATTAGACTCGAATTATGTTTGTGGATTAGTGGATTTCCAAACATACAACTCCATACCTAACGTTGATGTAATGAATAATTTATTTCATTTAGGTAATGATGTAATTAAACTTCCTATTGGCTCTTACGAAATTGAAGATATAAATAATTTTATTCAAGAAGGGCTTTTAAAAAAAAATAATACGGCAAGCGTAAAGATCAGAGCAAATAACAACACTTTAAAATGTGAAATATACTGCAGTGAAGACATAGATTTTTCACATCCTAATTCCATTGGTTCACTACTGGGGTTCAGTAACAGAAAACTGGTTGCAAAACAAATGCATGAGTCAGATCTTTACGTTGATATCAATCGTGTAAATACGGTGAGAGTTGAGTGTAACTTAATTGACGGAACATTTATAAATAACCAATCTGCGCATATACTTCATCAATTTTCAATCAAAGTCAGTCCAGGGTATAAAATAATTGAGGTTCCTAAAAATGTTATTTATTTACCAGTGAACGTGAAGAAGATAAGTTCAATAACAATAAATTTGTTAGATCAAGACGGAAACCTTATTAACTTTCGAGGTGAATTAATAACGATACGATTACACCTCAATCACCAAAAATGATAATTTATAATACTATATCTGATGCTAATAATTCCTATAAAAGACAGGGTTCACCGGGCTCTATAATCAATGCTTCATCAACTCCTAAAGCAACAGTACAAACGCTAACAGAAGCAAACCAATTGTTTTTATTATCATTAGGATTCACATTGAAGAAAAGAAAATAATAAATTCAATTTAACAAAGTAAGATATGCTGAATATTTTTCAAGAACCAACATTTGATGATAGTATTTCAAAATACGAATATCATTCCTATTCCCCGTATTTAATCAACTTCGGTAAAAATGACATCATCCACATCTGTGTGCAACATCAAAATCTCAATATATTACCTTCGGAAAGTTACATTTATGTTGAGGGGACTGTATCGAAAAATGATGGATCGGAAGTCAAAAAGACACAACTTGTAAACAATTGTATAGCATTTCTCTTTGATGAGATCCGATATGAACTGAATGGTATTGAAATAGATAGTAATCGTAATGTTGGAATCACAACTTCTATAAAAAATTATATTTCTTTGAATCAAAATGAAAGTGTTATGTTGTATAATGGAGGTTGGTGTCCAAATTCTTCATTAAACTTAGATGGACCATATTTTAATTTTTGTTTGCCGCTAAACAAACTTTTGGGTTTTGCAGAGGATTTCAAAAAAATAATTCCTAATGCTCGACATGACTTAATTCTAACCCGTTCTCGTACTGATGAAAATTCACTAATAGCTGATGCAGATGAACAAGCGAAGATAACATTACTCAAAGTTCAATGGAAAGTTCCGCATGTTCACCTTACTGATTCTTTGAAATTGAACCTATTCAAGTCTATAAATGATAATGACACTATGAAAATTGCATTTCGTAATTGGGATTTATATGAATATCCTGTCCTACCTACAAGTGACCATCATATTTGGAATGTTAAGACCACTTCACAAGTTGAAAAGCCTAGATACATTATTGTTGCGTTACAAACTAACAAGAGAAATCAACTGAAAGAGAATCCTACCTATTTTGATCATTGTAACGTTACCAACGTAAAGGCATATTTAAATTCTGACGTTTATCCATACGAAGACCAAAATATATCATTTAAAAACAACAACTTTAGTATTATTTATCAGATGTACTGTGAGTTTAGAAAAAATTATTATAATTGTTCAGTTGCAGAGCCATTGCTAACAAGAACTCTCTTTAAATCACAAGCACCGATTTTTGTGATTGATTGTAGACATCAGAATGAAATAGTGAAAACTGGACCAGTTGATATTCGTTTGGAAATTAAAACAGCTAAAGAACTACCTCCAAATACATCAGCGTATTGCCTTATGCTGCATGATCGAATAATAAATTACAATCCTCTGAGTCAATTAGTATCTCGAAATATTTAAAGATTTAGTTCAATATAGCTTATAATCAAGAACACACGAACCCTAGCAATGGCATTCATCATTGACATTCAAGGTTTTAGAGGTCCCAATGACAAGTTGATAGTTAAGGAAATAGCTATTCTGCGTGGCTGTAGCCATCAGCACTTCATTATAACACCTCCGTTTGACTTTAAGCATTTACCAACAACATTAAAAAGACAAGCAAAATGGCTATATCAAAACCATCATGGTTTGCACTGGAATGGCGGATTCACCAAATATAATAAAGTGGAAGAATTTCTTCGAGATAATATTATAAATCACATTGTTTATGTAAAAGGCGATGAAAAATTACAATGGATAAAGCGATTACTAAATGAAAACGTTGAAGTAATAAATGTTGAAAATATAAACTGCCCCAACTTCAAAGAACTGAAAAGACTTTTTCCAAGTGAGACAAGATGCTTATCACATAGCAAATGCTGTGCCCTGCAAAATGTATTTTTAATTAATAATTTTGTATGCAGCCAGAATCTAAAGTTTTCCTAAAAATGTAATGTGAAATAAAAAGCAACAATTTTTTTTTTTTTTTTTTTTTTTTTTTTTTTTTTTTTTTAATGTTCTTTATTTTAAAAATTCCTTAAGCTTAACATTTTTTTGTTTTGTTTTTTCTTATATAAATAGGTTAATAAATAAAAATAATTTACTTAAAATTAACAATATTTCTTTTTTGTTTTTAATGTGTATTCATTTGATAATGACCCCATGCGTAGGTGCTTACTCCATCTTCCCTTATATATCTCTTATCATCAAGATGACTTAAAACAATCTTATTTAGCTGTTGTGTATAGATTTGGTGAGCAAAAGATCGAAAAACAAACATTTCACCATGAAAAATTCGTTTGTTATACAAACAATCCTTATAGCTGGCTAAATTTATATCATTCAATGCTATTTTCTTGACGCCTTTAGCTTTTTTTACTTCCGTTTCTTCAACAGAATAAGAATACATTTTCGATCTTAACCCAATAAATTCCTTCATTATCTTCCCAGAATTTTCATCTTTCATCATACCCAAGACTTTTTTATTTTTTATTGGAATATTATAGGGATTATCAACTGAGTATGCAGAAGTATCGAAATATGAATCAATATCATGTTGAATATCATTATAAAAATCGTGAGTTTTTATTGTATATATAAATGAATCTGTATCCATATAGTTTAATTTTAAACAATTACCATATTTGGGTTGCATATAGCTATAATGGAAGTCATACATTTTCCATTTAGAAAACTCTAACACACAAAATCCCAAGTACAACGGCTTATCGTAATAAGTATTAACTCTTTTCATTTGAATTGCCGTCATTTCATCAGTGAATTTAGTTAAACTATGGAAATTCGGTTTTGCTATTAAAGCTCTAGCTCCTAGACGTTTTTTGTGATTCCCCCAAGAGGTTACAATCTTAACATCTTTTCTTTTATCTACGTTTTCCATAGTTTTCCCAAAAACACTATTGTTCATTAACTTAAAGAAATTTTTCTCAAAATCGCTCGTAGCTAAGGTGCGATGTTGATTATTCAAATCAATATATTTTTGAAGCCACCTAGATTGTTTAAACTGTAAAACTCTATGTATACGAATGAGTTTTAACCCATTTTTAATACATTGTTGTAGATTTTTATAATGTATAACATAATTTTGTTTTGGAGTTAAATCTGCTATTAATTTCGAAAACTTTGATTGATTTACTTTTTTGTTTTGCACACAAAATGGTAAATCATTATGACATTCATGCAAGGAATCTGGGTATTCTAAGTCTACTTCATATATATACCCGACTTCCGAGTCATCTGAAATATTCATTAAATCAATGTTTTGAATATTATTAACCCATTTAATAGATGAATAAGGTAGAGGACAAGACATTGCCCACCCATATAAATTGTTGGCATCAACATACATCAAATACTGTGAATCTTTTGTTTCATCATAGTTTTGCATATATTTATTGTTGGCAACTGAGTGGCGATGTGAACATTGAGAGATGCCTCCTCTAATACCCTTCTTTATGAAATTATATATTTCAATGTCTTGAATAAGATCCAGCTTTATATGGGTTTTTCTAAGCATTGCATCCCAAGATAACCCTGGTGCTGTGTAATAATGACAGGGATCAAGTTCGTAAATACTTTTACAAATAATTTTAAAATTTTCAAATATGTCAGCTAGTAGAAGAACGTCAGTTTTTAAATATAACTCCATATAATCTGAAAGAGTCTGACATTTAAAAACTGTCCATACTTTTTTAGCATGATTGTATTCGCTATCGGAGCAAGCTTCACCAGTCAATTTATTTTTAAAACACTCTTGAGGAGGAAGGGTTTTTTCCTCTAAACTCTCCCATGTTTTTACATGATCATAGGGAAATACACCTTTCCTTGTCAGAAGCTTAAACTCTTCTTCAATTGGAAAATTAGATCTTATTAATTTAAAATCACTTGGTGTTAAGTCTTTTGTAAGGGAATCAATGCTAGAAGGCATAAAACGTAGAGAATCCAAAAATCTCAGTTCTATAGTTCTGTTATCAAACGTATGTAATGTCTTTGAAACAGAAATATAGCGCTCCTTATTAAGAGGAATGCAAGAAATATTTCCGTTGTATGAAGCAAGTTCTTTGATAAGTAAATGCGAATCATACCCGGTGAAATTATGGAACAATATTGGGAAAAATTTAGGTTTTTGGTAAATCAAATTACATTTATTATGCGCTGGGCCATTATATTTGCCTGTATAATGACAATGATCTGCAACTCGATCTGTTCCTAACTCTTTGTTGCAGATATGACATAATGGACAATTTCTTTGATATTCTAAATCAATTTCTGATAAAAGTAGCATGGGTTTAGAATTTCTTTTATGTAATTCATAGCAATCTTTTATCAGAGAACTAACAAAATCTTTTACACAATTGCTGCCTTTAAACATTTTAAATCTATTGAGAGAACTATCACAAGATTTTATAAAGTAAGCACCTGCGCATGGGATATGTTTTTGAATATTTAAACTACTACTAATACTACTACTACTACTAGCATTACCTGGGGATCCTACTTCCTCGAGGATGCATTCGAAATCTGCATATATTGTGAAAGGCACGTCCATCTTCCGCTCAAAATGTTCAAACGATACAGTCTTTTTATCGTCGTTGGGCATTTTTGTCACCATTTTACAGCAGTTGTCCTTGTGCGTCATCAGTTTTTCTTCAGATATAAATCTTAGCAAGCACGTGTTGCAAAACCAAGATTTTCCTCTGTAGTTTTTCGCCTGCGTTGAAACAAGTCTAAAAATAAAAAATTTTAAAGAAATTAGAAAAATGTATATGTTTTAATAATAGGTAATAATCAGATCTATAATTGCAATAAAGCTTACCTTGATATGCTTTTAATCCAGACAAAGTGCGAAATTCCCTCGTTTTGCAAGAGAATTAGATTGATGTGATTTCTCTTCTCCTGTGGTGTAATGTAATAGGGTCCTACTACTATCTTCTTCTCATCGTCAAATCCAAACACATTGATGCTTAAAGTAGGGTTTAGTGTTTCAAACTTAGAAATATCGCTAAGTCTTAAAGGAAATTGCAGATCAGCGAAATCAATTCTGATGTTATTTTTATAAATCGTTCGTGAACTGATATCTCGTATCTTGTATGTTTCAGGTTTATGGGTATTGTTCTTTCCTTTGCTAAAAAGTGCTGAGATGATGGCCCATTTGAAACAATACTCATCAGTGTTGTGAACGTTTATACAGGCTCTTTTTCTAGAAAGAAAACTAGGCAACGGTATATGTCTTGAACCTTTGATTGGTGTGTATTGATTTATGTTTATTTCCACGTGACATATCCGCAGCAAGGCCCATCCACTGTCTTTTTCTTGAAATTCTTGCATTTTCGTGTCAATTTCATCTATCATATTCCTATATGAAGAAATTATATCACTGCCTTCAAGTGCAATTTCCATTTTTGTGTTGAAACTTTTAAGACTTAGCTCCATTTCATCCTCCGACGTAAATTTAATATACTCAGCAAACAATTCTAAGTTGAACTTAACACTTTGCAACTTTTCCAGGTGATCTTTCAATTTTCCTAGAATTGCTGACTCTGCTTCATTGAGAAACTCAGGGGGACTTAGGTTTTCTTCACTCTTGTTTTTATAAATGAGAGTTTCTACTCTCCCATTGAAACAACTTTTCAGCACCAGGAAGTCATCAGAAAGGAGTTCTGCAACAAGTCGCTTATGGACATTTCGCCGTACATGGTTTGTCCAATCTCTTGCATTGATGTTCAGCTCACACACATCACAATATTTTATTGCAGACTTCTGAGTTTCTTCTGCGTTCGAAAACATGGCCTCTATCAAACTGATGTGTTCAATACTTTTTAAGTGATTATCCCACTGACAAAATATAACATCTTTTTCGCAGATTTCGCAACGCGTTTTCGCTGGTCCAGCTTGAGTCGAGCAATCACCGTTTTGGAAGATTTCATGATCCAAAGAACTGTCTTCAAATAAAAGTTCTTGTTGCATTTTTAAATGTGCCTTGCTCTTCAAATGGTTATTCCATTGACATGGGATCACATTTTTATCACACACCACACATAATCTTTTTGCAGGGGCAGCTTCTTTCGAGCCATCCATTTTCTCAAATAATTGCTTAACCAATTCCGAATGAGTATTGGTTTTAGCATGATCAATCCACTGCCCCTTTTTAACACTTTTTTCACACACATAGCAAAAGTTTTTATTTTCACCGTTAACCGATTCCCTTAAAGACGTATGAATTTTCATATGTCTTTTCAAATTAAAATTTTTGGAAAACGATTTTCCGCAAACTTCACATAAAAACGACTTCATGATTGAATTGATTTTTGGGTCGTACCGGGGTGAGGTATTCTTTAAGAATAAGAATATTTTGAATATATCAGCTAGGTTTGTATATAGCTCAAACATCTTGAATATCAAAACCGAGTTAGTAGATAATCAGACTCCCCTTAGTAAGTAATCTACACCTCATAAATTTAGTATTTTATTATTTTCTAATGAATCTCTGACTATGTACTGTAGATAAGTATACATCATAATTTATTCATCTAGGATTTTCTGATGTTCATCATGCTTTAAAAATTGACACATATTACTTTTGGTTAAATATTTATATTTCTGATTTTCTAGTGGCCTCATAACTTAAAAAGTAAGTTTACATGATGATGGTATACGTGAAGATAGTTTATAATTTATTCTTTTTAAATTTACTGACCATCCTTTGACCCAATAAATTTAGTATCTATGATTTTTTAAGAAAAAATGCTATTAAGTTTGTATTTTATGGTTTTCTAGCTAGCAAACAGATTTTGAAACTGTAATATGCTTTTCTCGCCTTAATAACTTGTTACATGCCCAATATAAAAACCTTAAAAGTATATTTAAATACTATTGATTTTGTATGAATTCAGTTTAATTTATTTTCGCTGATTAACCAGAGGTAAACATGTTGAAACCTGTCAAACTCTCCCCCTCATAAAGTAAACACTTTTACGCAAATGAAATGAAAAGAGGCAATTAAAAACAAAATATGTATGCTCAGAACATGTAAGGTTTATTTAATAATTTACAGTTCTTCTTCAATTTTAATACTAGCAGTTCGTCCTAACGGACATAAATAGGTAAAGTTGAATGAACCTCGATTGATTTCGGTTATTGCAGCGTCTGACAATTTGTTGTATCGCATTGGGAAGAAAGTCTGAAAGAAAAAAGTCTTTAGTATTTACGTTTTTAAACGTTTTAAGAAATAAAAATGGAAAATTACCTGAAATTCGCCCAAATCAGCAACAATTCGTTCTCCAAATTTCGTAACACAACGTTTCAGTTTACCAATACGATATTTTTCATTTTGTTTTAATTCAATAACCTTTTTACAAGGCTTGAACAAAACTTCCTCTTCAACTTGTAAAAGTTCTTCTCTGAGATTCATCGTCGACGGTATGAGATACATCCTAAACTGAAACAGCTATTTATACAGAAATTTCTGAAAAAAATGTGGAAGGAATTTAGTTTTAATCACACCAAATTGGACAACGGAAATTTTTATGATAAGAAAAGTAAACCTAACCAACCCGCCAACATATCTCCTTGAAGATTTTAATGGTCAACCTATTAGTGGATGTTTTTACGAAAAAGAATTACAAAAGACTAAATACCCTCATATTTATCTCGTGGAAAAAGTACTTAAAAGTAATGGAGACAATGTATATGTTAAATGGCTCGGCTTCCCACCGACTAACAATTCATGGATTAATAAATCACAATTATTATAAACGACATAAAATATTTGTTTCCTTTCTATTATTTCTTAAATTGTTTTTCATAAATTACTATCAACCTTCAAACAACCAATGCATCTTAAAGTCAATGAACTCCCACTGATGTAATATGATCTCATTACCATACAAAACTCATATACCCATACTCTAATGAAATCTACCTACAAACCATACAAGAATCCCTTTTTTCTAGCATCCTACTGTACAGTGTACATACACCGCATCCTCCACGTCAATATTCAAGCTAAAAACATAAAAAAATTTTGTAGGTACATCACTAACCGCAATTCACAGTCACGAAAACTAAATTCACACCAAAATTCACAATTTACAACAACAAAATACATTTTACCCAAATGCTCTATTCCTCAAGTCCGATATTTATACTACTGTATAGTTGTTGTAATTAACATGCATGAAATTTTCCCATCCCTATTCCCATGCCCAAAAAGTATATTCTTACAGTCCCAACAATAGTTTTCTACCAACACTTTTTTTTTTTTTTTTTTTTTTTTTTTTTTTTTTTCCTTACATTTTCCTTACATTTTCATTCATTATCAATTCGAAATTTCCTATCACATTTTCAATCCCCACAAATTTCATCCACCTTTTTTTTTCCACACACAAGCACACACATGACACTCAATGCATACTGCCCATGATACTACACCAACGAGCCAGTGTCATAGCTGTCCTCCTTTAGGAGCAATTTTGATGCTCGGAGCACATTTTTTACACTAGGGAGGAGCATTTTATTCCTCAAGTCCGATATTTATACTACTGCTAACCATCCGATTCGACGAATTGATGACGTTCTACACAGCCTACGGAACTTTCAACATTTTTGCAACTTAGACCTGTATAAAGCCTACCTACATTTGGAAGTCGACGGAAAAAGTTCAAGTCAAAATTCCTAGTAAATTGCAATTTGGAGAAATCAAAACTAAATTGAGAAAGCGTCATTATCTTAACTCCTGATCGCACAATCAAACGACATATCAACCAACTTCTAACAACTTTGGTCGAAAAGAAATCCGTTTTATGTGGTCCAAGACAAAGTTTCAACATTCCAAGACCGGGAATGTCTTCTGGTTCTCCTCTGTTACATAAGATACAGTTTTGTGAGAGATCAGGATTTAGGATTTCCGCTCGGGTTCTAAATAAGTAACTGATAGCTTCAAAAGAAAAGTCTTTGCTGAAATGATAAGCATGCGATGTTATTTGGTGGTTGAGGTTCCTATCACATTTCTTGATACTGTTGTTAAGGCTCTTGATATATGTTGGCTGAAAATATTTTTATTAATTCTGGTGATTAAATCATTGAACATCGTGTGCCATTTATTCAAATTGGTCTCCAAAAAGGATTATTGCCATTTGAAGAAGCTAAATGGTTCCATTCCTTTCAAACGGAGAGGGTTTGTCATAGTGGATTTGTAAAACATTCAGATTGTAAGACAGCAAAACATCAAAAAAATTAACGATAAAGATAGGCGCTTTGTTTAGGGAACAGTTTTTCTCTGGAAGCCTTCTTCTCTGACGCCTTTAAAATATAATTATGTTTGTCTTGTTAGTATTGGCGCAGAGACTCCTGTATTCACAAAAGATGTTAAGTTTGTTGATTTGCAGATGGATTTGTATATGGATTGTCAGCCAATAAAACTTAATCGTTGGCATAGAGAAAAACTTTGATTTGAATACAGGCAAAGCGTATTCCTCCCGCAATAAATAAGTAAGGCGAATAACATCGGGCTAAATATACACCTTTGGAGGACGCCTTTTGTGGTTTCAAACCATTCAAAGAATTCAGCTTCGCTCCACACTGATGCAGTAGATGAGGCAAGAAAGATCAAGAAAAATATCAGGAATTTTCGATGAATTTCTAACGATGATAATTTATACATCAAGGCATTTTTATTTACCTTGTCAAAGGCTGCTTTCAACTCCACAAATCAAGCATACAATTTTTTTTTCTGGTCGATTGATCTCCTGGCAATACTCGTCAGAGCGAATGTATGGTTTGTGGTTGAAAAATCCGATCGAAATCCTGCTAAGAACATGCTTAGTCGGTTGTTGTTCTCGATACATTTCGTCAACCTTTGACAAACAATTAAAGTTAAATCTAAGCGAGTTGAAAATCAAGATTCCTCTATACTTCTTCAACTAAAGACCTCTTTTTATAAATACTGCGAATCTAACCATTTTCTGAAATTGTTTAGAACAAACGAGTTTTCATAAAGTTTATTTGAAATATGCCAAAAGATGGATTTTATACGGTTCCGTAGATAGTGACATTTGATTGTGCGTAATAGGCAGCTTGATTATTCTTATCAGCCGACAAAAGGATTTTAAAATGAGCTGCTAGTGACCCAACTTCGAGCGTAGTCACCTGGCTTCAGCACGTCCATCCAGTTAAAAAGCATTACTTACTTACTTACTTAAGGTGGCGCTACAGTCCGGGGCGGACCTGGGCCTCAACCAACAAGCGTCTCCAGCCAGCTCGGTCCCTAGCTAGCTGTCTCCAGTTTCGCACGCCAAGTTGGTTGAGGTCCTCTCCCACCTGGGTGCGCCACCTGAGTCGCGGTCTTCCTCTACTGCGCCGTCCCTCGGGATTGGATTCGAAGACCTTCCGGGCTGGAGCGTTGATGTCCATCCGCTCTACATGACCTAGCCATCTAAGCCGTTGGACTTTGATTCTGCTAACTAGGTCAGTGTCGCTGTACAGCCCGTACAGCTCGTCGTTATATCTTCTCCTCCATTCTCCATCTATGCGTACGGGACCAAAAATCGCCCGAAGAATTTTTCTCTCGAAGCATCCTAAGACGCTCTCATCTTTCTTTGACAGGGTCCAGGCCTCAGCGCCATAAATGAGAACCGGGATGATGAGTGTCTTATAGATGGTGATTTTACATGCTCGAGAGAGGACTTTACTTCTCAATTGCCTTCTAAGTCCAAAGAAGCAGCGATTTGCAAGAGTTATTCTTCGTTTGATTTCAGCGCTGGTGTCGTTGTCTGCATTAATAGCGGTGCCTAGGTAGACAAAGTCCTTAACTACCTCAAAGTTATAGCTGTCCATGGTGACGTTTTGTCCAAGACGTCGTCGTTCAGTGTCCTTTTTTGATGACAGCATATACTTGGTCTTGCCCTCATTGACCACTAAACCCATCTTCTTCGCTTCCGTCGCAATGCTCAAAAACGCTCCACTGACATCACGCTTTGATCTTCCAATTATGTCAATATCATCTGCGTATCCGAGTAATTGGATGGATCTTTGGAAGATTGTGCCTCTAGTGTTGACGATTGAGTTTTGCACAATTCTTTCCAGAACGATGTTGAAGAAGTCGCATGACAATGCATCGCCTTGTCTAAAACCTTTTTTGACATCAAATGCATCGGTAAGATCTTTTCCGACCTTGATAGAGCAGCGTGCATTCTCCATCGTCATTCTGCACAAACGGATCAGTTTGACAGGGATGCCAAAACTAGACATTGCTCGGTAGAGCTCTTCCCTATAGATGCTGTCATACGCGGCTTTAAAATCGATAAAGAGATGGTGGGTATCGATTTGAAGCTCCTGGGTTTTTTCCAAGATCTGCCGTAGTGTGAATATTTGGTCGATAGTGGACTTTCCTGGTCTGAAGCCACACTGATAAGGACCAATCAGGTTGTTGACGAATGGCTTCAGACGTTCACATAATACGGCAGAGAGGATCTTATACGCAATGTTAAGGAGACTGATGCCTCTGTAGTTGGCGCAGTTAAGAGGGTCTCCTTTCTTATGTATCGGGCACACTATGCTGAGATTCCACTCATCGGGCATGCTTTCTTCCGACCAAATTTTGCAGATGAGTTGGTGCATGCTCCCTACCAAGTCATCGCCTGCTGCTTTGAATAGTTCGGCGGTGATGCCGTCAGCTCCAGCAGCTTTGTTTGACTTAAGTTTAGATATAGCTATCTTCACTTCGTCAAGGTCGGGTAGGCGGAATTGTTGATCTGCGTCGCCGAGGTTGAGTGGTTCTATCTCCCTTACAGCGGAGTTCGGTTCGTCATCGCCGTTATATAATTTGGAGAAGTGATCTTTCCATATTCTCAGCATCGACTGTGGTTCTACTACGATGTTCCCTTGATCGTCTTTACAGGCTTCGGTTCGTGGCTGGTACCCTTGGGAGGTTTTTTTTACCTTTTGGTAAAATTTACGAACCTCATTCCTGTTGTGACATCCCTCTATCTCCTCGATCGCGCGCTTCTCATGCTCTCTTTTTTTCCGTCTAAGAAGCCGGTGTTCCTCTCTCCTCTTCTGCTCGTAGAGCTCGCGAGCAGCTCTAGTCCTTTTGTGCAGCGCCGTTTTGTATGCCTCTTGTTTCGCTGCGTGCGCTTGCCGGCATTCGTCGTCAAACCAGGGGTTTCGCTGTGGTGGCCGTGTGAAACCTAGCACTTCAGAGGCGGCATCTCTGATGGCTGCAAGGCAATGTTGCCACTGGTTTTCAATGCTTAATGCAGGAAGCATAGGACTCCTTAGGAGGTTACTAGAGACTCGATCGGAAAAGGACATGGCAGTCTCTTGCGATTGTAGCCGTCTAACGTCGAATCTTCTCACAGTACTTCCTTGTTTTGGCTTGGATCGGGATATCCGTAGCCGTACCTTGGCTACAACGAGGTAGTGGCCCGAGTCAATGTTGGCCTCTCGGAATGTTCGGATATCCTGGATACTGGAGAAGTGTCGTGCGTCGATCGCAATGTGGTCAATCTGGTTGACGGTTGATTGATCAGGAGATTTCCATGTCCCCTTGTGGATATTAAGATGCGTGAACTGCGTACTAGCTACCAGAACGTCTCGCCCCGCAGCGAAATCGACCAGCCTGAATCCGTTGTCGGAGGTGGTGTCGTGCAGGCTGTATCTCCCGATTATGCCACCAAAGATGTCTTCTCTTCCTAGCTTGGCATTAAAATCTCCTAAGACAATTTTAATGTCATAGCCAGGGCACTGCTCATATGTCTTGTCCAAGAGCTCGAAGAACATATCTTTGGTGTCTTCATCTTTCTCCTCTGTTGGGGCATGCGCGCATATTAGGCTTATGTTGGCGAATTTAGCCTTGATGCGGATTGTCGTGATGCGCTCGCTCACACTGTTGAAACTCAAGACTTTTTGCCTGAGCCTAGTTCCAACAACAAATCCACACCCAAATAGACGCTGTCTTTGTTCTCGGTAGCAGTCGCCGTAGTAGATATCGCAGTCTTTTAGTTTGCGTTTACCCGGTCCATCCCATCGCACTTCTTGGATGGCTGTAATATCTGCCTTGCAGCAGTTTAGGGCTTCCGCTAATTGTTCGGCTGCACGTGGTCTGTTAAGGGACCTAACATTCCACGTACATATCCGAAGTTCGTTGTCCTTATTTCGTTTGCGTGGGTTGTCAACAGTGAATCCGTCCGTATCCGAGGCTTGTTGTTGCTTCGAAACTATGATGCTTTTACGTGGCCAGGAAGTCACCCCGACGGCACAACCCCCAACCTGGAGGGCCAGATCCTTAGTATAACTCCAAAGAAGGGGAGCCGGATGAACCGCTCCTTATAGGCCTGAGCTCCGAATATGTCGAAGAAGCCCTATAAGGTGTTCACTAAGTAGTTCGACCTTACTGGAACTGTAGACGCCACCGTTGATTCTAAAGCATTGCTCCAGAATAAAGTCTTCGAGTTCTTACAATTTGCGAGTTGATGTATTGTTGATGTAGTCATCTTCTTTTTCAGAAGGTTAAACTTTTTAAATATTTAAGCATTTAAATATCTGAAGAGCTTTAAATAAACAAATGAAAGTTTACGGAGTTTCACAAAATCATTATCCAACCATTTGTTTTATTATTTCGGCTGTTGCTACTGTGGACAAATGGTGCTGAAGCCTTGGTAATTCTTGCAATATATTCATCTTAACTTTCTAGACTGTTAGATTCATAGAAGCAAATAGAGCTGACTTTTGATTTGTATTGAGCATTACAGTTCTCTTTCCACACCAATTTTAAAAAGTTAGCTGATTGTCATTTAACTAAATCGGAAAGTAAATTCGCTACGCCTATTTCAACATCTCACGGTAGATTAAGCTATTCAAGAGTTGGAAACATAAAATTGAAAAACCTCAGGCTATAATAAGAATAAGTTTCTTCAGTTGTCTTCTTTTTTCAAAATACATGCTTCCAAAGAAGTAAGTTTTAACAATTTTAGGTCGAATATTAAGTGATTCATTGTGGAAAATGGCAATCCCTCAACTAATATTTTCACATTTTAATAACAGCTGGGTCTGACAGTTGTCAAATGTCAGAACTACTAACACGAAACTGTAAAATAAATGATCCTTTACATCGCTACTTATCCAAGGAGAAGTTTAAAAGCTGATTTGGTATTGAATCAGAACCAGCACTTATTTGAAAATTTAAATGAATTTATCAAAAATTTCACTGTCCCTAATTTATTTTTAGAAAATCCGATTCTATTGTATGCATAAATATACATATAAAATGCCAATGTGTCAATGTTGAATATCATCCATCTTTATTTTGTTGCTGTCAATTTGTATTCTGACAAGACTACATAGTATTAAAATGCGAGGTTACTCCAGTGGCCATTTTAAGTTTTTGACATGTTCGAACTGATTGTAAGGAAAATTTTACTTGAAAAATTATTGCATACTTCTGAAAATAAAATATTTCCAAACCTAAAAATTGAATGCACAGCAGGAAAGTATTTATACGTTGAGTAGAAATAGAACAAAAATTATTTAATATGAAATTCTTTTCGTTGCTAGGATCAAGAAAGTCACGAACAAAAAATTAAAAACCAACGATAGGGGGTCTTGAAATGATATGTTTTAAAAACTTGCACAAAAATTAGAAAAACAAATCAACACTAGCAATAACTAGATCCATCCAAAAATTCGTTATCTTAAAAATTACTCCTAAATTATGACTCGAGTTTTTTTTCTTCAAAAAATACATTTTTAAAAATGTGTGTATTGAAACCTTGATCTTGGTCTGAACCTACAATAGTTAGTAAAATCACTTAGTATTATGTTCATTAAAATATTGACCTTTATGGTTTAGTTTTCTTATTTAAAATATAAGCTTGTATTCTTACTTCACTAGACACAATGATAAGAAAGGGTCATACGATGTTTCAAACTTTTTTAATCATCATTAATTCGACTAAATTAAAGGTAATTTATAAAAAACTGTTTATTTTTTCTGAATCAAAAACATAATAACACATTTTATTAATTATTTGTTTGTCTGTACTTTATCTGTACATATTTTAATTTGTTTTAATGGGAAGTTCCACGAACATTGTTTGTTTAAAATAAGAATATTAATAAATTGGTTCGTAAACAATTTCTTAAAAAAATTATCAATTCGTCTAGATTTGTTTTCTGTCAACATTTTTTTTTGATTTAGGAGCAAAGCTTGACGCCATTTAATGAGGTAGATTTCAAGTTATTATTTTTGTTAAGTTAAAATCTATGGATTTTTTGAACTTTTTAATTTGTCAGGTTTTTTTTTCAAGTCTGGTTATTTTTAGAATTATTAGACTAGAAAATCATAATGCACTAATGTTTTTTTGTTTGCATAAGGGTGGTCTACAATTTAAAACAAAATTTTAAGTTTTTGAGATATTGAAATTGACACTTAAGGGTCCCGGAATCCTAATTTTTTTTAAACAAGGAAATATTTAAATTTTAAATCAGTCCAAATAAAAATCCATGTTATTGTTTAATTTTTAACCCATAACTTTTCTTTTGGTTAGTTTTTAGATTTTCAATAATATCGATTTCAATGATTTCATATTTCGGAACAAAATCGTTCCACTTCCAAAAGCGTTTCATTTTCTTTGTGTTCTATGCTGTCAATTAACTTTAAATCATCAAATTCTTGATTCCAACCAATGGTGTTTCAATGGCAGAAATTGTCAATGATAGCTATTTCAATGACTGGTTTCAATAATAGCTTTGACTTTTTTGTGGTGTATCAAGTTAAAGGGAGGGAAATTATTGAAACATAAAAATGATTCGTAGAAAAAGAGTCTAAAGTAATCTTTGTTATCCTTGATTAGCATAGATAGAAATCTAGACAGCTTGGAAGCATTCTGAACTCGTTTAAAGTGTTCACTTAGGACCGTGTTGAAAATAAACCTGTTTTTGTACATACAACATTCACACTTGATAGTAAAAAAAGGGACAGAAATGTGAGGCAGATATTCTTGGCTTTTGTTTAAGCTCCCAGTGATAGCTTTAATTGGTTTTCATCATTGAAACCAATCATTGGAATTTGTTTGACAGGTCGTTTATAGCGAGGTCATCTTAAAAAAATGCCTTTATGAAATCTACCCTAAACATTTTTTTGATTTTTGGTCATTCAGTACAAAAGAAACCACAGTCAAATATCCTTTCAAAAATGTTTCTTACCGAATTCAATGATAGCAAAATAAGTAGTCTCTAAGAAAAATGAATGGGGTTTGAGTATTGAGATGGAATGTCAAATTAAGTCGCCTTAATAGAGTCCAATGTGAACAAGGACCTTCAAACATAGATAATAGAAGTTGAAGTTTGTTTTAAAGTCTGAATATTTTTGAAACACGCAAATATTGACAACATTTTTGTTCGAATTAAAACATGTTTTTTTACAAGAAAAAATGAGAGAAGTCGTAATTTAGGTAGTATGAATTTTATATTCGGACAAATATTTTTTTCCTATAACTCACGATTTTCAAAATGCATATTTTTGGTCGAAACAGATAGGATTTTGCATTAAAAACAGATATGTGGTTTTTCCAAATTATTTACAAAAGAGGGAGTGTAGCTTATAGGCAACAACGAGGATTTGTAAATTCCGCGCAAGAGTCAGTACCTATAACAAAAGTTTAGATGGTTTAGGCAGGAATTGAACCCTAAGCCTCTGACATGACAACCCTACGCAATTACCATCACACCACGGTTACTACAGGGTGTTGGACAGGTTCTTAATGCTTTTTTACTTGTGACATATAGGCAAGTTTTGCGTTCGTGCAAAATTTCGAACTCGAGATTTTAATCAAATATGATATTACGATGGTAGGGAAGTCAAAAAAAAGTGGATCCCATGAGTCTATCTATCTGTCCACGCTCTTACAGCCTAAACTATTGGGTCGATTGAGTTCAAACTTGGAAGTTTTTTGTCAAAAAACCAGAATTCCAATTTTCTCTAAAAAAAACCGATAGATTTTTTAAAAATTGGCTTCTTTTAGTAAAAAAAAAAGAAAATTATACTTTCGTATTGCTCCGGAAATGTAACGCTCATAGAACCGTAATTTTTTTTAACTTTTCTTAGCAACTTATGAACCGATTTAAATATTTTTGTTTTTTCAACAAGCTCTTATATTCCCTTAACAATAATTGATTATCAAAAGTGCAATTTTCGTTTGTTAATATTTTTAAAAAAACTTTTTTTTTCAAAATTGTATATCTTAAAAACGGGTCAACATTTGTTTACAAAATTCATATGCAGAGCGTGTATTTACAATCACTAAGCAACTGCATACCAAAAATATTTTAAGAACTAAATTGAAACATTTTATATATAAAAAATTAGTTAAAAAAAACCGCTCTAACGATTTTCGAAAAAAATGAAAAATCAAGGGTTTTTTGATTTTTAAAACGGCATTTAAATTTTTGAAGACAAGCTTATTTTTCAGGTTAAATTTTGAATCTTTAACTAGGTTTTTTCAAATTATTTTAACTGTATTAAATGTTACCTCCTCCAAACTCACAAGATGAAATTCTGTACATGAGCCCGAAAGAGTGCATAATTTTCGTTGCTTTTCCTTTTTAAACTAGCTCATTATACTTCCACTTAAGCGTTGAAACATCGATCCTGTGTTAACTACTTCCTTCTTATTCTTCGTAATTACTTTCCGTTTGAGAACTTGCAATCAAGAATTCAATTCCTTCTTATAGTACCTAGACCATGAATACCATTTTTGACTAAATATTTCAAAAGATGCAAAGAAGTGCAGTAGTTGTCGAAGAAGATAAGAGATCCAGTATTTTTAGTGTGGAGTAATTATGGGCGATAATCTTACTACGGACGTTGAAAGATGCTCCTCAATCTAGCTTTTCAGCTCTCGCAGTGTTTTTCTTTCGCATTTAGCTCAATATTCTTATTCACGAAAATCATGTAAGTTTTGTGAGGCTTTTTTCGTTTCAAAGAGAGGCCTGACGGAATCTAAATGCCTGAACTATTAAGGATCGGTTCTTACTGAAGTTTAGAATTACGGATGACTTTATTCAAGTTCCCTGCTAATGTACAAATCATCCCCAAAAAAACTCTTTAAGGAACTCCCCACAATTTTGAAATTGAGACCATCTTTACTCACAATCATCTTGCATCGTGGTCGTGGCTTCGGTTAGCCATCCTTTAAGGGGATAGTACCCAAAGCAAATATTTGCAAATACATATTACAAAACAGTTCCGTGGAGTGTAGACAACGCTCTTCAATAAGCGAAAAGCTAAATTTATAAAAATAGTTGCAGAACTATGAAGGCTTTACCGGACTGTTGCTTGAAGTCGGTATAGAAAACACTGCCCTTCGAAAAATGTTGGTCAAACTTTTTTTCGATTTTTTTGAAATTTTGTCAAATGTGTGGAAATAACAACATACGTTTTACTGAGGTTTTGTTTTATTATACAATACGATAAGAATTTTGAGATTTGTCTAAAATAGTCACTTGAAAAATGAGTTTTTTAGGAACCTTTTTTTGTTTTTTAATTGCTTCTCAAATTAGTACTTTGTTGAACCTTCTCTTGCTTTTATTACCAATGAGATAGGTCCTTCCATGTGGAGCAGGTATCGTGTTCTTTGTCCGGGTAAGTAGTTTTTTTTAATTCATTAACTGACTCTAGGCACTTCATCGCAGTTGGATTGAGATCTGGACTGTAAGAGGCCACCTTATAAATATATAATTAATAAATTGAGTGCACAACAGTCTGTTGAGAACTAGGACATAGTGTCTTATAACTCTTAACCACCTGTGTGTGCGTACTGTTGTCAGGGATGTAGGGAACCTACAGTTTAAAAGTCGAATCCAAACAGCTAATTTGAGAAAGCACTTTTCATGACAAGAAATACTCTTGGAGAATTTGTCAATTCCTCGCAAGAGGCGAGGTGTGAAAAAAAACATTAGATGGCATAAGCAAGGATCGAACCAAAGACCTCCGGCATGACGGTCCAACGCACTAACTATCATGTCACGGGAGGCCAACTTAGTACATCGATGTTATTCAATACGTATTTCAGGGCTCGAAGTTGAACTTTTGCATTGACTTTGGGTTCTAGAAATCCTACCTTTTTCATCTCCGAAAAAGCACTCCCACGCCATCACACCTTCAGTTTTGGGGGGCATCCGAAAAATTGCAATCAGAGCTTAGTATTTCTTTCGGTTCTCTTCGCGTAAGGATCTTCCTATCTCCAACATGGAGCTTGAGTTTTCATTCGTCCGAAAAGATGACATTGTTCCACATGTACGGAGTCTAATTCAGGTGCTCCTGAGACCAGAGCAATCGTTTTACTTTGACTCGTTTTGGAAAATCCGGCTTCAGTACCGGCTTGAGTTCTAGGTCCAGCTTCCCCAAATCTTTTTCGCACTGAGCTTGACAAAATTACTTTGCCTGTAGCTGAACAATGATGGTTTTTAAGGTTCACTGAAGACCTGAACCGATGCTGACAACTGTACAACACCAAAAAACGATCTTCTACTGGAGTCGTCTTTTTTGGCATCCCTGAGCCTTTTTTCCTGCTAGTAGTCCCGGTTTTACTATATTTTATCAAATTTCTTGCCACAGTTTGTTGAGCAATATTCAGTCTATTAGAAATTTCACGTGTTGTCAAATTGAGACGTGACTGACACAAAATATTGGCTTTATGTTCCGAACTAATTTTTTCCACAAAATCATAGCTACTATCGGGAGCCAAATGCAGCTCTTATTAATAATAACATCAACTTGTATACAATATTTAAATGACATGTTGCTCCCTAGTGCAAAAATAAAACAAATAGTGTTTTTAATTCCAAGAACTGATCTCGAAAAGGGTAATAAAAGGTCTGACAAACATTTCTCGAACAGCACTATTGAAGATTAAAACTTATTTTTAAACGCGACTGGTTTCCCAAAATTTCTCAAAACTCCGAAAAAAATGTTTGGTGACCTAAATGTCTATGAAAACCATATTTTAAATCAATGAGTGTCGAGAGGGAACAAATACAATTTGTAATATATTTCTTCCATTTTTACTATGAATTTTCTTATTCTTTTTTAAAATAAAGCAGATGCATATTTCTTTGTTCATTTTTATTTTACAAAATATTACAAAATACTTAACCCATTTTTGGCACCACATTCGAATCTTAATTTAACCTAATTTATTTATCTATAACTTAAATTCTATGGGTTAGATTTACGTTGTAAGTATTGATCTTTTTCCCTTCGCCAAAATAACTTAACTCTAGAAAAACCACTTAAACTAATGTCATCATTTAACCTTTTTATCACAAGGTAAATTAAAACTAAACCTATAACTAAAAATATCACAGGTGCTATGTAACGCATTTTTGGTAAGATATTCGATGTGAAAATCAATAAGGCCGTTATTTTATTTGTCACTTCGGGAAGATGCTAAAAATTAAAAAGAAATTATTTATAGTTTTATAGAATTAAAACTTTAAACTATCAAACTTACATATTCACACCAAATAATTGGAATTATCATCTCACTAAATCGATTGACTTCTTGACTAAATCCACTTATCACGGGAAGAACGAAATTACTTTGGGAACGGGCTTTCTGATCGAGTGGAACTCCATTGATCGGTTCAACTATTGCATATGATCCATGATCTTCCTCGTTGGGGTTAAAACCTTCAATCATGTCCTCCCAGATGCCAGATCGTCCATAAAAGTGAGGAGCTGATACGGCGATTGGAAGACCTGAAATTAGATCACTTGTCAGAAAAATCAATGGTAAAAAAATGAAAAGAATCAATCTTACCACTATAACACTTTGACACATCGGACAGACCATCTGGCAGTGGCTTTTTCATAAATCCCTTATAACAATCGGTGGTAAGATTTTTCTCACGATCATACCAGTCCACATGTGTGACGTACTTGTAGCCCTTAAGGTGTCCGACTTGAACCTCATTTTGATAATGAAGTGGAATCGGACGACACACTGACTTTCGCCAATACCACAAGATCACATCCTTTGACACTTGATTGGGATATATGGCACCTTCTGTTGAGTTCATCAGATCGGCATAACAATCACCTCGACCTGGACGATAATCATAAACAGTTGGACGATAGCCGAATGTGTTTATGGAGAAAAACTCCTGAGCGTTGTATTTCGGTCCGATTCTCACATTGACACGATCCGTAAAGTCTTTGTAAACCTAGAAGAAGTAAAATAAGTCAAAGCCAAAGTAAAAGTACCTCTGTCAAATTTACCATATGCAAAGTTCCACCATTGTCAACTGGAACCAGGAAAGGCAGATATTTATCTACCAGTTGTAAGGCAGGTGTGGTGAAATTCCAAAAATAATTATTAATTGTCATATTGACAAACAACTTGTCAGATCGACTTATCATATTGAATGGAATCTTCGTGGTGAACATTGAATCAGCCAACTTTTCGACCATTCCAAGTAAAATAATGTTTGGCACCACGATGTATTGATCCAAAATACCAGGTTCATTCTTCTCTGGTAAGAATTCCAAATACCGTCGAGCGGTATAGGATAGGGTAGAGTTTTCATGATGAACAATATCATTGTGTTCGAGGTGCTCCCGAAACAATATCGGTCCAAGTTCCTTCATTTTTAACTTCTTATCAGTTCCATTGAGGAAAGCGTCACCATTGAGAGCTGTAAACACATAGACCCTGCAATAGACGATTGGTTCGGGATGGGCCCATAATTCGTAAGGCGGAAGATGTGGGGTCATAAGTAGTCGAGTAGTGGTTAAAATGTCGAAGAGTGACCATTTAAAGAGCAGCAGAGCTATCAATGTGAAGAGAGTTCCGAAAATGATCTGGAGGTAGGTACCTATGTAGTTAAAGAAAACGCAAATATTAATAATTTAAAAAACTTTTCTAAAACCTAATTTATTTTAGAAGGAATTAAAGAAATGCTTTAAGGCCTTGAGACTTAAGGGAGACTTAAGAAAATAGATGTCACTTTTGACTTTGTCAGTTTCATATAAAGTTTAAAGTTTGCAACTGAAATTAAAACAGTTTTAATAAATAATTTGAGACTTAAATTTTTAAGTTTAGCAGTGAAAAGTGCTGCATGTAACAAATTACTGTGCCACTGACACTAAAGGCCTTATAACAACCCTTACCAACGTTGGGAAAATATAAATTATTAAAGAGGAGATACTAGTCTTAAAATAAACAAGAAATTTGGTTAAACCATTTCACATTCTTAATGTGCGGCTGAAAAAAGGATTTTCTGTATTTGGCAGTTCATCCAGAATTAAGCTAAAATTTAATTGGAGGGCATTGCTGATATTTTTAATTGTTTTAAGGTGGTAAGGTTTGAATTGGCTATTTCAATCAACAAAATATTTATTAATGAAAAATTCTGAAAATGTAATTCCTTACATTTTATTTATTACACTTACTTACATATGTTAAAACACAAATTCCGAGTGATTTTTTTTCTTTTGAAATTTATATCGATTTCATCTTTTTCACGTTGATCCTCTTCCACAGATGTTTGTGTCAAAAGCTCAGCCAATATATCTTCTTTAGGATTAATTTTACCATTTTCATGACTGCAATTTTCATCGTCAAAATTTATTTCTAACATCTTTAAGTTCTGCATTTTGTTCTTTGGTTATTTATATACAAGATCTCAGAGGATCATAGCAACAGTTAAATTTCTAAAAAGAGGCAAAAAATAAAATATAACATTAATCACAGTTAAATTAGACACGAATATTATGAATTAAAAGTAAGATATATTAAAACTTCAAAGTCCACAAGCCAATAGTTCATTATATACTCGTACCTATGGTTCGCATGGCTTTGTGAAAAGTCCATAAATGTATTATAAACTTATAAATCACAAGTCGTCAAATATTGAACAAAAATGTTTGTTTAACTTAAGTATGGACTTGTGTCCCACTTTTGTAATAACTTCTAGCTCATTTTTTGATTTGATTTTTGGCCCTCTTGGAATGGGTTCGAAGTAAAAAATACATTTATACATTTTTCAACCACCTAAATAAGCTTAAAATCCATTATGTACTTTTGGCCTACAGACTTTTGACTATATGGCGAGGTTCTTACCTAGATATTTATTAATTTGAAACTATATAAATACAAAACGTTATCTTAAAAAATGCAAAACCAAGACTGTTTAATAATTATGCTTACAAGTTTGCTGCTGTTCACTACAGAAGAGCCTTCAACCTCAACTCGTTGTCGTACCTATGTAACTACACCTTTCAATGGTGGCAAGAAATGGTAATATTGAATAATCAATTTTCTAAGAAAATTATCTTCAGTGATGAGGATCATTTTCACCTCAATGGATTTTTCATGGAGCAGAATTGACGCATTTGGGCAGCAACAAAGATTGAGTTTATTCAAAATCAACATCGGATCCTAAAATTTAACCACCCTTCAAAACGTTTTCTTAACAAACAGAAAACCAAAAAAATACCTGTATGGCATGTATGTATTAATGTCAAACTATAATTGGGATGGCAGTCCTTGAGACCTAGGGCCTGGTGACTTACAACTCTCAACCATTCCTGTGTGCGAGTATTGTTGTCAGGGATATTTTTTATAATAAGCACACACTCAAGGGGATGAATTCCTGAATATTGCAATGGCTGGGAGAGACAGAGTGTGGCAAGGCATTCCACATTCGCATAGTACGGCTAAAGAACGAATCTCTGTACTTCACAGTACGACAGAAGTTGGGCTCTAGGTTATATTGATGAGCATTCCTAGAAGCCCGGGTATTACGGTTAAACTTTTAAGGGGAGGATTGCAACTGGCTATTTCTTCAGAGCATAAACCATTAATACAACGGTAAAAGAAGGTGAGAAAAGAAACATTTCGACGATGTTCAAGCGACGTAAATGATCTTATGATGGTAAAATAACCAATCAATCTAAATGCTCTACGTTCAATACTGTCCAAGAGGCTTAAGTAGGTTTTGGGAGCACCAGCCCAGATATGGGAGTTATACTCAAGCTTTGGACGTATAAAAGTCTTGTAGTGGTTGGTGATGTATCGAGATATTCAGTACCCTCGATGCAAGTGCTATCAATGGATAATGGCAAGGGGGGTATATCTCGCTTTAACGATACAAGACAGCATTGAGTTTTCGAAGCATTAAATTACACGCTGTTTTTACTTGCGACATATAGGAACTATATGGCAAGTTTTGCATTCGTGCAAAATTTCGAACTCGAGATTTTAATCAAACATGATATTACGATGGTAGAGAAGTCGAAAAAAGTGGGTCCCGCGATTCCGTCCGGTCGGTTTTGTCTGTCTGTCCACGCTCCTACAGCCTAAACCATTGGGTCGATTGAGTTCAAACTTAGAAGTTAAGGTTTTGAGCAGATTCGCGTTAGGCGTTTTTTTCATTTTTTTTTTAAGATCGAAACTAACAGTGGTCCCCATACAATTTTTTTGGTCAAAAACCGAAAATTCAAATTTTCTCAAAAACAAACCGATAGATTTTTTTTAAATTTTCTCTAAAATTTTATTTTTTAACTTGGCTTGTTTTTGTAAGAAAACCATATTTTGTTTTTTAATTTTCTCAGCAACTTATGAACTGATTTTAATAATTTTTTTCTGAATAAGCTCCTATATTGCCTTAACAATATTTGATTAACAAAAATGCAATTTTTTATTGTTTGGATTTTTTAAAAAATATTGAATTTTTATTTTTCAAAACTCTATATCTCAAAAACGGGTCAACAATTTTTTACGAAATTCAAACCTAAGACGTATATTTATAATCACTAAACAACTGCATTCCAAAAATATTTTTAGAACAGAATTGGAAAATTTTATATATGAAAAATTAATTTGAAAAAAAAACCGCTCTAACGATTTTCAGAAAAAAAAATTAAAAAATCAACGGTTTTTTTATTTATAAAATGGGATTTAAATTTTTGAAAACAAACTTATTTTTCAGGTAAAATTTTGAATCTTAAAATATTATTTTTTAAATTATTTTTAGTGTGCAGGAGCCCGAAAGAGCGCATTATTTTGACAAAATTGTAATTACATTATAATCTTTCATCCAAATTAATGCATTTGGTACACATTTATATGATATATTTAATCAACAATCTATTTTAAAGAGTCTATCAAGAAGTATTATCTTTTTAACTTTGTATATGTGATTTTAAAATATTATTCTTTACGAATAAGGTTGTGAAACAACCTGGCCTTCGCCTATATAAAAAAATAAATACTTCGTACAAGTTAAAGAAACGGGCCAGAAAGAGTATATGTATTTTCTATTAGAATCACTTTTTCAACGTATACACATTATACCTATTTATAAAGGTATTACGTACAACTTCTACAACTACTGCTTACGTGTCACTTCTTAACTAAAATCCAAAACGCACAAGAGCCTGACTGTAAACAACACATGAACAGCAATTTCTTGTACTTGTTCGTATGCTTGTTTTTTAAAACTTTAGTGAAAAAATAGACTGAACGTAATAACTCCATATGCTTGCGCTGAAAACTTAAGAAGGAATGTAGTATGTACCTTCTAGCCACAAATAACATTCCTTCATTATCATCATAAACATGTCCTTATCTATCTATCTGCATAAAGCTAAGCACGCCAAGTGAACTATTCTATGGTCCTTTTAGACATCTACCTGCTACCTAACTACACAACCAATAGGCGATCGCCTTGCAATTTAAACATTCATGGTCTGCCTCCTTCTTATCTTATTTATTTTCCATCCTGGTTCTTCTAATATGAAATTACAATAAAGCTATCTAAAGGAAAAAAGCTTTTAAGGAACAAGTTGAATCTATATGAATCGCATTGTAGCTTTATAGATAATGAAAACCATTTTTCATATACAAAGATCGTACCCAAGTAAAAGCAGACTAATAAATGTAAATAAAAACAAATATCGGTAAAAGATCCTAAACAGCTGACTTAAGCAGGCAAAAGTTTGTTTCATCCCCTTATTAGATACAATATTAAGCCATTTTGTTTTTTATATGAAGTGCATTGATATAAATAAAACAAAAACAAATTCATCAACCTTCATATGGAAGCTCTTTATGTGAAAACTTATACGGGGATAGACTCAAATAAAATGAAGGAAATTGTGTAGACTTTTTGGGTCGAAAATTAATTATCTCCCTTATTCTGCTGGCTGCTTTTGGGAATGGGAATAATATTTTTCTCTCGCTCCTGCTGAATTTCTCTACTTTCGATACTAACGCCAACGACTCGGTATCGGACATCGGTATCTTGTCGGAATTTTTTGAGACAAATCAAATGGCGTTTATATCTTTGAAGACAAACTTATTTTACAGGAATATTTTAAAATCTTATATAAGTACTTTCTTAAACATACTCTTAGCATACAGGAGCAAGTTCGTGCGACCCAGTCGTGCATTTTATTTATTCCCCAATTGTACAATGCTGTTTAGGTCGGAATTTAATGAGATTATCATATTTTGTCGTTGCAGTTACACATCCGAAGAAGAGGGATGTGAATCTGAAAACAAATATAAAAAGCTAAGAGTTGTATCGTCAGTGATACAATTTATTGGATTAGAAGTTGCAGACAGGAGATCATTAATAAAAATAAGAAAGATTGTTGGAGATTTGCATTTCAACGATTGAACGATGAACGATTCGAAAGGTAATTACTAATCCAATGATGGAGGGATTCTTGAAAACCAAAAGCACGCATTTTCGATAACACAGCCTGATGCTTTTGACCATATCAAATGCTTTTGAAATATCAACTGCAATAATCTTACTTTCTCCAAAACTGTTCTACTGTTCGGTGAGATCACCAGTGGACCTATTCCTACGAAAGTCGTATTGTCGGTCATTAAGAAGCTTCGATCTTCGAGATATTTCTTGGAAAGAAGGGACGTAAGTGTAATCGGTCGGCAATTAGACGGTGGTGAAGATTCGTCTTTTTTGGAAATAGATGGGACAAATGCGGTTTTCCATCCGCTTGGAACGAGACCTCTGGAGTAGGAAAGATGAAAAGGCTTATGCAGTGGTTTGCCACCGTTGAAGAATAAATCTTCAGAAAAAACTAGCGTGGATACCATCCGGATCAGCGGATTTATTTATGTTGAGATCCTTTAGGACTCTCGCTACAGTACAAGTGCGTAAAAAGCTTTGCCCATATAATTACTAACTCGCTCAAGTTCAGGCGAAGTCATAACACTCACTGGAAGCGTTGAATTGATGGCGTACTGCCTAGCAAAGCTTTCTCTAAAGGGCTAACAAATGGAGTGTCATTGACAACGAGCGAAGAATTCCTCATATTTTCTACAAATGACCAAACATTGTTACTGCCTTTGGGACATTGCAGTATATTATGACGTAATTTTTGGTCATGTAGGCCTTCCTAGCTTGCTTGAACTTATTCCGGCCTTAAAACAGAAACGTACCTTCTTGACCCTAATAACCTTTTTACCGTTTGCATCGAACCATGCGTTTTCCTTAGGTCTGATGCTTTTAACCCTATTCGCGATAAAAGTTCTCATTCCCAGGAGAATCGAACTTGTGATCATATCAGCGCTGGCGTCAAAGTCACTATCGAGGAAGCATAGTGGCCAGTTAAAGTTCCTAAAATTACTATTGAGACCGTCTCAGTTGGCTTTCTTGTATTGCCAAACAGTTCTCTTAAGAGTTCTTTCTTTAACTGGAGAGTTATGACACGAAAAATTTTATTATATGACACAATGGTCAGATGTGCCTAGAGGAGATAGAACATTTATAGTTTACTTACCAGTGTCAAAGGTAAAAAACAAGTCAAGAGAATTTTCTGCTCGACCTACCACGTCCAATATTCGAATGGGTTTTGTTGACCAGCTGAGTTAGGTGGTTCAACACAGCGAAGATCTCAGCACACACTCCTTCTAGTGTTATCTGGCCCGAATGTTGAAGCCATGAAGAATTGTGTACATTGAAATCGCCCGTCACAACGATTTCAGTGAGAGTCAATTCTTTAGAATCAATGAAAGCATGAAATTCACGAGAAGTTGACACTCTGTCTAGATTGTGGCTGTGATTAAGGGGATTGAGGGGACATACAGTTTCAAGCCGATTGCGAACGGCTAATTTCAGAAAGATCTTTTCACGACAAGTATTGGATGTTTTTTCAATTCATTACAAGACGCAGTACCCGTGAAAAAAAACTTAAGATAGCATAGGCAGGGTTTGAACCCAAGATCTCTGCCATGACAGTCCAACGCACTAGCCATCACTCCACGGTTATTACATATCGAACTATTGGTGACTTAAAATTAAGACATATTTCCAATTAAAAAAAATTGTATTCTTCCAATTTTATAATAATTTCCAAACAAATCTTGAATATTCTGAAACTCATCATAACAATTTACAAGACTAATTATTTTGTTCTTAAAATATAAAATAAACTTTTAGTCTAAAACATTCAATTTGTTTAATTCATGAGCCCAATAACATAGCTTTAAATTACCTATATCTTTTTTATAATTGCATACTTTCAGGCTGAATTCAAATTGCTTTATGTATTTGTTGAGCTTCATGTTGCTGGAATAACTTTAAATTCAAATGCTTACAAACTTTGTTTCCATTCATATATTATGTGAATGGAATTCTTAATTAAATGCAAGAAAATGTTGTTTAGAGATTAGAACTTTTTTTTAAAATAATGTTTAAAGTGTATTTAGAGACAATCATCATTCTCTGCCTCAACACACCTCAGTTGATGAGTATTAGCCATTTCTTTCTTAATACATTTGAAGTTAATAAGTAAAATTATTTGTTTTAGTTGAATTGTTCGGTTATCAATATTAATTTATTCATAAAAAAATAAAATTGAGTGATTTCAAGCAATGCTTAGTTCTTTAAATACAAATGCACTTGTGTAGGCCTATAATTTAGTTAGTTGAGATTTATTTATAAAGACATTTCTTAAATAGACAAGTAAGCCATTCTAAGGCTATTAGGAACTTTCATTAAAACAGCTTAATGCTTCGATAACTTGAAATGTTGCTAGATTTAGATACTCTTGCTCTAAAATTTGCATATTTAATTAATATTTTCTACTTTACTAACTTAAACAAAGTTTAAAGTTTACATTTTTCGTAGGTAAGGTAAGGCAAGGTAAGTTGGAAAGCCCTCGAATAAATTGCTTTTTTCAAGGGTCAACAAGGAAACGTGAGTTTATGAGTCAATACAAAATTGAAATGTAAATAAATAGTCAGACATTTTATTTATGTTCTATCAGCTGGATAGTATTGATGTGTCGGGTAATTTTTTCACAACATCCGCCTTCATTAAGCAAATAATGTAAATTTTCCAAGCAGTTTTTGAGATGTTTTTTTAAAGTCAATTTACAGGAACATTTCATTTACTTAAATAGTTTAACTCAATGCAATGAAATTAACATACATAAGTATTGGGCAGTTCATTTTATGGTTGGAAGGGCAGAAATTTGACAGCCGTTCTATGACAAAGCATCATAATATCAGATGACATGAAGATTATGGAATGATTCCTGAATTCTAAACTTTATTTAAGTTTTATATTTCACTTGTTGCGCAGCTTTGGGGATTTCCATAGTTTGATTTTTTTTCATTTTTTGAAATGAAAATCACATTTCATAAATATTGTATACGTTAAAAGATCTCCGACAATTTCTATAAATATTGTTTTTAATTCAACCACAAGTGCGCTGATCGATTCTTCAAGTAGATTTTTAAATAAATTTGTTGACTACCTCAATACACATTCACTGCAAATCATCCATAAGTAAACAATTAACTTGTTTAATCAGCAATTTATTAATATTTTATATTTGTTTTGGCTTTTTAGAAAATAAGGTTTTTAGTGACTTATTCTGTATACTTTGAATACCTAGTTGATTGCTTTCTATCCCTTTTTTTAAATTAAAGTAGGTAAGTCAAGTCGTTTGGTAAAAATAATACTTTGTAGCTGTTTAACTTTAAATAATATTTTAGCTGATAAAAAGAGTTTTAACTTACATTTGATAAGATGACGCCGTTTAAGGCACCAAAAGTATAAGGGAGAGAAAAGTGACACAATTGATTTATGTTTTCAAAATAGCAAAGATCATATACGCCTTATAATATTGAAGATAATATTTTAATGACACCCTGAACTTAAAAGTCATTAAACTTGCCTTAGTGTGTCCTATTCCATCATGGACAGCCACTTTAACCTAACCTAACCTGATCAGTTTGGTGAATTTCAGAACCCAATCAGTAAAGATACGATGCTGACCTAGTTTTTTCAACATTTTTGTAGTAAATTTTTTTAAATTTCAATGAATTATTAAGAAACCATCGTTGTGTTTCTGGTAATAATGTAGTTTTGAATTATCAAATGTCAAAAGATGACAGCTTCAAAGGTCACTACTGTTCAAATATAAAACTTTTCAAAATGAAACTTCTTATTGGAAAGGTAATACTTTTACCTTAAGTACTGTACTTAAATTGCAATATATTAAATATTATAATATTTTATAAGTCTGGAATCTATTTTTCTAACTTAAAATTTCTATTTGGTGTAAATTATAAATTATAAACTGTCTCTGATATCATCTTTCGCAAACATAAATTAATGATTTTTAAAATTTCCATTTATTTTAAATGAAGTGTTAAGCACGTGGAAATATTATAACACCACCCATAAATAAGGGCCAAGTAGTTCAAAATTGCAACATAAAATAAATAAAGATAGTTTTTAAAAAAATTGTAATACATACTTTTTTTTTGCTTAAAGCTGTTCATTCAATTCATTCTGAATGTGAAACAATCAATTTGAATGTTATTTAAGTGTCTATATTTTTTTTACTGATTTGTTTTTATTAGTAGCAATTAATAATTGATGATTTATATTAATGTTAAAGCCATTAGTTTGAGTTGTATAGGTTAAGTTAACGTTTAACTTATTATTAAAAAATTATACAACACAAATAGATATTATATTGGGATTTGAATGAAACTCAAACTATAGACGTAATGTCAATCAATAATTATTTAAATATTTCTGTTAAGTGATATAATCAGTTAATGATTATAGGTTACATTTTTTGATAAATTATATGTTAAAACGCGTGAACTTAAAGAAAATAAATAAGTTACAAAAGAGTAAAATAAGAGCAAACTCAACGCAAAAAGAGGAAGTTTCTAAGAGTGTACCGAAAATACTACCTAATATTTCCTGTGTGGTTATAAAAACTTATTCTAGAACCAATTATTAATCCCAAATACTTTAATTCATCAACTATTCCTAATTGAAAACATTTATCACTACAGCTCATGGAATCCGTAAATGTTATGGAAGTAACCATAGAATTACAGGTGCAGATGAAAAACTTACATTTTTGACACTCACCAGCATTGAAATAGAGTATAATGTTTTGGGCCGACAAACTGAGAAACATTATCTTGGTTTTAAAACTAATTGTGCTCTTCAGAACAGATTCTCAACAAGCTGAAATCCTAATTTATATCAGATATAAGAAAAACCAACATCATCTGCAAATGCTGTTAGAGAACCCCAAATAAAAAATTAATATCTATCAACAAAAAGTATTGGTCCTAAAACCGAACCATGTAGAACCCAGAAATCGAATGTCTTTATATCACTCTTAATACCATCAAATTTCACTCTTTGAGCTCTTATATTTAAAAAGGATCTTAACAAATTACTGATGGAACCTTGAAACCCAGCTCTTTCCAGTTTGCTAATCAAAATTTCGTGAATAACCATGTGAAAGGCTTTTGATATATCGACAAACAATGTGACTGCATTCTTTTATAATAAATTTAAGTATTTGCATCACAATGCCTATAAGGAATTCAATGAGATTTTAGAAAAGCCTTCATTTTAAAGTTGGAAACTATAAACGACTTTTTAAAAATGCAAAAGAAATCACATTTTCATTTTCGTTCACTTACTATGCATTCGATAGAAAAGATGCTATTTTACTTTTCGACGATTCATTAAATAAAGAACTTGAATTAAATGGCTTGAAGGCATAGATACCAAAAGTAGGCTCTATGTTATTTCAAGCAGTTTGGAAGGAGTTTCTTTTATTTAAAAAAAAACTAAGAAAGACGAGCACCCTTAACTTCCCATTTATATCCCTGAAATCGAAAGACCAGGTGTCTATTTCATTAAACACTTTTCACTTTGAAACTTCGAAAACAAATAAAAATCTGCAAAGTAAAATAGTTTTACAAAATGTTCAAAGTACAAAAACTTTTCACATTTCAATTTTTCAGACTTTATTTGAACAGTGAAAAATAAAAAATAAAAGTGTTTCACCAATTTAAAATACAACTTTGCAATTTATTTGTATCTTGAAAAGCTGCAAATTAAATCTTAAATTGGGTTTATCGAGATCAAATACGCATTGACAAAAATTGGTACGGTCAACACATCCAGCTATGTAAGGCTTTAAGAACAAAATTTTTGAAGGTATGTCTAAAAAATTTTGTGACCAGTTAACGGTGTTAGTGAGAAATTTATCAATGATAATATTCGACACAGGATAAACTACTATGAAGATGGTTGCTTTGTTTTTTCTGTGCATAGATGCAACACCGTGATGTTGGACTCCATTCCCAGCTCAATGTAGTGCACACAAAAGTTGTTTGAAGGGACTTAAACACAATATGTTCCTTTGGCTATTAAATTGTAGTTAATTTCCAATTTTTTTTTATTTTCGTTTTATTTCCAACATCTTTTCAAAAGAAACGCTTTTTAGCTATAGACTGTCAAATTCCATTGAAGGATGGCTACGATGTCAATCTATTAAAAAACCTCGTACAAAATGTTTTGGACATTTTATTTCCAAAACAAAAACACACTTTTCTAGAACTTGAAAGAAGTTGTCACTTTACTGCGTGTGAGCGGGACGACCGTGGTTTGCCAACTATCGGTTCCCTCACTCGGTATAGTGACGAAAACCATATTTTTAGATTACATTCGTTGATGGAATGGTTTCCATGTAAGTGAAACCAAGCCAGATGGACGGTCTGTGAATGCGGGTTACGTGCAGGTCAGCAACCGAAACTAAAACGGAGGTTCCCATGAATGCAGTTCTAAATAAAGCAACATCAGCGTCAGCAAAAGTGATGAAACATGAAAGTAATGTGAAATTGCCAATCGATTGGACTCGTTAGAGTTCCAAGAAATGGTTGAAATATCAAATCAGCACTAACATAAAGTGAGAAGTTGGGAACTTATCGAAATGAATGATTAGTCTGTATTCGCGAGCTAAACCAATAACACCTTTGTAAATTATATTAAGTGTTGAAAGAAAGAAATAAAGATTTTTTTTAAGAAACTTTTATCGTACGAAGTTATTTTGCGTGCTGAAAAGTTGCATTATCACGAGAAGTCACTCCGAATGGAGAATGGCTTAAGGCCCAACCAGGAATCTTTAATTAATATTAAAGCTAATAATTTGGATAAATTATATTTTTTGTTTAAGTTTTGTTTACCGTATGTTACTTAGAGGTATGTTCTAATAAGTTTCAAACAAAAAAGTTTAAGACGAGTACTATTTCGAGTTTACTTTCGTATGATCATTTTTCCTTTTTTTATTTTAAGAGTTGTTAAAAAAGTTTTGCGAAGAAGTATGTTTTTGCGGTTTTATGTTTCTTGACTTTCGTTCGTATCGAGGTGGAAAATGGGGGTGGCTGAATGCAGTTTCTGCAAACTTCGTAACCTGGATGTGAATCCAGCGGGCTATCAATTCCAGGATGACCTGCAATAATTAACTGTGAGAGAAGAGCGAGTAAGCGGGATCGCGAGAATCTCATCACAAGTTGAGCTCGACAAGCCGATTGGTTGTTGATGAAGTGATTGAGATTCGCCACCCAAGATTTGCTGAAAGCTAAAAAAAAAGTTAAAAAAGAAGAGACAGGACAGACCGAAGGATGTGGAAGTCAATTCTTTTCGAACAGTTAAGGTGAATAGTGAGACAGGTTTCTGATATCAAACAGATTCGAGAAAGATAAGATAAGTGAGAAATAAAAGTCGAATAGTGTTTGCAACTTAATTAATCGACCTCCGATTAATTAAATTGCATACTGAACTCACCCTTCGCTGAGCTCGTCATGGAAGCAGCACTTAATTGCTGCTTGTTGCAATTTTGCCTCGTCGCCTCTTCGCCGCTGTTGTTTGACAGTTCGGCTTTCAGCAAAAACTCGTGCCAATTTTTTATATCGCGGTAGTTGTTTAAGTGCTCTTCGTTTTTAAATTCTTTCTTAATAATAATAATTACCATACAAAATTGCTGCAGAAATCAGCCATTTTCAAAATATGATAAATCAACACGTTAAACTTAATATTCAAAATTCATGTTTTTTCGTAAATTCGTCAAAATTAAAAAAGACAAAATAGCATATGTCCATTCTCTTGTTAACTAGAGAGTAATGCGTTCTGCGGTTTCAAAAGTATAGGGCTGGAATTTGACATCTGTAACACTAAGTTATTTAACCATTTTTGTTTTCCAGTTGAAAGTCTGATATTTGCGAAAATGGATCGCTTAACTAACGCATGACGTATACAAATTGTTAAAACCTAAATGGTGATTCTTCAACAGCCACATATCGAGCTTTAAGTAGAGACTTTGGTTTACATAATCGTCTAACTATGGAAAAATTGTGACGAAATTTTAATTGACTGGATTGGTTAAAGATATTGTAAGGCCTGTGCATCATCGTTTTGCCCGTACCACAGAAAATATCGCTGCTGTAAGTGAAAGGGCTGCCGAAGACCCGAATGTGTTGATTTCTGGTAGTTCTTAGGAATTAGGACTGTCTTAAGGCATATTTTTTATTTGGATCTACACCCACATCCATTTAAAGTCCTGGGTGCTTGGAATACTTGTGGTGGACGGCGATTCTTACCAACACAATTTTCTTCAGCTAACAAGCATATTTCTCACTCGGGGTATGTTAATAAACAAAATTGTCGTATTTAGAGTTCCGAGAATTCTCAAATAATTGAAAATAGGCCATTTCATCCACAAAAAGTCCTTATTTGGTGTGCTCTTTGGACCGGAGGAGGTTTAATTGGACCTTACTTCTTCGAAAACGACTTATAGAATATGTGGTTTTAACAAGACGGTGTCACATGGCACACAACTCGAGCGAGAGACATTTTCTGGGCGCGTAGTTTCTTGTCGTGGCGATATTAACTGGCCTCCAAGAACATGCGATTTGACACCGCTGGAGCTACACGAAAGACCATGTTTATGCAGATAAACCTTTAACTCTTGGGAACTTAAAAACAATCGTCAAGATATGGCTGAGATACCGTCCAATATGTGTCAAAAAGTGGTCGAAAATTACCTCAAAAGAATCGATGCTTTCAACAATGCGCAAGGTGGTCATTTAAATGATAATGTCAACGTTCAAAATTTATAATAAAAAGAAATATCAAGAACAAAAATATTGTATATGTGTTTCATTTACGCTTACTTTGGAAATCGCAAAATGGATAACCCTGTATTATTCACTTATTCACTTTCATACGGTTCATTCATTTTCTTAATAGTTTTCGACAGCTTTTTAAGACAAACTCATATTTGCAAATACGATTTTTGAATATTACTAACAAGTTTTTCAAAATTCTTAATATAATTTCAACTTTTCACTTTTCAGAAAAGACTTTGCACTCCGCAAATTTGAGTTTAGTGAAACGTATTTTACAAAGAGGAAAACTTTTCAATTTAATAATTTTCTCTTCTTGCAAATATGCGTTTGGTTTAACGTAATTTGCAACGTAAAAGTGCAAAGTTTCAAAGTTGAAAGTGTTTGGTGAAATAAGACAAAATGCTATTTAAAAACTTTTAAAGAAATTTGTATGTATTAGACTTCCAAACATCATGTGAACAACAAAGTTTTGCGCTTTTTGTTTGGTAAATAGTTTTATCTTTTACTTAAGTTTATTGTTAATTTAGACTAAAAAAATCTTATCTTAAGTGTTTGTTACTTCAATTTGGAGAAAATTAAAATATTTATAGAATTGAAATCACTTTTTGATGTTTGTATATTTCCGAAAAATATTCTTTTTCATCAAAATAAAGTATTTTTTTTAACAATACTTTGATAAAACATCACGTTGGACTTTAGATAAATTATGTTTTAAAAATGTAAGCAAATTAAAATAAAAACATTAAATTGACAGCTTAACTTATAAAATAACCACAAAACCTTGATGGAAACTATTTTTCGTCTGGATTATTTTGAGAGCAGGAAATGATACTGGGTACGTTTTAGTTTTACCTTACACGAGCTCACAATTGTAAACAACTGCTGATAAGACTTTTTAAATAAATACAAAAACTAGAAACTAAATAATGTACATTCACATTCATATTCGCAATTTTTTTAGCAAAGCATTTTTAAAAAATACCTAGTTTTCAAGGCTGTCAATAAGAAATTATCAGCGTGAGTCTCATCAGAGTTTTAGTGTTTTTTTTTCTTTCAATTTAAATCCGAGAATAGTTTTTTTTGGAATCTATTTTTTAACACAAGTCGTGTTATTAAATATGAAAAATTTAGGTTGCCAAATTTCATCGAAAATGTTTCGGATCTTCCTCAATTTTCAAAAAAAATGGTTTTAGAACAAAGTCCGTTCATCATTTTTTTTAAATCAATTTAAATTTGTTTATATGTATTTCATTAATCTTAAAATTTGTTGTTCCGGCTAAAATTGTATGTTTTTTTTTTTAAATATTGATATGGGAAAAGTTTGAACATATCAAAAACGTACGCAATCAAAAAATATTTCTTTATTTTTATAATTTAAAAAAAAATTCTTGATACTTTCAAAAAATGAAGTCCTTAAGTCCTTATTCATCAAAGTTCCAAGCTCAAAATAACATTTTAAATAAATGATAAGGCCTACGAAAAATCAAACTTAAACCGTAGAAATGTACGAATCGTTTTAAGAAATTGGTCACTATTTTTACACTTAAATTGTTATCAAGTCCACAATTTAGTTGAAAACGGATTTAAAGGAAAAGTGTCCTTTAGGGATCAGGATTTTGTTTTGTCAGGAAATTTTCAATTCACAAAGTGTTAAAAATGACTTACGATTAACAATTAGGCTTCCAAGAAAATAGTCCAAATTTTTCGTCAACTTAATATTTTTAGTCTTTTTCAGTAAATTTTTTCGAACAATACTTTGCTTCCTTAACGATTGCCGCAGAAAAAAGGAAATAAGCACACACGACGTTATCACTCGCTCGACTCGACTCTGGCTGTTAATAATTTTATTCATTCATTTGTTGAAACAAAAATTATAAACAAAAACATCGAAAGTGGTATATTTTTTATTTTTTAATCTTATCAAAAACATTAATTTGAACAGATAACAGTTGCCTTTTATTTTTGTTTTAATTCCTTTAATTTACGCTCTTCCAATAAAATCATCAAAGAAATGCAACGATAGCTTTACACAAAAACAACAACAAAATAAGCGAAACAAATTTGTAAATATTAATTTCTAGAAAAGACTGATTGCCAATCCGATTGATAACCTCGAGCGTTCAAGCTGAATTTGCAATTGATTGATGTAAAAGAAAAGCGAACTGCTGTTGTATCGACGACGACGACGAACGCGACGACAACGACTAAGACGGCTTAACCTCCGCTGCTATAATGATAGATCGGTGGTGGCAATTTCCAGCATCTGCCTTAGAAGAGTACATTCTATTATAGTGGTTGGTACTAGGTCTATTATTTGAAACTTGAAGATCATTCAGATTCAAAACATGTTGTTGATAAAGAGAAAATAATGATTTTTACCAAAGCTAGAACTAGTACTGTTGATAATTGTTGAAAGGCGTTAACGGCGTCCAATTTGTATGCTATAATACTAAAGTTAGAGAATAACCTATGTGTATTGAATGGAACCTGCCCCAATGTTTAATGGTTAATAGGGTTAAAGGTTTAGTTCTATATAACAGTTAGTTTATGCGTTCCATATAAACTTGATGAAAAGTATTTTGTTTAAAAATAGTTATGTCAAAAGGTTATAATCCAAGCCAATTGTTTTTGTTGTTGGCTGGCGGCAGAGGCGGGCGTTTAGAAAAAAAAAACAAATGAATCATATAATAAGTTTCGTTTGAGAATAAAATACACGACTAAGTCGCACCAACTTGCTTCTGTACACAAAGAGCCTGTTTAAAAATAGTACCTATGTATTCAGATTTAAAAATAAAAATAAACTAAATAAACTTGTGTTCAAAAAATTAAATTCCATTTTGTTTTTCCAAAAAAATTATTTTTTTTCGATAACTGTTAAAGCCTTTTTTTTTAAATATTTACTTTCCATAGGATGTTATTGTAATCGTTCCGATTTGTCAAATTGAAAATTTTAACATTTATCGACGTTTCAAGGTCCCTAAAGTCGAAATAAAATATTTTTAGAAAGATGCCTATGTGTGCGTGTGTAGGTACGTTCGTACGCCCGTACGGTAGAGACGTTTTTTTTTTTGTCGTTCATAGCTGAAGAATCAGCGGAGATATCGACTTCAAAAAATTTTGCTGTACAGATAATAATGCAGAAAAGACTCTCAAAAAATCGAGTGGATGTTTTTTTTTTAACAATTTAAAAAAAGGTGAACATTTTGGTTCAACCCAAAATATTTCACGAACCAATAACGCCAGTGACTTGAATTAAATTTTGTATTTTATATTGTAACGTGATACCAAAAAATTATATTTTGGCAAAAAATTTAATTAACGGTTTTTTAATAAATCAAAAAAACTGAACAAAAATATTTGTCAGCTTTAATATTTTACAAACAAAAAATCATTTTATCTCAAAAATAATTGTATGCAACGAGAAATAACGTTTTTGACATCTGGTACAATTTTGAGGAAAATCGAATTGACAATTTTTTTTAAATGAAAACTTAAACAAAAATTACTAAAAGTTCGTAAAAATTGATTTTTTGACTCAAATATCTTTTCAAAAATTTGAGATTTAAAATGATTTTGTCTTATAAGAAATACTGTTTTCAACATTCTATAAAATTTTAAGATCGAATCGAATTGACAGTTTTGTAACCAAAAACAAAAAGCTAACAAAAAAAATTAATAAAAATATGTAAAAATTGATTTTGGGCTCAAATAGCTTTTCAAAACTTTGAGTTTATTGGTTCAAGCAAATTTTTTCTATTTTAAGAAATTTACTTTTAATATTCGGTAAAACTTTAAGAAAAATCAAATTGACAGTTTTTTTTTTACAAAAATAAAAACCTAAAACAACATAAATAAAAGTTGGTTAAAATTGGTTTTCGACTAAAAATTTAGTTAACAAAATAAGATTTCAAAATCAAACTATTTCATCATATGGAAAATATTAGTGTTAAATTTTTTAGGAAAAATCAACTGACAACTTTTTTTAACAAAACACGAAAACAACAAAAAACTGTTAAGAAATGGTTTTTGACTCAAGTATTAGGAGAACACTGAAAGATATTGACTTTAAAATATTGACAACCAAAATATTGTTATTATTATTTTGTTTTTTGTTTTTTTTTTATAATTAGCAAACACTAAAGGGCTTTTTATATTTTTAATATGCCAAAGACACAGTGTGAGCATTAGGAAAAGAGGGAAGGGTTGGATAGGAGGTGTCGGTGTACATTGGTTTTAAATTTCTGAACATTGCAATGACAGGGAAAGATAGAGCGTGGCAAGGCGTTCCACATTCGCGTAGTACGGCTAAAAAAAGAATCTCTGTACTTCATAGTACGGCTGAAGTTGGGCTCAAGGGTAAACTGATGGGCATTCCTAGAAGCGCGGGTATTACGGTTAAATTGTTTAAGGGGAGGAATGCAATTGGCTATTTCACTAGAGCATAGTCCGTTAAAATAACGGTAAAAAAGGGTGAGGCAAGAAACCTTGCGTCTATGTTCGAGTGATATAAACGAATTGATTATGTTAATGTCACCAACCATTTTAAAAGCTCTTTTTTGAATACTGTCCAAGAGGCTTAAATAAATTACTGGAGCACCACCCCAGAGATGAGAGTTATATTCAAGTTTCGGACGTATATAGGTTTTGTAGATAGATTCTTGTCTTTGGATGTCGACTATTAACGGCAGCGTATGATTAGCTCCTTAAAGTGTTATGTTATCAAAATCGGTGCTTCGAAAATTAAATGCTGTCTATCCATGGGTGGTACTTGCATCAAACAGGCTGAACAGCTTGCAGTTATAGGTATGTGCATCACAAACCATCTCTTGTGGAGTGAGCACATATTTGACAACGCTGCTAAGTGTTTAGGTTTTCTCCGACAATGCAAGAAGTTGTTCACCCCTTCCGATCTGGCTATAATTTACAAAGCTTTTAAGCAACCAAAAGTCGTTTATAATTCTCGTATTTGAGCTGGTATCACAATAACGTAGTTATGTCTTTGGAATAGAATTAAAATGATAGACGATCGTTCAATTACTGAGCCTTTTCCGTTTAGGAATGCTCATCAGTTTTTCCTTAAGTGTTTTGAAATAAATAAAATTTGGCCTTATTATTGAAATAAAGAAGAGCGAAATAAGGCCAAATTTGCGCTGTTGGTCGTAGTGAAATTTGACAAATTGAAATAAGACCAAATATTTTGAGAAATGAGACCAACTTATTTTTACGGGTGGTCCAACATAACAGTAAGAGTTGGGGTAGACCAATTTAGCCTTATTTTAATTCGTTTAAGTGTAATAAGACCAATTGCCGAAAATTAGCCTTGTTATATACGTTACAAAATCTTAATCTCTCCTTCCTCATTGAATTTGAAAACAATTTTTTTGTAATGGAGAATTACTGTTATGATTTTCGTAGGGCTGATTTTTCCAAACTCAACAATCTCCTTAGCTCAGCCGACTTTGAATTAAGTTCCCCCCACTCAACAGTAGAGTCCTTTACAAATTGGTTTTATTTGATTCTTTTATACTGTGTTAAAGAATCAGTACCATTCTCTCGCAAAAAAAGATTTCACCTCTTCTCCTTAGTGATAAAACAGAGAGCTCCGTAGCCTAAGAAATACCCGTAACAAGCTTTGGAAGATTTTTTTACAGTCCAAATCTGATACCGACCACAACAACTATCTTCTCGCCTGTAATTCTTTCTCTAAATTAAGGGAATGCCTTTATAACCAATACCTTAACCAAATGGAACATAATCTTCTTTCTGATGCAAGGGAATCTTTAAAGTTTATAAAAGTCAAACGAAAATCTGATGGGTTTCCACCTTCAATGAGTTTCTCCAACATAATCTATTCAGATCCAACAACTATAACAAACCTAGTTGCTAAACACTTTAGCAAATCGTATACTGAATATCTCCATGATCCTGATCCTCACTACTTTAATTACTTAGATGGTTGCGCTCAAACTTCTCTTTCACCTTTCACAATAACTGAAGAAATGGTACTTGGCAACATCGTAAGCCTCAAAGAAAACTTTAGCCCTGGTCCTGATGCCGTCCCATCAGTTATTCTAAAAAAAGTATGCATTCCCTGTCAAAGCCTCTAACTGCAAGGCAATAAAACTGAAATTAGCAATTATAGACCTATTGCGTAACTTTCATGCATCCAAAAACTTTTTGAAAGCCTAATTTATGATTCAGTTTATTTCCATTGCAAGCCCTTATTCTCCCCGCTTAACATGGTTTTCTTAAAGGTAGATCCACTACGACTTACTTAATTGAATTTATATCCAAAGTTTGCCCTTGAGAATGGTAATAAAGTTGATTCTGTATACACTGATTACATCAAAGCCTTTGATAAAATATCCTATAAGATAATTTATCTCAAACTAAGAGCCCTAGGCTTTCCATCTACATTTATAAAAAGGATATGATTCTTACTTGCCAATAGAACTTATAGAGTCCTTAACTCGTCTCCAGTCCGATATATTCAACTTTTGGAGTCCCACAAGGTAATTATCTTAGCCCCTTCTCTTTGTCTAATCTGTTTACGATGTCTGTCTTAAATTAAAAAACTCAGATATCCTAATGTTTGCGGATGAAAAAAAATGTTGAACATTAGGGTTAATTGTAGGTAAATGTAAACAAATGACCTTTTCACGCGAACAAATCCCATCTCATAGACTATACTACTTCCTTAATGACGCCGTCAACTTAGTCGATTCTATTAGAGATCTCGGTATTATTTGTGACAAACACTTGAATTTCCATTCCCATTTTGACCAAATTATTAATAAAGATAATAGATCTCTCGGTTTTATTGAGAGATGGTCAACAGAATTTTCCAACCCCTTTGTAACGAAAGCGCTTTACATTTCCCTAGTCCGTCCTCATGTTGAATATGCATGCCAAGTATGGTCCCCCTTTTATGAAAATCATTCACTCAGAATTGAAAATGTTCAAAGACGTTGCGTTCGATTTGAATTATATGGCCTTTCCTGGGATGATACGCCGATCGATTAAAATTGATTAGTTTGCAACCCTTATATATTAGACGCATAAACGCTGATTTATTATTTGCTCACCAATTGTTAATGGGCAGTATAAATTCCCCGGCACTCCTGAGTGATATTCATCTTAACAACCCTTCCCTCAAAATTTGTGATTTGTTTCCCTCTTCTATATCACTCATCAGCGCACTAATTACGGGCAGTTTGAACCAGTGTCCAATGCTGTTATGTTAGTCTTGTTCTCCTTTTGAGTCCGCATTCCTTGCCCACCTTTTAACTTTAATTTTAATAAAATTAAAATTATTAGTTCTTGTTCATTTAAAGAGCTTTTATGTGGGCCTTATAGGGCCCACATGAATTATTGTTGAAAACTAATAACAAAAAAAAATGTTAAGTTAAGTTATGTTATGTTAAGTTTAGTTATAGCTTGTATTAAGCTAAATAAAGAAATAAATAAATAAAAAGTGAAATAGGCTTATTTATTACTGAAAGTTGGCTTTATTGTACGGCACCCTAAAAGTTATCTTAATTCTTGTTGACAGTTGATTTTCTAAATGCACAAAAGACTCATATGTCTATCCATGTGCTATATTTTCTTCTGTCTTTGATAAAATAATTGATTTTATACTCCTTATGCAAATTTACAAGTCAAGTTCTTAATTATAACTTAAAATATCCGTTATTAAACATAACAACAATTAAATGCATAAATAAATCATATGATTCAACTATAAGAAACCAAAGGTGATAGGTTTTCTTCCTTCTTTTTTGTTTGCTATTTAAAAACAAATTTCATTAGGTCTATTAATGTTACCAAGAAAATCTTTGGAATATAAACTTTAAGGTTTATGTAAAATTAAATCAATTTTTATAATTATGTACATTACGATAAACTTTCAATTTCTATTAACAAATAAATACCTAATCAAAGAGTATCATAATTGATTGATCTATAAATACATTTAAAGTGTTAAATGGCAACTGTAATTACAATACTTCAATTTACTGTTTACATAGATGTCTAGATGATAATCTAATTACCTAGCAATACAAGAATTTCTTATTTGTTTAAACCAAAGCATTCAATTAAAGTTCTATTGTTTGATAAATTAAAATCGGAATTAATTGTGTGATAAATATAGACTTTAAATAAAGTGTAAATGCATCTGAATAAAATCAACATAAAATTACTAACCCTTTTATTCCAATCTTATTAGACTTTGATAGCTCAATTAAACACGTCTCTAACCTACATTTATAAGTAGTTGGTGTCGATAGGCTTCATAAGGAGATAATAATATAAGACGACTTTATAGGTACTTCTGTCTAACCTAGTTAGAATCAGGTTCAAACACTTTTTGCAATAAAAATACTATTTTTATGATTTTTAATATTTCATGACATAAATAGTTGAGATAGGACTCAATCATTTAAAAAGAAATGAAAATGCAATCCTAAAGGCAATACGGTTGACGGGTTTTCTCTGATATGACAGCTCGTCATCAGTATAATATTTTCATTAGTGTCAATAAGCTGTAAATTAAAAATTTACATAAATGTAGATGGATATTTAATAATTATTATTTAAAGTCGTGCGATTGACTGTCATTGCATTTGTTGAAATTTAAATAAAAATAATGTTTTAATATCACACCAAGATATAACTTATCATGTTTCTTGATCTTGTCAGTTTCATAGTTCCGGTAGTTACATCTGTTATATATTGACTGTAAAACTAATGAGTTAGGACAACAATTTTGACATATTAATCGTTTAATGTGACACGATGTATAGTTTATTGGAGTAAAAAAGCAAACAATTCTTATGGATCTTCAGGTTAATTGTGATATTGAGGTTCAAAAAAATGTAGGCCTAGGGATTTTATTTTACGATAGTGGACAAGTCAAAAAAGTTGGTCCAGTTAAATAAAACCGAGTGGAACAAGACGAAATAGATATAAGGCCAAATTTTCAGCAGTTGTTCATTTTGCATTTTGACAAAGTGAAATAAGGCGAAATTATTTGGAGAAATAAGACCGGCTTTTTTAATGTTGAGTGTAACAATTGAAGTATGTGTGAAGGGACATGCTGGCACTTGCAACCCCCTGGTTGGGCACACTATAGCATTGCAAAAGTTAAAAAAAAGACTGGGATGCGACCCACACACACTGATAACTTCCCATCCTGTCTGTCTATTTGTCTTGGTTAAAAGGTTTGTATATTTTCGTGTTTATGTGTTAACCAAAAAAAATTAAACATTAATAACAATATTTTGCATGTGATGAAATAGTTTGATTTCAAAATCTATTTTTGTTAACGAGATTTTTTATTCGTTAACTAATTTTTACCAATTTTAGTAGCATTTCTCAAAAGTTTTTATTTCTTATATAAAAAACTACAAAGTGGATGAATGAATTTAATTGGAAGTCAATACCTTCTATTGTTCAGGTGATATCGAGAACCGAACATCATTTTTACCAAATGTTCGTACTTTTTTTGAATAGATTTAATTTTTTTATGAAAAAAAGGACTGTCGGATTTTTACCAAAAATGTATTGTATGTCAAAACAAAATAATATTTTATGTGAGATAAAATAAGTTTGAAACCAACTTTTTTTTAATTTTTTAAAAGACATTTGAGTAGAAAATAAATGTTTTCGAACTTTTGGAAATGCTTTTTTTTAGGTTTTATTTTTTGTTAAAAAACTTTCAATTCGATTTTTAGAGAAATTGTATCCCATGTTCAAATCAGTATTTCTCATAAGATAAAATTAAAATTAAGCTAAAATTTCAAAGTTTTGAAAATTTATTTAAGCCGAAAATACATTTTTACAACTTTTGTTAATTATTTTTTAGGTTTCTAATTTTTTGTAAAAAAAACCTGTCAAATCGATTTTTCTCAAAATTTTACCTTATATCAAAAACGTTATGTTTTGTTACACAAAATTGTTTTGGAGAAAAAATCATTTCTTGTTCGTGCAATTTTCGAGGTGACAAATTTTTTTTTCAGTTTTTTTGATTTATAAAAAAAAACTTAATTGGTTTTTTTTTTTAAATATATACTTGTTTGGTACCACGTTTCAATATATAATATAAAATATAATTCAATTCTCTAGCGTTTTTGGTTCGTGAGATATTTAGGGTTCACCCAAATTTTAAACTTTTTTAAAACTGCTATGGTAAAAAAAATATCCACGGAATTTTATTGAGAGCTTTTTCTGCATTATAATCTGTAGAACCAAATTTATTTGAAGTCGATATCTTCACCGGTTCTTGAGCTATGGACGACGAAAAAACGTCGCGAAGGCACAGACGCACAAACGTACGTACACACGCATGGACAGACACCTCTTTAAAAATCTTATATTTCAATTCTACTGGCCTTGAAACGTCGAGAGATGTCAAAATTTTCAATTTGACAAATCGGACCTATGGGAAGTTAAACAACTAATTTTTGAAAATTGTTCTTCTTGCACAGTACTGAAAAAAGTAAGACGCATAAGTATAGCATACCTAAAATATTACTAACAAAATTTTAAAATGTCATAATTAAAAAAATGTCTAACGATTTTCAAAATAAAAAATTATAAGTTAAGGTTTTTTTGAGAAATTAAATAAGTTATTTTGCAAAGAAAATTGGTAAATTTTAAAATAAATCTAGAAAATATTTTAAAACAGACTCTTTTCTCACAGGGGCAAAGCTTGTAAGGTAAGATTATAGGACTTGGATTTATACTAAAAATGTGTACTGCTTTGACCCTCTAGCTCGTTAACAGCACTAACCTATTTGATATAATGTAGATCTGATTGTTAAATAAAACACAAAAATAGCACTCAATTTTAAAAATAAGTCACAGTCAAATAACATATTTCATTGACTGTAAAACGATTCCGTATGGAACTATTTATTCATTTTTGGAGTAACATTAGTTAAATTTACATAATTATACATTTTTTAATTAATAGGCTAGTTTACATTTCTAAGTACTAACAAAAATATGTAGTTTTATTTATACCAACGAAGAGATTATGCTCTACAAAAAATCTACATTATTAACTTTTTGGACGAAGACCAAGGTTTAAGTAAATACCACCCAATGTAATTTATGTTAATTGTTTTATTTGAACTTTATTCTCACCTTTAATGATTTATTATCACGACATATCTTAATGAATTGCAGGCTATATTTGTTTAAAAAAAAACCAAAACTGTAACATGTTCCACGGAAGTTGATTACATGATTTTTTTAAAAGCAAAGGTATTCATAAATACAACAAATTAAACAAAAGCGAAGGTTTAGTGCCGGACGCCCAGCGCACGCAACTCTATGCGTCGCAACAATAACTACAGTTTGAAGTACCTAACCAAAAATTTTTATTAGCAATTTAAAAGCTTTGACGTCATTTACATATAATTTGTTAAAACAATAACAAAACTGCATATTATTAAGGAAGTATGATTTAATTAAATTTTATAAAAGTAGTTTGATTTTCCAAACAAGACTGGAAATAGAGTACAAAGCTTAAAAACAGTTTTTAATGTCCCACTTTTACTCTGGTGCAAAGAATCCTTTTTCACTTCAAATTGTTGTTTTGAAGTTTGACTATTTGGTCACCTTTAAGCTTAGAATAAAAATGTTGAACCCTAAATATATTTTTTAAGGGTTTTCCAATAATTAGTTTTATTGAGAGTAGCTTGCTACTTGACCAGCTGATACTTTTTAAGCCGTCATCTTCTGCCATTTGACAAGTTACAACTATGTCATTCCTAAAAATAAAACGAAAAATGCTCTATTTAACCAATTGAGAATCTAAAAATTCACTTAAAAGTCACACTTTAAAGCACTCTTGGGTCATTGTTAAGCACCACCTTAACTTAATGCCATAAGTGAAGCTTTAGGAGAAATGTGAGCTGTTAGGAGAAGTTAGTGATATAAAGAATTGAAATCGTGTGCGTCAACATTACTTTTTGGCTTTTAAAGTTAATTAAATTTAACACAAAAACTCAAGTCCAATTTTTATCGAAAAATCATAAGACCCAATTTACCTCGATGGCTACTATAATAAACAGATTTGTAGTATTAAATGCTCAGAAAATGTAAGGAATGATTAATGAAAAGTCTTTTATCTTCACCGACACTGTTATTGGTGCACAGAAAGTATGCTTGGAACTTACTCATTCGAAATTAAGGTTGGTTTAACTGCAACTGTTACATTGACGAAATAATTTGAGTTTTGCAAGAAAAAAAAATTGATCGTGTTATTTCTTGAAGATGCTTTCACAATTTTCAAATGAGATCTTGTGTTTTAAAATTTTTAACTTTTTTCTTTGTGACCAAGTGCAAAAATAAGGCCTGTGTCAACCCTCCGCAATCAATTCAAGACCTAAACGATAAAATACGTGAAGTTTTTTGGACATACAATCGCAAATATTTGAAATGGCTATAAGAAATTAGCTGTCACCAACTAAAACCTTTTGTATATTTTGACTGTTAATTTTCAACTTTAATTGTGTACTATATAGCAGAAGTATTTCAACATTAAAATACTTTTTCTCAAAAATCTGTACTAAAAGACATAATGGTTATCATAGCCTTTTGATTAGGCCTTTTATTATTTTTGATTGTTTTGAACTAAATAAAAGATTTTTTTTTAATTTACCCTGCACTAACACGTGAACTGATATAATAAGATTAGTTTTATTAACTAGGTACCTGATAAATAAATGAAAAGAAATATTTGTTGTTATCTTACAACATGTAAGCAATGTATAAGTAACGATAAGTTCAAACAAATATTGGCGCAAAATTTTGAATGATGTAATAAATTATCATATATATTTTAGTTATTTCCTTAAAATCTTGAAAAAGTTATTTGACATATTTTTAACGATATCTCTTAACATTTTTCTCAAGTTTAAATCACAAGCTTTTTTTGTGTCAAAAATGACACAAAGGTCCTTTATTTCGATTACCACTAAAAGATTTGACACAAATTAGTTTCATAACCAAGACTATAACTGAAAAGCTCCTTTAGTGTTGAATAAAAAGGCTATAAATATTTTACACTTAGAGATATTAAGCTCAAGATGGTTATATTTGCACTACTGAAAAAAGCATTTTTTTATAATTTACAGGCACTCAAAGGGTTATTAGTACCCGTTATATGTTTATATTTAAACGTGCGAGTATTAGGAAAATAGGGAAGGATTTCAAAGGAGATACCGGTTATATACATACATTGGTCTTAAAGTTCTGAACATCAAAATGGGAGGGAAAAACAGAGTTGGCCAAAGCATTCCACATTCTCGATGTGCGATTAAGAAAGAATCTCTATACTTGACAGTGCGCCTGAAATTGAACTCCAGGGTAAACTGACGAGCATTCCTGAAAGTGCGAGAATTACGGCTGAATCGTTTAAGGGATGGAATGCAACTGACTAATTCAACAGAACATGATTTGTAAAAATATCGATAAAACAACGAAAGGCATGAAACATTACAGCGGTTTTCAGCGATGTAAATGTTTCGATTATAGTTCTATCGCCTATCATTTTTTAAGCCCTTTTTTGTATTCTATCCAAGAGATTTAAACTTGTTTTAGGGGCGACTGCCCAGATATGCGAATTATATTCAAGCTTTGGACGGATGAAGGCTTTGTTAATTACAGCCAGATCAGAAGGGGTGAACTATTTCTTGCACCGTCGGAGAAATCCTAAGCACCTGGCAGCATTTTTGGCAATACCAAATATATGATCATTCCATAAAAGGTGATCAGTGATACACATACCAAGTACTGACAGTTAATAAGTTTTTTGGATGCAAGTGCCACTCATAAATAGTGGCATTAGGGGTGTGTCACGCTTTAACCACAGGATACAGCATAGAGTTTTCGAAGCAATAAATTCTACACGTATAACCGATTAATATAGGTATACTCAAAATTATCATGCAAACACAAAAAACCATGCACAATTAATAATAAGTTCTCATGTATAAATTAAAAGACACGTCTTGTCTTAGAGAAAGCTTTATTACAAGTGATCTTTTATTATTGAAAAACTAACAGTTCTGTCAAAGAGAGTACATAACATCTTGATACGTACATATTATATACAACATAAATCATTCGATTTTACAGTAGCAGTCATAATTATAAAATTAATTTATATGAGAATGTTGTGTACATATATAATATAAATTGTGTACTATAAATTAGAAATGTGTACAGGGTGATCGGGTTTTATTATTCCTAGATTATCTCTTACACACGGTTTTTGATTCCCCATATTGTACAATGCTGTCAAGTTCAGAATTTAATGAGCTTATCATACGCAGGCCGTTTAAGTTCCACTTCCGAAGTACAAGGATGTGAATCTAGAAACGAGTATGAGAAGCTGAGGGTACTGTCGATGTCGTCGTTAATCTTTTTGGAACTTAAGGCAGTCATCAATTGAAGATACAAATAGGTTGAATAGGAGCAGCCCGAAATAAGTACCCCGAGGCAAGGCTGACAAAACCCCAATAAAAATCTTTAATTTTAACAATATAGTTACGATTCGATAAATATGATTCCTATCATTCTTACAACAAGTCGGTGGTGGACTATATCAAAAGCTTTCACGAAAGTTTATGAAATGATACAAATTAGTTGTAGTGAAGCGACCACTACAAAACCAAGCTGTCTTAGAGTTGTAACATCTTTCACTGTGAAATTGAGTCTTTTGACAACCAACTTTTCAATAAGTTTTGAAAAAGCTGAAAGTTTTGAAACTGGTCTCTAGTTTTTTAATAAAGTGCTGTAGACCACTTTTATAAATAGGGCTTATCGAAAATAAATAACCCATTTCTAAGTGGCATCGCATATTTAGATAACAAAAGGGAGGGAATCGAATCTCTTCCGAACCACAGGGACGAACCGCTGAACACTTTTAAACATAAATTATTTGAACATTGCTTACATCTAATCCAAGGATCTTTCTGCTATAGCAAGTAAACAACGAATTATAATATTTATTTAAAGAAATAAAGTCAGCCTTCTTGCCAATTAGTTCGACTTAGAAACTTAAAATGGGCAATGATTTTTCACCATCTAAATAATACCAGTAGTACCCGTGGAATGATGGTTAGTGCGTTGGACTGTCATGCCAGACGTCTTGGATTCGATCCCTACCTATGCCATCTAAAGTCTTTTCACGGGTACTGCCTCCTGCGAGGAATTGAAAAATTCTCCAAGAGTAAGTCTTGTCATGAAAAAGGGCTTGCTCAAATTAGGCGTCCGGATTTGGCATATAAACTGTAGGTCCCCTCCATTCCTGACAACATTACTCGCACACAGGAATGGTTGAGAGTTGTAAGTCACTAGGCCCTAGTTCTCAACGGACTGTTGCCCCACCCAATTTATTTAACGCCAGTCAATGTAACCAAGATTAAAATCACCACACTATTGTCACGCTTTCTTAACGTTCCGTGTTTTTGAACGATTTGATATTTATTTTGTTTAATGTTTCCTTTTGGCCAATAAACAAAACAAACAATTTCTTGGACTACAGAACAATTTTTGGGCGATATGACATTTTTAATATCTTAATGTTATTTTATTGGGCATTAAGACCGAATGCTTCGATTTATTTCGGAATTTTATAAATCCAAAAAAAGTTGTGTAGTGCAAAGTTTTGGCAATATTGCCCAAATTGTAAAACTACAAAAATTATAAAACAATTGTTTTGGGAGCTATGACATTTTTAGTTTATGGTTTTGGCGAAAGACCTAAGGGCAATTTTGGCAGTTATTCCAAGAAATAAGACCTATAACATATTTCAAATATATTAACTTTGCTGTTAAACATTATTAACAATAAACAATTCGTTTAAATACTTAACCATTAATTCGTTCAGAAATTAACACATTTAATAATATTAATCAAAACTGTTCAAAATTTAAAAGTAAAAGATTTTCTACCAACTGCAATAGTGCTGATAGACTAGATCTTAAAATTTAAACAAATATTTAGCACATTCATTAGTCTATATTATCGCATAAGCAAATTTAAATTGATTGAGTCTACAATAACTAAACTTTTATTCACATGTTGTTAAATGTGATTTGGTATTTTTCTATACTAACTTACCACCGCAAGTTCAATGAACTACACTTCGTTTTCTTATTAACTTAAGAAATTGTTATCAGTAGAAAAAAAAAATTATTTTTAAGTCTTGATAGAAAGTACACTACAGATTTAGACTTTACTGCACTGATTTTATTTATTTTGATTACGTCAACAAAATATAATTCACATCACATTTAATTCTTATTTATTAATTAAATGCTTCTTTTGATTTACTTAATATTTATTTTTTTCTCTGACCTCTTATGTCGGTTAGGTTTGTAACTTTTTTCACAACTGAATCGATCAAACAAAAGTCTCTTCCCTTCTTAGGTACCTAGCTGTTCCCAAAAAATAAACACGCTACACATATTTCCCTCGACAACTATAGAGGTACCTAAATTGATAAGAGATATAATTAAATTATTTCTTTTTCTTTTTTAGATTGACAAATTAAAACAACACCAAAAAAAAACATAATTATAATACTTAAAGTCAGTGTAGCCTTGATTGTGAATGAAATCTGCAAAAGTTTAATGCCGCATACTTAAAATAATCATAAGAACATAAATATTATCAATAATGTGAAGATAGTTATTTTTGAAACCGAAGACGAAACACGGGGGAGGAGGAGGTGACAAATCATAATAATATTTATTGTCAATTGATAATACTTTTGATTGTTTTTAATCAAATTTTTAAAAATTAGTATGATTAGATAATATAGCAGGAGACAAGTTGATAAGTATTCGCACCCTCTCGACTAGCCAGTTTTTATCTGAGTCTGTTTTTATTATGAGGACGTAAGATACGTACATAAATTACTTTGTTGTGTTTTAATAATATAAATAAAAGCGAGTTATCATTTTCTTCAAGGTTTATTTTTGGAGATAAAAAGATGCTTTAATTTCTTTGCAACATGTTGCTATGTTGTCAAAAATCAAATCAAATCCTAGAAATATGCAATATGAAGTTTTTAAATGTAATAAGTCAAAACTTAATGAAGCCTTTTTGGAGAAGAAAGAAATTCAAAACATATGAACATAATACGCCCAATTCAAAATATTACCTTGAAAAATAACTCCTCGGGAAACTAGTTCTCCGGACTTTTTTCCCTTCGAAATCGGGAATTTTGATTTTCGAATCAGCTGTTCCGTATTGTTTGACAGGAAATTCAAATTAAAAAAATTTTAAAATGTTTTCAATCGCGGCATGAATTTTACGTGAAGAAAGTGAACATGTAAAACCAAGGACTATTAGAAGATCTTTTAGAGATAGTTCGAATCCCTTGGAGTTGCCTCAGTGGATGTAAGAATTCATTAGTTTATTCAAATGTTGTATATCATAATTTTTAAAAAAATCATTTTTTTCTTAGGTTTTAAAAGTATTATAGACTAAACAAGGTTTCATTTAAATACTTCTTGGAAATCCTCATCATGTCCAGTGAGCGTTTTGGAATCCCACCAATCACTAAATTGGGAGCATGTTTACGTTTTTTTTGCTGAGGGATGGTATCAAACTGGGGTCGGAAATGAAGAAAGTGTTGGTATGGCTCAACCATAAGCATCACAAGAAAGATCTGTGTATACCACAGCGGCGCAGAGAATACGACAAAATATGTGTAGGAATCAACCTTTAAACATATGAATACATCAATAAAACATTAATTAATTTATTCAAAAGTAATTCATTTATTTATTTAATCTCACACATTTTTAATGAATTAACAGCAAAAACAAACGGAATTCATATGCATACACACTAAGCAACTAATGTTAAAATTAAAAATCATAAAAATAAAAAATGTCTTGAACTCTTAATTGCTCCATGCGTTGGTTTTATCGTTTAACTCTGTTAATTTTTTCTTTTTTTATGGCGAAATCTTCATAACTTTTTTTTAATTCATAAATTTTGTCAAGGGCTCGATAAACTTTTGTGGTGTTTCTTCTAATTTCTTTAGTTTCTTCAACTATACCCTTGACATAACTCCTTTTGAGTCTTAAGTTCCTCATCAAAAGCTTCTGAGGCAGTCCTTTTCTTTGTACTACTTGTACTTGGACGAGGGCTTCAATTACTAATTCTTGGAGGTATCCTTCAACTACAGGTTCGTTTTCCGGAGGTTGAACATTTCCTTTGTTTACCTCTTTTCTTGTTTCCAGGCCAAAAGGTTTTGCTGTTACACCTTTTATCGACTCTTTCTCTCCAATTAAGCCGTAGACAGCCTCTTCATATTCAGTTCAATTCTAAATGACAATTCCCGGGAAAATATTTCCCTTTTCCCCTTTCTCTCATTCTAAATACAAAATTCCCGGGGATTTTGTTCCGTTTTCAATTTCCCTTATTCTAAACAAGTTCGAAATGGGAAAAAATACTCCAAAAAAAAGTAGCTATTCTAAATGTCTTAAAAAGGGAAAATACGAATTCATATGGCGCTAGTTTGTTCCCGACACTTGAGCTGGAGATAATAATTGATAACATTTCAAATATATGTTAAGGTCAAAAACAACAAACAAGGGTCAGCTTCAAACGCTTTTGAATTTGATGCAGGCTCAACTCGATACTGCGTGTGGTGATGATCAGAAAAAATATGTTCGATCAAAGGCGGCTGCGAACCTGAAAGCAAGGAATTGGACTAGTGGTGGACCTAGTAAGGAGCAACCTTTTTGTACTACGAACAGGCCATCTATGTTTTGATTGGAATGAAAGACTCCGTAGAAGGTGTTCCTGCAACAACGGTTGGGCTGGATGCAAAGGAAAAGGAAATCGAATAAGGAAAAATTAGAGCCAGCAAAAAAAGTGACCATTTCCTCTCCATCCCCAACGGAACTGCTTGCTGAAGAATACTTCCTATCGTTGGAAATCGAACCTGTCCAGGCAGAAGTAGGTTGGTAGAAATGGCGATCTCAAGGCAACCTAGCCTGAGATCCAATTAGCGCTGTAGTGCGCCGTTTTGCTACCAAAAACGCTAAGGAAATCCCTAGAAAACCTGTCCGCACATTTAATTACCCTATGCCCCCTGAGCATCTCGCCAGAGTCAAAACTAGGGTAGGGGCCCTCACTGTTTGTTATAGTGTATAAAAACACCATCTCATAGAGCTTGCCCTCGATAGCGTTCCACACGTTCAGTAGACCTTTGCTGTTTGTGGAGAGCTCATCCACAACTGCTACGTGGAGGTCAACCCTGACAACCTCACTAAGAGTACGCAGTTGCGCTTCTCCAGAAGATGGTGCTTTCACTGGCTTTGTCCGGTCGTCAAACTTGCTCTTTTTCTGAAACGTGCAGATCTCTATTTGAGATCTGTTTCGCTTAACGGCCTTTTCTCGGCTGGCCAGAAGATTGTTGTATTCATCAACAACCTTCTGGTACTTTATTTTATCTTGGGCGTCCCTCTCATGAATCACTCCGGTCTCTTCATTTTTGGCAATCTTGGCAAGAATGTGAGAGGCCGTTTTGAAGCGGTTCCTGAGAAGAGCGCCTTCTGATTGCTTTTTGGTTCCACGAGTTGCACTGCTACTCGAGGGTTTCGGTTTTGTATACGGTTTAGGAAGTATAGAAGTGCTGTGAATAGCACTGTCTATACTTTCTGTGGTTTTGGGTTGCTCACAAGTGCTTGAACTACCAGCGCAAAATGAGCTCCCCTTCAAAGTCTCCTGGCTGGAGGCCAAGAGCTCATCTTCCAAGTCTGTGGAGGGTTCTACGTTCGTCTTGTCTATTTCGTCCATTTTGTTTAAGTTTATTGTATTTTGGTCCTACGAGTAGGTCGGAAAAAAGAGGTCAGCCCCGGCAGAGCCGATATACCGGGGTAAGGCAGAAGATAAGACGGACCCTGCCAAGGCATCCGAAGTAACGCCATTAAATATTCCACAAAGATCTTCTCGACCACAAGCAAGTAAAAGTATTGTATTAAAGGATTTAGCCGAAGGAGTAAAAGACAACTTCGTAGTACAAAAGGAGCTGTGTGAGTAAGTTAAGGGTGTTGTTGAAGAAACGAAAGAAATTCGTCGGAGCACTGCAAAAATACACCGTGCACTTGACAACCCCTCTTTAAACAAGATTCTTGCTGCAATAAGAAAAACTGTCTCCCGGGGAATTCGGAAGAGGAGAATTTTATTCTCGGGAGAACAAGGGAATTGTTTTCCCCGGGAATATTAAGAATTGGGCTGATTTGGAAAGTTTTTGTTCTCTGTTTGGCCCACCGCCAACCATTTCTGGCCTTAAGGTTTGTAGCAGCCTTAGATCTAACATATTTTTTTTGATCACTCCTTATTTCTGTTAAGGACCTAAAAAACCATTACGGCTTGAAACTGGGCACATACTTCTCAAAAATCGATTAGGAGTAAGTTATACAAAATTGTTGATGGGTAATCATAATCCTATTTCATGGTTAATTGAAACACCAGTTACAGATAAGAAATAATCTAGAAAGGTATGTTTCTATAAAGCTCAAAGAATTATCCAAAACTATGTTTTCGGTGTTTGGGATTTTAAACATTAATTTTGGGCTTTTAATTTTGTATAAACCCATACGGGTGACGGAGATTGCCTGTAATTTTATGAGAATTTCGGGTATTTTGGATTTTATGTATGTAGAATTTAGGTACAAGATGTCCGTACATTCTGAGGAGCCAAAATTGAGAAACCCACGATCGAGGAGATAGAGGGTTTACCACAAAACTTTAAGAAGGTACCAGTCACGAACTGTAAATTGGATCAGAGGGATATCGTAGTCGAACCGCAGTCCATTCTGATAATATGGAGAGACCTGATGATTGGAGTCTCAGAATTGTTTGCCCAATACACAAGAAAGCCCATTCTTAAATTGTGCCAACTACAGAGGTCCTTAGAATGTGAAGGTCCAGAGCTGTTCATCAACAACCTGATAGGTCCTTATCAGTGTGGCTTCAGACCATGAAAGTCCACCATTGACCAAACCTTTACTTTCCAGCAGATCTTGGAAAAAACCCTGAAACTTCAAATCGATACCCACCATCTCTTTATCGATTTTAAGGCCGCGCATGACAGCATCTATAGAGAAGAGCTCTACAGAGCAATGTCTAGTTTTTGGCATCCCTGTCAAACTTATCCGTTTGTGAAGAATGACGATGAAGAATACACGTTAATCTATCAATGTTAAAAAAATATCTCAACAAAGCATTTGATGTCAAAAAAGGTTTTAGACAAGGCGATGAACTGTCATGCGACTTTTTCAACATCGTTCTGGAAAGAATTGTGCAGTCAACGCTAGAGGCACAATCTTCAAAAGGTCAATCCAATTACTCGGATACGCGGATGATATGGGCATAGTTGGAAGATCAAAGCGGTATGTCAGTGGAACATTTTTGAGCATTGTTACGAAAGCGGAGAAGATGGGTTAAGTGGTCAAAGAGACAAAGATACCAGTGCTGAAATCAAACTAAGATAACTCTTGCAAATCGCTGCTTCTTTGGACTAAGAAGGCAATTGGTTCTTCTAAGTTTTGATAATTTTCAAAATTCGTCATGTTGAGATTCAAGATTATGGGTATTCAAGTTCTTAGGTGTTTGTTTTGTCATGTTTTCTGGTATTTTTAATTCTGGGGTTTCTTTTGTAGCCTTTAAGGTTTTTCTTTAATTTGCTATTTATTCAGTTTGGGTATTTTATATATTCAATCCCACTCAATAACGCATTAAGTGAGGTTTGTTGTTGTTCAGTTTTTTAGACAAAATTAGAATGAGTCTGTGCATTTGTTGAACATTACAACAAATTCAAAGACTCATCTTTATTTTGTACTGATACAATTTATTTTGACAAAACTTTAATAGAATAACACAGAAGACCTTAGCAGCCCTTAAGCATAAGCATTAATTATTATATCACTACCCTTTTCGCCAATCATGTAAGCAATCGCTTCGGTATGACCAGCAACTGTTTCAGGAATTGCACTACTATCAACAACTCTCAATCCATCAATACCATGGACCTTCAAATCAGCATCAACAACTGAAGTTTCATCAGAAGCAGGTCCCATTTTACAAGTACCACCATAGTGATGCCTAGGAATGGTTAGAGTCCTGATTGCACACCTCCAATAGTCATCAGTTCCAAATTGAAAATCTTCACATCCAGGAACTTTGGTTTTTAATAAAGTTGCGTTGATTGCCTGCATGGCAGGAAGGGAAACAATTCGAATTGCCTCCTTGACACCTTTCAAAATCATTTCAACATCTTCCTGATTGGAAAAGTAGTTCGGATCTATTTTCGGGGGAACTTTAACATCACTACTCTCAACCCAAATGCTACCCTTGGATTTGGGATTGTATGGAACCGTAAGAATTACCAAATTGTCTGTAGTTTCTAACTGCTTAAACACCGTGTTGTAAATGGCGTCACGTATGTTCAGGGCCTTTCGGTACGAGGTTCCATAATCAACAGAGAAACTAGAAGCTATCATCGAAAGTTCAATGGTATTGTTGATAAATGCCGAAGCCTCATAGCCACTTATTGTTGAAACTATTGTCGAAGGATCTCCATCTTGAAATTTTGAAATATCTCTCTGTTCAACGCGATCAATATATAAAGTGGCGTCGGTGGTGTTTGTGGTGAACACGGGTCCATAGAAACCTACGTTATCAAACAGAGTCTTCCCAACAGGTAGATTAACGACTTGGGGTACTCCAATTTTTGTGAGAGTTTCCGTAGGCCCAACACCTGAAACTATGAGAAGTTGCGGTGAATGTAAGGCCCCGGCTGACAGAATTATTTCTTTCTTAGCTCTAATTGTGTAATTCTTTCCGAGTCGTTCAAATTCTACCCCATAAGCTTTTTTTGTTTGGACATCAATGAGAATCTTAGTGACCAAGGAATATGGAAGAACTTGAAGATTTGGTCGGTTAGCTTGAATTGGTTCAATGTAAGCCTTGAAGGCACTGTATCTACGTCCATTTCTGGTAGTAGCTTGTGTATATGACCAACCTTCCCTTTTTACATCAGGATTATTATAATCGATGTAGTTCAGTCCTGCTTCCTGACACGCCTTCCCGAAAGCATCAGATAATGGTGTTCTAAATTTGACATCTTCAGTGCTTATGTATTTTCCAGAATAGTTATGATAGGGGGAGTTTTCATAGTTTGCTAAGCTGGAATTTTCGGCACGTAGAAAATAAGGTAGAACTTCATCGTACGACCAACCAATGTTACCAGCTGAAGCCCATCTATCGAAACCTGAACGATCTCCTCGATTGTATATCATGGAGCTCATAGAAGATGTTCCTCCAAGAGACCTGCCTTGTGCAGCATCACAAATATTATCGTTCATTCCGAAGCAAGAGTGTTTTTGTGGTACTGTTTGGTAGCCATAGTTGTTTGTTGTTTTTAGCAGACCTGTGGTCAATACTGGCATTTGGTGAGCCAATCTTTCGGGGCCTCCTAATTCTAGCAAAATAACGGTATTATTTGGATTGGCAGATAGTCTATTTGCAGCGACACAGCCTGCTGTTCCTGCTCCAATAACAATAAAGTCATACAAAGAATTCTGAGCAGGGTCTGAAAAGCAAAGAAAATTTATAAAAATGTTGATATTTACTTAAAATTTCTGTATACTTACCATCATTGTCTGAAATTGCTGAAGTCTCATTTGCATCTGCCAAAATGTCTTTAATATACTGTGGGGTCTCGTTTGAATGAGCCTCATTGACAATTAAAAGAACTATCAAGAGACAGTTTATCCACAGTTTCACGAAATGCTCCAGCATCATGTGAAGATAACTTCAAAGGGAATACGCACGAACGTTATTAGAGAAGCCTTTTATACTTGAGATTTTTGCAAGAAAGTTTTTTTTTGATAGACAATAATAAATATTAAAAAAAGGTTAGATTATGAATGTGCAAATAGTTAGTTATTTACGAGTACTTTTGACGCCAAAACTCATAAAATCTCAAGCTCTTTATTTTAAACATAGATAACAAAAATGTTATTAATGTTAAGACTCCTGAGTAATTTAGCAGACCTGAAGCATGCTACGAACGGATTCGGAAGCGTTATCACATTCTTATCTTCTACATTTGTGATTTTTTATATCAGTGCAAATATTTAATGTTTTTTAATATTTATTTTTGCTTGAATTATAGAAACAGTGAATATTTTTATTTGAAACACAAATTTTATTAGCTTATTCAATTTAAAGAACTATTTTTCGAACCTTAACATAAAAACCATAAAGATTAAGGTTTACAGATGTTAGAGGCTAGAACTTTAAAAATATGCACTCAAACAGAGAATTTGGAGATTTTGGAGAATCATTTGATAACCCCTCCGTCCTCAAAAGTTTTGACTATTATCAAATAAATATTTCGCTCGTAGTCAGTGATGAAAATCGGCTTTTTTGGAAAGTTATGAAAGCTGAACAAAAATATAGTGTCTTAGTTAACATTTCAAATAAAAACCATTTCATTTCTAAACTATTTTTAATAAAGATACATGTTGTCATTTACAAGTAAGGTTCAATGCCATGGCAAGCCGAAAAACCTTACAAAACAGTGACAAGTTAAGAATAGAGAAGTTTTTCAAAAAGGATGTAGTTATTGGATTGTTCTCCTTATTAACTTACTCTCCGATTTGAAAAGTACGCATCATTTCGATGCATTTCAAGGACCTAATCAGCGAAAATTTTACAATACTAGTTACTAATCGACTTGAGTTCGTGTGCTTATTAAACTTTAAAAGTCTTGGACCCAAAATTTTAATTCAAATCACCGTGTTATGTCGTTTATAGAATGCCTAATTCCTAGTTCCCAAAAACGCACATCTAGAAAGTGTTAAATTGTTTAAAAAATACGAGTTGAAAACAACAAATCAAAATTAAAAAACAAGCGAGTTCATTCAGCACTTTTTTCAGTAGGTATACATTTTTCAGATTGTTGTTCTCTATCTTGAAAGTATATAGGTACCCATAAACATTTAACACGGTTTTTGAAAATTATATCTTCTTTTAAAAAGCAGATTATTAAATGAAGATACTTTAGTTTGTTTTATATTTATCCTAATTTAAATGTTAAGTTATAAGCAAATAGGCATTTTTTTAAATTTATTTCGTGCTTTTGTTTTAAAATGATAAAAATATGCACTAAGTAAGTAAATCCTTAGAGTAAAATTTCATTGAAATTGTTTAAAGTCATACCACTGAGAACTTATCCTATAAGAATTTCTCTATGTCTCTTGTTTAAAAATTCAAATAAGCATTAAAAGATGGATATTCCTATTAAAGAAGACTTACTTACTTAAGGGGGCGCTACAGTCCAACCAACATGCGTCTCCAGCCAGTTTGGTCCCTAGCTAGCTGTCTCCAGTTTCCCACGCCAAGTTGGTTGAGGTCTTCACCCACCTGCATGAGCCAACTGAGTCGGGGTCTTCCTCTACTGCGCCGTCTCTCGGGGTTGGATTCGAAGACCTTCCGCACAACATGACCCAGCCAACTAAGTTGTATTGGACTTTAATTCTGTTAACCACATCAATGTCGCTGTACAGCTCGTACAGTTCATTGTTGTATCTTCTCCTCCATTCTCCATCTATGCAGACGGAATCAAAAATCACCAGACAAATTTGTCTCTCAAAGTATCCTAAGAAGCTCTCATCTTTCTTTGACAGGGTCCAGACCTCAGCTCCATAAATGACCTCCGGGGTGATAAGTGTCTTATAGATGGTGATGCTCGAGAGAGCACTTTACTACGCAATTGCCTTCTAAGTCTAACGAAGAGCGATTTGCAAGAGTTATTCTTAGTTTGATTTCAGCACTAGTGTCGTTGTCTGAATTCTTAGCGGTGCCTAGGAACACAAAGTCTTCAACTACCTCAAAGTTATAGCTCTCCATGGTGCCGTTTTTTCCAAGACGTCGTCGTTCTTTTTTGATAACTTGGTCTTGCCTTCATTGACTACTTAACCCATCTTGTCTGCTTCCGTCGCAATGCTCAAAACCGCTCCACTGACATCACGTTTTGATCTTCAAATTATGTCAATATCATCTGCGTATCGGAGTAATTGGATGAACCTTTAGAAGATTGTTCCTCTAGTGTTGAATGCACAATTCTTTCCAGAACAATGTTGAAGAAGTCGCATGACAGTGCATCGCCTTGTCTAAAACCTTTTTTGACATCAAATTCTTCGTTGAGATCTTTTTTGACCTTGATAGATCAGCGTGCATTCTTCATTGTCATTCTTCACAAATGAATAAGTTTAACAGGGATGCCAAAACTAGACATTGCTCTGTAGAGCTCTTCTCTATAGATGTTGTCATACGCGGCTTTAAAATCGATAAAGAGATAGTGGGCATCGATTTGAAGTTAATGGGTTTTTTCCAAGATCTGCCACACTGATAAGGACCTATTAGGTTGTTGACGAGTGGCTTCAGACATTCACATAAGACGGTAGAAAGGATTCTTATATGCAATGTTAAGGAGCAGAGGGTCTCTTTTTTTTTGTATCGGGCAAACTATGCTATGATTACACTCATCTTCCGACCATATTTTGCAGATGAGTTGGTGCATGCTCTCTACCAACTCATTATATGTAGCTTTGAACAATTCGGCAGCGATGCCTTCAGTTTCAGCAGCTTTGTTTGACTTCAGTTTAGATATAGCTATCTTCACTTCGTCGAGGTCGGCTAGGCGATATTGTTGATCTGCGTCGCCTAGGTTGAGTGTTTCTATCTCCCTTACAGCGGAATTAGGTTCGTCATCGCCGTTATATAATTTGGAGAAGTGGTCTTTCCATTTTCTCAACATAGACTGCGGTCCTACTACAATGTTCCTCTGATCGTTGATACAAGCTTCTTTTTGTGGCTGGTACCCTTGGGAGGTTTTTCTCCATTAGTAAAATTTACGAACCTCATTCCTGTTTTGACATCCCTCTTTCTCCCTATTCGCTCTTCACGTACTCCCTGATAGTTCTCTGATAGTTGTAAGGAAATATTGCAACTGGTTTTCAATGCTAAGCAGTTAGCATAGGACTTCCAAAAAAGGTTTTTAGAGACTCGATCGGAAAAGGTCATGGAAGTTTCTTGCGACTGTAGCCGTCTAAAGTTGAAACTTCTCACAGTACTTCCATGTTTTGGCTTGGATAGGGATATCCGTACCTGTACCTTGGCTACAACGAGGCAGTAGTCCTATTTAATGTTGACCCCGTGGAATTTCCGGACATCCTGTATACTGGACAAGTGTTGTGCGTCGATCGCAATCTGGTTGACAGTTGATTGAGCATTTTAGGGCGTCCGCTAATTGTTCGGCTGCAGGTGGTCTGTTAATGGATCTAACATTCCACATACAGATCCGAGGTTCGTTGTCCCTATTTCATTTGCGTGGGTTATTAACAGTAAATCCGTCAGTATCGGAGGGTTGTTGGTGCTTATAAGAGGCTTAACCAGTTTAAAGCGATACCAAGTATGAACGACGACGTTTCAAATATAGTGAATACAAAAATAATCGTTTTTGTAACGTAAATTAATAAAACGATTTGAGTGCGAATAGATGTTAACTACGCGAATATGAGCGAAACTTAACGAAACTAAACTAAATTTGTTTAGTATATAAACATTGACATAAACATAAATGTAATTATTAAAGGGAAAATAAATAAATAAGTTCAATTGTTTGGTGTCAAAATATAAATAACCCATTTTTTAAAAATAAAAATAAACAAGATTGTGACACATAGGCTACGCTATTCTAGAATAAGAAGCATTACTCAGATTTTTGCTAAGGCCATTTTTTTAATTAATTGTGATATGAAATAAATTAAGGTCGATGTTTATTGTCTTACCCTAATATAACATCTATTTAAGAATTTCTTCAGGCTGTTAAAAAAAGATGAATACTCCATAATTATATTTATTGGCCTACTTCATAGCTTGGTTTTTCTATAGCAAGTAACCACTGATAAAAAGAGATTATAAGGTATGTTAGTATTTATAAAGGGTGATTGAATTTTAAGGGCTGATGTTGATTTTGAATAAAACACAAATTATTTTAGAAATTATTGTCATTTCTTTTTATTGTGATAATATTAGTAAGGTTCAATTATGTATAAAACAAAATGTCGGACAAATCTTTCGCATCCTCGATGGCATACCTTCATCTGATGGTGCTTCATTCACTGGTGTACAAATGTGCTCATCACTTCCAATGGTTTAAATGAGTTAGCCTGAAATTGAGAAATGTCAAATTAAATACAGAAAAAGCTTTGACGTTTCGATGCAGTTCACATTCAACATCGTCCCTTAAACAGACAATATTTGTATGATTTTTCAAATTTGGGAAAGTGAAGGGTGCTTTTTTAGACGTGTGGTTTTCAAGAAGAAATAAAACGCATGTAATATGATGTTATGGCCAAGAATTTAGCTTTATTATAAAGACTAGAGTTTGCCATTGTATTTTGAAAATTATTTCGACTGAATCGAATTAATTCCAGCCCAGTGGACTAATTTCCGACCACTTTTCGCACCAATTGGGGACGTATGTTAGCAATAACCCTCCGAATATTCTCTTCCTAGGTGTCAATCATCTCAGGCTTATACACGTTGACAAGCAAATTCACATAACCTAAAGATAGGAGTACAGCGGTGTTAAGTTGTTTGATTATGGAGACCACCTACGAGTGAGGTTAATGCGCTTACTAAATTTTTCGTTTACTAAATTGATTGTATCGTTGAGTAGAGCGACTTAAACGATTCAAAAATTGTTCAGGAGTAATGTCTGAATCACAAACACGCTTTAGCCTCAGCTTCGGCTTCGTCTGCGTTACGGTGGGCCTGCTTCGAGGTTGCTTTGAATGACATTTCTATTATTTCATCCTTTCAAAGAGCAAATATTTTGTTTGTTGACATTTTGTTACAGCTGTTGAGCTGTCAGACAAAAGAAATGTTCAGATAATTGAACTAGAGCTTCCATTTGGAGCAACAATACGTTACATTACGTTTCTTTTCCTTACGATTGTCAAACGAAACGTGAGGTCGAAGCTCCATTGTGATAGCATGCATTTAATTTCTTTGACATTTTGTTATAGCTGTTGAGCTGTCAGACAAAACAAATGTTTAGATAATTGAACTAGAGCTTCCATTTGGAGCAACAATACGTTACATTACGTTTCTTTTCCTTACGATTATCAAACGAAACGTGAGGTCGAAGCTCCATTGTGATAGCATGCATTTAATTTCTTTGACATTTTGTTACAGCTGTTGAGCTGTCAGACAAAACAAATGTTTAGATAATTGAACTAGAGCTTCCATTTGGGGCAACAATACGTTACATTACGTTTCTTTTTCTTACGATTGTCAAACGAAACGTGAGGTCGAAGCTCCATTGTGATAGCATGCATTTAATTTCTTTGACATTTTGTTATAGCTGTTGAGCTGTCAGACAAAACAAATGTTTAGATAATTGAACTAGAGCTTCCATTTGGAGCAACAATACGTTACATTACGTTTCTTTTCCTTACGATTATCAAACGAAACGTGAGGTCGAAGCTCCATTGTGATAGCATGCATTTAATTTCTTTGACATTTTGTTACAGCTGTTAAGCTGTCAGACAAAACAAATGTTTAGATAATTGAACTAGAGCTTCCATTTGGAGCAACAATACGTTACATTACGTTTCTTTTCCTTACGATTGTCAAACGAAACTTGAGGTCGAAGCTCCATTGTGAAAGCATGCATTGAATTTCTATGGCTGAACTCGTAAACGCCAGGTAAAGCCGAAGCTGAAGCGTTTTTGTGATTGAGCCATAAGTGTTTGATTTCTGAAACCTAGGAATTAGTTTCCGATATAGCGGGTAGATGGCTATTTTGTGGTACTAATGGTTAGATATTGTTAACTGTAATTGAAAGAGAGATACAAATGTTTGAATTTTAAAAGATGACATAAGGAACAAAAAGATAGCTCTCATGACGGAGACCAACATCGTTTTTTTTTTCAATGTTTAACCTATTTGAGAAATTGGCTAAGTTGACAGAACGTTGGATGATGATCAAAAATTGTGTATTGAATAAACCAAAAATACCAGAAATGCATAGCATAATCGTTAAAGAATTTTCTCTCGAAATATTTCCCATCGAAGATATTTTGAAATTCCAAAATTTTAACACTGCTCCTTGTTACCTAAAAAAAGTGGAAAATCTAAGTTCTGAAAAACGAGTGTAACATTCGAAATTATTTCATTGGAAGAAAAGTTATCAATTATTTATGAAACATAATCAAACAATACCAACTTTGTTGAATGATCCGCATACATTTTAAGTTCAGTAACTAAATTTTGGAGATTTTAACGAAAGAAGTTTTAATGCTTGGAGAGTCTTTGAACTCCCAGAATTACGGTGGACAAAAATTAATAAGGCTCCAAGAGTGTTTGGTATATCAAGCAATTCTAGACTTGATATTTTAAATAAAATACAAATTCAAGACAAAATAATTTAATTAAATAATTTTGGGTCATTGCAGGACATTGACTTCACCCCTATGTAATCTTGATTCATTTAATTATTTAATTAAGAAAAGAGAAAAAACTAATAGGATCAGGTATTTCAAGTTTTTGAGTTTTGTATCGGATGAAATTTTATTACTTACAAATTTTAAAGGGTCTTAAAGCTAAATTAATTTGATTGATGTTTATTTTTTATTACATGAACAACAACAATAATTCAAGGTTTTCAAATAATCTCTTTAATAAAGTGAATTGCATTAAATAAATATACAAGAACTTAAAGCATACCTGCATAAATTAAAACAAAAAGACAAATACAGTGAGACCCGGAAAAGTGTTTCACCTGTAATAACAAGTTTTGACGGGCAGTTATGCGGGTTCAGTAGTAACAAAAAAAAGCCGCTTAAGTGCATATAGCATATATAAATAAGCACTTACGTATATACTTATATAATATTAACAACAAATAGATAACAAAAACATTTAATTACATTACAATTTACATTACTCTCCATTAATGTAGATTTAGATCATTACTTTGCTATTGTTAAATTTTAAGGCTTAAAGCACAAGGAAGAGCTAAATTAACAGATCATCTGGTTTCGAATGTGTAATCTTTAAAAGGTACTTATTCGGGTTTTACTGTACAACTTTCTATTAATTTTTTTATTTGAAAAATCAAGTTCTTATATAAATTTGTATTCATGCAATCTTAAACATGAGTCATCTAAGTTCAAAGATTCCTATAAAAGCCAATTCCATCTTTAACTGAGTTTAGTTTAAAATTCATCAACTAATTGAGAAACCATGCTTAAATTTCGAGAGTGGTTTTCAGTGGAACTACTACTGTTATTCATCAGCTGCCTTGAACTTGGTTCCAGTCAGAGTATTGAGGATATATTAAAATTGGGTCAAGATGCTTACAATGAGGAAAGGGTTAAACCGGTTGAATGTAAGTTGAACAAAAAGCTGCTTTTTTGAGTGAAATTTTTCTTAGACTTCTCTTGCTCTTTATATTTATATAGTACCAACTGAAAATGAGTGTTTTGACTTCATTATTGTTGGAGCTGGACCAGCAGGTTGTGTTTTGGCTAACAGACTCTCCGAAAACCCAAATTGGACTGTTTTTCTCATCGAAGCTGGTTCAACGGAAAATATTGTCCATGATATTCCAGCACTTACAAGTTATTTGCCCTTGACAGAATCTAATTGGAATTATACCTCTACACCGCAGAAGAAGGCGTGTCTTGGTATGAACGATAAGAAGTGTGCTCTGCCTCGTGGGAAGCTTCTAGGAGGATCGAGTGGCATTAACTTTATGATCTACAATCGAGGAAATCGAAAAGATTTCGATCGAATGGCAGAAGCTGGAAATTTCGGATGGTCATATGAGGAAGTTCTGCCGTACTTCAAGCGATCAGAGAGAGCAAACTTGGAGGGTTTGAGAGATTCTCCATATCATAATACGTCAGGTTTGCAGAGTGTAGAATATGTTAAATATCGAACTCAAATGGCTGAGGCGTTTGTCAAGGCATCCGTGGATCTAGGTTATCCTCAGACTGATTACAATGGCGAATCACAATTTGGAACATCATTTGTTCAGGCGACGACTCAAAATGGACACAGACATTCTGCAGCTAAAGCCTTCGTCTTGCCAATTCTGAACCAAAGGAAGAACTTGCGTGTTCTGACCTTTGCGACCGTAACAAAAGTCCTCATCGATGAAAGCCTCTCGGCATATGGAGTTAATTTTGTCCATCAGGGTAAGAGCTACACGATCAAAGCTAGAAAGGAAGTAATTTTGTCAGCTGGGACATTTAATTCTCCACAACTGCTTATGTTGTCAGGAGTGGGTCCGAGAGATGTGCTTGAGGCTGTGGGAATTCAACAGTTGGTTGATCTTCCCGTTGGGCAGACGATGTATGATCACATGTCTCATATTGGCCCAACATTCACCACAAACTCTACCGGAGCTACTCTCTTTGTCGATCGAATAACTCCCGACGATAATGCAAGATATCAAGCAGGTGATCCATCTACAAGATTGTCTTCCATTGGAGGAGTTGAAGCTTTAACATTCATAAGGTCACAACAATCCATTTCCAGCAATGATGGTGATGATCGGCCAGATGTTGAGCTAATTTTGGCATCAGTGAGTTTGGCTAGTGATTATGGAACAGCTCTGAAAGAAAGTGGAAATTTCAAGGACGACATTTATACTACAGGATTTAAGTCCTTAGAAGGAACAGAACATTTCACAATAATGGTTATGCCATTCCACCCTAAGTCAACTGGCAGAGTATGGCTAGCGGATAGCAACCCTTTCACTCCGCCACTGATTGATCCAAATTATTTCTCAAACTATAAAGACATTGAAGTTATGTTGTCTGGAATCAAGGAAGGACTTCGTTTGGCCGAAACACCTGCCATGATGAGTATCAATGCAACTTTGTTCACAAATCCTGTGCCTGGCTGTGAGAACTTTGAATTTGGAACTGACGATTATTGGAGATGTTCGATTCAAACTCTGTCCTATACCCTGCATCACCAAGTGGCTACATGTAAAATGGGTTCTTCAAGCGATCCCAGTGCAGTGGTAAGCCCTCAACTAAAAGTTTATGGAGTAAGAAAGTTACGAGTAGTAGACACAAGTATTCTACCAGCGCCACCAACGGCACACACAAATGCTGCTTCTTTAATGATCGGCGAGAAAGCTGCCGATATGATCAAGTCTGAATGGAGTGAAGATCATTATGTTTCCGGTCTTTTTCATGAAATTTTGTTTAACTTTCAAAAATAAAAGAGTCTGAATATTTTTGGAATTGTTTGTTCTTTTTAAGGTCAGAAAAGAGCGTTCGACATTTTCGTATGTTTGGCTGTCAGCCTAAATTTAAACTTGTACACATCTGGGAAATTAAGGTTTGTAGCAGATTTGCCTTAGACATTTTTTTTAATAATTTAAAATGTTAAAAAAGGAGTAATAGATAAAACAGAGCCCTGCGGTTAGCCAGTATTTAATTTTTGAATTTCAGTATAAAATTCCGGAACCAATTAAACATGCACCAAATACGCATAAAAGATTTTCACAACACTTTTCGGGCTTTGCGAAACAAGTTAAGATCTGTCCCCTAAAAAACTTTGGAAAATATCAGAGATCTTGGAACCGTGAGTTTGCAAAAGTTCAATCTTCGAATTAATCTTAAAAACGCACCGAATTTTATACCTTATGTTTCTCAGCCTTTCAAAATCAATTCAAATTAAAGAAGTCAAACCAACCTCCCTAACACCCCGTGAATATAGACCCATATCGATCCTTCCATTTATTTCAAAGGTCTTAGAAAAACGTTTGCATAGCTAGATTTCAAGCTTCATAAAATATAATAAACTTTTTTGTTTTTACCAACCGGGATTTAGTAAGAACCACAGCTGTTATCTGCAGTTCTCAAAATTACTGATGACTGAAGGTGTGCAATTGACGATGTAAAGTTTTCATTCTTAGGACTGATTGATTTTTTAAGGCATTTGATATGGTTATTTATAACATTCTGATCTCAAAAATGGAAAGTCAGTTCTATTTTCGAAATCATCTTCCAAATTAATGCGTTCTTACCTTTCGAGAAGAAGGCAAGCTTTATCTGCAGAGGAAACAATGCCTCCACTTTTGTCTGGTGTTCCTAAGGGGTCAATTCTTGGGCCGTTGCTGTTTGCAATGTGTTTAAATGATATTCAAGGGGAAGTTCAAAATTGAACAATAGATTTATGTGTATATTGATGTAAGATGTATGCAAGTTATTTCAAAATTGGCGCGGAGATATAGTTTGATAAGCCGTAGGTTTTGAAGGCAGTTTAAAAAAAAATTTAGGTGGCACAGGAAAGAATTCCCCGCACTAACTTACGCTCCTCAGTTATTGTAATGTTTTGACCATGAAAGATATTGATCATTTGAAATTTATGCTACGGCTGAAGACTGTAAGGTCTTCGAATCCAGCACTACAAAGCAGAGCAGTAGAGGAAGGTCTTGGATCAAGTGGTGCATACAAGTAAAAAGTTCCTTACCCTACTCGGTGTGCGCAACTGAGGAGAGATCAAGCAAGATGAAGAAGTTTGTTAGGTGAGGCCCTAGTTCACATAGAAATGTAGCGCCACCATAAGTAAGTAAGTAAGAGTATTCATTGTGGCCGGCCCTGGTATTAAAGTTTAACGACACGTTTATCTAGATTATTTAGACATATTTATGTTTCAATTCGGTACTATAAATTAATTATTTGCATAACCTCCTAATTGTTTTAATTTACCTTACTTTGTTTTAAAAACTTCTTCTATTAATAGTATTTTTAAATCCAAGAATAAGTTCCTTATATCTTATATCAAGTTAGTGATAAGAAATTTTTCTATTTTACATAAACTCTTTTGTTACGGCTTAAGAGGCCTTAAATTATTTCGCTTATCCTAAACGTGATTCAATATAAAATGTTGTCTTATGAATTACTTTTGAAATGTTGGCATTTTTAATTTCAATTTTCGTTTTTTTTTTTTTTATTTGGAACTGGGTCATGAATTTAACTCTACCTGCACACTTGTGAAAGTTCGAAATAAATATATGAAAAAGTGTTGGTTAAACATTTCTAATAAATTAGGTATATAGGGTTTTTAAATTTGTGCGGGTAGATTCTGGCGCCCCGTGGTGGCCCTTATGTTCTGTAGGCATCTGTCAAATACTATGTTTATTATTCAACGGTTTTTACCAAATCATCATGTCAAATTACACGATTAAACAGCACGTTCAAATGATAAAACATTTTTAGTAAAATGAGTTTTTGTAGTGGCCCTTAAACGTTTGGTGGCCAAATTTAGAAGACCGGTCCAGTAAACAATCAACACCCGTACGTTCAAGGAACGCAAGATCGACGAGAACATCGCCGCGGTCCGTGAAAGTGTACAGCAGAATACGAGGCAGTCTATTCCTCACAGTGCACAAGAACTCGGCTTTTCGCAGACTTAAACTTGGTGCACACCTAGTTCATAAGTGTGCAGGTACCTTTAAGAAAAAAAAATATTGTTTACAAAGTAAATAAATAAAAAAGTTATCTTTAAAATTTATGAAGCTCATTAAACGTGCTACAGATTCTATTTAAAAAAAAGCATAAAACCATAACGTCTTCATAACATAGGTTCAGTAAAACTCACAATTACTCCCGGTTGGCCGTCCTGAAAATTGCTTCTAACAAAATGCCGAATTTTGGAAAAATTAAACTTCGAATTCTACTCTTGACAGTTTTACTATATGTCAGTGTTGGAAATGCACAAATTGCTGAAATATTAGCGGAAACTTTAATTTTTGGCCTGGATGCTCAAGATTTTATTTCGAAGGAACTTCTTCCTGCTGATTGTAAGTTTGTGTAGCTAGTTTTGACAGCTTGACCAAAGATTCGACTAATAACTCTTTCACCAAATTAGTGTACAAAGTGTGTTGGATCATTGTCTAAACTAACATAAATCAGTGAACTAAATGATTTAAAACTATTTAAATTTTCAGTACCAGCTCAAAATTCAAGTTATGACTTCATTATTGTGGGAGCAGGACCAGCAGGTTGCGTTTTGGCAAATCGACTCTCTGAAAATCCTAATTGGACCGTCTACTTGTTAGAAGCCGGAGGAATGGAGAATGCCGCTCATGATATCCCAGCTGCTGTATCACTTCTGCCGAGAACAAATTCGAATTGGGGGTACTACTCAGTTCCGCAAAAGAATGCCTGTAAGGGTATGTACGACGATGTGTGTGCCCTTCCAAGGGGTAAAGTTCTAGGCGGTACCAGTACCATAAACTTCATGATCTATATTCGTGGCAATAGGATAGATTATGATCGCTGGGCTGAAGCAGGAAACTACGGATGGTCTTACGATGATGTCTTACCCTATTTTAAACGATCAGAAGCTGCAAATTTGATAGGCCTTGAAAATTCCCCATATCATAATACAACTGGTCCTCTAAGTGTTGAAGATGTTTCGTACAGAACTAAAATAGCTGAAGCATTTGTTGAGGGATCACAACAGGCTGGTCACAAACTGAATGACTACAACGGTGAATCACAGTTGGGAACATCGTATGTTCAAGCCACCACCAAAAGAGGTCACAGGCATACGGCTTCAAAAGCCTATTTATACCCAATTAAAAACAAACGAAGGAATCTACATATATTGACCTTTGCAACCGTTACTAGGGTTCTAATTGATCCTAAAACGAATTCAACTTATGGAGTTGAATTTGTTTACAAAGGCAAAACGTACACCATTCGAGCTAAGAAGGAAGTTATTTTATCTGCAGGTGCCTTCAACTCTCCACAGTTGCTGATGCTTTCCGGAATCGGTCCCAGGGATGTGCTAACATCGGTTGGAATACCGATAATCAAAGAACTTCCGGTTGGAAAAATTATGTACGATCACATGAGTTTTGCTGGTCCAGTTGTATTAGTAAATACGACAGGACAAACACTCTTCGCTGACCGTTTGGGACCAATTGATTTTCTCAGGTTCGAAACAGGTGATCCCTCGACAAGATTCTCGACCATAGGTGGCGTAGAGGCATTGACTATTATCAAAACACCAAATTCAAATCAACCAGCCAAGATGCCCGATGTTGAGATAATTATGGTTTCTGCAAGCTTTGCTAGTGACTACAATACAGGATTGAGTCCAAGCGCTAATTTCCGAGATATATATTACAATGAGATGTTCAAGCAACTTAGGGGAAGAGATCATTTTTCGGGTCTAATTTTCCACTATCATCCGGAATCATTTGGGTTCCTTACCTTGAAAAATAGAGATCCATTAACTCCTCCAATTATCGATCCCAACTATTACTTCAAGGAACAAGATATTGAGTTTGTTCTTGAGGGTGTGAAGGAATTCATTCGAATTATAAATACACCTGCTATGCAAAGGATCGGTGCAAGATTGTTTGATGTTCCAACCATTGGATGTGAACAGCACGAATTTGGCAGTGATGATTATTGGAGATGTTGTATCAGGATTTTTTCGTATACTTTGCATCACCAAGTGGCCACTTGTAAAATGGGACCTTCTAGTGATCCAACAACAGTTGTCGATCCACAATTGAAGGTACACGGCATACGAAAATTGAGAGTCGCTGACACTTCACCTATACCAACGCTACCATCAGCTCATGTAAATGCTCCATCGTTCATGATTGGAGAAAAGGCTGCTGATATGATAATAGCAGAGTGGCAAAAGTAATAACAACAAAAAATACAAACAAAAAAATGTTAATAATTTTAAATATAGTAATTTATTTATGATACACATAGCAGCGCGTTTTGCTTGTACAGTGGACGTCCAATATAACGAATGCCCGATATAGCGAATTTGCGATATAACGAACGCTTTTGAAATTTACATTAACATCTCTAAATAACGAACGATGATAAAAATTTGCTATCCGATATAACGAACGCGTATATATATTGCCTTAAAATGATTTTTTTTCTTGCCATTGTGATCAGTGCATATATTTTTATGTCAACACATAAGTTTATTCTCGTACATATGTATGTGTGTGCGCCAAAGGTTCAAAACTGTAACAAGCTTTCTGTTTTTCGTTTAGTCTTCGCATCGCCTACTAAAACATTTTTGTTAGAATTCTTATTTTTTGGTTTGTCTATCGCTATGCAGTTTTGAATTTTATGTACGGTCTTACACACACATATTCAATGACATGACGGCAAGATAATGTTAGCAGTTAAATAATGTTTTTGTTTTTTAAAGTCTCGTCTGGTTGAAACGCTCCGTAATAATTTTGTAGATTTAGTTTTGTGTACAAAATATTAAAATGAATACAAAATCTCAACGTACTCGGCTTTCATTAAAAGACAAAGTCAAAATTATTGATGAGGGCAACAAAGGCGTTTCACTTAAGGAAATTTCAATAAAATTCCGTGTGCCAAAATCAACAATATGTGGGATTAAGAAAAGTCGCACAAAAATTTTGAAGAACCTGAACTTGACACACAATGGCTCTCTACAACGTAAATCTATGCGAAAGGGATAGTTTTCTAATATGGAAAATAGGCTGTACAAATTAATAAATAAATTAATAAATCAACCACTTACTTAAATTTTTTTGAATGGAAAAGTCGATCGATATAACGAACGCTCTCGTTATAGAGAATGACCTCGAACATTATATCATTCGTTATACTGGACGTCCACTGTACTTACTTTATTTATCCGGCTACCTATCTATTGAAGGTCTCAGACTGAAATATTGAGTTCTTTCATCGTTTGCGGTCTCTTATCAGCTCCTTCCAGTTGGCGAGACCAAGCGCTCATGTGTCAATAACCACGCGATCCTAGTAGCGAAGTTTTAGTCTTCCCATAGTCCGTCTTGGGGGCTGGAGCGTTTTTGTCAAATTACTCGATATGGCGGAACTAGGGAAGAAGGCGTGTTTTAGATTTTTTTAAACGCATCTACATCTGGACATAGCTCGTACAGTTCAAGGTGGACTGCTTTAGAAAAACCTATAAAACGTGAAAATAAGTAACGTTCAACTTGCATATGTATAAGCGGAGCGCTTCACATGACTGCATTTGAGGCATTGGACACTTTGATCTACCTAGCACCCCTTGATATATTTAGCAAACAAATGTTTGCAAGCTCTGCTATTCGCCGCAAGGCTTTGTCGAACAAGATTAACAACAACATTGGCCACTTCCTAATTCTTAGATATTTAAAATCAATTACAAACCACACAGGCTTCACCATCCCTCAACTGCAATTTGACAGAAACTTCCAGATTTCTACACCTTCCAGATATTTCTGGGAGGATAGGGCACTCCACGTTTATAAAGAGATGGGTCAAAAATAAATGAAGGCGTTGTTGGAGGTTTGTACTCTGAATGACTGAAATTAAGTCTCTCATTCCGCCTTCTCAATCATTGTAGCGTTGTTCTGGCAGAACTTTTAGCGATAAAATAGGGCTTAAAGAAATCGTGATACCCTTATTTTGAAATGAATATATTTTCAAAAATGCAATTGCATTCATTTGTTTACTTTAGTTTGACAGATTTTAGGTCTGTTTGTTTATTAATGAGACCTGTTGCCTTTGTCTTTCGGTTCATGAAAACCACTAAGTGACAGTTCCTTGCTGTAAAAAAAAGTTTTAGCGTATACAGGACTCTATTTCAAAACTGCTAGAATAATTTTATTTATTCAAATGATTTTTTTATTTGAAATAAACTACTGCCACTCTGCTATTATCATATCGGCAGCCTTTTCCCCAATCATAAACGAAGCAGCATTGGTATGAGCTGTTGGTGGAATTGGTATGATTCCTGTATCAGCAACTCTCAATTTCCTCACACCGTGCACCTTTAATTGTGGATCAACAACGGTTGTTGGATCACTAGACGGTCCCATTTTGCAAGTGGCCACTTGATGATGCAGTGTATAAGAAAGAACCTTAATCGAACATCTCCAATAATCATCACTTCCAAATGTTTGATCTTCACAGCCTGGTGTTGGAATATCATGCAATTTTGCACCGATCTTTTGCATAGCAGGAGTTTCTGTAATTCGAATTGCTTCCTTGACACCCTCCAAAATTACCTCAATATCTTCATCCACTGCGAAATAGTTAGGATCGATAATTGGTGGAGTTGTTGGATCATTGTTCAACAATGAAATGTACCCAAATGATTTAGGGTGGAACAGCAAAATCAAATTTGTGTAATGATCTTGAAATTTATCAGCAAGTGGCTTAAACATGGTATTGTAAATTGTATCCTTCAGATTGGCGCCTTCTTTCAATCCCGTTCCAAAATCACCAGCAAAGCCTGTTGAAGCCATAATTATTTCAATATCTGGCATATCAGCGGGTTCCGTTGAATTAGGGGTTTTGATAAAAGCCAATGATTCCACACCACCTATGGTCGAGAATCGTGTTGAAGGACTACCAGTTTTGTACCGCAGATAGTCAATTGGTCCCAAACGGGTGGCATATAGTGTCTGTCTGGTTGTGTTTACTGTGACAACTGGGCCGATGAAACTCATGTGATCGTACATAATTTTTCCAACCGGAAGTTCTTTGATTATTGGAATCCCAACAGATGTAAGTACGTCATTAGGACCGATTCCGGAAAGCATCAGCAACTGTGGAGAATTGAAGGCACCTGCTGATAGAATAACTTCCTTCTTAGCTCGAATGGTGTACTTTTTGTTTCTGTACAAGAATTCAACTCCATAAGATGAATTCGTAGCAGTATCAATTAGAATCCTGAGAACGGTTGCAAAGGTCAATATATGGAGATTCTTTCGTTCCTGACTAATTGGGTCCAAATAAGCCTTTGCAGCTGAGTGCCTGTGACCTTTTTTGGTTGTGGCTTGAACATATGATACTCCCATCTGTGATTCTCCATTGTAGTCATTCAATTTATGACCAGCTTCTTGAGCTCCCTCAACAAAAGCATCAACTATTTTAGTTCTGTATGAAACATCTTCAACACTTAGAGGACCAGTTGTATTATGATATGGGGAATTTTCAAGGTCTTTTAAATTTGCAGCTTCCGATCGTTTAAAATATGGTAAGACATCATCGTAAGACCATCCGTAGTTTCCTGCTTCAGCCCAACGATCAAAATCTCTCTTATTTCCACGATTGTAAATCATAAAGTTTATTCCACTGGTACCACTTAGAAGCTTGCCCCTAGGAAGAGCACACTCGTTGTTGTACATACCGAAGCAAGATTTTTTTTGTGGAACGGATTTATATCCCCAGTTGGAATTAGTCTTTTGGAGAAGTGACACCAAAGCTGGAATGTCATGAGCGAAGTTTTCCTTTCCTCCAGCTTCCAACAGGTAAACAGTCCAATTAGGGTTCTCAGAGAGTCGATTTGCCAGAACGCAACCTGCTGGTCCAGCTCCCACAATGATGAAGTCGTAACTGGCATTTTGAGGTGGCACTAAATAACAAATATATCATATATTAAATGATCGTTGTTCACTGATTTTAGAAGATTAAGGCATAGGTTCAACCAGAATTAACCTAGTTGAACCCCAGTCTAAGAGAAAAAGAGCCTTTTTTGGTTGTACTTACAATCAGCTGGAAGAAGTTCCTCAGAAATGAAATCCTTAGCATTTAGGCCAAAAGTTAAAAGATTCACAGCAGCGTTTGCAATTTGTGCATTGCCAGCACTAGCAAAAAGTAAAACTGTCGCCAAAAGGCAACTTAATCCAAATTTGACAAAATTCAGCATATCGTTAGAGTTGAACAACCAGCACGAGTGTTACTGAATTTATGAATATTTCAAAATCATACGCTCTTTTAAATAGGACCGTTTCTTCGGTATACCAACATCATTGCTTTGTCGGAAAATAAAGATTAATTAATTTAGTAGAAAACACATTTTTATTTGAGTTTTAATTTAAGAGGCATTAATATTTCTTAAAGGTCCCTGCAGACTACGGCACATCAGAGCCATACATTTCCTGTGCTTTTTTTTCTAAAAGTTGTCTTAATGTAAAGATTCAAATCTCTTATTATGAAAAGTTTAAATTATATTTTGCAATAGAAAAAATCGACTTATTCCAAGAAAAAGCTATTAATTGGTGTAAAGTACATTGATTAGTCGAAATTTTGTCGTTGGCGAAAATTTGAAATGTGCGTAGGTACCATAATATTAAAATTGAACAGATAATAATTCTTTTTATTTAAGCAAGTGAAATAAATTAGCTAAGAATTGTGTACAAAAATATAACAATAGTAAAGCGAAGGGGCATCAATTAACAATGCTGGTAGACCGCTGGGTAAACATTTGTTTAATAAAACAAACGCGCAGAAAAATAAAACAGATTTATTAACAAAAAGTTACATAAGTCATTTACTCAAAAAAAAAAAAAAAAAATATATCTCTGATGAATTTAAGCGCCTCTGAAAAGACTTCAATTCTCTTAGTTTGATAAGACTTTATTGTTGTGCCCTGGCTTGCATTTAAAAATTTGATAAAAATGAAGTATGTAGGTGTTAATAAACTTAGAATTTGCACAAAAGTCGAAATCGATTGAATAAATAATAATTAAACTTTTAAAATAATACACATGGCAATCAAAAAAATTGTTTTTTTTTTTCTAATATACAGGGTTATCCATTTAGCGATTTCAAAAGTAAAAGTAAATGAAACTAATATGAAATATTTTTGTTTATGATATTTCTTTTTTATTTTAAATTTTGAACGTTGACTTTATCATTTAAATGGCCACCTGGCGAGTTGTTGCAAGCATCGATTCCTTGGAGGTAATTTTTGACCACCTTTTGGCACATATTGGGCTGTATCTCAGCCATAACTTGACAAATGTTAATCCAAAAGTCCCGCGGTGTCAAATAGCAAGATCTTGGTGGCCAGTTGATATCGCCACGACGAGAAATTAAGCCATATCCACTTGAGCTGTGTCATGTGGCACCGTCTTGTTTCAACCACATATTCTTCAAGTCGTATTTTTTATTAGCGGGCACAATAAAGACAGTTCTCATATGACCATAACGCTCCAAATTAACGGTGCCAGTCGTTTCGTTGTCGATTTCGAAGAAATAAGGTCCAATCACACCTCCGAACTAAAGAGCACATCAAACAGTGACTTTTTGTGGACTTGAGGATTCTCAGAACCCCAAATATGAACATTTTGTTTTTTTAACATACCCACCGAGTGAGAAATGTGCTTCATCGCTGAACAAATTTTTTTTTCGAAAAATCGCCGTCCAATGTCTGTTGTTCAAGCACGCATTCGACGTACCTACGTACGGTAGTTAAGCGATCCATTTTCTTAAATGTCAGACTTTCAACTGAAAAAAAAATTGTCTTATCAACGTAGTTTGACAGATGTCGAATTTCAGGCTTATGCTTTTCAAGCCACAAAATGGAGAACCCTTTTATTATATATCTTTTCGCCCAGAATTGTTCTAACCATATATGGTCTTTACTGTAATCTTCAGTCCCTGTACAAAAATTATTGCAGAGAAATCCGCCGGGAAATCGATAACTTCTAATATTATCTAAGATGAGGCTGCAAAGACTAAAGTGGATACATCATAGTGGACCTGCAGTCAATACTGAGGATATGAAAGGACGACTTATGCATACTGTATAACTGACTTACTTACTTAGGTGTGGAAACCGTACAAGATGGCGCGTAGGTGTTCCTAACGGACTGAACAATTCTGAGTTCAGTCTGTTGGGAACCCCTTAAAAGGCATATGGCCTCTAATACGCCTTCGCGCCATCGTGTACGGTTTCCAGAGATGAGTTTCAGCTTCCTTCAACTCTTGCCTAGTGACGCTGACTGTTGCCTCAGCTGTCTTGTGAAATGTGCTTCTCGGTCGTCCAGTTTGTCTTCCTTCTTATGTGAGCGGATTCCACTGGATTGCTTGGCCTGCAATGCAGTCGTTACCTTCCAATCCATTGCCACTTACGTTTTTGTATTATAGATTCTATAGGTTCCTGACCTGTATTTCTATGAAGCACCTCATTTGAAATACGGTTTGGCCAGAAAATCCTTAGGATGTTACGAAAACATCTATTTACAAAGGTTTGCAGCCTTCTTGTTATCGCTGAAGTAACCTTCCAAGTGCTGCACCCATTAAGAAGCATAAATTCGACATTTGTGCGAAACAGTCGTAGCTTTATTCTTAAGCTGATGGAGTTATTCATACCGAACTCTGCTTTACCTTTGCCGATGCGGCAGATGATGTCCCGTTCGGTTCCACCTTCGATGGAAACGATGCTTCTAAGGTATTGAAAGCTCTCCACTTTTCCAACGGTTGCGAGAAAATATTTATTTGAAAGGATGGTCGGGTTCCGAGGCTGGTCATTTTTGTTTTTCCGCAATTAATTTTCTGCCCCACAACTTCTGCTTCTCTCTCCACATTTGTTGTCATTTGATGGAGATCCATGATCATATGGGATAGTAAGCAAACATCGTTCGCGTAATCCAAGTGCTTTAAATAGGACATCAAAGTCCATACATCGCTTACACCAACAAAACCAATATTGACGACAGAATACAGACCTTTCAGACTCCGCTTCGGATATACTCCCTGTTAACGCTATCAAAGGCCTTCTCGAAGTCGATGAACACAAGGTGTAGTGGTGATCGTTTTTTAACGCACTGTTCTGTAATGATTCGCAAGGTGGTAATATGATCAATACAGGACGATCCAGAGCGGTATCCCGCTTGTTCGGCATCGAGTGTGGCCTCAAGGTGTTCTCTGATGCGTTCCAGTGTAACTTTTGCTACTATTTTGGCAACGGCTGGTAGAACGCAAATTCCTCTCCAGTTTTCGCACTTTGTAAGATCTCCTCTTTTTGGGAGTTTGACGATAATTCCCTTCTTCCACTCATGGGTTAAGTATTCGGTGGTCCAGGCTTCTTTTATAAATATTTATGAAGCAGATCGCTTGATGACGTTGGCGCTGCTTGTAAAAACTCTGCGGGAATTCCATCAAGTCCTGCCGCTTTGTTGTTCTTAACTGCTTTAATTTCGGCAACAATCTATCCTTTCTAGAAGTTGCGGTGCGTATTCGGGGATTAGTTTCTTCAGGCGCTTCAGAAGTTATCGGCTGCACGCTGTTTGCAAACACTCGATTTAAAACTGAGGAAAAGTGTTTTTTCCACCTTCTGACTTGCTCTACTTCTTTCACTAGGTGTTGCTTTGAGCTGTGTGTACCGGTCAGCTCTTTGGTTATTCTGTAAACGCTCCTGCTTTCACACCTGTTTGCAGCATCTTCTGCATCTTGCGCCAATGCGTTGATGTAGTTACGCTTGTCGCGGCGCACATTGCGGTGAACCTCTCTTTTTTTTCATGCAATACGAGGACTCCAGCTCGTTTCTTTCTTCCTCTTGTGCAGCAGTTATTCGAGCCATTAACTGTTTGCGTTCGTTGATCCTTGCCAAGATTCTTCTGATATCCAAATGTTGTTGCTTCCTTTTTTCCGACCGACTATATAACGGCGCCAGCGAACCGAATTCCGCTGTCAGGCAATAGGATCCATTCAACATAGACGACGAAAGCCAACAATCCCGTCTTTCTGTCTTAGACGAAGTTAAGAATGTCATATCTAAGCTAAGGCCTAACAAGGCTGCTGGAGCAGATGCCAAGAATGCCAAGGTCTTCAAAGCTGATGGAGATCATTTTGTTGGGAACATTCACCAAATTATCTGTTAGATATGGTCGGAAGAAAGCATGTCCGATGAATGGAACCTTAGTATTGTTTATCCGATTCTGAATAAAGGAGACCTTCTAAACTGCACCAAATGTAGAAGCATCAGTCTACTTAACATCGCTTACAAGATCTTTTCTGGCGTAATATGTGAACGTCTTAAGCTCATCGTCAACAACCTGATAGGTCCTTATGAGTGTGATTTTAGACCAGGAAAATCCACAGCCGATCAAACATTCACATTACGGGCGATCCTGGAAAAAACCCAAGAACACTAAATTTACACCCACCATATTTTCATCGATTTCAAGGCCGCACATGACAGGATCTACAGGGACGACCTGTATAGAGCCATGTCTAGTTTTGGCATCCCTGCCAAACTCGTCCGTTTGTGCAGGATGATCATGGAGAATTCACGCTACTTCACAAAGGTTGGAAACAACTTAACAGAACCTTTCGATGTCAAAAAAGGCTTTAGACATGGTGATGCACTGTCATGTGATTTATTTTTAACACCGCACTGGAAAGAATAATTCAGTGCTCCCACGTCAATACTAGATGCACTAAAATGGGTTTAGCGGTTAATGAAAGAAAAACAAAGTATATGGTGTCATCAAGAAAGGGCTTACAACAATGACTTCTTGTTCAAAACGTCGCCATCGCCAAACGTAACTATGAGGTAGCTAACAGCTGTTTCTTTGGACCTTGATCATCCCCGTCCTGCTTTACGGTGGAGAACCTTGGGTCGTTTTAAAAGAAAAGGTTTTTGTATGATCAACGGTCCTGTGGAATAGAACGACGAGCTGTACGGGCTGTACAGCGACACTGACCTAGTTAAAAGAATTAAAGTCCAACGGCTTAGATGGCTAGGTCGTGTAAAGCGCATGGAAACCAATGCTTCGGCACGGAAAGTCTTCGAATCAACACCCGCAGGACAGCTTTGTAGAGGAAGACCGCGGGTCACAAGTGAAAAGTGACCTCACCCAACTTGAAGTGCGAAACTGGAGACATCTCGCTAGGGACCGAGCTTGATTCACATAAGACTGTAACGCAACCTTAAGTAAATAAGAAAGTAACCAATATTATCAAAATAAAAAGATATGATTATAGTTTCCGAAATAATTTGTGTTTCATTCAAAATTTAACAGAGGCCCTTAAAATTTAAAAATCCTAAGATTTTTAAAAAAATTTGGAGTGAATAACCGAGAATATTTCTGAGAGTATAGAATTCTCTTAGACCCTGAAAATATAAACTTGCCAAAAATACAAATCGAAGACGCTATAAATAGGTCTGTTCAATGTTAACACAGAGTGTCTCTATTTACAGTTCTGAATTAACTCTTATGTTTATAACATTGCACTGGTGTATGCAATAACATTATTTGCTCTACAGCGTTTTAGGGCACTCTTACATTCCACATTTTTTGTCGGTTGAAGAAATCAGATTGCAGTTTTTAATAGTTTTTTGACACTCGCTTCGACCTGTCACGAAAATCGAACAAACCTATGTGACAGACGGAGAAATTTTGACAGTTCAAAGCGGCCATTTTGTTTTTTGTATGTCGAAAACAAAAACTTACTCCACCTTTAAAACTTCTGTAGAGTAAAAAGACACCAATTTAATTCAAAAACTAATTTCAAAAATAAAAAAAAAACATATATTTTATTTCCAAATATACAATTTATCATTATTATTATTTGTTTAACTACAACACACATTCATGCACGACTTATAGTTTTATTTTTTGTGTATTTAATATAAACAAAATCGTACCATATACAAAATTAATTTGATTAAATTTTTGTTTCTTTAGTTACAAACCCGCTAACTTAAATTATAAATAAAAAAAAAACAAATATCAAAAATAAAAATAAAAAATTGGATCAAAACTAAACCAACAAAAAAAAAATAAAAAAATTAAAATATTGTTATTTTGTATAAATATTTATAAATGTATATGTATTTTTTTCTTTAAATCGTATAAACAAAAATATTTCTTGTAATTTTATATTTCCAATATTTTATTCTTCAAAATATAATTATTTTTTCTCTCTTTAAATATATACAACCACTTAAATATTAAATTGTTCGTTTTTTACTTCTTTTTTATTAACTTAACCATAGTATTTTTTATTTTGTTTCTGTTTTTAAAGACCAATTTGAGTTTTAGTTCTTACTTAATTTTTAGAATTTTGTATATTTTGAGACTCATGAGGTATTGGAAGGGATTGAGTAAACCGTTTCAGAAGAAAAAAAAAGTAAAGAAATTGGACGGATTTTCGAAAGCTATGCTTCCTTGTGATGGTTTTTTATTGAGAATGTCGTTTATTGATGATAGGTGGCGCTTTTTTGAAACGTTTTTGATTCGTTGGATAGAAAGCCACAAGTGAATTTTATTTTTAAAGCTCATATTTCAAGTCTTCTTTTATTTTGAGTTGTTGAGACATTCGAAATATAATATACGAGTAGATTTATGGAAAAAGGAAGATTTTTTTAAGATATATATTACAAAACTTGTCTTATCTTCGTCTTTTGTTTTATTGCTTATTTTCTTTTGCTTTCTTTTTGGCCAAATCGACTTGCGCCGTTGCGAGGTAATTTGAATTTTCCAAATGTAATGTACTCTGTCGGTTTGAGCCACGTATAAGGCAGAAAACTGCTAGAACAAGAAGAACAACACCAAGTAGGAAGAGTGCAATCATTAGGATTTGCTTGGCCATTGGTGGGACAGTTGAAGCAAAATTCATTAAGTCTGTAATCTCTTCGGGAAGACCATCGACTCCATCTTCGAACCACATAATTGGGAAAATGATGTCGGGGAAGTTGGCCACTTGTTTGATGTCAACCACTTGACTGACAGCTAAATTGATTTGAATTCTAGCACGGGCACGTAGGGTCGTTCCCATGTCCTAGTTAATAATAGAAAACAGAAATTTAGGGAGTTCTTAGTTTTGGATAGGCTTTAGAACTTACTGGTTGGACATCAAGGAAAAGTTGATGTTTCTCCTTTTCTGGTGGGGAAATACCTTCGACGGCTGTTCGTAAGCTATCGTCAGCGAGGTAGAAATGTGGGAAACTTAGCATGATTGGTGAATCTTGAAAGAGAATATAAGCATGGTTAGAAATTTGAACGATCTCAAGTGTCTAATACTCAAACTTACCATATTGACACAATGAAACATTGAACAATCCGTTTGGAGCACATGAGCCAGGACCACCGGGACAGTAGCACATATTTTCAGGGTGTGTTTCGGCATCGGCGAAAACAGTCTCTGGCGGTGTGAAACGGTACCCCTTAACACCACCCTTAGTTACTACTTCCTTTTGGAAGACCAAAGGCAGAAGACGACACAAGTCCTTGTCGTAAATGTGCAAAGTGCGGTTGTGGTCTAGATGAGGTGGGAAAATGGATCCATCGGTTCCGTTCAGTCGGTTGCAGTCGTCTCCAACCCAATGTGGCAGGTATGAATGACCATTGTACTTGTCAATTATACCGAATTTGTTGATATCATTGACTCCACTGAATATTGTAATACGATCCTAAAGTGTAAGCAAATTGAAGTTGATTGAGTGAAAGAAGGCGTATAAGGTTTATTTATGTTACTTACAAGTGATGTACTATTTTTGCCATACATCAAACCAAATTCTTCGTATGGTAATTTTTGTTCTTTTGGTACAACATCCTTGGCCAATTTCAATAATGGATCTTCATAGCCCCATAAAAGTTGTCCCACAGAAACTTCAACAAATGGTTTGATCTTCAAAATGTCCATAATACTTGCCATTGCCAATCTCAAGAATCTATAAGAAATAAGATTTTTTGTTTTTAAACATGAATGTTTTATTTTTTGAAGATTGTTAATTTATTTTACCTTGCGGCATGTTTACTTTGTGATGTTGCACTTAACATGGGAATATTTGGCACAATAACAACATCATCTTCAGATCCCACTGATAAATCATCACGGAATATGTAGACCTTTTTTAAATTATAACTAAGAGTTCCATTGCGATTTGTTATGATATTGACTTTTTCCCACGATTGACTAGAAAAAAGAGAAGGAAGCAAAATTATTAGAAAATGCCTTGATATAAAAAGGTTATATTTTTATTGTTTGTAAAGATTTCAACAAATATCAAAGATTTTATAAAAATTTTCGTCATAAATTTGACTAAAAATTGCCTAAGAAATGGTTAGGAAATATGTTTGTCACTTTTTTCCTGTTATGAGTAAATGACAATCAATTTTTTGACACTTACAAATGACGTTTAATTTTTGTCATTACTTTTTTATGTTTTGTGTCAAAATTGCTGAATGAAATGACTACTTCTAGCAGATTTATCATTATTTGGCTTTCGTCTGACTAGAGGAAAATAAGAGAAGAGAAAGATATCGGTGGAAAGAATGACAATGAATAGAGTGAAGTAAAGCTTTTAGATTCTGAAGAAAAATTAAGAACACCAAATTTGATAGTCACTACCTTTTCATCGATTTCGAGGCCGCATATGACAAAATCTATAGGGATTAGTTGTATACATCCATGTCTAGTTTAGGCGTCCGTGTCAAACTCAACCAATAATTGGAAACAGCTTTACCGAACCTTTTGTTATCAAAGAATGTTTTAACAAAGGTTATATGATTACTTAAACATCTTCCGACGTCAATGTCTGTCCAACTATTAAAGACCTTACGGAGATGGACCCACGTGCTGTCCAAGGTCTAAGATGGCTATTGTTCTGAGCAAATGGAAACCAACGTTCAATTAGAGAAAGTATCCTAAGCCACTCTCAGAAGACTTCGTATTAAAAAAAGACCGCAAAATATGTCGCGCACACAAGTGGAAAGTGCGCAGCTGGAGACATCTAGCTAGAGACCTAGCTACATCACAAAGTTTGTTGGGTTAGGACCTATTTGAAACAGGAATTGAAAAATCCTCTAAGAGTAATTCTTACCATGAAAAGTTCTTTCTCAATTAGCCGTTCGGATTCGGCATACACATTTTAGGTCCCTACTTTTCCTGAAATGGCATGCACACAGGAATATTTAAGGTTTGTAAGTCACTAGGCCCTAGTTCTCTACGGACTCTTGTGCCACCTAATTATTTTATAACAAATGTCAGTTATAGTTTGTTAGTTCTTGTAAACAATAAAAATCAGAACCAATTCTTAATAACAGTTTTTCTACTAATTCCTTACATCAGAACCTTGAACCTCATTCTATAAAATGTATGAAGCCTACACGAACAACCAAAGTTATTTTATCTTGATAAGCCTTCCGAAGCATTTCGGTAAAATCTATATATTTTAATAAACAAATTAACTTTTATATCAAATAAGTTCCTAAATCTTTAAATAAAACAATTCAGTGTTTACTCTTCTAACTTTACATAAACTCAAAGTTTAAGAAGTAAAGAATTGAAATCATTAATTTGGCACATTTTTCTAACGTGTGAACAGAGCTTAAAAATAAAACAAATAAAAGCTGTTCGTTTATTGTTTTATGGATGTGCGTTAATCACACAAACAAAATATTAGATAAGCTTGTTGAAGTTCCGCATATTTAAGGCAGTTGTAATTCAATTGAACCTCAGTGCTAAGTCAAGTAAGTTACCTTGAGAGGAATTGTGTAAACCCTCTCTAGAATATATTTTAACTATCATGAAAAGTTTTGGAAGATATCTAGTTTTGTTAGTAATAGTTTTTTGTAATATTAACTTAGCGGCCAGTGAAAGTGTTGAAGAGGTTTTGAAAATGGGGCAAGATGCCTACAATGACGAAAGAACAAAACCGGTGAAGTGTAAGTTGCAACAAAACTTCACATACTATTTGTCTTGAAATTCTTTATTTTTTGGTTGCAGTACCAGCTCAAAATTCGTCTTATGATTTTATCATCGTTGGAGCTGGACCAGCAGGTTGTGTCTTAGCTAATAGACTCTCCGAAAATCCAAACTGGACCGTATTTCTCATTGAAGCTGGTGCCACGGAAAACATTGTAAACGACTTGCCAGTTTTGGCACCGAATCTTCAACTTACTCAAGCCAATTGGAATTATATGTCAACATCCCAGAAGAACGCTTGTTTCGGAATGAAGGATAACAAGTGTGCTCTTCCCCGGGGTAAGATGTTGGGTGGATCAAGTGGCATTAATTTCATGCTCTACACTCGTGGAAATCGGGAGGATTTTGATCGAATCGCTGATGCGGGTAACGTGGGTTGGTCGTACGACGATGTCCTACCGTACTTCCTGCGTTCCGAAAAAGCTAATTTAATTGGATTGAATGATTCGCCCTATCACAATACCACAGGTTTACTAGGTGTTGAAGATGTACAATTTCGAACAGCCATGGGTAATGCTCTTGTGGAAGGGTCGGAGTCTTTGGGATATCCAAAGATTGACTACAATGGAGCCACTCAATTTGGGACGTCTCACATTCAGGCTACTCTTCTAAATGGACATAGACACACTGCAGCCAAGGCGTTTGTCTTACCAATTGTGAACAAGAGGAAGAATTTGCATGTCTTGACTTTTGCAACTGTCACTAAAATCCTAATCGACGTCAAGACATTGTCGGCTTATGGAGTTAATTTTGTCCATAGAGGCAAGAGTTACACCATCAAAGCTAGGAAGGAAGTTATTTTGTCGGCGGGAACATTTAATTCACCCCAATTGCTTCTCTTGTCGGGTATTGGTCCAAAAGATGTTCTCGATTCAGCCGGTATCGAACAGATAGTTGATCTTCCTGTTGGCAGTTTAATGTACGAGCATTTATCTCATTTTGGTCCAATTTTCACAACAAATGTCAAGGGAGGTACACTCTTCACAGAACGCATAACTCCTAGGGATATACAAAAATTCGAAGATGGAGATCCCAGTACCCGGATATCAAGCCCCGCAGGTGTCGAAGCCTTGACATTCTACAGAAGTCATAAGTCACGCGACGATTTTGATCGTCCTGATGTCGAGATACTACTTTTGTCTGGCAGTTTAGCCAGTGACTACGGAAAGGGCTTAAAGGTAGCTGGGAATTTTAAGGATGAAATATATTCCACTGTCTTTAAGCCTCTTGAGGGAGTTGAACACTTTTCCATGTTCGTAATTGGACTCCATCCGATTTCAAAGGGTAAACTTTGGATAGAAAATAGTGATCCTTTTACTCCGCCGATTATTGATCCAAATTATCTTGCTTCTGACAATGATATTGAGGTTACTTTGGCTGGAATCAAGGAGGCAATTCGTATTGGTGAAACACCTGCTATGAAGAGTATCAATGCAACTTTGTACAGAAAGCAAGTTCCTGGCTGTGAGGACTATACATTTGGTAGTGACAATTATTGGAGGTGTTCGATCAAAGTATTGTCTTATACGTTGCATCACCAAGTAGGAACTTGCAAAATGGGACCTTTGAATGATCCAACAACAGTTGTTGATCCACAATTGAGAATTAAGGGTGTGAGGAGTCTTAGAGTTGTCGATTCTTCAATTCTGCCACAGCTGATTTCAGGACATACTAATGCAGTGTCATTTATGATCGGGGAGAAAGCATCCGATATGATTAAAATGGAATGGGAATAAACATTTTACAAAGTTCATACTTTAAGTTTTTTTTTAAAATACTTTATTAATTTATTTTGAAATGAGCTTACATAGAAAGTGCCTGAGGAAATTCTTCAATGAAGAGACAAAATTTTAGGCTATTACATTTGCTAATGATGCTAATTTTCCGAAAAAGAATTTTATCAGGAGAATTGCGATGGACATAACAGCTTAGAATCCACGGAAGATGCATTAATAAAATAGCATTCGAAATAGTCAAGAACTTAGAAGATTTTATAAACAACATATTTTTGTCAATATCAGCTTTTAGATTGGTATTTTTTAACAGTAATCAATCGAAGATTTCAATATTACTTCTTCCTGAAAATTCTTCAGAAAATTCTGTTTCGGAACTTGTTTATATAAATGTTGAATGATTTGTCTGTCATCAGTGTGAATAGACCTTAATTTTGTTTAATTAGTTTTATCGCTAAGTTCTTAAAGTATTTTATTAGTTTTCCGTCACGATTTTGTATTAACTATTACATTGTTTACTTCTTCAATACATATGACTAGCTTTAGAATGACAAAGACTTATTTGAATTAGTCTCTGCTTACCTAGCTTTAGCACAGGAGTATAGCTCAAGTTGAATTATTAAAGTATGTCAAAGGTCAAAGAAGAATTATTTCGGTCGACTTTTTGTTTTGGTTTGATACTTTTACTTTCGCTTCATAGTACAAAGGCCAGATTAATCAAGTCTTTAGTAGACGCTTTAACTTTTGGAATAGATGCTGGTGATTTTTTAGCTGAACAACTTCTTCCAGCTGATTGTAAGAAATATCAGAAAATCTTCTGAAACTTAAACTTTGGTTTTTTAATTTTCTTAGTGCCACCGGAAAATGCAATTTACGACTTCATCATTGTCGGAACTGGACCAGCAGGTTGTGTTCTGGCAAATCGACTTTCAGCAAACCCTAATTGGACCGTTTATCTGCTAGAAGCCGGAGGTAATGAGAATTTCGCTCACGATATTCCAGTGTTAGTTCCGCTCTTACAAAAAACCAACTCCAATTGGAATTACAAATCTGTTCCACAAGCAAACTCGTGCTTCGGCATGAATAACAATATGTGTGGTCTTCCTAGGGGACGGGTTTTGGGTGGAACGAGTTCCATCAACTTTATGATCTACAATAGAGGAAATCGTCGAGACTTCGATAGATGGGCTGAGAACGGTAATTTTGGTTGGTCATACAATGACGTTTTGCCATTGTTTAAACGTGTCGAGGCAGCTAGCTTAGAGAGTTTTAAATATTCGGATTATCATAATACAACAGGACCATTGAGTGTGGAAACAGTAGCGTTTCGAACTCAAATAGTTGATGCCTATGTTCAAGGTGCTCAGGAAGCAGGACATCAATTGAATGATTATAATGGAAAATCACAGATGGGAGTGTCGTATGTTCAAGCCAGTACTCATAATGGTCATAGACACAGTGCTTCGAAGGCTTATATAGACCCGATCAAAAACTCTCGGAAGAATCTTCATATATTGACTTTTGCTAGAGTAACCAAAGTATTGATCGATCCAATTACAAAATCGGCATTTGGAGTTGAATTTCTCCACCGAAACAAAATATATACTATTCGAGCTAGGAAGGAGGTGATTCTATCAGCAGGTGCCTTTAATTCACCACAGCTGTTAATGCTCTCCGGAATTGGTCCTAGGGATGTGCTAACATCTGTTGGAATACCGGTAATTAAGGAACTTCCTGTTGGTACACTTTTGTATGACCATATGAGTTTCATCGGTCCGATCTTTACGGTGAACACAACTGAACAATCATTATTTTTCACCGATATCACTCCTATGGATTTTGTCAGATTCTATGACGGTGATCCTTATACAAAACTTTCAAGCATTGGCGCCGTAGAAGCATTAACATTTATCAAAACTCCCAACTCAAAGGAACCAGATGATTTACCCGATGTTGAACTTATCACAATAGCTTCAAGTTTAGCTGGAGATTATGGAACAGGATTCAAGGAAGGAGCAAATTTACGTGATGATATTTATGAGAAGATGTTTCGCCCCCTTGAACGTAGGGAACATTTTTCGTTTCTCATAATGCACTTTCATCCACAGTCTGTGGGAAGTTTGTGGCTTAAGAATAATAATCCAGAAGAACCACCAATTATCGATCCGAAATACTTTGAAGTAGCTGAAGATGTTGAATTTATTCTGGAAGGTGTCAAGGAAGCAATTCGAATAACCCAGACTCCTGCTATGCAAAAGATTGGTGCAACTCTCCACAACATTCCAACTCCAGGATGTGAACATATCGCTTTCGGAAGTGATGATTATTGGAGGTGTTCGATAAGGACGCTGTCCTATACGCTTCATCACCAAGTTGCTACTTCTAAAATGGGTATTTACAGTGATCCAACGTCAGTGGTAAATCCTCAGCTAAAGGTTCACGATATACGGAAATTGAGAGTGGTTGATACAGGAATTATACCATTTCCCCCAACGTGTCATATAAACGCTGCTTCTTTTATGATTGGGGAAAAGGCTGCTGATATGATCATCTATGAATGGGAGTAAGTCTTAAGTGACTTGACTTTGAAGGTTATCGATTTTTGTTGTATTCTTTTAAAATAATCAAATTTTTGGAGGAATTTAATAAATAGGAGTGACTCTTATGTCAAAAAGTAGGAAGGAACTTATGTGTATTGTTTTATTTATGAAGTATTATTCTTGAGTTGTTTTAACTTAAGAAAGTGAAATATCCAACTGTAAGACTTAATTCTGAAGTCATAGTATTTTTATTCTTAATTGGAACGATCAATAAAATAGGAAAAGTGTTGGTCCATACCAATGTGGACCAGGAAAGTCAACCATTGATCAAATATTCACATTACGGAAGATCTTGGAAAAAATCAAAAAAATTCTAATCGATAATCACTTTATGGATATCAAAAAGGTTCTACGGGTGATTTTTGTTCCAGTCCGAATAGATTGAGAATGGAGGAGACAGCTAGCTAGGCACTGAGATAATTGGAGACGCATGTTGGTTGAGGCTCAGGTCCGTCCCGGATTGTCTACCATCTTAAATAAGTTAGTGATTCGAATTTTACCAAAAGAAATGTCAGAAATAATTCATCTTATATGGAATGATCTTTCGAATAACAAAATATTTGGTAATTTTCATCATCATTTTATTTTGGAATTATTTTTTTTAAACGCTTCCGACATAAACTTTGTGGCCTATAAATGCAAATTAAAACAACTTTTCCTTTAAATTAAATCAAAAGAGCAAATTTATACGATCGAATTATGCCATGCGTATTAGAAGTGATCAACTAAATACTAAATTTTATCATTTCATCTGAGTGAAAAAAATCATATATTATCATAAATTAAATTATAAATAATTTTTGACTAAATAAAATCTGTAAAGTTCTTTAATTTTCTATTCAAATATTTATTTTTACACTTTGAACTTCCTGATTTAAGTTTGTATTTATACAGAACCAATAGAAGTATTTCCTTAGATTTTCAATTAATTTAAAATAATTTCAGGTACCAAATTCTTCTCCCTTATTGTTTAGAATTATTAGTTCTTGAAATTGAAGAACGAATAGTGGCCGTCAAAATTTAACAATGAAAACACGTTAATTTCTAGGGTAACGCTTCGTTCTTAGCTACCTTAAACTGTCAGCTTCTTCTTTTTTGTTCATAGGGTTGCCAACACTTTACTGCAGGGTATAAAGTTTTATTGAAAAGCTAAATGAAAACGAGACAAGGCGAGAATATAAAATTTGGAACTTATTGAGTTTAGATATGATTAAGAAATAAGCTTACACCATTGTTGAAGAAAGCTTATACGAATAAGAACAACACGTATCCTTATTTACAACTTTTTAAAAAGATCTTTTTAAAGTTTTTAAAAGCTTTAAAAAATAAGATAACAAAAATTAAAAGTCTTAATGGAGCATTTGCAATTTAAATGTAAAAAATTATCGAAATGCTGCATAAGCAGATGAGTGCCGTAAAGCCTATAAACTCCACTTTGTTTATCCAAATGATGGTGGCAACCTGTTTTATTCTTCAGTTTTTTTAAAATTTTTATAAACAATTTATTCTATTAGTTAAATATGCATGTATGAATATTGAGTGTGATGGGTTTTTCCTCAGGGCCCTTAACGTGTGCTTTTGCAAAATTATACCTCTTTAACACAAAATATTTGCAAATAGAAACTCATCCCATTGTGTTAATGTGACTTTATTTAAAAGAGAGTGTAAAATCGTTCAGCTTTTTATAACAATCCACCATTCGTTGGTAGTTGATGAGATCAAAACATTTAAACTTTACAATAATATGCTGAACTTGAACCTTCTGCTATTGATAGTTCTACTATATGTCACTCTTACAAAGACACAATTAGCCAATAACCTTGGGGGTCTTTTGAAGTTTGGATTTAATGCTGGTGATTTTGTTTCTGGGGAACTTCTTCCAGCTGATTGTAAGTATATAGAAACCTTCTTCTTTCATGCTTTGATATAAATTTTTTACTTAGTGCCAGCTGAAAATTCAAGTTACGACTTTATCATTGTTGGAGCTGGACCAGCAGGTTGTGTTCTCGCAAGTCGACTTTCCGAAAATCCTAAATGGACTGTTTACCTATTGGAAGCTGGAGGAAAAGAGAATGCTGCTCATGATATTCCAGCTATGGCGTCACTTTTGCAAAAGACCGATTCCAATTGGGGTTATAAATCTGTTCCACAAAAGAACTCCTGCCAAGGTATGATAAATAACGAGTGTGCTCTTCCAAGAGGTAAACTTCTAAGTGGTTCTAGTGGTATTAACTTTATGATCTACAACCGTGGAAATAAGAGAGATTTTGATCATTGGGCCGAAGCAGGAAACTATGGATGGTCTTACGAAGATGTCTTACCTCTTTTTAAGCGATCAGAAAATGCAAATTTGGTAGGCCTTGAAAGTTCCCCGTATCACAATAGAACTGGTCCTCTTAGTGTGGAAGATGTTTCCTATCGAACTGATATAGCACATGCCTTTGTCGAGGGAGCTCAAGAAGCTGGTCATAAGCTGAACGACTACAATGGAGAATCACAGATGGGAGTATCATATGTTCAAGCCACTACTAAAAAAGGTCACAGACATTCAGCTGCAAAGGCTTATTTGGACCCAATGAGAAGAACACGAAAGAATCTTCATATTTTGACCTTTGCAACCGTTACTAGGGTTCTAATTGATACTGACACGAATTCAGCTTATGGAGTAGAATTTTCGTATAGAAACAAAAAGTACACCATTCGAGCTAAGAAGGAAGTTATTCTATCAGCAGGTGCTTTCAATTCTCCGCAGTTGCTGATGCTTTCCGGAATCGGTCCTAATGACGTACTTACATCTGTTGGGATTTCGATAATCAAAGAACTCCCTGTTGGCAAAATTATGTACGATCACATGAGTTTTTTCGGTCCTATCTTTATAGTCAACACAACTGGACAAACACTTTCTGCAAGTCGTTTAGGACCAGTGGATTTTGTCAAGTTCAAAAATGGTGATCCATCAACTATATATTCCACCATAGGTGGTGTAGAATCATTGGCTTTTATTAAAACCCCGAACTCAAAGGAACCAGCTGATTTGCCTGATGTAGAATTAATTATAGCTTCAGCTGGATTTCCCAAAGATACCGGAACAGGAATGAAAGGAGGTGCAAATATTCGAGATGACGTCTATAATAAATTGTTTGAGCCACTAGTGGGTAAAGACGTTTTTTCATTTCTTGTGATGCAATTTCATCCCAAGTCTGCTGGACATTTACGTTTGAACAGTGCTGATCCGAAAAATGCACCAATTATCGATCCAAATTACTTCGAAGTTGAAGAGGACGTTGAGTTTATTTTTGAGGGTATCAAGGAAGCAATTCGTATCACAAAAACTTCTGCTATGCAAAAGATCAATGCAACATTGCACGATATTCCAACTCCTGGATGTGAAGATCACAAATTTGGAAGTGATGATTATTGGAGATGTTCGATAAAAGTTCTTTCTTATACTCTGCATCACCAAGTTGCCACTTGTAAAATGGGACCTGAAGATGATCCCACATCAGTTGTTAGTCCTCAGTTGAAAGTTCACGGTTTGAGGAAGTTGAGAGTTGCTGACACAGGAATCATACCGTTTCCACCAACAGCTCATACTAATGCTGCTTCGTTTATGATAGGTGAAAAAGCTTCTGATATGATCAAAGATGAGTGGATGGGAAGGTAGATGGAAGTTGATAAAAAGAATTATACTAAAAAAATTTTATTCCATTAAAATCAGTTGAGAAAACCCCAAATCAGTCTTTTACATTTACAATAAAAAGATATCCAATCATTTGGTCTTGACTTTTGAACAAAAAGTATCCTTATCTGAGAAACAATATTCTGAAATTTGTATTGAATTGACTTGGCATAATTTCAATGTAATATTGGATACAAGATCGTCTAAAATTTAAAGGGATGTTACTCAATATCACAATATTTTTGCTTACTACATGGTATCAGAAATGGAAAGCACGACCAGGTCTAGTTCAATAAAGTGTATCTTCTCTACCGAAATAGATTATAACTTTTAGTTAAAAGAGGTTCTCTTAAATAGCTCGTAACCTATGCCTATAGGAAATATTAAATTACATGGTGTCAGAAGTGGAATCATAACTTTTATGACTTTATCATATTTAGACTATATTTTGATCTATTTGCTTTGACAAGATATGTTAAAAGTCATCATTAAAGAATTTCAAATCTTCTTCCAAAACCAATCTTAAAGAAATTGTTTTTTTTTTAAACTTACAAATGTGATAAATCAAAAACATTTAATATAAATTTTCCTAATTTACTACAAATTAAAATTAATTATGTAAATATGTTTTTTTTCAGCCTGTCATCATAATGAAGGTATACATAATAGTGTATTTCCCGGCAAACGAGCCTCATTGCATAAATCTTGAGCAAACAAAAACTCCGGTAAGCAAGAAGTGTGATAACAATTTTTCCTATGAAATCCGATATCATTAATCCTCTATATGAATGAATATTTTATATCATACTTAAGCTTAATACACAAACCCTATACAGTAAAACCTGTGTAAGTGCCTTGCCTTCAATTCCACTTATTCGCCTTGGATAATTATAAAGAACACGGCAGTTATGAAAAATTCAAGGCACGATATCCAAGTAAGATCGAAAGAAAAGAAGTTTTTGTCTTTTTAAGCTGGTTTTAAACGTGTGCTTAGAAGAATTTTTCAAGTAAAATTCATTAAAACTAGATGAATAAAATAGAAGGTAATTTAGCGGGTAAGTTAGTTAAGCCAAAGAAATTTGTAAGATGGGTTTTATAAGAAAAAAATCTAAATTTTTGTTTAAACTATGAATGCCTTATCCGGGTTTTACTGTACCCAATTCAAAAAGCCTGCTGCAACATAGTCATTTCCATATATTACTCTTTTTATCATCAAAACGACTTATATTAAAAAAAAGTAAGCAAGTGAATGTCTCTGACTTGTCTAACTTCCTCTCTGATATCTTTTTTCTTTTTTGGACTTGTCGTCTACTTTTTCAATCATATGTAAACTTGTTGTGCCAATTTAGTACCTACCTGTATATCAACCAATCTTTTAGCTTGGCCAAGAGAAAGTCACTCATTACATCAACAACATCAGTCAAGACTCATGCCATGCCTGAGTCAGTGAAACAAGTTTATCACACACATAAAAGACACAACCTGTGCGCTTAGGTATTTAGCGCAAAGAAGCTTTTGTCATGACGGACAGACGGTAGCATGGCGGCGACTACGAAGTTATAAGAGCACCATGATGACGAAAAGTGGAATAATTCACATCACACCAGTTTATACCAAACAGAAAAAATAAACAAATTGGTTACAATAATAATAACTTTAAAAGACGGAAAACTATGAGGTTTAAACAATGTGTCTTAAGGTTGCATTGTTATCTAGGTTTGATGGAAATATGTAAAGACTTCATTTGTTTAACACTTTTTCCGAGGCGAATCGAATACAGCTGTTATGCAACTTAAATTACATACAATTTCGACGCAAGTTTACACTCAAGAGTCTTTTGAACGTAACTTGATGTAAGACTGACCATAAAGTCGGATTTCTCCCAACATGAATGAACCATTGAGAGGCTCTGTGACATTTTTTTGGGACCTGTAAGTTTGACATCAATATATCTCAAAAGTTCAAAATTGACCTTCATACCTCATTAATGATTCAACCATTACTCGTTTGAAATGTCAAAAAAAAACTTTCTTCAAAAGTATTTGATGGTTCATGTGTCAAATTTGACAGGTGACGTTATTAATTATTGATTTTCAGCGTCTACTAATTTGTGTCATGTTGTAGGTGTTCACTATGAAGACAGTGGCGGTAAACAATAAAAAGAAATCGTGACGAACACTTTACTCGATGTCAAATAAAACAAAATCATTTGTGTAACACTTTTCGGAAGTCGGGGTATAAAAACGCGACGCCATACATCGATGTCGATAACGGACATGATGTTCCGTTTCGAAGCTGAATTTTATGTCTTGGGTAGTGTTTTAAATTTTTTGTGTTACTGAACTATTAACCAATGACACTCTTGAGTTTGTGTTTATTTTCTTTGATGTTGAGAAACAAATAGGCTTACCACTTAACCGGTTGAAATAAGTTGTCACACACATTTTATGCGTCTTATTTATACCATGGATTAAGTTGTAATTTTATAACTTTAAACTAAATTAAGTGATATTTTTGGTATGGTTTTACATTTGCAATTGATTGTGTAAGAAATTATGCATTAGTCAAGCCAAATAGGATACATAGATGATATAGGAAGCTTAAATGTGTGCCAGCCAGGAAGTTATTGGTTAGTGGCGTCAAGATAGTGATATCCAGTTTTATAGGTTCTTGAGTAGACTACAAAATTTTAAAGTTGCTTTACAATTTTTCAAAAAATATTGACACCCTGTCTTGTAACCTAGGTACATGCTTTTTTTTAGAACAAATTTGGTTAGCTTTAAAAAGATTTTAGTGAGCGAACTTGAAAAGAAAGACATATGCTGTTGCGGACTTATTTATAGAACTATTTACGCATTTACGCAGTTGAAACTCTCAAAATTGAAATAAAGCCCGAATTTGAAACATTCATTATTGTCCGAACTTATTAATCTGAGTGTGATGTTATATCTCTTTCAGCCTTAACCATTAAATAGGCTATCTTACACTGAAATAATTTTTTAATTCGGTCCAGTAGTTCAGGATAAAAGAGGGTTGAAACAAACAAGCAAACATGCAAACAAAACAAACAAACTTTAAAGCTTTATAAGATAATATTAGCATAAATATTTGCGTATGTATGTCCTTTGATGACTTAATGAATTTCATCTTTAAGTTCTTCAATCAATATTTAAGCGTTTCTCCAAAGAAAAAATTCTCAAGCGTTCAATTAGACGACCTCTTTGGCCAATTGTGATTTAAAATTGGAGAATTAATGCCAGTAAAAAAATTAGGTATCAGTTTTTGTAGTAATATTTTATACAGACAGATTGTATTGTTCCATTCTTAGTAATTGCGTAATTTTTACTTGTCGAATTTCAAAAGATGACTGTTGCCCAAATAGGGAGCATTTGAAAATTAATTGGCTTATTGGAAAACTCCTTAAGACATTGAAATAAAAGTTTGTTTTAGTTAATTAAGATTTACAGAAGTTAAAATTTGTCATTCTTTATCTGAGTTCTAGCAAATTTTTATTGAAGGTTGAAGAAACACTGCGTTTTGGAAAAAGACAATTAGGAAATAGTGAATTAATAGTCTTATTTTCACACTACATAATGTAGGACTTTTATATAAGAGCCGTCAAGATTTCTAAAAGTGTCGTTTTTACCTCGTTTAAGTCTGTTTAAATTATTAAGACGAATAATTTATGGTTTATTTATTTTATATTTAGCAGTAAGTATTAGTAGTTAGAATTTTAATTTCTCTTTTTATGGATCTTTTTTTTCACGAACGCCTGTTTCTTGGTATTCGAAGAACAATAATACATTTTCTTGTTGTAGAATAATTAGCATATCAAACAGAAAGCTCTGTTTTAAAAATATTTTTATATCACAGCCAATTAACTTATAATAAAAAGTTAAGTACCAAGCAAACAAATTTGAATAATTTCATAAATATTATCTTCAAACAGCAATGATGTTTTGACTTATTAAATTTATTTAAAGTGTGTGAAAAGTTAAAAAGATCACAAGATTAAATAATGTAATTTTCTTTTCAACCCGGTGAAAAGTTGATTTAATGTAATATTACATCACAGAAAAAAAATGTAATTATTTTCACAGTGGTTTAAAAATGAAACAAAAAAGTGTGAATAAAACAGAAACTTTATTTGTCACCTAAAGTAATTGAAAAGAGGCTTCTGTCTTATCAAAAAACTAATAGACCTGATAGAATTTGTCCTAATCTTTTTTTTGTAGTAATGATGGGACATTCAACTTTGATGTGATAATGGTAACAAACAATTTGAGGTGACATTGTAAAACATTTAGAAAAACGGAAGAACTTTTCTAACATTATGAGGCGTCTTTTGCTTCGCCCAAAAAGAAACTGTTGAGAACATTTAGAACTGTTCAAAAAAGTTGGTGACGTGAAGATTGGGACAGTTTGCGTTGCTCTGGAATAACTGAAAATATTTCTGGAGAAGTCCGTAGAAAAGGAGTATTTTTTGAGAAAAATCAATAGCTGCTTGTTTCCTTATTTCTTACAGAACTTAAAAAGCCCTTAAACCTCGGTAGTTATTGAGTCTTTTTAAGTTCTGTTAGAAATAAGGAAACAAGCAGCTATTGATTTCTCTTAAAAAAAATACTCGTTTTCTTTAATGTTAAAATCAATTCACTTATTGAAAACCCTTTTCTTGCGTATTTTACCATCTGTTAAGATAAATTTCCTCTTCATGTGTCCCTTTGGTAAGTATTAGATATTGCAAGGTAATAACTTTTATTTCAAGGCGTCATTTTTGCTAAGTGTTTTTCATGTTAAGATTAGGTTTAAGTGGCTGCCCGTGATAGAGTAGGACTTACTTGGGCCAGTTTAATGGTAAATTATTTTAATACCACATGAGTCTTGAGGCTTTCTTCTAAACTCAATGAAACCAGTTTGAATCCTTAACGAAACGTGAAAGATTGATTAAGTATGTTTGAGATTGTTGGGATCGTTATATAAGAATTCTTCTAGGTATGTAGGTCTTTCGTTTTTGAGCTGGAGCAGGGCATGTACACAGGAAGTTAGGAATTGTTTCCTCCTCTTCCTTACTCATACAGTTTCTGCAAATGTCATTTGAGAATACGAGTATCTGCGTGGCCTGCTTTTCCGGTGCCCGGTTATGATACCGATTATCAAGCTTATATGCGATCTGCTCACAGATGGCAAGCACCTTATAAGCGCTTTAAATCTAGTGTAGGCAAGATATTTTTCGTGACCTGATGTTTGCATTCTTTATAGCGTGGTAGAATGTGTTCATCAAAAGTTCCGCCTGGAATAGGCTACAATAATTGGGAAGGCGGAATGAGAGACTTATTTTCAGTCATTCAGAGTATTCACCTACAACAACGCCTTCATTTCTTTTTGATCCATCTCTATAAAAAAGTGGACCGACTCATCTTAAAGGAATGCCTTATCCTTCCAGAAAAATCTGGAAGGTATAGAAATTTGTAAGTTTCTGTGGATTTGTAGTTGTGGACTTGATTTGAAATTGATTCTACATACCTTAGAATTACGGAGTGGCAAATGTTTTTTGTTAACCCACTGCGACGAAGTTTTGAGGAGAATAGCAGACCTTGCTGTTATTTGTTTGCTAAGTTTAGCAATAGGTGTAAGGTAGAGTAGGGGATCAAGTGCGAATGATGAACGATATTTAGTTTGTCACGGCTTATAGCTTTTTCTTAAGCAATCCACCACAACTTTTTGCAAGAAAAGGTAGCAAGAAAATTGAGCTAGAGTCTTTTTTTTGAGTCTTTTATTGTATTGAATGTTTCCTATATATTTTTAACTTCCCATAGGAAGTTATTGTAATGGGTCCAATTTGTCAAATTGAAAATTTTGAAATTTCTCAACGTTTCAAGGTCCCTAGAGTCGAAATAAAAGATTTTTAGAAAGATGTATGTGCGCGCGTGTGTACGCGACGTTATTTTCGTCGTCCATTAGCTCAAGAACCAGAAGAGATATCGACTTCAAATAAATGTTGTTATACAGATAATAATGCAGAAAGATGCAGAAACGGCTCTCAAGAAAATTAAAAAAAGGTGACAATTTTGGTTAATTATAAATATCTCACGAACCAATGATGCTAGAGACTTGAACTGAATTGCATATTATATATTGTAACGTGATACCAAACTAATATATTTTTGGAAACAAATCCAGTCAACGATTTTTTTATAAATCGAAAAAACTGAAGAAAAATAAATTTGTCACTTCGAAAATTTTACGAATTTACCAAAATTTACGAATGCTTCCATTTCCAACACAATGTTGTGCAACGAAAAATAACGTTTTCAACATCTGTTAAAATTTTGAGAAAAATCAAATGGACCATTTTTTTTTGTTGTACAGAAAATATAAACTTAAACAAAAAATTACTCAAAGATGTTAAAAATTTAATTTCGCCTCAAATATCCTTTCAAAAACTTTAGATAATGGCTTCAAAATTATTTTATCTTATAAGAAATCTTTTTTTCAACATTCGGAAAAACTTTGCAAAAAATGTAATTAACTGTTTTTTACAAACAAATAAAACCTAAACAAAAAAAATTATTAAATGTTGGTAAAAATTGATTTTTGACTTAAATATCTTTACGAAAATGGGAGATAATGGCTTTCAACTGATTTTATCTTATAAGAAATATTATTTTCAACATTTAGTAAAATTTTGAGAAAAATCGAATTGACAGTTTTTTTTACAAAAACTAAAAACTTAAAATTTAACAAAAGTTCGTAAAAATTGATTTACAACACAAATATATTTTCAAAATTTTTAAATTATGGCTTTTTAGGAATTTGAACTTATAAGAAATATTATTTTTAACATTGGGACAAATTTTGAGAAAAATCGAATCGACAGTTTTCTTAGAAAAAATAAAACCTAAACAAAAAAATGAATATAAGTTTTTATAAATGGATTTTCGACTCAAATATTTATCAAAAACTTTGAAATATTAACTTTAAACTACTTTTATATTTTAGAAAGTATTGTTGTCAACATTCAGTAAAATGTTGGGAAAATCTAATTGACAGTTTTTTAATAAAAAATAAAAGCCTAAGAAAAACAATACTGAAACTTGGTAAAAATTTGTTTTCGACTCAAATAGCTTTTCAAAAATTAAAAATATCGTCTTCAAACTTTTTTTATTTCACAGAATATATTGTTTTCGATATTCAGTAGTTTTTATATAAAAATCCAAGAGTCCGTTTTTTCATAATAAAATAAAATCAAAAAAACTAAATAATCGGTTTCGTGTGTATCATAGTGCCTAGAAAAAATGAATTATCAGAGGTCTAAAACAACTCCCTTGTGTTTTGTTCTCTGTGCCTTATTGGACTGAAAAATTGGCTTCATTGTTGTCATATCAGCTTTTTTCTATTCCTTACGAATACTGTTTTTTGAAGTGAACGATAAACTCCTTTCAATAATATTCAAAAATTTTAATAATGTTCAAAATTAACATAAGAAAAAGTTCTTGAGGGTTGTACTTCTGTTGATTGCAATTTTTAACTTGTCTTAAATTCCTATTCTATGTTTTCAAAAACTCCAAGAAAAACACAATAATTGTATAGTTCACTAATAAAATAATGTTTTAGTGTTACTCGTTCTAAATTGCCACCAATTATCATTACCTTATTACTCATACTCATTTCTCTTCGAATTAAACTAACATTATATTTATTGAAATGCAAAACTTGAGACAGGTACTTGATTTGGTTTTTAACTTAAGAGTCATTAATTATCAATAATAAAATAATTATAGGAACTTTTGATTTATCAAGTTCAACTTTTTCCAATATCAAATATATTTTCTAATTAAAAATTGTACTTTAACTGTTGAACTTTCACAGTGAAAAGGTCACTTATTGATTGCAAATGATTAATTAATAAAATAAATATAAACTTCTATTTAAATATAAAACTATGTAATTAGCTTGTTATTTATTATTATTAATTATTTCTTATATAGCCTTATTTCAATCACTTTTAATTAATGACTTTTCTGATAACTTTTATATTTTTAATTGCTCAAAAAACAAAAAAAAAACACTCTCATTAGAAGAAAAGAGATTTTCATTTCTTCGATCATCTAATCACCTAATTTTTTGTGACTTAAACAAAAAAACACAAGACTGTCCTATATTTCCATTAATAACCAAAGATTTATCAAAGCGTTTAACACGAATCACAATCCACACACATTTTAAAGAAATTTGCAGACATGCAACTTTTATGGCAATTACATCTACACCTTGAGATTTTTCACATAATCATTATCATCACATCTAAATAACTTTGATTTGATTACTTGATGATCATTTTCCGATTTTCAAAGATAATGATTTATCATTTCCGTTCGGTTTTGTTTTATTTCCATTCAAATATTAATTAATTACTTTGTACTTCCTTCTCCAAACATAGACAATTTGATTAAAGTTAATTTATCTGGTCTTTGATATTTTTGAAGTCTTAAATGATTCTTTAAAAATCCATGTGTAAAAATGTACTTACGTGTAAACATATGGACCCAATTCGTCTAGAATTGGTTTTGAACCATTATTGAGGAATTCATCGGCATTTGTGACATTGTAGACATAAACTGACATTCTTGGTTCAACTGGTGGTTTTGACCACCAACCGAATGTTTGACCTCCTTCCTTCAGCGCCACCTGATGGTCAATTATTTGTCTGATGAGTGCTGAAAATCCACATGCGACTAGAATACCAAGGATAATTAGGCATACTGCAAATGCTATTGTGATCCCTGTAAAGAGAATAAAAAGAAATATTGGTTTTAGATTTTTGGAAATTTTTGATTGACGTATTTTTAAATTGGTTTTGACATTGAACGTGATGCAACAGCTCCCTTGTGTTTAGCCAATTAAGGAAATGTTCACACTATTCGAATTTGTACATCTTTCTTAATGTGTCAAATTGATTATTTGGTATTTTTGACACGTCTTGTAAAATATAATTTAAATGCTAACTTTGTGCGTCAGCAATGATATCAGAGGTAAATTAAATAAATATTATTAAATTTATTGCTTAATGTTACTGTATTTGTAACTCTTACTTGTTTACATTGTAAAAATTGTTCATAACTACGACCTTGCTAATCGTTGCTAACACTTCTCATTGGCTGTGGTTATGACTTTTGACACTTTAATTTTGTGTTTTCGTAATGTTGTAATGACTGACAGGTTTCATTTTCTTCATACACTTAAAAAATGGTATACCTAATTGTTGAGATGTGGAAATTTTCAATAATTAAAGATTAGGATTTACAAAATGTACATATGTAAATTTTAACCCATGTTTACATTTTATTGCTATCTTTATGATTAAATTGTTTGCTTTTTAATGGAGTTTTGTTAGACAGATTTATTAGTATATTCATTACACTCTGGATGTCATTTTTATAACTTATAAATGTTTTGAGATTCATCACACAAAGTGCAATAATTATTGTGTGACCATATTTTTTGTATTTATTCTGTGTAGAAAAAACAGTAAACACGTGATGTTTTTATTTGGTTAAGAAATAAAAAGGTACTTATTGGCTGCCCTGTGGTTCGCCTCATGTTCTTTGTTAACAGCTTTGTAATAGATCTTCACAAGATCAATTTTGATCTGAATGAAGTTGTAGATAATTAAATTGTAATAAAGTTTTGATATGTAAATTACTTGCTTTAAGTTTGAAACAAAGATGTTGGTTCACATTAATACAAAGACAAATAGATAATAAAGAATTTTCTAATAAGAGGTTTGAAGTAAGAAAACAATTATTTTGTATGGGAAAGTAATGGGAGACATTTCTGAAACGTCTACGGTTGGAGAAGTATATCCTTCTCACGACCATTACCAATTTACACATTTGCAAATCACATCTTTATGGTCTAGATCCAATATTCTCAGTTTTTATTCTTTGCATCACTAACTACTTATCCGAACAGCTAAAAATTTCCTTCAGTTTTGATATTTCTGTCCGAAAAAGTTGCTTCAGGACAACTAAAAATGGTTAAGTTTTGCATACTGTGTAAATATTTGGAAGCGGTCATTGTTCCATTTTTAGTAATGGTGTAGTTTTAAATTGTCAAATGTCATAAGATGACAGGTTCAAAAGAGATAGCTGTTAAAAATGAATCCCGATGTTTCACATCTCGAATAATGTAAGAACAGAAATTAATATTGTCTTTAGAATAATTTAATACTTCAAGAAATTGACATCTGGTAATATTTTTATATAATTGCAATTGACAGTTTTAACAATAAATAAAATCCTGCCAAAAATAAAAGGTGGTTAAATTTGAAAAGCCGATGTTAAATGTGAACCAAACTTAAACATCAAGTTTTTTTTCAGCATTTCATTTGACATTTCTCATTTTTTGGACTAATTCAATTTGAACTATGGAAAAATACACAATAGAGAAACACGTTGAACTTATTCAGGCTTATTATGAAAATAGGCGTTCACATCCCGATTTTTTCGGTCGATTTAATCGTTCGAATGTGCGTATAATCAGAAAAATCGTGCAAAAATTTTAACAAACCGGGTCTATAAAAACACCGCTGCATCTATCGCAAACTGAATAGCCGTCCATCTCAACTCATCGTCGAGTCGTGCCCACCAATTGCACCTCGCTAGCTCTTCGATAATGAACATTATGTATAAGGACTTGCATTTACATGCTAACAAGGTACCATTGACGTAAGACCTAAAGCCTCATTTCAATTTGGTCAATGGTCAGAAAGGTGGCAATACAAATTATCTTCAGTGATGAGGCTCATTTTCACCTTTAGTAATTTTTCCAAAATAAGGCCAATCAGGCGAACTTTTGATAGCCCGAATTGGGAGGTATGGATATATGGCGATGTCAATTGATCGCCAATTGATTTGACACTACCCGTGTTTTTTTAGCATTCTATAAATAGTATAGTAGAAAATTCCCAAGAAAACGCATCGGCAGTAGCCAGATTTTTGTATTTAAAAATTGGTTCAACTGAAAGAAGATCTGTCAGAATAATAATTAAAAAAACACACAAATATAAGAAGGTTTTGTGAAAATGAAAAGTTTAAATTAACTTCAGCAAAAAAAACTAATAAAATAGACATTTTTTAAGAATAAATGGTAAGAAAACATTTGGATATTGAGATTCTATAAAGAAAGTTCATTTAACAATTGCAGCTTTGACATAAAAGAAAAACTTCAAGAAGGGGGTTTGTTCGTAGACTACTAAATTAACATGTGGTATTGAAGCGAGCTTGAAGCTCGGCTCAATTTTGTATATAATTGAATCGAGTTGAAATGAGCTTGATTTGCTGAACTATTCACCTCTTCATTGTTTAACACAAATCAAACTATTATACTTCATAAGAAATATCGAAACACAATTTTCCATTTTAGAAAGTGCTGTCAAACTTAATCATATTTAAATCTTTTTGTGCGGTGGAAACCAAAAAGATTTATTTAACCTGAACTGGAAAAATAGCAAAACTTAATTATCTTTTCTATTCTTGCAAAATAAGCCCACTTAGTGCATTTTCATTAACAAAACTAGATAATATCAGTAACAGATTGATTTGTTTTACCATTGGAAAACACGTGATTCCAAATACACAACTACTCAACGAACACTGCCATAGACATACGAATGCAATATCAATCGTACCAACATTTTAGAAAGAAATCACATAAGATCCATTCGAGACTCGTATAAATGTCAAAAATCCATACGTAGTAAGATTCTACTTGAACTTTTATCGGCAGTATTCATACAACGGATACTGCTTTTGTTATTCGTGTAAAATCCTACTTTACTATTGATAGATTTTCCAAAAAAACACGGGTACTGTTAGATTTCTTTTTTGGAGTTATTTGAAAGAAAAAGTGTACGTCGATAAGTCAGCAGTTATTCTAGATCTAAGGGATGAGGTAAATTGGCACATTAATGGTCAATTATGCCTCAGCGTCTTCTACCAATATTTTCATAAATAAAAGAAATGAAATAATTTCTAAAATAATTTGTGCTTTATTAAAAATCAATAACGACCCTTAAAATCTAACCATCCTTTACTACTAAATTGTTTAACGATTGATCTTTACACGTTGTTGTTTAAAAACTATTAAGTCCAAATGACTTACTAAAAACGTAAGTTTCTTTCATTTAGTCCGCATTTCATTCAAATACTGAATTTGAGATGTTAAAGTTTACAGACAATATTTCGGTAATTCAAAATTCTCTTAAAAATTAAAATTATGTTGTCAGAACTTTATTTTTAACATAAAAACATTAAGTAGTTCCTTTCAAGATGAACCAATTTCCGTATATTTTCATAACTAGTTCCCAGAACCGGAAATGTTTAACTAAAACATTACAAATCAAATCAAAGTCGTTTTATTATTTAGGTATACAATAGGTATAAAAATAGTTTAAAAAACTTAATAATAGATAGAATATTCAGAAATAGTGTTTATCTCTTATTGTTTTATCTTAGAGATTAAAATTGACCTTCACTATTTTCACATGATTCTGATGATGATGACTTTAAGTTCAAAAATGATTTGATAGTTCGTGTGTTCTATTAATTAAATGTTTTAATTTTATTAACATTAAATATTCTTCCATCATAATCAAAAACTTAAATTCATTTACTTCCTTATAGACAACATAAGACCCTTAACACACTTGGACCAAATTAAGTTACCTTCTCAGAAATTGGTTTGGTTGACAGAAAAATGTCAGTTCGGTCCAGAAATGGTGTCAAACCACATTGAGTCGTTTAAGTTTTTCTTTACCCATGATTTAAAAGGTAACATAAAATTACTCTCATTAATTCAATTCCTGTCAACATTTTCACAGACCGCAATTTTATTGTCTTACGCAAAATTGAATGGCGGTTACCAAGTCAGGTGATGGTGGTCTTATTATGTCACATTTGATATAATTTAATAAACTCGAGAAGATATTAAGCTGCGCGAGAACATTTTACAATGAACATGCGTGTTATGATTATTATGATATTTGTGTAAATAACATAAACCAAAGCGTTAAACGGTATGCAGATGAGGTAATAAAATAAGATAACATTAAAGCTTAAAAACACTTAAATGTAATTTCCATCATCATAAATTATCATAAAAGTAATTGAAATTCATTCACATAAACTTAAGTCACTTACTTAACTTACGCGGTAAATGTTCTTTAAAAGAGTCTATAAACTTTTAGAATAATCATAAATTACGACTAATCAACAGATTGATTTTTATTGCCTTTATCATATTTAATAGCACTCAAACTTCATAGGTTAATGATTGTGTTCATATTTTTGTGAACATTTTATTTTCGAATACCACAGGGCTGCCATTTAGGCCCTTTTCTTTTTGCTATAGAATTCATAATCAGTAATCATCTGTGTTCCAAGTTGGTCGCTATTGTCAAATTTCGGCCATTAATAAAAATTGTAAGAATGAGACACTTAAATGATCAATAATTCAAAACCTCTTTTCAGCCATTAACAAAAAGTTAAAAATATTTATAATATAACAGAAATACTTACACCATTTTCGTAGAAATGTGCTCGACAATTTTGTACACCATTTATTCCTTTGGCCATGCATTTTGTGTTTGTTTGTTTTTTATTAAATAAAAAACTTATTTCCTTATATTTAAAATTTGGTTAAACAATTATAACCAAAAAAAATCACCTATATTTAAATAAAATTTTCACATTTAAACATTTGTTGTAATATTAATTTAAATAAACACAAGTTTTGCTTCAACAAAAAAAAACATTCACTTAACTTTCACTTTCGCCTTTTTGTTCAATTTTTTGATACCATATTCATAATAAATTGTTTATAAAATAAAAACAAAGACTCAAAGACCTGCAGCATGTTTGCTGAAGTAGATAATATGCAACGATGTTGTTGGTTGAATCAATGAATACAATGAATTTTTTTATCAACATTAAATTCAAACCGCGTAACAGATTTTTGTTTTTATAATGAAAAGTGATTTTATATGCTAATTAACCTTTCAAGTGGAACTTGCTATCTATCAAAAACAACAAAAAGCTCAGAAATTTAAATACAGACACAGAATCTTTTTATTGATAATAACATAAATGGTGGCGACCTTGATTTTATCTGAAGGTACTTAGGGCAACGAAACTACTATGAGAACAATTTTAAGGTAATTTTTGTATGAACAGCAATGAAAAAAAAAATCATAAAATACCGAACATCGTCAATTTTGATAAGTAACTTATGGTTTAAAAGGGCATGTAAAGGGCCTTCCCATAAAAGCTTTCATTTTGATATCTATGCAATTGAGTATTTATCAAGAGTTTCTTTCACTTTAAAAAGCAAATTGTGAAATATAGGATGAGGACACACATTTTGAAACAGATTTTTGCTTTTAATAGCTGATAAAAGTGTTGAATGTACCCGAAAACTTTTGCGACCTGTAAGTATTTCACTATTAAAAATTCTTATAATTAAATGGAAAATTGGAAAAGAGCGTTGGAATTTTTTAATACTAAAAAAGGTTATAAAAAAATGATCCACTAAGATGAGGCCACTTCGAATATTTCCAATCAGGAGCTTACAAGGGCGATCTTTTTAAAAAATTTGTTTAGAATACGAGTACCTACAAGAGAGTTGAAAACAACTGTTTTAAATTAATTTCAAACACACATGGGCTCTGAAAAACTTTGACAGCTACAGAAATAGCAAAAATAAATGCTCTGAAGAATTTACGATTCTCATTACGTGCAGTAGCAAGGATCCTTGACAGAAGCTAGAAAGTTGTAAGGAATCATATTGCTGATTCACGGAAATATGGGAAAACCAAAAAGGGTAAAAGGCACTAGCAAAAACATCGTGACAAAAGCGGCTAATTCTACTTCTTGTCTCAAATTGAACTCTACCAATGACTAAAATAAGGGCCAACAGTTGCAAGCCAACATATTGCTAGAGAGCATGCTACTTGGATTAGTGAATGAAAACGCGTTGGGTACAACTTGTATTTCCATGATCTTGATTTCCATGGATGAGCTTATTTTGGAAAGAAATCATAGCCGTACATCAGGTGTTAGGGTGTGGGAAGTTATAACCTACTATGGCACAATCGACTTTTAGTTTTTCTCCACAGCTATTAATGTTTGCTGAAACGTTTAAATCCAAAAAAAAACTCATTTTTGCTTTAAATTTTCCAAAAGACTATGCCCCAATTCACACTTCGAGGTTTGTTAGAACTTGAATTCAATCAGAAGACGTGGAATTTTTGCCATGGTCCCTATATTCACCACACTTTCACATAATTGAATACATTTGGCCATGGTCTTTTAATAAAGTTTATGAAGTTGGTTGAAGACAAGGACACCTTAATCGAGGCTTTTCGTGATTCCTGTGTCCAGATTTCCGTTTTATAGAGGTTATATAAGAAAATGGTGGACATAGTCGTTTCATTACTAATGACAACAAACATTATACAGAAATGTTGTTTAAACATTAAATGTAAATATGTCATTGATTTTTCCTGACGTTTTGCAAGTAGTCTAATCCTTGTGACGGACTTTTCTATACCCTTTTCAAGTTGTTTATTTTTTTATCATGGGGAATTCCAAAGTTCGTTTCAAATTTACCCTTTAATTATATAAATTTTTGATTGCACAGCACATTCACCAGCTATAAAAAGCGAAAATCGGTTCTTTAATGTGTGTCCTCATCCTAGTGGCTGGCAGTGTGCAATAAAAAGAAATATTGGTCAGAAACTTTTTCTAAAATAGTGAACTTTGGCTGTAAAAGGTTCATCATTTTTATTGTGAATTTTTCTAACGTTGTTAAATTTTGTATTGTTCTATTTTCAGTACATCTGAACAAATAGCAGGCTATTCAAAATAAAACCTCTTATTGGAAAATACAATATTTATAGTTAATAGCAGAAAACGGCAAGTTGTATAAGTAATAGAGTCAAATTGAAGTTTTACCTCAAATCAATAAAGTATGACATGCAATAGAATTTTAAATGAAATTGAAGAAGAGACACAGTAAATACATGAAGAATCAAAGTGTTTCAAATTTAAGGGACATAATATAAAAATCTGTTCAAAATTTGACACCAAGTCACACTTTACCATCAAATAGTTACTCTTTAAATTTAGGTCTTATATGCTTTTTACCTGATGTGGTTCTTTTTTTCTTTCTTTTTCCTCACCTTCAGAACATTTTAATTCAAATGTTTAAAACATTTAAAAAAAAACTTTATCAACAATGAGTCAATATTAAATGTTTATATTGCTTATTTTGAAAAATTCGTTAAAATTTGATGCATACCTCAACTTCGTGCCTATGACCTTTTCAATGTTTATAAACCTACTCGTGCAACATTTTTTTTTTTTGTTTACCAACAACTAAATCAATGTCATATCGCGAAGGTTAGTAAAAAATAAAATACCAGAAAGTGTAGCTCAATCTCAATTACATACTTATGCATGCTGTTGCATTTTTTATATATTTTTGTAGTTATTCTTCAACTACTGCCTGTACTGCCTTGATTCTCGGCGTATAGCAATAAATCAAGTACATAATCATAACAAGTTAAATAGTATAATATTATATAGGTTAGGTATATTTTAAGCTTGAACTTAATGATAATGAAACAAAAGGGCAAAGTTATAAACATTTTTTATTTATTTTTATTTTATTTGTATAAAAGTAATATTGATGTTAAGACAGTTAATAATATAAGAGGTTCCATTTTGAATAACCTGCTTTTTGGCAGCTTTCACTTTTGAAGCTGTTAACTTTGGAAAATTGACAAGTAAAAACTGCTCTATTACTGAAAATAGACGAAACACACCTCAACAACGCATTGAAATTATTAAAATCCCCTACAAAATTGGTGAACCTTTTGAAGTCACATTTCGGAAGCCTTCAACACTTTTGAGCTATCGTGTAACTAGTGGACAAATTTCAGCTGCTGAAACAAGTTATTGATGTGAAAAATCGAAACCACGTGCCTTGCTAAAGAACAACTGGGAACATATCTCCTACAGCCTGCAGAGAGTAAGGTTTTGTCGATTTCTTTAAACTATACATATTTTGGATATGACTTTTATAATTAAGTTGAACTCAATTCGACCGATCATTTGCAACCCCATAATTTTTTAAATGGGGTCATTAAAATGCATCAGAAATTATCCAGATATTCATGAACAAATCATCTTCGGGTCCCTATTCACCTCAAGGGCTACGTTACATTGCGCTAAGTAAATCGAAGAATGAAAAACCTATCCACTCTAAACGTGCCACGTGTTTTTTAAACATAACGCACAAGCAACGAAACAACCACAACTTTGCTGGGAAAGTATCCTGAAAGCGTCATTTCTCGAAGAGTTTAGCCACTGTGATTTAACACCTTTAAACTTTTATACTTGGAGGTCACATGTAACCTACAAACGATTCAATTGGTCATGGAAATTTTAAAGAAAAGGATATGGATACTGAAACCTAAGCAGTGATGATCATTTCGATAATACCGTTTTTTCATTGTTATCTTAAAGTTAACTTTGTTTAATTTTTTGAACACACGCTGAAAAACGATGACCAAATCTTTAAAGCCTACGATAAATTCTTTCTGTTCAAGTGTATTCAAATATTGGTCTTGCAAAAGAAACATGCAGAATTTTAATAACATATGATTCACAGAACTCTCGTTAAAATCTTTTGACGAAATTAAGTTTTTTAATGTTAACGCTAGTTTTGAGTCTAGAATAACACCTAGGTCGTCAGAAAAGCTGTGTTCTGTATTTCAATCTAACGAATTTGAAATATAGTCATATTTTATTTGTCAACCTTTAAAATCAAATTGATTTAGATCTTTTGTAGTTCTTGCAATCCTTGCTGCAGTTAATAGTTGGAAAAATTGAATTTCACCTCCGATATAAAACTACTCAAAACAGAAGTAAATTAATAATAAACAAAATAAACAGCAATTAACCAAGGTGACTCCCTTGGGGTACACCAGTCAATTGACTTTGAAGGGCTACTCCTGAACAAGACGTTATAATTAATGTCTCTAAGATGTGACGAAATACACATAACGAAATGGTCGTTGAGTTCAATATTTCATGACTTAGTTTGTCAAATATCTTGCTGAAGTCTGTAAGGATGCAATCGACATAAGCGTGATTTTTTGAATGCATCCAAAAAAAAAGGATAGAATTGTAATAAATTAGTAACTGTAGACTTTTTTCACAAACATGGTTGACTTTCACATATAACAGAAGACAAATTCAAGGAAATTATGTCGCAAACAAGGGATTCAAACAATTTGGGAATAGCAGACAATTTCACTATAGGACGACGATAGTTCGCAACTAAATTTTTAGACCCGTATTTATTGACTGGCCTTAAGTATAAATATTTCTAAAGGTCTGTAAGCTTAGAACATTGCATTGACTCGTTGAAAAGAATAACAATAGTTAGGAAATAAAAGACTTACATTTTTTTTTACATAGGTAGTCTTAAAATAATCTACAAACAATGTTTGTATTAACACTGGAAGATGGTTTGAAGATTTTTGAAAGGTCAAATTTGCTGGATATTAGTCAAAGTAATGTTTACTATTAAACTATCTCAATAATATATGGGGATTGGGGATTCATTTTTAAAACACACTCAGTATTCGAAAATAATTTATTAACTTCCCATATGAAGTTATTGTAATGAGTCCAATTTGTCAAATTGAAAATTTTGACATTCCTTGACGTTTCAAGGTCCCTAGAGTCGAAATAAAAGATTTGTAGATCCGTATGTTTGGGAGTTTTTTCGTCGTTCGTAGCTCAAGAACCAGAAGAGATATCGACTTCAAATAAATTTTGGTATACAGATAATAAGGCAGAAAGATGCAGAAAGGGCTCTCAAAAAAATTGCGTGGGTGTTTTTTTTACCGTAGCAGTTTGAAAAAAAGGGTTTTATTTTGGTTAACCCTCAATATCTCAGAAACTTAAAACGCTAGAGACTTGAATTAAATTGTATATAATATATTGTAACGTGATACCAAACTCATGTATTTTTTTAATCCAATTAACGTTTTTTTTATAAATCAAAACAACTGAAAAAAATGTGTCACCTCGAAAATCTTACGAATGCAAAATGATTTAATCTCCAAAACAACAGGAAAACCTACAAACTTTTAAGCAAGACAAATCGACAGAAGGGATGGGAAGTTATAAGTGTGGTTCGCATCCCAGCTTCTTTTTTTATAGATAGGGTCCGCCAAATAACATCGATTTGAGCTTAGGCTGTGTGGCACGTAGCGCCGTCCTGTTGAAGCAAAATGTTACCAATATCCTCCTCCTCACTTTTTGTAAACTTAAATTCGTTCAACATGGCCCGATAACGATCGCCATTGACTGTAACGGCCACTCCTTGCGCATTTTCCAAAAATAGCACAATTATGTCTCTGGACCCTATATAAAGTTTTAAGATCGTTCAAAAAATACAAAAAAAAAATTAAAACTTGAAAGTTAAATAATTGGAGATCTTCGAGGTCTCTGAAAGTTTAAAAGTACCATTAAATGATCTACACCAGTCATAGCTACAATTTCTATTTCAAAAGTAGATTTTTAGTGTAGCAATATGTAATTAATTAGTTAAAAATAGTTTCAGCAAAATGTTTCTAATGAACGCTTAGCTCTTAACTCTTAAGTAAGTATTCAATTTTAGAAGAGTTTAGAAAAAATTCTTGTAGTGCCATTAATGAAAGAATCTGTGTTCTCAAGAGTAAACTGATATCATATCACAGTTGAATTGTTTTTCATTCCAAAGATTTATGCGACTGAAATAATAAGTAAATGATATAAATGTTTAAAAATTTTTCAATAATTAAAATAGCTGCGACTAGCGTGCCCTTGAATGAGAACCTCCATCGAAGTCATTCCCCATGGACAAAGCTGACACTACAAGTTTTTTTTATCCAAACAATTACACTTTTCCAACTTGCTTTTTCTTTCACCTTTGAGGAACCTCTTATAAATACAATTATCTTTAATTTGTAAGAAAATATTTTAAACTGTGTTTTTGCAAATCAATCTTAATCTCACAATAATTAAAATTCTTGTGTCTGGTATTTTATTTGTTTTTTTTTCTTGTTCACCATATCTTAACAATTTGCACTTTTCCCTTCAATAAAATTCAATTATATCTACCTATGGGCAGGTCTTTTCTATCTAAGTATCTATAACTATCTACCACATACTCTATATAACATTTCTATGTGCAATCATATATAATTTTTTTGTTTTCTTTAATGATGGCAGTCTTTGAGGCATTAAATTAATACAACAGCAAAAAATAAGAAAACAAAACAAGAATAAAATCTCGCTCTTTGAATGTCTTACGAATCTTAAGAGCGTTAATCTCACATTTTGAATCTTCAACCATGCTTAACGGACAAATGACCGATCACACGATTGAACAAAGTAAAGAAAAAAATGTTACAAGTTGAAGTACCTAAGCAGTATAAGGCTTCAAAAATCTCAAAACTCAAAGCATCTATGTGTCTATGTATCTATGAGAGATAATAATTGCAATTTGATGGCGTGTTTGAATTTTCTCTGGTAAAGTAAGCGGTCTAATGATTCTCTAAACAATATTTTTAACTTTAGGCTTAACAAAACGAAATGAATAAACAAAAATAAAAAAAATTAACAAATAAACAAAATTGCAACAAGCGTGTGCAGTTTTAAGTTATATAAAAATTTAATTTTCACATTTATAGGGTGATTCATAAAGAAACATAATTTTATTCATAAAATCCTTAAATAAGAACTGACAGAGATATTTGACATTTCAAGTATAGATAAAGGGTGATTTTTTTGAGGTTAGGATTTTCATGCATTAGTATTTGACAGATCACGCGGGATTTCAGACATGGTGTCAAAGAGAAAGATGCTCAGTATGCTTTGACATTTCATCATGAATAGACTTACTAACGAGCAACGCTTGCAAATCATTGAATTTTATTACCAAAATCAGTGTTCGGTTCGAAATGTGTTTCGCGCTTTACGTCCGATTTATGGTCTTCATAATCGACCAAGTGAGCAAACAATTAATGCGATTGTGACCAAGTTTCGCACTCAGTTTACTTTATTGGACATTAAACCAACCACACGAATGCGTAGTTGAAAAGTTGGCAGAAAATCCGCTTTTTTATCGACAGATTTTGTTCAGCGATGAGGCTCATTTCTGGTTGAATGGCTACGTAAATAAGCAAAATTGCCGCATTTGGAGTGAAGAGCAACCAGAAGCCGTTCAAGAACTGAACTGCCCATGCATCCCGAAAAATGCACTGTTTGGTGTGGTTTGTACGCTGGTGGAATCATTGGACCGTATTTTTTCAAAGATGCTGTTGGACGCAACGTTACGGTGAATGGCGATCGCTATCGTTCAATGCTAACAAACTTTTTGTTGCCAAAAATGGAAGAACTGAACTTGGTTGATATGTGGTTTCAACAAGATGACGCTACATGCCACACAGCTCGCGATTCTATGGGCATTTTGAGGGAAAACTTCGGAGAACAATTCATCTCAAGGAATGGACCGGTAAGTTGGCCACCAAGATCATGCGATTTGACGCCTTTAGACTATTTTTTGTGGGGCTACGTCAAGTCTAAAGTCTACACAAATAAGCCAGCAACTATTCCAGCTTTGGAAGACAACATTTCCGAAGAAATTCGGGCTATTCCGGCCGAAATGCTCGAAAAAGTTACCCAAAATTGGACTTTCCGAATAGACCACCTAAGACGCAGCCGCGGTCAACATTTAAATGAAATTATCTTCAAAAAGTAAATGTCATGGACCAATCTAACGTTTCAAATAAAGAATCGATGAGATTTTGCAAATTTTATGCGTTTTTTTTTAAAAAAAACAGTTCTCAAGCTCTTAAAAAATCACCGTTTACAAGATGGTTCTTCATTTTGTGTCATTCTTACGTCAGCAATATTTTGTTTTTCAAAATTCAAAAACAGTTCTTATTCATAGTGAGATAATTGAAGATACATTTAAATGAGAAAAAACGGATTAGTTTATTTTTATATTTTTGACGCCTCTTCATTTAAAGACTCTGACGTCAAATTGAGGAAGTTGTGAGACGATTTTTCATCTATTAAGTGAAAGTGAGACAAATTTAGAAGTGAAAATAAGTCACGATGGATGAGCTTATTACCTTAAGCCTTTTAACAAATTTTACAATAAATTCGACCAAAAATTTAAAAGATACAAATTAATAAAATATTGAAAATGCTGTTTCTATCTGAACCACCCTGTTACACACTCTTTCGTTAGTTTATCTATAAGCTGATGAGCTCAATGACGTTAAAATGACGACGCTATGGCGGCTGCGGGAGGTGGTGACGGTTTTGCTAGTATTTTAGCGGCAATGAATCAGTAAAGAAAACGCAGCGACCTCAATGCACAATGTGGTGATAGGAGTATTTACTTTTTTTTCCAAACAAAAATGCGTGTTTGTTTACCTACATATTTATTATTATTATTTTTCCTTTTATTATTAACTTTATTGTTGTAAAAGTTGTGATATTTCTTTTCATCCTAGTGACATACTTCGTGATTAATAATACAAATGTGGTGAGTATAGAATTGTCACACTGACTTTGAACTATGGAATGTTTATAGAAAAGTCACTGATGATGTTGACAAAATGTTGATGGCTAAATGGAGACCAAATTGAAAGTAGAAGATGTGAATTGTGATGATGGATAATAAAATGCATTATTTGTAATTATATAGATTATAATTGTACGAAAAGATACAATCGAATAAAAATGAAGAATACTGGAAAGACGTTTAATGCATTTGGTCTCGATTAGATAGAAGTTAAATGAAGTAGAAAAATAAGTTTTTTTTTGTTGTATCCATTTAAAATAGGTAAAGGTAGTTAAAAAGGAAGTCATAATTGAAGAGAAATTAGAGAAAGTATAATAAAATCTTATCCATATAGTGGATTATCTATTAAGGAGGCAGGTAATTAATTTGTGAAGTTAAAACAATTGGGTGACCTTTGCTAATGGATTTTTAAGTTCAGAGAAAACCTTTATCTTATTTATGTCTGGAGGGACATTCACTTTGACATATATTTTCAGGTATGCGAAATGAATTTATATAAATAAAAGGCAATCATTTTAAGGTACATTGTTGGATTGATAATTCAAAGAGTGGGACGTGTCCAATAAATGCATATTCTTAGAATTAACCTTTAGAAAAGCCAAATGCAATGAACTTAATAGTAAAGAGATCGATAGCCTTGATGTCAGTTTAAAAAAAATCTGGTGTTCCTCAAGAGAGTCACTTTGGTCCATTGCTGTTTATTTTGTTTATTATTAATTTTCCATCTGTTTTAAATGAATAATGTTGCAAATTTTCAAAAAATTAAGGATTGTAAAGACCTGTAAAAAGGTCGAAACCAATAAAAGGAATGGTGAAATAAAAATCGTTTGATTTAAGATATTAATAAAGGTTAGAGAATGTGTTATACATGCAAAACCTAATATAAAAATTATGACTATGTGTTTAATTCATCACAGATTTTCTGTTCTTGGTGTTGTACTATACTCAAAACTAACGTTAACTGATCACTATAATTATATGATAAAAAAGCTTAGAAAACACTTGGTTTTGTTATTAAAATTCTGTATTCTTCTTTGGGCAAGCCAATTCTTGAATACGCTGACGTTGGATGAGCGTCATACTTTTCCGTTCTTATTATATCTTCCGTCTTCTAAATCTCATTGAATTATCAAACAGCAATCTCAAATCTCCATGATTTAAATTTAGTTTATTTGTTTGATAAAAGTAGTTAAAATTATGTTAGTTTTTAGTTTAGATTTATGTTAATATTGCAAAAATTAACGATAGCATTTCATTTTTGTAATAAATAGTGATAATACGCATGTGTTGAGCTTCGATTTGGTTGATTTTCATGGGAAATTATTGTAATCTTACCGATTGACAAATTGAAAATTTTAATATTTCGCCAAGTTTTCAATGTCTGAATCCATACTTACAACTCTCAACTACTCCTGTGTGCGAGTATTGTTGTCAAGAATGGAGGGAACCTACAGTTTAAAACCGAATCCGAACCGCTAATTTGATAAAGCACTTTTTCATGACAAGAATTAGGCTTGGAGAATTTGTCAATTCTTCGCAGGAGGCATTTCCCGTGACATGGCATAGGCAGGGATCGAACCCAAGACCTATAGCTTGACCATCCAACGCACTAACCATCATGCCACGGGTACCAAAATATGATTTACCTAATTTTAAACGATTTTAACAACTTAGCAGCTGTTTAAATTTTGCTAAAGTTAAAATCACGGAATGGCTATTTTAACTCTTAGCTGTGCAAAATTTCTTCAAAAAATGATATAAGAGCTGTAGATGGCAGGGCCCAGCCTACAATTGAGGACTGTCAGTGTTCGGACATGTTCGGTTCGGTCTGTTTTTTATTAAAAAATAGTATGTAATATTATTGTTAGCAAGACGTAAAGAGAGGTTTTACTTTTTTGAGCCGCTATTATATTCGTAAAAAAATACAAAATTACTACTTAGTAAAATGTTAATGGAAAATTATTCGTTACGGTTTTTTGGACATTTTTGTACCGTTCTTCGTTTTTACTTCTGGACATTAAATTCAATTATTTTTTTTTAAAGATATGCAAGATATGCACAAAAGACTTTTAAGAAAATGCAGTGGGTGTTTTCAGGAAGCAAAAACGCTTTCGACTTGGAAATTAATTAATATGGACTTAAATTTTTTTTACAGATATGTATTTTTTTGTTTATAACTAAGAAAAAAATATATTTGTCACTTAAATATTTGTATTCATTTTATACAAAGAAGATAATGATTTTAGCATCTAGTAAGCATTTAACAAAGGTCAAATCGACAAATTTTAACAAAAAAATGAAGAACTTAAAAAAACTACTAAAAATTATTAAAGACTACGACTTCAAAGTTATTTTTTCTTTAAGAAAAATTATTGTTAACACTTTCGAAGAATTTTAGAGAAGTTCAATTGACATATTTTTTTCGTATAAATAAAAACCTAAAAAAATATTTATGGAAAATTACTTAAAGCTGATTTTCGACTTGGTTATCATGAGAACAAATATAAATGTTGACGTAAGACCTATATTTAACACTATACAAAACATTGTTAGCTAGTTTTGGTAATATTAAATAAAAAATATTAACATTTGTTTTACATAATTAAATACATAACAGGGTCGCACAAAATTGCTTGGTTATCGAAAGAGTCTGTTTTAAAATATTTCCTGTATTTTTAAATTTTTAAATTCACCTGCAAAAAAGTTTGTTTTCAAAAGTTGAAATGACATTTGATTCCTAAAAAAACATTAACTTTGCAAATTTTTATTTCCAAAGTTGAAGTTATCGTTAAAGTGAATTTGTTTTTATTTAAATATTGTTGATCTAAAGTTTTTAAATTTGAGTTACTAAATAAAGGGTAATTTCTTAGCTATTATCTTTTTGGCAACACTGGTTCAAATAGCTGACGCACGTTTCGTGTTTTGTTTCACTGCCAAACATCTTCAATTTGGTCTAAAATTTATCCATGAATCGTTTTACAAGCGGACAACACTTGCAAATTATTGAATTTTATTATCAAAATGCGTGCTCTGTTAAGAAAGTTCATGGCGGGCTTTTAACCGAAAAATTGAGTTCAGCGGCGAAGCTCATTTTCAGCTCAATCGGTACGTTTATAAGCAGAAGCATTGCTAGAGCGGGTTGGTGTCATCATTGGACTGTACTACCCAACTTTTTTTTGCCAAAATGCAAGAGCTTGACTTGCATGACATGTGGTCTTAACAAGACGGTTCCACATGCCACACAGCACGCACAACAATTGACTTATTGAGAGGCCAATTCGGTGAACATTTTATTTCACATTCAGGACCGGTCAATTGGCCGCCTAGATCGTGAGATTTAACGCCCTTAGATTATGTTTTGTAGGGCTATTGTAAAGCTCATGTCTATACAGACAAGCCCGCTTCAATTGACGCATTGGAAAACAACATTGAAGCATTTATTATTATTTTTGAGATATCGAATTTCGAAAAAAAAGTATTTAAGTTTTTTTAAATCAAAAATTCCCAAACAATTTTAAGCCCAAAGAAATATGGAAATAACTCCCAACACGAGTCGGCTTAAAACTTTAATTTCCAAATTTGAAGTCAATCGAACCAATGGTATATGCGCGGGTGGTGGGGGTGGTGTACAGACTGACAGAAGTACCGAATCGCGGGGAGCCACCTTTTTCGACTTCTCTAATATCGTAATGCCATTTTTGATTAAAATCTTGAGTTCGGTTTTTTTTACAAATGCAATAAAAACTTTGAAGGGGTAGATATTTTAAATTACAATTTTTTAACATCTACGTTCGTGTGAAATTTCAAGGTTCGACGATATCGAGTTCTTTGTCTCACAAAACCCAAAAGTAGAGCTAAAAACACCACAACTTAAGGTCCCAACTGGAGATTAATTTCTTCAGCCTTCACTTCCAAAACCTATGGTGTTTTATATATAAATTTTCACTCGATTCCAAGCAAAAACTTTCACTGAATTCCTCATCCTATTGAGAAACGACTGGTTTAGGGGTAAAGTATAGGTAAATCATTCTGGAGCTTTACAAAAAAACAACCAAAAACAAGAAGAAATTCCGGAGTATTTGGAATTTAGGTTGTGGTATTTCTAGCTTTACATAATTTTTAGATTTTTATTTTGGATCTAATTAAAAAAAACTTGATATAGTATTTAAAATCAAAATTTATAGTTTTTGGAGTAGTCTAGTTTATAAATATTTGCTTCTAAATTATATTGTAACGAACGGTATCAAGTATCTTTTTAATAAAACGTAATTTTTTGATTGGTGAAATATTACATAACAAGGCTTTCGAAAAATCAAATACAATTATTTGAAGGGATTATTTTATAAACTCTATAGAATTTTAATGTGGCTTTAAAACAAATATATAGGTGAAGTTAGTCTCATAAAAGTGGCTTTTATAAGGTTTGGTCTTTATTTTGATGAAGGGTATAAATTACAAAAAAATAAGAAGCTTTTGCTTTTTAATTAACTTCGTTCAAATTCTTGAACTTGGTACACATAAAATCACCCTTATTATATAAATTAAACGAAATTCATCCATTTATAAAAAATCATTCAATTATTATTAACCATCGTTTCTTATATGTTGTAAAGGTTAATTGAAATAAGTCTTGATCTTGACCCTTCAATTGTGGTAATTTTATAAATATAATTCTTTTTTTTAAATATTGGTAATTGGTCAATTGAACAGGATATTCCTATTTTTTTTTTCTCAAATCGTTACTCATAATGTCCATATTTTTCTGATATACAATTATTTATTTATCACATCAGGTTTCTTAATTATTGTTCTAAGAATTTAAACACACTCACCCTGTGTGTGTCATCTCATTTTTTTAATTTGCTATAATCAGAAACTTAAAAAAAATACCTAATTGATCTATTTTACATTGACAAACAATGTAATTTTATCTTCTATAAGTATATTTATACTTAAACTTTAGTCGATATGGAATTTATTTATAGGTAATATAATATCCCATAGAAATAATTAACTTTATGAACATTGCACCCTACAGTTTTGTAATTGGTTGGATTAGAAGACTTTAGACATGGACAGTAATATATGAGAACTATTGTTTAAAAAAATGTAAGACTTAATAATTCGATCCACGTAAATTTCTAGGCATAAAGTCTATTATAGTCAAAGCTCCGGGAGCTTAAATGTAGCTACAATTTTTTCACACTCAAGAACACCTTTTCGATTCATTTAATATTCACAGCCATTGACAGTTTAGATCCGAAGCAATATACTTTTTGTATTACAAATAAACTTGCTCTATAAAAGGTTTGTTTTAGATTCTATCATCATATAGACAGAGGCACATCCTCTATACCGATCTCAAAAGTCAACACTTCATTATTTGAATTGTTTAAAATGAAATTTAAAAAAAAAATGAACGTAACCTATGTGTCAATAATGAATCACCGTACGTCATTTATTTTTCAACCATATGACAATAATATTAATATGTCACTTGAATATTAATTTAATGTAATTTAGAAACCAAATAACGAAATTGTGCTCATAGATATTGTAAACACCTTAAAGTCTCATATCAGAGTGTTTCTTAATTAAATAAAAGTTGCACAGCTTAGTATCGATTAATAATTAAAATATCAATACAATATATCTAAATGATTAAACAGCTTGAAAACAGGAACCTTTTTATTATATTTAAACAATATAACATCTAAGAAAATATTGTTTTATTTGTTTTGAAAATATTAAAGTTATTAGCAAATTTTGCTTTTCAATGGAAATCCCAAGATGCTTAAGAGATTTTTTATATTATCTAACAGAAATTAAATATTTACTTAAAATGGATTTGAGAAATTTAATAGAAACTCGTGTTGTTTTTGATATTTTATTTTAACTGAACTTTTTTTCACCTGAAGCAAGTTAACATTCAAAGAGGAAACATTATTTCACTTTTAATTTGTCAAGTTTTCTTTTAATTCAAGGGGTTATGAATACCCTTATAATAATAAAACATACTGTCAGTAATTCGGAAAGGAGGATAGGATTAGTAAGTGAAGACACCGATGCACATAAGTTTTAAATATCTGCACATTTTAATGATTTGTAAATATTGAGAACAATAAAGCGTTCAAAATTCATGTTGTGCGGCTAAAGAAAGAATCCCTTTACTTAAAAGTACATCTGAAATCAGGCTTAAGGGTAAACTGATAACTAATACCATGATAGGCAAGAGACCTTGCTGCGGTGTTTAAGAGGAGAAAAAATCTAGGTAAGAGAACGATCTCCTATCATTTTAGAGCTCACTTTTTAATTTTATCCAAAAGAATTAAGTACGTTATTGGGGCACCAGCCCAAGTATGAGAATTCAACTCGAGTTTTGGACGAATAAAAGCTTTGTAAATTATAGCCAGATCAGAAAGGGCTAGAGACTTCTGGCATCATCTGAGTGATTTGTGATGCACACAGAACATTGGCATTGGAGGAGGGTTACGCTCTTGTGACAGTAGACAGTTTTGAGCTTTCGCATTAAATTCTGCACTGTTTTTGATTCCCTATTCGACAATGCTGTCAAGATTAGACTTTAATGAGCTTTTCATATGCTGCGTTGGTAGTCCACATCCGAAGAACTAGGATGAGAATCTTGAGAATATGAAAAGCTGAACGAACTGTCATCAGCGAAAAAATTAGGTGGGTTAAAAGTTTCAAACAAAAAATATTTATAACATTAAGGAAGAATGTCGGAGACAAGACGGAACCCGGGGGTACACCAGCGTTTTTTTTTTGGATATCAGATTTGACAACTTCTCATACTGCTTGAATTGAACGGTCTGAAAGGTAATTTTTAATCCAACAAAGAAGAGATTCGTCAATACCTAAAGCAAACATTTTCGATAAGAGGGATTGATGCCAAACTCTGAAATATAAAGTGCAATAATCTTACCTTCTCAAAAACTATGTTAAGATTTGTTCCATTGTTTGGTGAGATAAACCATGAGATTATCGGTAGACCTATTGCTACGAAAGCCATACTTCTGGTCATTAAGAAGCTTTCATTCTTCAAGATATTTCTTAAGATGAAAAACTATCAACGTTTACATGACCTGGGAAAGAAGTAACGTAAGTTCAATTGAACGGTAGTTAGAGGCTGAGTAAAATTCACCTTTTTAAAAGACAAGTTGGACAAATGCTGTTCCTTCGCTCGGAAAAAGACCTATAGAGTATAAAAGCTTACGAAGCGGTTCTGCCAGTGTTGCAGAACAGTTCTTCAGAACAATAGCAGGGATACTAACCGGACCAGTGAATTTGTGTATGTCAAGTTCTTTAAATTCTTAAGCAATTGAACGAGTGCGAAAGAAGGTTCATCTCATAGAATCGCTTACGTTTTCAAGTACAGGCGGAGTCTTGTGCATCGAATCAACAGCAAACTGTGTTGTAAACAATTTGGATGTATAAATTGAGCTTATAAAAGGAGTGTCATTTGAAATGAGCGTAGGAACCGCCAACGACGTAGAGTTGCGCACTTTCTTTTTCAAATTACTGTCAAGTATAGAAATTCGTTTTTGAACCACACATCAAGAATGTTGAATGCCTTACCGATTTCTATTTTTTCCTATAAGTTTTAAATTTAAAACTTTAAGCTTAATGTCCACCTGGATCTTCCCGTAAACCTTGCCATAATTTAGAAACAATTTGCTTCTCAAAGTAAAGACCAAGCAAAGAAATGTTTAACAATTATTGTTCTGAAGTTGAGTTAATAAATAAATACAAATCAGTTTAAATTTAAAGGTACAGAGAAATAAAAACAAATTGAACAATTTTCATTATTTTGTGTGGATTGCTAAAAATTTCAAAGTCCCTAGAGGGACTTATTATTTTCAAACGCATTTTTCGAAATAATTTTTGAAAGAAATTTGCAATATAATATTTTTTCTAAATTGCCTGTAGATTAACTTTGAAAAATTTCAAACCTAATTTCACCTAAAGTCTTCTTTTTCAAAAGATATCTTTTTTGTATGAATAGAAATTAGTTTAAATTTTTATTTAAAAAGTCTTATTTTCATTGGAATATTTCTTAACAAAGCAAAATAAAACAAGTTGTATAGTTTGTTGGTTTTCATAATTAATTCATGTGCATAAATTATTAAACTATATAGACAGGTAGTGATAAAATGTTGAGATTTTGCAAACCTTGAAGTGTGGAAAAGTTGTACAAACAAAAACCTTCACTATTTATTATAACAGTAGAAGTTTGACTAGTAATTTTTTGTCGAATTTTTAATTTTGTTTTTAAAGACGTTCAAGACGATAACAATGTAAAATGTTTTTCTTATAGAATAATTTACAAAAAATCTATGACATCAGTAAATGTAACTACGAACTTAATTAAAATTATTATGTTATTAAATGAAGTTTACCTTGCCCTTAAAATATTTAATGTACAGGAAATTGATTTACTATTTGAACTTTAGTCAGTTCAATTTATAATCGACTAGATTTTATTAATAATGGTGATTAAATAACTTCTAGTTCATTACGTTTAAGGTTATAAATAATTCCTTGTGTAAAGGCTATCTACTATAAATGGTCCAAAGTAAGTCTAAAAGTTAAATAAAATACAACAAAATAAAAAGCAATGAAATTAAATTTTGTATATGAAGTAATGTTGAATATTTTGTTCTTCTTTTTTACTATATATTTGATAAACCGGACGAATTTCTAATAAAAGTTCAAAAGTCATTATTTTTAAATAATTTTCTTGGATCGAAAATGTATGTTATATGTAAATTATATAGTTTATGGAGTTCTATTTTATTGGAGTCAGTTTATGGTTTATTTTACTACTTAAGAATCTTTTCTGGCGAGTGCAAAATAATGTTTATAAATAACATTATGAATTAAAGTGGTCTAATATAACTTTGATTAAAGTTTCATACTCTTTACGTGATTGGTATTTAAGATCAATTTTAGAGACTTTAATGCCTTTTATCCACTTAAGTGTGATGCCTTAATCTGTGTTATCAACTTATAAAGACTTGCCAGAATATGTTCAAGTATGATCAAGTAAGTTTTAGCAAGGAGTGAAAAAAGTACTTAATTCAGTTTGAATTTATTTCCTTGATTTTATAATAATTGGAAAATAAAATGAACTGGTTTGATTTTATTGCCTTTCCGAAGAAATGTACCTTAAGCTTCAATTAATCTAAAAAGTGTACCTGCATATACTTACTTAAAGAATTTTCAAGATGAATAAAAATATAATGACAGTAAAAAGATAACCACAAGAATGTTACATTTGCAAATCACCAACCGGATAAAATAATTTCTATTTTATTAAGGGTACAAAATTAGTCGCATACAAAAGTTCGGAACTTTTCTTCCATTAAGTGTCTTGGTAATGTTATTGGGCTTAAGAAAAGATATGGTTTGGCTTTTCAGCATTAGCATTTCCCTTTTGTAAACAAAAGTTTTAAATACAACACTTCCTTAAGAGGCCTTAATGCTTTAAGAACTTAAGGCTTTAAGAATCCCTTTTTTTAATCTAAAACGCTAACTATTACTTTAACATCACTTGTACAGCGTCTTAGTGCAATGTTTCATGTCTACCAATCTTTTATCGATATTTAAATAAGCAATAATCTAAAAGAATATCCAATTGCATTCCACTTCTCAAATACTCAAACTTTTACGAATGCCCATCAGTTTACCCCTCCGCAAGTACTGTCAGGAATAGAGATTTGTTTTTCAGTCGAACATCAGGAATGTTGGTATGATTTATTGAACTCTGCTTTCCCCTTTCATTTTAATACTCTGCTTGGATATACATTGCAAAGAAACCCGATTAGTAGAAACCTGGTCACATAAAACCCATATTTTATTCTTAAGTATTTTTGTACCTTTTTTTTAAAACCCACTATGCTTAACTGGTACCATACGTTTGTTTTTCATGAAAAAATTACAACAAACAAAAACCCGGTTAGGTGAACAGAACTTAATAATTCTTTTTCATTTGTCTTTTCTTTATTTTTTAACGTTTAAATGAATTTTGTCCACTTAAGTCCTATTTTCCGTTAAAGGTTTCTTTTGAAACCAATAAAATACCCTTATACCCAGGAGTAATTTTTAATCCTGTTTTTGTCCGGTCTACCTCAACTTACACGCAATCAAATCACAACAAACCACAACAACATGATCCAAGGTCATAGCTCTCCCACTTCGTTCTTGGATATCTCCTATAGATATCTTTAAGAGTTTCTTATTTGTAAGCCAGGAAAAAAAAGGAAGAAAATTCTGTAGGAACGTTGGAAAAGATTATTTTTATTTTTATTGCATAAAATTACCATAGCTTGAATTATTTACGTCTTTCGTTGCTCCAAGATTTGAGCCTAGTCCATAGTTAGGGTTTGGCTTTAATAAAATATTTTAAACTGGTTTAGGTTTAGGATTAATGAACTTATTTCTGGTTCTAGGTAACTTCGTACATATTATTATTTTGGGTACGTTTTGTTTTGTGTCGATTTTAAAACTAGCTTAAGCTGAGATTAAAATATATAGAAACGATCTATGATGATCTTAAAAGGGTTTGAGTTTTATCTGTTTACATAAAAATCTTCTTTAAAATTTACCTTTTCAATGTTATTTAAGTTTTCTATTTAAATTCTTGGTTATATGAGTGATGTTCAAAAAGATGAATGGGTATTGTCTAAGTTGTAAACAATTCTGAGAATTTTTTTTTAATTTTGGGAGCGGCATTTAAATTTATTAGTTAAAAGTCGGAATGTTCTCTTAAGATTATAGATATAGAATTGATGATGTACCAACTCGCAAAGTCAACATCAAAGCTGTCAGTTGTTATGTTGTGGGATCGTCTTTGCATATTCTTGGGTCTTAAACATCGTTTTGAGAATAATTTTTTGTATGATGACAAATTAGGTAGAATGAAGGAATATCTTTTGATTTTGACTATGATAAAATTTTGGCAAGTTATAATTAATTATGTTTGAAGTCGTCACAAATAGACAGTATAACCTTGAAATACTACAGACATTCCTGCTTACATCATGTCAATAAATAATATATAAATAAAGTTGAAAATCCTCTTATTGCGTTTATTTTTTTTTATATTTTAAGAATGTATAGGGTTATCCAATAAGAGGTTTTATTTTGATAAGAAAATGAGAATTTTGTAAGGGATACCAATGGAATGGACTTCGAACTGTGACTGCACAATGTTTGTAGTAAATTTAACCAACTTCAATACATTATTAAAGCATAAGTCAGTGCATTTTTTTAAATAAAACACCAAAAATAAATGCTTTAAAATTCACAGCTGGCTGAAAAGCAGATTATCCAAAATGCAACCTCTTATTGGAAAACTATTTCCGTTTTAAGTTAAACAACATTTTTTCGCAAATTGAAAAAAATCAGTAATTTTAACTTTTAAGTTAAATAGTATTTCAAAGAAGTCATTAGTCTCAAACTTGATTTAATTCTACATTCAAACTATGCTATGTTGTCATAACAAAGTAGTGAATCTGAGAGATCTTTGAGATGTTAAAAATTCATTTATGCAAATACATATTTTTTGAATATCAACTGGTTATGGTTTTTATTTGTCAATAATTCGATATTTATGCATTCGATTTTTTTACAAAAAAAAAAAGACTTTAATACTAATTTTGTTTTGATTTTAAAGACTCAAAATAAAAAGGTCTAACATTCAATATTATATCACAAAAATTAATTTATGAGCGGATTAAAATAAAACTTTTTAGTTTTTGCAACCATGTGCACATTTCAGGTTTCCCAAAAATAAATCAATATTCATTATTTTTATATAACAATTTTAATGCTGTATTAGTTGTGAATATTTTGAGCTCCAAAAAAATCCATTAAATAATAATTAATACTCAAAATAACAGACAAGAGATTAAACGAAGTTCGTTGATAAAATTTTAAAGAATATGGTAAGTAGTGCGACTTAACTGGTTTTGACAACTTTTTTTTGAAAGACTAAAACTTTTATTGTTATTATTATGAAAAGAAGTTTTTTCTTTATGTTGCTATTATAAAAAAATGTACCACTGGGTGGAACAGGCTGGTTTTTCTAGTTGAAGTTACCTTAAATAGAATTATAACACATTTAAGAATACATTTCAAATGAGTAAGAATTTTTTACTTTTAATTTTTTGTAAAAGATCATGAGCTTATGTTTACAAAATTTAAAATTTTTCCTTTCAACTACGATTTTTCCAAACATATTAAGGGAGTTACTTTTAAGAATTTTTAACTTCTGAAATTTGAATACAATGTATTTAAAAAAATAACGAATGTTGAACATTTTTTTTCTTAAACGTTAATTTAATTAACTTTAAAAAATCAATGGATAGAAAATCGAAAGAAGTTTTGTAACTGGTAAGCATTTTTAATGTTGTCTCTAGAGCAGTTTTATCTTGACTGAAAGTACCGTTATGTTTACATGAAATGTACTCAATTTTTCCTTTTTCGAGAAACTGACTATAGACTATAAGAACTTTAAGATCTTTGGACTTGAAGTTGAAGGTAGTTAGTATTCGGTGTTTAAAACTGAATATCAATTCCAATCTGAATTTAAAATTTTAACTAAATCAAAAAACAGATGTTCATTCAACTAAGAAAATTGTTGAATTAAATAAAATTGTTCGCATATCACTTTTCGGAGAAATTCAAAAACAATTAAAACTGTGGATTAAATTTGTATTTGTTTTTCGTGGTATTGAAATAAAAAGAGGCTGAGATGCGATCTACACTGATAACTGTCGATTTGTTTAAAACTTTAACAAAATATTTATAACAATATTTTGTAAGAGATAGTTAATCTTCCATTGTTCTCCTAATACTAAACTCAAAAACCATCAGTTTTTATTTGTTGTTTTTTAAAAAAATTGTCAGTTGAATTTTTCCAAAATATTAACTAAAAATTATCAACAAAATTTTAACGAGATTTTTAATCGTAAACTAATTTTTATCAATTTCTGTAGCATTTTTTGTAAGTTATTTCTTTCATGATCCGACAAAAAAACCTCCCGTATCTTAAGACTTTTATATTTAATGCTATTTATAGATAAAATGGTATTCCGGGCAAAGATAGATAGAGGTCTACTTGCCGTTTTTAGTAATCATTATGGCGTGGCCCTTATGTGACAGTTTGGTGTGCTGTTGCTGAATTTGTTGTGTTAGGTCCGTATTTTTTCGAAGAAAATGGGCAAAAAGTTACAGATAATGCGGATCGCTACTGTCACATGATTGAGGCCTTCCTCCAACCAAACTTAAATCAGTTTACTAGGAACCACAAAGAGGTCTGGTTCCAATTTCAAAAATCAATAAAATTGTTTATTTATTTGTCATTGTCTTTTAAAATATGAAATATCTTGTTGCTTGAGCCTGTATAGACACATATTGATTGAATTCTTAAGCACAGAATGAAATCATTTGCCTTCACTTATTCAAAAGATATCGAGAAGAGAATATCATTATTTACCAATTTCAAAATCTGTTTTTGTTAACCAGGTTCTTAGTCAAAAGCTAATGTTTACCAATTTCAGTAGCATTTCTTAAAAGTTTTTATTTCTTATATAAACAAATATAAATTGGGTAAACAAAACTAATTTGAAGCCATAATCTTCTATTGTTCACTAGATATCGAGAACTGAACATCAATTTTTAAAAATTTTGTTTTTTGTAGATTTTATTTTCTTATGAAAAAAATGGACTGTTGGATTTTTATAAACAAATTACTGAATATCGAAAACAATATTTTCTGTAAGATAAAATACGTTTGAATCCAATACTTGTAATTTTTGGAAATGATATTTGAATCGAAAGTAAATTTTTACCAAGTTTTAGTATTTGTTTTTTGTTTTAGGTTTTACTTTTTTGTAAGATTCAATTTTTCTCAAAATTTAAGCGAATGTTGACAAGAATATTTTTGTAAAGATAAAATTAATTTGATGCCAATATCTTAAAGATTTGAAAACATATTTGAGTCGAAAATGTATTTTTACCAAATTTTGTAAATTTTTGTTTAAATTTTTAATTTTTTTGTAAAAAAAACTGTTAATTCAATTTTTCTCAAAATCTTAATAAAGGGTGATTTTTTTGAGGTTAGGATTTTCATGCATTAGTATTTGACAGATCACGCGGGATTTCAGACATGGTGTCAAAGAGAAAGATGCTCAGTATGCTTTGACATTTCATCATGAATAGACTTACTAACGAGCAACGCTTGCAAATCATTGAATTTTATTACCAAAATCAGTGTTCGGTTCCGCTTTTTTATCGACAAATTTTGTTCAGCGATGAGGCTCATTTCTGGTTGAATGGCTACGTAAATAAGCAAAATTGCCGCATTTGGAGTGAAGAGCAACCAGAAGCCGTTCAAGAACTGCCCATGCATCCCGAAAAATGCACTGTTTGGTGTGGTTTGTACGCTGGTGGAATCATTGGACCGTATTTTTTCAAAGATGCTGTTGGACGCAACGTTACGGTGAATGGCGATCGCTATCGTTCAATGCTAACAAACTTTTTGTTGCCAAAAATGGAAGAACTGAACTTGGTTGACATGTGGTTTCAACAAGATGGCACTACATGCCACACAGCTCGCGATTCTATGGCCATTTTGAGGGAAAACTTCGGAGAACAATTCATCTCAAGGAATGGACCGGTAAGTTGGCCACCAAGATCATGCGATTTGACGCCTTTACACTATTTTTTGTGGGGCTACGTCAAGTCTTAAGTCTACACAAATAAGCCAGCAACTATTCCAGCTTTGGAAGACAACATTTCCGAAGAAATTCGGGCTATTCCGGCCGAAATGTTCGAAAAAGTTACCCACAATTGGACTTTCCGAATGGACCACCTAAGACGCAGCCGCGGTCAACATTTAAATGAAATTATCTTCAAAAAGTAAATGTCATGGGCCAATCTAACGTTTCAAATAAAGAATCGATGAGATTTTGCAAATTTTATGCGTTTTTTTTTTTAAAGTTCTCAAGCTCTTAAAAAATCACCGTTTAAATGTTGACAATAATACTTCTTAAAGATAAAACTAGTTTAAGGCCAATATCTCAAAGTTTTGAAAAGATATTTGAGTCGAAAATCAAGGTTTACCAAACTTTAATAGTGTTTTTTTTGGTTTTTATTTTTTGTAAAAAAAAAAACACTTTATTCGATTTTATCGAATGTTAAAAACAATATTTGGTTAAAGATAAAATAAGTTAGAAGCACTTAATCTCAAATTTTTAAAAAAATATTTGAAACGATATTTAATTTTTACGAACTTTTAGTAGGTAATGGTTTTTTAGATGTTTATTGTTTTATAAAAAAAAAAACTGTCATTTTGATTTTTATCAAATTTTTAGGGGATGTTAAAAACGTTATTCTTCGTAGCACAAAATTATTGTGGAGATAAAATCATTTTTTGTTTGTAAGATTTCCGAGGTGAGAAATATTTTTTTTTCAGTTTTTTAGATATATAAGAAACCGTTAATTGGATTTTTTTTCTTCAAAATATATACAATTCAATTGAAGCCTTTAGCGTTATTGGTTCGTGAGATATTTAGGGTTTACCAATATTTTTTTTACAATTTTTTAAAATTACTATGGTAAAAAAACCGCAGACGCAAATTTTTTTGACAGGCCTTTCTACATTATTATGTGTATACGAAAATTTATTTGAAGTCGATATCTTTACTGGTTCTTATGCTATGAAAGACGAAACAGCTTCCCGAATGTTCGGACATATAGGCCTACGAACTAACGTAAACACGCACGCACAGTAATTTTTCTCAAAATCATTTATTTCGACTCTAGTTACATTGAAACGTCAAGAAATGTCAACATTTTCAATTCAACAAATTGAACCGATTACCATAACTTTCTATGGGAAGTTAAAAATATTCTTTCCAAGGCCGTATTTCTAATAATTCTGTGGATTCAAAGCCTTTTAAAGAGCAACTACTCGCATTTTCCTCGAAATGAAGTTTACCAATTTTTCAGATGTTCTTAATCAAAGAACAATTGAGGATCTTTGGATCAAAAGAGTAACACTCTTAATTTTTACCTACCCACCTTTTAAGTCCTGAATTATTTAATAGACTTGAAATTCAAATTGCGTATATTTTAAATATATTTTTTTCAGCGCTGAAATAGCTTATGTGTCGGTATTTTCGATACCGGAAAATTTCATTTTGAATTTTTTGCAAAAATTATCGGAAATCTACTAAATCTCCATAATTCACGCTTTTATTGTCCTTTAGTAAAATAAAAATAAAACTATTAAACAATTATCCGATAATTTATATAGAAAAGCAGCGACTTCTTAAATATCAGGGATAGTTTTTCTAGTAGAAATCAATGATAAAATCAGTGCTGTAGTATTTTTTTCACAATTTTATCAGCAATTCAGCAAAACAGGTCAGCTATTTATACCTTCCGACATAACATTCCTACAAAAAGCATCCACATTTATATGAAACGGATCAGTTTGTGATATTTAATATTAAAGAATCTTAAAAAGTATCTAAACCCGATTGATTTCCATAGAAACTTTTTATTGCTCGAAAGAATTTATTTAAAAACAAAATATTTTAACAAATTTTCTTCTATCTTCGTTCCAAGAACCCCAAAGACATTACTAATCGAATTTATTAGAAATTCCACTTAAATTGTCATCAATATTTAAATAAAGTTATCTAAATGTTTCTTATATTTTTCTTTGAAAATTCCTCAATACCATTATTGCTATAGGTCTAATCTAAATAACTCCATTCAAAAACATTTTTTCCTTCACTTGATTTTACCATAATGAAATTAAAATGAAAAAAAGAAAAAATGCGGAACACAAATCGAACTATCAGACAACAAAAATCTAAACATACTCGTATCTTATAACTTCACTATCATTTCCAGCTCTAAAAAAAGGCTGATCACGTATCACAAATACCTCTTCCATATAATACACTCTTGGAATTTTTAAACTTAAAGGAGGTGGAGAGATATAAAGGTAGACATGGTGCATCATCAACATTTGAGCATGCTTTTCCGCATATAAAATGTATATTGCAACAAAAATACAACAGAGAAAATTAATACACCCAGTTACTAAAATACTAAAAAAAAATAAAAAATTAAAAATCAGAACAAAATAAACAAATTTCTCCTTAACAGAAAAAAAGAACAACTTTCTCAAAAAAAAATAAAACCTTGTTACACTTTTCATCTTAAGCCTAAAACATAAAACCTTTTGATGTTAACACTTCTTGACAATCAAAATAAAATCTGCATGCGCACTCTTTGAACTTATTCTGTCTGATTTTACTTTTTTTTTTTTATTTAATTCTTCGTTGTTTTTTTTAAATGAAAATTAAATTCTGTTTTTGGAGACACCAAAACTCCGAACGAAATCAAGTTAACCGGAAAAATTTCACTTTTACGATTCTTTTGAGTTGAGTTGACATAACTTTTTAAAATATTAATTTTATGTGCTTCTGCTTTGCGTGTGGTGAATTTATTTAAATTTTTGTTTCAGCGAAAATGAAAGCGAAGTGAAGATGCACTTTGTATGAATATTTGAAGATACTTTTAAGAAGAACTCAAAAATATACCTAAATTAAAATATGAGACACGTTTTGGATTTCTTTCTTCTTCTTTTTATTTTTCTATATTTCTTTTTGAAACACTTTTTTTTCACTAGAATTCTCGAGGAATTCTTTTTTTGAAACACTTAAGTTTTCCCGAATTTTCAAAAAATTGAAATAAATAAAACATTCGTCGGCAGTAAAAAGAAAAACGAAGAAGTTTCTTTAAACAAAATTTAAAGCGAAAGAAAAAAAAACAAAAATGTTGCTTCTTCTTGACGCTCTTGAAATTGAAACGATCGCGACGACGACACTCGGTGTAACTAAAGTTGAAGAAATCTTTAATCACCGGATTGAGATACTCTTTCTGTGGCTCGACTTGTATTCGTATATCTACCTAGATACTTTTTCTGATGACTTTGTTGTGTAGATACTTTTGAATGGGGCTTAACACAATACTACATTTCTCAAAAAAAAAAAAACAAGTGGCTTGCGTTTTGTCTTATTGTTGGGCCTGCCTTGGCTTGGCCCGTTGCTGATGTATCTCACTCTCTGATTGCGCTAGCTGCAGACCGGACTAACAGACGCGACGAACGCACGGTTTCTTGCTCATATTGCGGTTGGCCAGTATCTATTTTTTAAGTCGTGCATATAGAGAGTAGGTATTAAGGCCACAATATTGCAACCAGAGCAACTAGTTGTTGTTTTATGTCTTATCACTCTCTTTTTCAAAACTTGGTGGTTTTTTCTTCTTTTTGTTTTTCATCAAAGCTCGGATTCATATTTTGGAAGATTTCGTAAATTTATTGCTTTTGCTCAATGAGATTTCTAAATTTTTGATGTACTCGTACCTCCACGTGAATCTAGGTTTTGAATTTTATGTGAAATGTCTGATTGTCAGATCAATGAGAGGGCATGGCTGAGCAAACATTTTAGAAGCCAAGGTATTTGAATAATATAACGTCTGACACCGAAACGGGATGGGCTTGAAGAAGATTGTTCATGTGGTAGTGACGGCACACGAGGGCTGAAGCAGAAGATTTATTATTGTTTTTTGTATTTTGTTTATGTTTCGAAGCCGGATTAAAGGCTGATTTAGTTTCATTTCTGGGTGAGGTATTGTTAAGGAACAGGTGGAGAATTTTGATTATTGGGTGGCGATGTTAAAGTGATGGAAATGAAATTTATATACAAGGTCGTTTACATACGCCATATACCAAAGCAACAGTGTGATGGATTTGATTTCTTAAACGTGCTTGATTTTTCAATGAATACTTAAATAATGAGGATTAGAAAATTATATTTACAATGTGTATAAACATTTGTTTTTAAACATTATAAGAACTAGCATCAGCAAAAAGATGTATTTTGTTCTTTTAGTAAAAAATCTACTAAATAAATGTTGGTGAACAATTTTAACAATAATTTTATCAAAATGTGATTAGTATCTAATTTAAAATATAAAGTTTATCCGATATTTTTAAATTTAAAAAGAATTTATGTGAAGAAACTAAATAATCCAACAAACTCACGATGACAGCGATAAAAAAGCAACCGTTAAAAGGGCTGTTCTAAAAATGTTAACGTGGCTTACGATGAATTTTCAGTATTTATCACTCATTAATATTTTGGGTCATATAAAATATTTCTAGTACTTCAGGAGGTGTTGAAAATTTAAATAACAAAAAGAGGCTGGGAAGAGACCCACACTAACAACTTCCCATCCTATATTTTGATTTGTCTTGCTTAAAAGTTTGTAGGTTTTCTTGTTGGGTTAAAAAAGTTGTCAGTTGAATTATTCTTAAAAATTTTAAAATTACCAACAATATTCTTCATAAAAAGAAATAGTTTAGTTTGAAAATCTAGTTTTGTTAAATAGATTTTTAGTCTAAAACAACTTTTTACCAATTTTAGTAGCATTTCTTAAGTTTTTACAAATTTAAAGAATGAAATTAATTCGAGAGATATCAAGAACCCAACATCAATTTTTACCAAATTTGCTTACTATTTTTTGTAGATTTCATTTTTTTTTATGGATAAAAAAGACTATTGAATTTTTATAAAAAAAAAAGTACTAAATATCGAAAACAATATTTTCTGTGAAATAAAACAAGTTCGAAGACAATATTTTTAATTTTTAAAAAGCTATTTGAGTCGACAGTAAATTTCTACAAATTTTTAATAATTTTTTTGTAAAAAAACTGTCAATTTGATTTTTTGCAAAATTTTACTGAACGTTGACAACAATATTTTTTAAAAGATAAAAGTAGTTTAAAGCCAATACCTCAAAGTTTTGAAAAGATATTTAAGTCGAAAATCAAGTGTTACCAACTTTTATTATTTTTTTTTGTTTGTAAAAAAACTGTCAGTTCGATTTTTACCAACATTTTTTCGAATGTTGAAAACAATATTTCTTATAAGTTAAAATCTGTTCGAAGCCATAATCTCAAATTTTTGAAAAGATATTTAGTCGAAAATCAATCAATCAATTTTTACCAACTTTTTTACATTTTTTGTTAGGTTTTTAGTTTTTAGCACCCATTAATATTTTTCGTCTCATAAAATATTTGCAGTCCTTCAAAAGGTGTTGAAAATACAAATAACAATATTGTTTTGGAGTTTTTGAAATACTGGAACTAAATAACATTTTTTAACTTTACCATGGAATGTGCAAAAAACAAAATCATTTAAATGGTCGCTTAGGAAAGATTAGCTTATCAATTATTCGTACATTTCAGGCAGTGCCTCGGCCATAACTTCAGGTTTCAAATCGCAACTAATTCTTCTGTGTATACATAATCATACAAAATCAAATGCTATATATAGAATATTGACGTTAAATTACACGACCAGGAAAGTTATCATTTCTTCGTCTTGTTGAAACCCCATAACATTCAAGTCATGATCTTCAATCGCTGTTAAAAATGAGGTGCACCGACGAAATCTTCAAGTTCTGGAAACGCCAGGAAAATAATCAATTTGGATCATTATCAACACTTGCTTCAGCATTTTTTTCATTTTTTCCAATTTCTTCAATTTTGACAATCGCTTCCGTAGTTGGTCGTTTATGATGACTATTTTTGTAATGCACTAAAATTGGCTACGTTTACCACTCTTGTATTACCTTTCAAAATTTAACCACGTTAATTGATTTTTAAACTATCCATTAGCGCAAATTTTAAAAATTCAATTGATATCATGTCACTTCAAATGACAGCTCATTTGACAGGTTTCAAAGGTTTCAAATGCCAGCGTTCCCACCTTCAAAACACTAAATGAATCATATTTTATGTTATGGGTTTTTCAAATTAGGACTAACTTTAATATTTTACATTGAAAAAAGATATAAAAAACAAAATTTTTCATTATAATGAAGTTTACGAACGAAGAAACTTAAAAGTTATACAAACTTAGTAAAACGTGTTTTTTAAGATTTGTGGTTTTTATGAAGAAATAAAACTCATATATTTTGATGGTATGGCCAAAAATTTGTATGTTTTAAAAAAGATAAGGGTTTGATATTATTAACTTCCCAGGAGGTTTTTGTAATCATGCTTCGAAGTTTCAAAGTCATTAGAATCTAAATAAAAAAATTAAAATAATTTTATGTAACAAAAAAAGTTTTTGACGTCAGGTATAATTCTAATTAACAATTTTTTTTTACAAATGCTAAAACTTTGGTAAAAATTGATTTCTGACTCACATATCTTTTTAAAAAACTAGAAATATTGGCTTTAAACTAATTTCATCTTATATAAAATATTGTTTTCGACATTAAGTAATGTTTATAAAAATCCAACAGTCAGATATTTTCATAAAAATTAAAGTCTACAAAGAAGTATTGTACGCACAATTTTTAAAAATTGATATTCGATGTAAAGTATTAGGAAAGATAATGTTTTTAAATTTTTTGTCTAACAAAATATTAAAAGCAAGACAAATCGACTGACGTGACAAAAAAGATATGGGCAAATCAGTTGGTATCATCGGGATCCGCGAAACATGTGCCAGCTGACCGGCTGCGGAACCCGTAATGATAGTTGCTACAATCACATTATCTCTTAATTCTTTGTTCATTAGTCTTGAACCATTACACATATTGGGAGGGCTTACATTTTTTAAAGCATAAAAGGCGTACTTATTTTTAATTTTAGTTCATGAGGTGTCAAGCCAGCTGGATTGAAGGAATTTAGTGCACTGGTTAGTGCACTGTATCTTTAATGTTGCACACGGTGTCAGTTGATTTGTAATATTTAAAGTCATCTTTCAATAATAATTTCGTTTATCTCATTTACTGAGTCGTTTCTGGGTGACAATATCGGTCTCGAACAGAGCCAATGGAAATTTCTTACTGTAAGATTGTTGATGTGTTTATAACAATTTCTAGACTGTGAATATCCGACAGTACTTGGTAGCTGTTTGCAATTGGAGTAGTAAATTTTCCGTCTCCTAATTTAGGTATATTTTCTGAGAAAAATTACCACCGCGGTTATTGCATAAGACTGATCTCATGTTCGTGCCCAAATTGAGAGTTTTAATTGATAGTCAGAAAGGTGATGCTTTGAGGCAAGCTTTAATAACGTCGGCACGTGTTACAACTGGTAGAGTTTGACAAAAGTTTCCAGTGAAAACAAAAGATATGCCACCTATTATATTGCATGAGTGTCTTACATCTTTTAATATGCGGTCCACTGCTTCTACATGAGCACTATGGCTCATTGTGATCAGCGACGCGTCCTGTAAGAGCTTTCCAAGTGGACCATTTTTACGGATCTAAAGAAACAGCCAACGGTAATTTAAACGTAGAATTATCCGTTTCTCCATCATTTAATGGCTTTGCAGAAATAAGCGAACTTTTGACAATACTAAATTTACAAGAAAGGTTTTACCCGTGCCACCGGGAGCGTCCAGAAAAAAAAAGTTGACCACTGTTATTTTCCAAACTTTCAATTATATCATCTTACGCTATTTTTTGATCTGCCGCTAATTTGGTTACATTTAAATTGACAAATTCTGACAACTCGTTAACATCATATGTACCGCGCGGTATGGCAGCAACTACATTTTGTTGTTCTTCTCTTAAACTTTTGTCATTTAATTATTTGTCCTATCTTTTAATACTCTTCGCAGCATATGCGATGAAAGCCATTTTATGGATAATTTTTTTTACACATTAGGTTGGTTTTAATAGGAATTTTTAAAGATTTCTATAGTTATCTAGTCCTAAATATAGACTATGTTACTTAATAATAATGTAGCTTTCTAATGAAAAAAGAATTATTAAAATCGATCCAGTACTTTTTGAGTTTATTCGTTGCATACAAAAATACAAATCTTTCCTCTTTATAATATTAGTGTAGATAAAATGGCAAACTGATCTTAGCTTAAATCAAGTGACAGCTGTCAAAAAATCAGCTCCGAAAACTTACTTCTAAAAAATACATCCGTTACAAGAGTTCCAAGCCAGTGAAGCCAACTTACGTAAAAAAACTTAAAAAATTAGGATAGTGTGAGAAATATGTATTAACGAATCAATCGCCTTTGACTCCATTTCAATACCTAAATGGTTTGATTACACCTCTAGCCATTAGTAAATTTCCCACTGATATTCTGAAATATACTAACATTGAAAAAATAATTATGCCAAAAATTGCAAACTCATATTACCTTTTGACCGATTTCTTTAATAATGTCATTGGCTTAAAAAAAACTTAATAATTTTCATCAAACCAGAAGTAAAATTTTTAAAAGCTTACAAAATCATCAAAGATTTTCAAGTGATTATTATCACACGCACAGCATCATTTTCAGGGACACATTTTTATTGAATCACTTTAAGCTTCACGGGACATTTATCAAGAGTCAAATTTATTAATTGAAACCGCAACCTACCCTTAAGCTATTTACCAAAAAATTGCTACCAACTTTCGGTTTTATGTTTGGTATTTCGGTTTTATGTTTGGTATTCGCAAACTATCATTAAAAAAAAACTATTCCGTTGGCCTTTTTTCAAGTTCATGAACAAAATAGCTGAATGAAAGATATAATTAGGTATCTTATTATTATTAGCTATCGCGTTTTCTTTTATTCAATTTTTATAAATATACGAAATATTGTTTTATGCAACCACAAAGTTTTTCGCAATCTCTCATTGGTTAAATCAAAAATTTCAACAAAAGTTTAAAAGACGAGAAACAAAAAATGTCAAAGCACCTGTGAGTCAAGGTCAATTGATGATTTTTAATTCTGCTTACAAATAATTTGTTTCAAACCCCTTCCACTATGAAGCAGAGCGTCATAAAATGCAATTAAAAAACTATGAATCTATTTGAAGAGTAAATAAAAAGCCAAACCAAAAAATTGTTGGAGCAGACAAATAATTATTATTTATACGTTTTGTGTAATTGTTTATTTTTTTTGTTCATTATTTGTTAGTTTCGTTTCTTCTAATATTCGTTGAGTTTCTCTTTCTACACTTTTTCGTTTTTAATGATTAATTGGGCCACTGCCATGGCCCGGTCAATGTCATCTTCAACTCAAGACTTCAAATACTGAAGTCAATTTAGTGGGTCATTTGCTTTTGCAACATCATTTCCCATCATTTGACCCCACAGGGTATAAGTGAATGGAGATTTGTTTGCAGTCATGACCTTAAGTTTAAAGATATCTGTGCAGATACTAACTTTAAACAACGTCAAAGAAGTGAAATTATAGTCAATATCGTGTTTTTGGGGTTACTCTTCCTTCCTCCACATGGTTTCTAGGTTTTTTGAAAAATCAGCTTACTATTTACAAATTCAGGAAGTCATCTTCCAATTTATACAAATTCTTACATGTCAATTTCTCAAGTCCTAATTTACAAAATCCTACAATATTTGTCTACCCTCAAATATGAAGAAATTCACTTAAAACTCACAAAAAGAAGTCATTAGGCTTGAAACCATGAGATCTTATGTATCTAAGCACACCTTGTGTGTTGACTAAAAATCTTACAGCTTCTGAATCGTATTTCATATAAAGTCTTCTGTTGCATATACTATTTTTGAGGTTTTTGTATTTTTGTAGCTTGGCTATTTTCACATGCAGCATCTTAGTTTAAAAACAAAACAGAAAACCTAAGTTGTGGCAACTATTGAAGATATGTTTACACATGGATGATGTGAAGAGAGAGGTGGTAAAAATAACCAAAACTCACAAGAAAAACCTGAAAATCAACTTTAATCTTGCCTCTTGCGCAGCACTTTTAGTGTAGTATGAAGTTGCAGCTATGTGGCGGCTGCAAATGTGGCTGGCTGCAGCATGGTGAACTCGTTGCTAACACATTCAATATAATACCTATGACAGACAAACAGTGGGGTTGAAAGTATGAAAAAGAACACCAAATTCTAAAATTATTAACAATTTGTATTATATTAAATTATTTATCAATCTTTTGCGTTCCGTAGTTCTGTGTTAATGAAAAAATGTGAAAAATAGTTTGACATTTTCGAATGGGCGGTTTATTTTTTTTTGACAGCTGTCATAATTTTCTATAATGGATTATTAATAAATGAAGCCAACTGTAAAGTGTCTTATTTTATTTTTACTCACTCACTCACTGTTCGCCTTCAGTTAAAATTGGTGCTACAAATGATAAGAATGTATCCTAGCAGCTGTCACTTTTGATGCTGTCATCTTTTCATATTTGACACTTAAGAAATAAGAATGACACTTAAAAAATGGAATGCTTTGAACTTGTAAAAATGTACTACAGAAACGGCGAAAAATTTGCCTAATCACGTTTGGGTCGTTCTGTAACACTTTCAAGCCGAGAGCTTCACTCGAATAAAGGGTGGTTTAATTTTAAGAGCCGAGTTGTTTTTTTCTGGATTTCATTTGATATTTCTCAATTTCAGAATAAATTAATTTGAATCATAGAGAGCTACACAATAAAAAAACGCGTTACAGTTTTTCAGACTTATTATGAAAAAGGGGCGTTCAAATGAAAATGATATCGTGCACTTTTTGATTTATTGATTTTTGGGTCAATTTCATCGTCCAAATGTGCTAACAATCAGAAAAATGGTACTATTAAAAGTGTGGCTAGAGAGCCGTCCACCTCAACTCGTCGTTGTGCTCAACAATTGCAACTCTTACGCTCGTCGTTGCTTAAAAAGTGGCTATTACCACGCCTGCAAGGCATAATTGTGTCAAGAACTAAAGCCCTTTGACCATTTCAAGCGTCGGAGTGGTGCCAACAAATGGCAACAGTGGATAGTCAATTTTGGAAGAAAACCATCTTCAGTGATAAGCCACATTTTCACCTTGGTGGCTCGTTAAGAAGCAGAATTGCCGATTTGTGATTGTCGAAAAACCAATGCAACACAGAGTGACTGTGTGGTGCGTTTTATGGGCTGGCGGCATCATCGGTCCGTATTTTTCCAAAATTAGGACGGTCAGGCAGTAACTGTGAATGGTATTCGCAATCGTGAGATGATAACAAAATTTGTAAGTCCCGAATGGAAGATACGTGGACGATATGGCCGTGTTATCTCACGTGTTTGTAATGGCTATTGGCTGCGAAAGTCATGTGATTTGACACCGTTGGACTTTTTTCTCTATGGTTATTTGAAAGAAAAAGTGTACATCAATAAGCGGGAAATAAATCAGGAGCTAAGGGATGAGTTAATTCGGCACATTAACGGCAAAGAACTGCAATTATGCCTCAGCGTCATCGAAAATTTAGATCATCGGTTGGAGGTGTGCCGCCGAGGTAGAGGTGGCCATTTGGCCAATAATTTATTTTATACATAATTGAACTATATAAATATTATCATAATAAAAAGAAATGACACTTCATTTTTAGATAATTTGTATTTTATTTAAAATCTAATTCGCCCCTAAAAATTTAACCACACTTTAAAACTTAAAACATTCGATAACTCGGAATAAGGAATAGGTTTTTTAATTATATTCCCATGGGAAGTTATTGTAATTATTCCGATTTGTCAAATTAAAAATGTTAACATTTCTCAACGTTTCAAGGTCCCTAGAGTCGAAATAAAAGATTTTTAGAAAAATGTTCGCGACGTTTTTTTTGTCGTCCATAGCTCAAGAACCAGAAGAGATATCGACTTCAAATAAATTTTGTTATACAGATAATATGGCAAAAAGATGCAGAAAGGGCTCTCAAGAAAATAGCGTGGGTGGTTTATTTACCATAGCAGTTTAAAAAAAGGTTAATCGTAAATATCTTACGAAACCAAAAACTCTAGGGACTTGAATTAAATTATTAATTATATTGTAACTTAATACCAAACAAGTATATTTTTTGAAAAAAATATAATTAACGGTGGTTTCAATAAATTAAAAAAAAAATTGTCACCTCGAAAACCTTACGAACACAAAATGATTTTATTTCCAAAACAATTTTGTGCAATGAAAAATAACGTTCTAAAACTTTGAGAAAAATCGAATTGACATTTTTTTTAACAAAAAATAAAAAATTAAAAGAAAATTTAACATAAACTGGTAAAAATTGATTTTCGACTCAAATATCTTATCAAAACTTTGAGATATTGGCTTTTAACTTATTTATCTTTTAAAAAATATTGGCGTCAACATTAAGTAAAATTTTGAAAAAATAGAATTGACAGTTTTTTTTTATGAAAAATAAAAACTTAAACAAACAAATTAATAAAAGTTGGTAAAAATTGAGTTTCGACTGAAATATCGTTTTAAAACTTTGATATTGGATTCAAACTACTTTTATCTTTTAAAAAATATTGTTGTCAACAAAAAAAGTAAAAAGTGATTTTCTACTCAAATATCTTTTCAAAAATTTGATATTGTGGATTCCACCTAATTTTATAAAAAAAATAGTACGCAAATTTGGTAAAAATTCATGTTCATTTCATGATATTTCTTAAATTAATTTCATTCATCCAATTTGTAAAAAATTATAAAATGCTACTAAAATAGGAAACAAAGATTTTCGACTAAAAATCTCTTCAACAAAACTAGATTTTGAAACTAAACTATTTCTTTATATGAAAAATATAGTTGGTAATTTTAATTTTTTAAGAATAATTCAACTAACAACTTTTTTAGCCCAACACGAAAACCTACAAACTTCCCTACAAAACGGGATGGGAAGTTATCATCGTGGGTCGCATCCCAGCCTCTTTTTTATGTTTATATTTTTTGATATAATTGATATAAATTTGTTTGTTTTACTCCAATTTAAAAATTATTCTGCACCAATGTAATTTAAGCTGCGCCGCCGCGCCGGCTTGAAAAATAGTGATGGTTGTGTAGCTGAATTTTGTGTGCAATCTTAAGTCTATACCTGCTCGCTGCTGGTTGCGCGATTATTTTATGTTGCGCAACATTTGCAACTGTGGCCCTGTTGTTGAAAATATAACATCCATACATATGTACGAGTATATAGAAATCAACAGCAGCTGGCATTATGCAGGAAGAAATTAAGTTTTTATTTTGTTTATAAAAGAAAAATCAAAATAGAAATAAAAAAATGTAACAAAACTCACACTGCGCGATCTATCCGCATCATTGAACTCATTCATTGTGGAAATGAAATTAGATCATTCGTTGCTCTGTTTTCAATTTTATTTATTATAATATTGATTATTGTCATTCTATTAAATTAGATTGATTAATTTATTTGTTATATTTTTCTTTTTTTGTTTTTATTTTCTGGGATGGGCAGATGCTTGGAAAAATGTTGTCATCCATTCAACACAAAAGAACTGAAGTGAAAACTTGTACAACATTGTTGTGTAACATCAAATCAAATGTGTTTCATTCTTTCAAGTTTAATCAAATCAATTTGACTAGGTTAACATTGTTTTATCGAGGAAGGGAAAATGGGTTAGAGGTTTTGAACTTTTTTTCAATAAAAATTTTTGTCATTCAAAATAGACTGTTTGCAACATTTAAAAAAGTCTAAGTTGTCATAAAAATACGTCGTTTTGTCTTATGTGGATACATAAGTCAATATTTTAATTGTTAAAATCCGTTTAATGAATACAAAATTGTTATTTAAAAAATTATTATTCTTATTTCATTTCTATATACAGTTTCTGTAGTTCGGGCTCTCGTGTATCTTGTCACGTAGGTTCAATTTTCTCTTCCTAGGATATATGTACATATGACTTTAAAAAAAAAAGAAAACAATATTTATAAGCTGACTAAGTTGGTGCAAATACTTTTTGTTTCTGTTTTAATAAGCCATTAGTTTATGTTTACTTAGCTTTTAATTCAATAACTGACTTAAGTCTCTTAGCCATGTTTAGTGTTACTTCAGCAATTTATCTTGAGTCTTACTTTTCTTTTATTTGTTGTTTTAAATTTTTGATAAAGCTATTAGCTATAATATTATTCTGTTATATTTTTTAATTTTATGTTTATCATTCAAGTTTTTAAATTTTAAATAAATACTTACAAAACAAAAAAACAAGAATTATTGTTTTTTCTATTTTTGTTGATCATATTAATTTTTCGATATTCATTCATTTGTATGCTTGAAATGTAAGCAGTCGTTTTATTTATTGGTTCTTCTATGATGTCAATATATTTTATAGAAAACGTCAAATATATATTTTTGTTTTTATTTGAACTTAATATAGGGTTGTCCAATAAGAAATTTCAATTTAAACGCGTGTATAGTTTAAATTTTAGCAATGGAGTAGTTTCTGAATGGTTATTCAAAATGAAAGGTCTAATTGGAAAACCCTACATTGTAGTTACACTTCCATATATTGTCAATAATGCTGTTTGTTTTGGAATATAAATATTTTGCGTAAATTTATGTATACACAAATATCTATTTTTAGATTGGAAAGCGTGGAGAGAGAAAACCTAAAATAATAATAGTCTCAGTCAAAGCTTTAGATAATTTTTACAAAGGTGTGAAAAATAGAATCAATTTATAGAATAGAAATACATTTGGTACTTTTTTAAAACTTTTATAACTTTTTGTTGACGGTACACATTAGCAACAACCTTAAGTTGTTTTATAAAAAATATATACCTATGTATTTAGTCTAAAAAAAGCAATGGTATTTCGATTCTGAAAAATAATTGAATTATACTTTTAGACGAGTTGGAGACCTATAAGTATGAATTCACATATGGGACTTCAATTCAAATATAACACTTATTTCACTTTCACTTCAAGTTTTGGACTTGACATTAATTTGGTGTTTAAGAGATTGCAATCATTTTTCTGCTTATTATGAAAGTGTAGTCTAGATTAGAATTTGTGGTTTCTGATATTGACAGCAGAAAATTAAATTGAAATCTCTTACCACAAAATAAAACATAATATTAAAAAAAAAAAAAATAGATTGGAAACGCTGAGGTCAATTAAATTAAACATTATTCCAAGAAGGTAAAACAATGATGAGTACAAAATTTGCATAAACAATTAAATCTTTCACGTGACAAAATAATTTAAGTTTAAGGAAAAGTTTTTTTGCCTACAAAATTAAAAATCATTTGCTTCTTTTTTTGCTTATAACAAAACCAGTCTTTTGTACACCATACTTTGGTAATAATTAATTTCTGCCAATAAACAAAACAAAAAAAAGACAAATCCACAGCCTTCACCGCAAAAGCTTAATTGCTTAAATCAACTAAATTATGTATGTATGTACTTCCAAAATGTGATTACATTATCTGCGGCGGCGCGTGTTTGCTTCACAAAATTTAAGTTTTCATTAACAATTAAAAAATAGCAATTTTTTTCATACCTACAGAGAGGCTCTTTGTTGATAATTATAAATTTTATTCTTTTTGGCATTGAAATTAATATAAAATAATAACTTTACATCATTTAAAAAGAACCTTCAACAGTTCTTATGAAATTACTTCTTAAGTCAAATCTGTTAACAAAATTTACTAAATTACCACATCATGTAATCTTAACAAAAGGTTCACCTATGCCTTCAATTTGTGATTTATCATTCTTTATTTTCACTTTTATTTTTTGTGATTGTTTCATAGCGCCACAGTGATTAATTTTAAAATAAACTATCCAACTCAGGTACATAAGTATATTTCTTTTCTTTTGTATAAATCAGGAAGTTTGCTGTTCAACTCTTTTGTTTTCTTGCTTGTAAAGAAAAGATCAACCACATCAATTGTACTCGCGCGCTTATTGTTCACGTAAACAAATGTAATTGTTTGACATTGAAATTTAAGTAAATATTGTTTATTGTTGTTAAGAAAAAGAAAAGAAATTCTGATGATTTCACTCAATAGGAATCCTCTTTAAGTAAGGGTCCTTCACATTAAATATCTACCTTGATATCGATATTATTGTTATATTGTATTGTTGATGTGTACTTTTTTGTGCGTCTCTTTTTGATACGCCTTTCTGATCAAAAAAACGTGTGAAAAATACAAATTGACACAGTGTTAATTTTGTTTTTTTTTCTTGTGGCCACAAAGAAAGCTACATTGCAAACACAAGAAACAATCGAACAAGTGAATTAATGTGGTTAATTTTTTATAAACATAGGTGGTATAGACATTGCGAAGTTATAATGCTTTATTTCGAAATAAATATGCTGAGTAAGTTTTTAAATTGCAGTAATATTCATTATTATGGTGCGAATAAATTACGGCTACACACAGGTAGGTACGAGTGACGCACGATATTGTTTTTTTTTATTTCAAGACAATACCGGATTCTTTTGACTGTGCAGTGAATTTCGATTTGATTTCTAATTTTATAAGTCAACATATCGAGGAAATATTCTAAGAAATGAGATATACGTAAGTTTAATTGTTGAAGACTTAGTGTAACCATAAAGGATTTTGCTTTTGTTGAATTGACTATAACATCGACGGTATTATTAAGAAAAATATAACACTAAACATACGGAAAGTTTTAAATCGAAGTGTTTCAATAATTCTCCTCAAAACTATGAACTAAAGTACATAGACTGTTCTACTTTATAGCTGCAATTTGTCTGTTAATTTCATCATTACATTATGTAGAAATACTTAAATCCAAATTAATACTCTCGTTCCAATTTTAACACATATTTGACCATAGATCATTATGATCACCATATCCTGTCCCTTTATATGGTCGCTTAGTTGATAGTCCCCTAATAAGAAAATGTATTAATTTGTTTTTGCTCAGTAAATCATATACAAAGCTAGACCTCTGCATCAAAATTAATTTAAATTTAAACATAGGTCATAAAAAAAGCTCACACAATTGCCTTCTATTTTGTATTTGTATTATATCTCCTTTAAATATGCAACTTTGGTAAGAAACAAACAAAGCAAATAGTTTTATCATAAAAGTATGCATCATCTTTTGCCAAACATTTCAATCTTTTCTCAAGAAAAATGAAAAGTTACAGGGTGTTAATAATTTATTACATCTGATATATAATTAAGACATTTGGAACTAAATTTTAATGAACACAAAAAATAGTTTCCTAATGGGCTTGCCACGATATTATGATTACTACTAAAAGTTGACAAATTTTGACTCCCGGATATCAATTAAGTTTAACTTCATAACATTTTTTTCAAATGATTAAAACGATTTTATCAAATCCAATCAAGACTGAAGGAAGTTCTATTCCACGAATAATTTTGATATGATCATAAAATTGGTTCGGTCGTTTGATACAGTTTTGGAACAGTTAAGCTTGAATGGTATCCGGAGTCCAAAATCTAATAAGAATATATATTTTAGAACTGAGTAGACATTAATAAAATGTTTCTTAAAATTAATTATTGAATATGAGAATACTTTAATGATAATAGTATACAAAAACGATTTCAATATAGATAAACAAATCCAAATTAAATTTCTGAATTAATGGACTCCGTATTTAATTTTACGATAATTATTTCAGAGTGTAATAAAAACCAAATAAATAATCTTTGTCTTAATGTTTTTCAATTAAATAAATCCATTATGTCTATTTAGATTTGCAGTTTGGTGCCTTTCTACTTGATAAGTAAAAGTCATACGAATTCGATTAAATATAGTTTATAAATACAAACAAAATACAATGTAGACCTAAACAATGGACAAAATTTCAAGATTTATATTCTCATTGCAATTGGTGAAGACCATTTCAAGGAAACAAAGAGTCACGAAGAAAAAAATCAGGAACTTAAAATCAAAATGATGGTCTTACTAATACAAATTTGCTTAAAACAAATATATATCACATAAAATTGATTTTATTAAATTTTTCTTACATTTAAAATTCCGTTTATTTGAAACCTATCGTTCTTGTTCTTAAAACATTATTTGTGGCGTTAAGTCTTTTCGCTAAAAACCATTTCACCCAAATTAAAAATGTCATATTGCCTAAAACAATTCTCTTAACATTTTTTTGTTGTATGAGTTGGTCAATGTTACGATTCCTTGGGCGGTAAAGTTTTTGGGTTTTATGAAATTCCAAATAAAAAGAATCAACATATTAAAAATACCATGTCGCCCAAAAATGGCTTCATAGCCGAAAAACTTTATCAGAAGAAAATGCAACACTTTCAGAGAACGAAATAAAGTCATATTTTCAATAAAAATAAAAATAATAATAAATATAAATGGTATTATAAATACTGAAATATGTATTGCGCTGCATGCTGCCCATTGCCATCCGCCTACTTGGGTCCACTATAGGATTTGTGGCAGGTGCGAAGTTGTGTCTATGCAAAGTTTCTTTTTTTTATTTTTTATTGTGCGTTCACTAAAGGGGTAATGAATACCCTTATAATGAGCAAGTGCGAGCAATTAGGAAAGGAGGATACTATAAGAAATATTGAGCCTGGTTAGGCATTCCACATTCGTATGATGCGGCTAAAGAAATAATCTCTGTACTTAACAGTACGTCCGAAATTGGGTTCAAGGGTAAACTGATGGGCATTCCTAGCAGTACGGGTATTACGGTTGAATTGTTTTAGGGAAGTGATGCAACTGACTATTTCGCTAGAGCATTGTTTATAAAAATAACGATAAAACAATGGCAGGCATGAGACCTTGCGGCGGTGTTCAAGAGAAGCAAAGGTCTGAGTAAAAGAACGATCTCCAATCTTTAGAGCTCTTTTTCAATCCTATCCAGAAGACTTAAGTACGTTATTGGAGCAGCAGCCCAAATATGAGAGTTATACTTAAGTTTTAGACGAATAAAAGCTTTGTAAATTATAGCCAGATCAGAAGGGGTAAAAAACTCCTTGCATCGTCGGAGAAAACCAAAACACTTATCAGCGTTTTTGGTGATGTCAAATATGTGATCTCTCCACAACAAGTGGTTTGTAATGCACACACCTAGAACTGATAGTTGTTTCTACACGGTTTTGGATTCCCAATTGAACAATGCTGTCAAGATCAGAACTTAATGAGCTTATCATATGCTGCCGTTGGTAGTCCACATCCGAAGAACAAGGATGAGAATAGTGGGTTGAAGTTTCAGACAAAAGATCATTTATAAAAATAAGGAAAAGCGTCGTGGACAAAACGGAGCCCTGGGCACACCAGCGTTTATTTTATGAATATCAGATTTGAACCCGTACAATACTACTTGAATTGAATGGTCCAAAAGGTAATTTTGAATGCAGATTCTTTTCTTACACCCTACTTTGCACCTACCCCAATTCCTATAGGGAGTATAAGCAGGGGAGTTGCGCGGGGCAGCATACCCTCATACATACCTCACTGTTTATAACTGTTAAGAGAATGCAACCACCCAAAATATTTGCTTGATATACATTTTTGGGCGTTATGACATTTTTAAATATGGGCATTAAGACATAGAAAGTTGGTTTAAATGTTATAACATTTTATTTTGACTTTGTGACGTTTTTTAAGTGATATATTTTTACCACATTTTTCTTTTCGGGCTTAATGGCATTTTACGATTTGTATTTTATATCGTTCGGTGATTAGAAATAGAATCGATAGAAATCAAAATCGGCGTAATGTCTTCAATAAATGTCACAAATCACAACTCTGATGTCGTTCCAAATTCAAATTCAAATTTAAACATTATTTTGGTCAAAATGACAACTTTCAACTTGAAAATTTAAAATTTATTTGGGCATTATGACACTCGCGTTGGGTTTTTTGGCAATTTAACTTTTTGAGATTTTTGGTTGCAATTTTGGGCTTTATGACATTTAAGGATTTGGGTCTTATGGTTTTGGGCGAAAAGATACGAGTATGTAAAATATATGAATAATTTTGAAAAAAATAGAATTTGTTTAAGTTGACATTCTGTTTAGCTAATAGCCATGCATTAGAGATCCATTTAATTTAATATGAATTTACTTGTAATAAGCTTTTCTTTACTCTTCCTAAACTTACATAAATAAAGAGTATTTTTAAGTCAATAAGAACCGTAAATTCAAAGTAAGTAAAAATTGTTCTTTATGGTAAAATAGTCTAGAAATTAGATTTTGTCCAAAAATTGCAATAAGACTGTATTTTGTAAAGAGCCTTATGAAAATTAGCAAGAGTGAAAGAAACAATTTTAGATGATGAATCGGATATGGAAAAAGTAGAGTTTTGTTAGATTGGTGAGATTACTGACCAAAAATGTTCTTGAATCCAAAACTTTCAAAGGTTTTTTACATATGATATGAGATAACCTTCTTCTTTAAGATCGAAAAATTCTGGAAAAGGTTTTTCAAAAATTTAAAAAAAAATTTATATTTGCTTGCATATTACATACTTTTCATATAAAGTGTTTTAAATTGGTCCTATTCGACGAATTGAAAATTTTAAAAATCTTATTGAGTTATTTTTCAAAAAAAAAACTAAAAAATTATTAAAAAATGATTTTCGAATAGAAAATAATATTTTAGAAATATCCTATTGATAAAAATTTAATTTTTACATAAACATTTTTAGAACATAGAAACATACTGACTTTAAAGTTATATCATACATTAATATTGTTTTAAGACAGTCAGTGTTTTCCCTGCAATGTTTCAATACAAAAATCGAAGCTCTACGAAAATACTGCGATGTTGATTTAACTTCTTGAATATGTGTTGACAGAAAACAGATAAAACTTAAATTTTGCATTCCATGTTTTTCACAATTTCTTCAAAATAATGGGAAGTTAAGTTCTTTTAAAAATACTCATTAGCTCTAGATTTTGCTATGTTTAGCTAGATACAGAAAAACGCTGTTATGGAAATATTTAATTATTTATTAAATACCACCAATTAATAAATACAAATTTGTAAACTAATAAATAAACCACGTGTATTTAATTGAAGAAAAAACATCATTGAATTAAATAGCCCATATTGACAATCAAAAATGATTCAATGCTCTTATTTCTAACTTATCCGTACCTATCCCTTCCCCCTCCAACCTAATAATCTATCTAACATCATATTTCCTATAGCAACTATTTTGTTACGTACAAAATTTATTTATCGAATCAGCTGTTGGAATCGCCATTCATACATAAACATTTCTAATTACAAAGGTACTTAATTAATGTTACTCTAAGTGTCATATAGATTGCTCCTATAACTCATTCAGTTCAAAGATCAAAACCTGATGATAATTATATTCCAATACTGATTGATGAACATTTAATCGATTGAAACAGTAGTTAGTTTGTGAATGACGAGTTTTAACGGAGATATTATTAATAATATATGTGCATTTATTAGTTATGCGAGTTTCTTTTTATCTGTTCTAAAATTACAGTAGTAATCCAGTATAACGAATGATTCAACTGTTAAAAGTAAAATATTTCTTCATCAAAATTCCCATAGCAAGGCAATAAAAATAGCTACAATTTATCTTCTTTGAAGACTTACAGCAACTATATAATTCGCAGTAGCTTTATGTAGCTCGGATTTTATGGAATCTCGATTTATTTTAGAAAATATGCGTCAGTACAAGGTGTAATAATCATCTTCTGATGAGCCCAACCATTATATCGGGGCGAAACGCATATATGAACACTTATGCTGATTCATTTTTATTTTCATTTTCATGATTTTAAATCATATTTATTAAAATATAACGAATGATACTTGACATTAGATTGTATTTCTTCATATCAGAAATTTTTACGTTTTGTTTCTAAAAATGTTCTGTAAACAGCCATTACTTTCCCGAAAATGTTGATAGTTAAAGAAAACAATATTTTTTTCACAAACAATTAAGATAAGACGTTTGTAAGAGTTATTGTAAAAATAATAATAGTAATTATTATTAAAATAATGTTTCATTTTCGTTTTTAATATTTGATCATAACTAAAGTTACGATAATTTAATGGACTTGAAAAAAAACTTCGGATTATCGATAAATTGTTACAATAATATTTGTTGTACTGAACTACCACTGTAGTTTCAAAAGGTTATTATTTAAGATCAATTAACATCTCTCAACATTAAATCTGTGACGCATTAATTACCTTTTTATTTTAGTAATTTATTTTATAATTACAGGTTTTAGATAGTTTAAAAAATGCGATAATCTTTTTGCTGAGTAATATCAATCAAAGCCCTTTAATGAATGAATATTATTATTTCAGCAGTGGATAAGTCATAATACAAATATTGCGGTTTTTAAGATTTGTAATAGATGTAACTTTCGAAAAAAGGCATTTAGAGGACATACAACGTATGAACTTGTATCATTTATTGGTACACAAGGCTTTGTAGAAAAATAAAAGAGTAAACTAATAAGTGTTGCAATGAGTAATTGAATGTGAATGTTGAAGGTGCAAATATTGATTGAAATACTTATTTTAGGTTTTTATGAGTTTATTTCCATGAAAATGTATTGCTATTCGTGTTATAAAACCTATTTACCCATCTTGAAGTTAAGTTAAAACTTTCTCTTACTCTAGATATTTATCACACTTTTTAGAAACATAATAACGACTTATGCATTGTGTGGGTTCAAAAGTATAGGCCTGGAATTCGGCAGCTGTCAAACTAAGTAGAAAAATTTTGATTCTGCCACAGCCACATATCGTGCTTTAAGTGGAGATTTTGGTTTACATAATCCTCCAACTACGCAAGCAATTGATAAAATTGTAAAGAAATTTGAACAGACCACATTGGTCTTAGCTTTTGTAAGGCCTGTGCATCATCGTTTCGGTCGTACCACTGAAAGTATCATTACTCGAAGCGAAAGTGTTGCCGAAGACCCGAATGTGTTGATTCTTTGTCGTTCTCAGGAATAAGCACTGTCTTGAGGCACATTATTGGGTATCTACATCCATATAAAGTCCAGCTGACACAACAACTAAAGCCAGCTGACCATTCACAACATCGTGGTAGATAAGACGAATTGGTGCTTGAACAACAGACGGTTGACGGCGATTTTCGAACAAAATTGCCTATTTTTGGTTCTGGGAATCCTCAAGTAATTGAAACGAGGCCATTAAATCCATAAAAATTCACTGTTTGATCCGAAGGTGTGATCGGGCCTTGGTTTTTCAATTCAGTCACAATCAATTCGGAGGGCTATGGTCATGTGACTCTACTATTTTCAGCTTCTGTTTTGTTCAGCTATAGAAGAATATGTGGTTTCAACAAGACGAAACATATGCCACACAACTCTTGGCTTTATTTCAAGTAACAATCCCGGGCCACTTAATTTCTCGCAAAGTCAATATCGACTGGCCGCCAAGATCATGCGAAATACCGTAAAATGAATAACCCTGTACGTTTAACTAAAAACCTTCAAGACATGATTCAAATAAACGTTCTCTTCACTTTAAACAAACTAAAAAACATTAACTTGAGTTGAAATGGTCTGAGAAAGTAATCAAATTTTAAACGAGTTATAATTCTTTATGTTAGTTTTTATTTAAATTCAAGTGATTGGGTGATTGTTTAAAAATATTACTAAGAAATATTTGATTCAGAACATAAAAATAAGAATAGAAATAAAAACAAAAACTTAACCACACGTGAACGCAAATAGCCTTAAAGAAAAACAATAATTTAAGTAGTTGGACAATGTCAACAAGTACAAAGAATACTTTTTTTTAATGTTTTCTAGTGAGTTTCTTTTATAATTACTATGACTGTTTTTATTGTTGACGTTAATATTTAATTGTAATTTAAATTAAAATATTTAAAGTATTACTTCTTTACGAACATAAATTATGATGAAAACGAAATTAATAAAAAACTAGATACTTACATAAACGGAGTCCTTGGCCTTTGAGGTTAATATTCATTATGAGTATTTGGTTTTAACTCCTGTAAAGAAAAACGAAAAAACATTGTTATAAATATTCAAATAACATTGAGTTTTTGACCTATAACTACTTCTGTAATTGGTTTAAGCATTTAATTTATTGGCATGTGGTTTAACTTTGGCTTTGAGAAATGATGAAATGCTGAAAAACAATTTCTAAAAATGTCAGTTAATCAGAAAGACATTATTTTAGCGCGCACTAAAGGGGTTATGCATACCCTTATGATGTTAAGATACAGTCCGAGCAATTAGGAAAGGATAGGATTACAAACGAGACACTGTTGCACGTTGGTTTTGAATGTTTGTACATTGTAACGAGAGGGAGATATTGAGCTTGGTATAGGATTCCACATTCGTGTAGGGCGGCTAAAGAAAGTATCCCTATAATTTACAGTACGTCCAAAATTGGGATCAAGGGTAAACTTATGAGCATTCCTACAAGTAGGGGTATTACGGTTGAATTGTTTGAGGAGATGAATACAATTGGCTATATCACTAAAGCATTGTTTGTAAAAATATCGATAAGACAAGGATAGGCATGAGACCTTGCGGTGGTGTTCAAGAGAAGTAAATGACTTCGTAAGAGAACGATCCTCTATCATTTTAAGAGCCCTCTTTTCAATTCTATCTAAAAGATTCAAGTACGTTATTGGAGTACCAGCCCAAATATGAGAGTTATACTTAAGTTTTGGACGAATAAAAGCTTTGTAAATTATGGCCAGATCAGAAGGGGTACAAAACTTCTGGCATTGTCGGAGAAAACCTAAACACTTAGAAGCATTTTGGGCGTTGTCAAATATGTAATCACTCCACAACAAGTGGAGTGCATCAAGCACATACTGAAAGCTTTTAAGTACAAGTACCACCTATGAATAGTGACATTGAGTTAGGATTAAGCTTTTGCAACAGAAGAAAACAATTAGTTTTCGAAGCATTAAACTCTACAAGGTTTTGATTCCTCGTTGAACAATGCTTTCAAGTTCAGAATTTAATGAGCTTATCGTACGGTGCCGTTGGTAGTCTCCATCCAAAGAACGAGGATGAGAATCTTAAATATGAATATAAAAAGCTGAGCGTACTGTCATCAGCGAAACAATTTAGTAGAAGTTTCGGACAAAACATCATAAGGAAGAGTATAGGAGACAAAACAGAGCCCTGGTGCACACCAGCAGCCTTTGTACTTGAATTTAACGGTCTGAAATTTAATTTCAAACCCAAGAAAGAAGAGATTCATCATTACCAAATGAACGCATTTTCGATAAGTTTGCTTTATTTCAAACTTTATCAAATGCCTTTGATATCAAGTGCAATAGTCCTACTTTCTCCAAAAGGATGTACAAATTTGTTCCATTATTCGGTAAGATAAACCTTGAGAACAGCTGTTTGCTACGAAAGCCTTATTGTCAGCGTTTCCATGATCTCTGAAAGAATGAAAGTAAGTTCAATGGGATGACAGTTAGAGGGTGAGGAGGCTGGAGACATGCTGTTTTCCATCCACTCGGTAAAAGACTTGTAGAATATTACACATGTAAAAGCTTACGCAGTGGTTTTGCAGGCGTGAACACATCTTTAGCAGATTTGTTAATGGCATGATCTTTAGTTACTCCAGCAACTGAAAAAGTCCCAAAGAAAATTCGTCCTATTGAATTGTTTAAGCTTTCAAGTACAGGCGGAGTGATATCACTCTTTAGTAGTATCAAATTGACAGCAAACGGTGCACCAAGCAAATTGGTTTCATCAATCAAGCTTACAAAAGGTGCGTCATTTGATTAAAGTGTAGGAACCAACGATGACGTAGTGTTGCGCACTTTTATTTACAAATGACCATAAATATGTTCTACCTTTGGGACATAGTTTTAACTAATTGGGGTTTTAACAGCGGGGTTGGCTATATAAATCCGGAAACTTACATCTTTGACCTTTTTGCAGTTTAAATAAAACCAACAGTTTTCTTTGGGTTTGATTGTTCTAACCCAATCGGGATTAAATTTGCAGCAGGTTGTTATGGTCAAAAATGAATCTGGTGGAAAAAATGTTGTAAGATATCAAAAATAAAAAAAAATTAGAAATATTTCAGCTAAAATCCGTGGTATTCATAAGGACCCAGGATTCTCTTAGAGGTACTTTGTGCTCCGTCGTACAAAAATTTCAGGCTTAATATATGCAAATGAAATAAATAGTTTCAATCGCAGAGACAAATGATGGCATGCAGCAACTTGGGCAAATCGAAAATGATGATCCTGAAACGAAGTGAAAAGTGAGCAATTCAAGGGAAGCAAATAGAAATTGTTAGAAGTACAAATATCTGTAAGTGTTGATTCCATCGAACTCTTACATGAAAAAATATCTTCAAGTCAAATTAGTAGATTTTAAGCGAGCTATTTGTTTATTTTAGGGTAGTTGTATACATGAGAAAAGTATTTCACATACTACTTCCTTACACTTCAACTTCCATTCTTCTTTATGGAGCACAAGCTTGGGAATTCTGAATCTATAAAACAGTAGAGGTTTTCTAGTTCGTCCCACTATATGTTACATTTAGAGTCTGACGTTTCCACTATATTTTTGGATACCAAAAATAATACTGTCGAATAAGGAGGATGTGTTCAAGATTGGAAGAAACTGGCGAAGAATTGCTGGAGAAAACGGGAAACAGAGGAGGAAGCTCAGAATTCTCAGAGCAAATTGTATTGTAGCAAATTGAATCACTACTAAAATGAAATAACTTATTTTGTAGAAGAACATTCGACGGAATTAATAAGCATAAACAATAAACATGTAACCGGAATGAAAGGAAAGATGTGTTTCATTTTATAGCTATCTGCCCCATTTTAAAAGAATATTGAATTCATTATTTTGCAGTGCAGTCATTGAATTTAGAAGAAACCTAGGTTTGTCGATTATTTAACGACTCCCCATTAGCTGTCATCAGTTAAAGATGATTTAAATATGTTTATAAATATTTGTCTTTTATTATAAGTGCAAGTGACATTTACTTAATTAAAAGATACATAAATAAATATGTACATAAAACGTAAATACCAATTTATTTTTTGAAAGTCAAAAGACAATCAAATTACCAATCTTTCTAAACTTAAAAACTGTACAAACAATCTTCTATTAAAGAAAGCCTAAAAATAAATAAATAACTCATACGCCATGGTGTACGACAAATAATCTCAAAAACCAATTACTTCTCATAGATACATAACATATGTATATTATGTTATATGTACATAGGTACGCAAATTGAATAACAGGTGAACATCTTTTATTGAACACTTTATTACCAGTCCCAGCATGAAGTTGTAAAAATCTCCAACAAGTTGTCTACGCAAGATGAGAAAAAACAACATAATTCTACCTACGATATGATTCATAAGACAACCAAAGCAAACAACAACAACATCAAAAAAACACAACTTGCAAGAAATTATGTATTATTAACCAGGTTTTCAATTTATTTATTAAATCTTATTTGCATAGATTAGGCAAAGATGCAAAGCTTTGCCTATGGTTTTTTCATTTTGATTTTCCTGCGAAACATGAAATTGAACTCGTGCAGGACCCGTTCAACAAGTTGCAAGCTACAGATAGATTGTAAACTACTATATAGTACAATAACTCTTGCTTTCAACTAACTCAACTTTAAGACCCCAGTTTCGATTAGTTAATAGGTATCATACTCGTAGAAGCCACACACCACAAACAAAGTGATATGAAGCTTCGAGGCAGTCTCAAAGACTTACCTTTGTGAAACAAGTTTTCAAAAAAAATTGATATTTGTATGAGAATTTGAATCTGAAATTGAAATTGTGCCAGGAACTCTGACCACTTTTCACTAACGTCCGTTTGCTTCGTCGTCGTTTTGGAGTCGGTCGATAAACGGCGACTGCGACGACGACGCCATCGAGCCAGCAAAGCCAAGCGGTCCAATTTACGCTATAGATTTATTTAATTTTGGTTTTTTTATCATAAACTCAATGGACAGATAGTTTGGTGGTGGTGTAGTTATTGGACTTGCGTAATACTTGATTCGCGAAAAATAATAAAAAAGGTTAGAAATTAAGTCAAAGCACAGTTTTGGCATAATATCGTATGCATTTTGGTATAGATATTTTTTGGGGATTGGCCAAGTTATTGGAATTCCGCAAAAAAAAAAAACAAAATTACTATAAATTTTAAATGTATGTGTTTATTCGTAATTTCATAAAAAACTAGTTAGGAATGAAAAAATTATGCACAACTTTTGCGGTTTTTTGTTATTCTTAATTAATTAATTAAATATGAAAATAAGTAGATTTTTTAAATTTTGCTACTCCAAGTTTATTTATACTTAAATAAATTTTGTTATAAAAGTTTGAAATCTGTTAAGAAACATCGGAAAAAAAACTTTTTTAAACTAAAATAAATGGATGAATGCCAAATCACAAAAGTTCAGCCACCCTACTCTTACAACACCAACTTGTTATGATTATCTGATCTGAATAGAATTAATATCATTAATTTATTATAAATAAATAAAATAGGAATATTTTATATGTTTTATTTTGTATTGATAGAAATATCTATCAATTTTATAAATTGTCAATAAATATTTCAGTTAGCAAAGCAAAACTAAATAAAAAACATTATTAGCTATCCACTTTTGATGAAAATTTTATTTCGTTATAAAGTTTTGGGCCCTGCTATGAAGTAAAAAAAAAACAATATCATTCAAATATCCTGCCTTTTGACATTTAACATTTTTCTTCACTTTTCGGTCGGTGTCTCAGCTATTAAAAGAGTGATATTGTTTCTTATCTGGAGTTCGGAGATGTTTGGCGTGAACACGATGAAAACAAAATTCTTACATTGTCAAATGTCATGATTTTAGTGGTTAATTGACACTACCAAAGCTTAAAAATTACTGCACCAGCAAAAGTCGGTTATCATATGACCGTAAAGCTCCGAATTGTCGGTGACAGACGTTCCATCGTCGTTTACGAAGAAGTAAGGTCCAATCACACCTAGCTCCGGACCAAAGACCGCACCAAACAGTGACTTTTTGTGCATGTAATGGCCTCTCTTCAATTGCTTGAGTATTCTCAGAACCCAAAATACGACAGTTAAGTTTATTAACATACCCGCACCGAGTGAGAAATGTGCTTCGTCGCTAAAGAAAATTTTGTTCGAAAAATCCCTGTTCACAGGCATGTGGTTCAAGCACGCATTCGAGGTATCTACGCCGTTGTGAATGGTCAGCTGGCTTCAGTTACAGAATATGATCTTGAACAAATTAAAATTCCGAAAGATTTAGTCAAAATGTCGATGATTTTGAAACCTGGCAAATACATCCACTCTAGTATGGACTTTGTTGGTCTACAAAATAATAAACGTTTTAATTCTCAATAGTAATTCTTTTAGTTTAACATTATTAAAGGTCGAATACTAACAGTATTAAATTAAATAAATATGTCAGGTTTCATGAAAAGGCAAGTGTTGAAACAGGTTGGAAACTAGTGTGTGAAATATGTAGTATTATTTCTTATCACATTTCCGGTGATCCCGCATTCCTCATTAGTATTGCTAAGAAGTTCTATATATAAAGTTCTTGATTAAAAACAAAACAGAAATCTAATAAAAACCGATCAAGGTTTATATCAAACTCATTTGGTTTTACTATCAAGCTATTAAGGCACCCTTCCGGTATCCGTAGTGTAGTGTATTTTATTTCTTATGTAAATATATATTAAATAGTAAATATTAATCGAAAACACGTTGGCAGAAATCATTTATATTTTATTAAATACAACATAATCCACTGTCTCATTTTTAGTGGCTTTCAATAATTCACACTTTTTTGTATACTCGTACGAGTAATTTCGTATTCGTTTAAAAAAGTGTGTTCAGATCCAATTGTTGCTATTTTTTCTCAATCATCTCTTGACCCAAAGCTAAATACCATTAACACTTCATGTAACATGTAACACAATATTTTAGCAAAACCATGTTTAACGAAGGCACTTTAACCTTTTTCTTTTAAATTTTTAACTGAAAAATGTGTTTGCACATAGTTCATAAAAATTAAAAACAAAAAAGTGATGGACCTCATGCTGATGGCTGTTAAAAAATATTATGTAATTCATAGATTAATTAAAAAATGTACAGATAATGTTTTAAAACAAAAATACAAAGTTGTACAGAAGAAGGTACCTACCTCTCTTTGTATCTGCAATCAGTGAATGATTAATGATGATCAAATCTAAACTACCATTTTTAACGATCTTTATAGCAAACTTTTAGTTAAGTATTCATTGTTTTTTACGAATTATTGTGGTAATATACAATTTCACTTCTAATCTGTCGTCATCATCAGTCAAAATAATTTGTGAAAATTTGTTAAGAAATTGAAAAGGTAAATATCTAGTTATAATGGCTTACACAGAGAATACTAGCTTCTTTTTCTCAGAGTTATTTGACTAAACTTATTTAGGGTATAAATGACCGGAAAGGCGTCGTTTTCTTTTTCATTTAAATAAAACATAAATAAAAGACTTTCTCAGTAATATGATTTTTATATCACTTTAACAAAAGAAGTTTCGGGTTTTAAGCTGGACAGTTCATAAGCATAGGTCTTTATTTTTTGGGACAAGAGAATTATAAATTGCATGGAAATTAGCAAAAGCTTTAAGACTTTTCTCAATTTTAATATGTAAATTGGTCTGGGAAAAAAGATTTTGGAAAATGTAACAGATGAAGACAATGAATTTATGAAAGATGGACGCTTATTAAATTACAATTCATACAAAATATTGTTGTTACTACACATTTTTTTAAATTAAACTTATGCAAACATAGTTTTGAGCTTAATAAGAGTGAAGGTTTAGAATTTAAAAAGAAAGTAAAAGCTTAGCAGTTCTTACTGTTTTTTCAGCAATTTGATTTTTCCTTAATATGCTATTTAAAACACACGAGTAGTTTTTAAGAGATGTTTATCTCACTGTAAAAATAAACAGAGACTGGTATTTCGACTTGTCTCGCTCAATACTTGAACAAAATATTTAAAACAATATTTTATGTGAGAAAAATAAATTGAAGTCAATATTTTTCTTAATACTTGACTCGAAAACCCTTTTTATCTGTTTTTTATCGTTTTCGTGGTTTGTTAAAAAAAAAGTTTTCAGTTGCATTTTTCTAAAAAAAAAATTAATTTGAAATTAGCAACAATATTATGAATATGATGATTGATTTTTCGTCGAAGACCAATTTTTACCAATTTTAGTAGTATTTCTTGAAAGTTTTATGTCTTATATTAACAAATACAGATTAGATTTTTCTAAATAAATTAAGCACAAAATTAAATCATTTTGAAGTCAATATATTCATTTATTCATTTAGGTATAGAAAATTAAACTCACTGTTGGACTTTTATACACATTTTTCTAAATGTCGAAAACAATATGTTCTATAAGACAAAATTAGGTGGAAGCCAATAGCTTTAATTTTTAGAAAGATATTCAAGTCCAAAATCATTTTTTGCAACTTTAAGCAATGCATTTTTCTAGGTTTTTTTTTCAAAAAACTGTCAATTCGGTTTATCACAAAATTTTACAAGATGTAAAAAACGTTGATCGGCCCAAAATAATTTTAAAGATAAAATCATTTTGTCATAAAATAGGATATATCACTTAATTTTGTTCAGCTTTTTTGATTAAAAAAACGATAATTTATTTTTTTGTTTCAAAATTAATAAGTTTGGCAAAAAAAATAATTTAAGTCGCTACTCGTGAGATATTTTGGGTTAAAAAAAAACCAGTCCTGAATTTTTTTGAGAGTCCTTTCTGCATCTGCCTGTGTTATTTTCTGTACTGGTTCTTGAGATTTGGACGACGAAAAAGATTCCCGAATGTAGACACAGATATCCCTCTTAAAAAAATGTTTATTTAAATTTTAGGGACCTTGAAAGTTCGAGAAATGTCAACATTTTTAATTCGAAAAATCGGACCGATTACATCAGTAAGTGTCTATGGCAAGTTTAAAGTATGCCATTTATTTGTGCATGTCCTCTATAACTTCATTAATTCTATCTTTAAGATGTTGAAACTATTTTTGAGCATTAATAAACCTTGTCTTCTACATGGCTTAAAATAAATAAATCTGGAGGTGTTAAGATTTCGATTGAGAACGTTGAACTGAAAAGATCACAAAACATTTCTTGCAAAACTGCGAATTATGAGTGATAAATTTTCACCATAATCCTACCATTTATAGTTTTGGCGTATTACGCGTCAAATGTCAAAAATAACAGGTTCAACAGTGCCAACTGCCCCAAAAATCGGCTTATTCGAAATGAAACCCGTGATTGGAAAACCCTACATTTATGTTTCTATAAAATTGACATGAAGTTCGAAGTAACCAAAACCTCCATCGCAATCACAATCTTCCCAATCAATCATACTTTTTGCCAAATAATTGCAAAGCTAATTGCAGGATAAGCACACATTTTGTATTTACGAATATCTACGCAGTAACATTTAAACATTCTGACATTTAAGTCGTTACTAAATATGAATGATTATAATAATTAAAAACTATAGGCAAGTACCTAACGCCAAGTATAATAAACAATAAAAAAAAGAAGCTTAAAGCCATTTGAAACCAAAAAAAGTTAAAAATATTAACGTCTTTGCAAGACTCTATGTACAACAACAGTGGTAATTATTATTATTATACCGATGTGCGTCAAGCATTTAAACCACAAGCTTTCAAGCAATGTTGTCTGAATTTTAATCACAGGTTTATAATCAAATTGATTCCATCTTGGTTTTCTATTTCCAAATATTTTTTTTAATGTTGCCATTTCAAAAGGCAACCATCACTCAGTTTTGTGTCATTGAGCAAAAATAAATATTAAAAAGAAAAAAGTTTTTATTTTGTTGATTGGCAAATTATAGAATCAAGAAAAATAAATTTAATATAAATTTGTATTTTATTTATGTGTTCATAATATGAATATATTTTGACATTATGTAAATTTTGTAGAAATTCTTTAATTTTAAATTCTATGTTTTTTTTTATATTGTTTATTGTTTTGTCAAATATTTTGAAGCGGAAGCTCATTTAATGCAAAATAGAAAAAAAATTTATAGATTTTATTTTGCAACTCGTTTAGAGTTGTTTTATTTTAAACTTGTTTGCAATAAGATAAACTAAAAACAAAAACATTATTAATACATACTTTTTACAATCTATCAAGAATATTAAATGAATACATTCGACGTTTTAATTTACATGTTGTGAATTTCTAAGATTTTTTTTTGTTTATAAACGATTAGAAAACACTTTGGATTAAAATATATTATTTGATTAAATTTATAATTTTAAAATTTGTATACATTTAAATTATAATGAGAATGGCCTAAAGGAAGTAAAAATAACACGTTCTTTTGTTTTAGTTCATAGAAATGTTTCCTTTATTTTTTTTAATTTGTTAAAAAGCTAATTTTGTATTTCCACTCTTCAATTTTATTAAAAATATATAACAACTATTTTTCTAAATTATGTATGTTTATATACAATATATGTGTATAAATATGATTCAGTTAAAAAATACATAAAAATATTTGTTAACCAATGTTTGTCTGTTTCGAGTATCAAACGTACCAAAATCTTTTAATAAATATTTGTATGCTATGATTTCATTCAAGATAAATTCTAAAATTTCTATAGACTGTTTTTAACTTCCCATAGAAAGTAATTGAAATCTGTCCAATTTGTCGAACTGAACATTTCGATATTTCTCGACGTTTTAAGGTCCCTAGAATCTAAATTTTCTTTAGCGACGAAGCACATTCCTATCTTGGTGAATATGTCAATAAACAAAATCGTCTTATTTGGCTTTATGGCTTTATTGCAAGAGACATTTCCTGATAGCGTAGTTTCTCATCTTGGCAATATAAACTGACCACCAATATCAAGTGATTTGACACCGCTGGACATTTTTTTGTAGAGCTACGCGAAAGACCGTGTTTTGACAGTAAAAATTTTAACTCTTGAGCACCAAAAAACCAACATTTGTCAAGTTATGGCTGAGATACTGCCCAATATGTGTCAAAAGTGATCGAAAATTACAAAAGAATCAATGCTTGCAACAGTTCGCGTTGCGATCACACGTAACGTCAACGTTCAAGCTTCGACAATGTATAAATTCGTTCTCTTGGAAAATAACAAGGGACTTATATCGCCTTTCATTTTGAAAAAACAGTTATTCTAAGAGTTTTAACTTCCCATAGGAAGTTATTATAATGGTCCGATTTGTCAAATTGTAAATTTTGACAATTATCCTTGACATGTCCCTAGAGTCGAAATATAAGATTTTTAGAAAGATGTCTCTGCGTGCATGTGCACCTACGTACGTCTGTATGTTCGCGTTATTTTTTTCGTTGTCCATAGCTTAAAAACCAGAAGAGATATCGACTTCAAATAAATTTTATTATACATATAATAATGCAGAAAGATGCAGAAAGGGCTCTCAAGAAAATTGCGTGGGTGGTTTATTTACCATAGCAGTTTAAAAAAAAGGTGAACATTTTGGTTAAACCTAAATATCTCATGAATAAATGACGCTAGTGACTTTAATTAAATTTCATTTGTTACGTAATACCAAACAAATATATTTTTGAAAAAATCCAACTAACGGTTAATAAATAAAATAAATAAACAAAATTGTCACCCCAAAAATTTTACGAACAAAAAATGATTTCATCTCCAAAACGATTTTGTGCAACGAGGACTAAAGTTCTTAAGATCTGGGAAAATTTTGAGAAAAATCAAATTAACAAAAACAATTAACAAAAAAATATAAAATCTACAAAAATAGTACGCAAATTTGGTAAAAATTGATGTTCGGCTCCCGATAACCTGTGAACAATAGAAGATATTGACTTCAAATTAATTTCATTCATCAAATTTGTATTTGGTAAAAATTGGTTTTAGTATAAAAATCTAGTTAACGAAAATAGATTTCGAAATGAAACTATTTTATCATATCCAAAATATTGTTGGTAGTTTTTAATTATTTTATAATAATTCAACTGACAACTTTTTTAACAAAACACCAAAACCTACAACCTTTTAAGCAAGGCAAATCGACAGACGGGATGGGAAGTTATCATGGATCGCATCCCAGCCTCTTTTTATATTTTTATTTTAAGCTGTTCAAATTTCCAAATCAAATTTACAGATTTGAAAAATATTTATGGCACAAAGCAAAAGGCAGAACTATTATCTTATTGCTATAAAACTGTGATGATGAGGATTTGGTAACATTTAAACAACAACAAATTAAATTGATAAAATAGATTTCCCGATTTGAATTCCGAAGTACTAAACAAGCCATTTTGTTTGAAAAAAATAGATACTAGAAAAATGTTTAATAGGAAGTTGCAAGTAACATTGCGGTGAAATATTTTTGTATTCTCAAGAAAAAATTTGCTTGATGTAAATGTGATTAGATTAGGATCAGGATATTTTAATAAAGTATAATAAATCAAAGTGTTATAAAATTTAGCTGTCTTAAAAAGCAAACCTTTAATCTTTACTTTTCTTGCATTATTTACGTGTGTCGTCTCAAAAGTATGTCAACAAACCAAAATTGTATTTATATTTTTATTTTTATAGCAAATTAAGTCTTCTTATAGACTTGTCAATTACTATGTTCATTCAAAGTAAAAGGTTTAGTTTATTTCCTGTCACTTTCGCTAGTTTATCATCATCATACTAAAGTGCTGCACTTGCATAAAAATATAATAACCACAGTGCTATGCCTTTGTGCATTATTTTATTTTTATACAGTTTTTTTTATTATTTTTATGCAACACTTTTTGTTTTGTTCCAGTTTGATTGCATGCAGCATGTTGATGTTGTTAATGTTGAATGCACTTCCATAGAAACTTCATCAAGTCAAGGTATATTTTGTATTCGAGTATTTGGTTTGTTTGAAGTAACTTTTATTTTTGTTTGCTTCAGAGTACAATTCTCTGCAGGTTTCTTTTATATTTCTCTTTATCATTTGTTGTCTTCTCTGGTTTGTTACTTCGTTAGTGTCATGGTTCATTAAATTTGAATTCAACAATAATAAAATAATACCAAAATAATTGTAATGTGATGTCGTTAAAATCAAATACACCATAGGTAGGTTTTTCTTTTACCTATACGAGTATTCAATAAACTTGTTTGAAATATTGGAAGGTTTACAATCTTATCAACAATATAAAAATTTACTGCATTTACGAGTTTTTAGTTCCAGATGGTATTTTGTTGTTTATATATTTATTTTTAATTTCGCGGAACCACAAGTATAATTTTCTTCTACTTTATTTTGATTGAACTTATGGTCTGCCGCATTGTAATTATTATAGAATTCGTTTTCAATATTCATAAACTGAGTAAGCATCAGGGTTAGTATTTGTAGCATTTCAATATTATTCATGTTACTAGTTTTGAGAGTTTGCATCAATCTATATAATTTATTTATTTATTTGGGTCGACAAAAATGTAATAATATAGAATTCTAACAAATACTTCATGGAGCATGATTTAATTTGATTAAGGATTGACCATCATACAATTGAGAGCAATATAATTTTACGTAGAATGTTATTTAAGTTACAAGTGGTACTTAACTTATTATTCATGACCCTTGAAAAATACGATGACAATAATTATTATTTATTCAAGTTCGGATTGTGTCAAAGCTAATATTCCTTGGAGGTTCAAAACTAACACATATGCGGTAAATAACTGAAGATTCTTAGGATTTCGGATAATGGACTGAATAAGTGTTAATCTTTGAACTTTCAACTTCATCCATTTAACTGCCAAAACATTGAGTTTAGCAAAGCCCCTCCCTACATAAAACATATGTAAAAAGATAACAAAGCCAAATTAATTGGGGTTATTTTGAGTTTTATGAAAAAGTCATCGTTAATTGTATGATCGGTTCTACTGGGTCCGGCAAAAAAACCTCCCGTATATGGGATTGTATTTTATTTCAAAAATTCAATAAAATTTTCTGTTAAATTGTTTATTTATTTGGCATTGCCTTTTTAAATATGGTTGGTCTTTTTGCCGGATCCTGTATTTATATTCTGTCTACAACCTAATCTAGCTGGAAAATTGGATATTCTCTTGAAAAAAAACAGACAAAGCTGAATTTTGGTGGAGAGTTTTGACACTCCTAAAAAGTCCCCTTTTATGAAACGGAGGAAACAATCTAGTGGGTGGGGGTGAAGGGGGGTCAAGTAGACTTTTTCTTCCAAATTACTCCAAAACTATAAGTTTAAAACTAAAATTGTAAACACACATTGTGATTCATCTAAATTTTTACCAAGTTTTAGTATTGTTTTTTTTAGAGTTTTACTTTTTGTAAAAAAACTGTCAATTCGAATTTTAAAAAAAATTACCAAATGTTGAAAACAATATTTCTTATAAGATAAAATTAGTTTGAAGCCAATATTTCAAATTTTTAAAGAGATATTTGAGTCGAAAATCATTTTTTACCAACTTTTATAAATTTTTTTTTAGGTTTTTATTTTTTGTAAAAAAACCTGCCAATTCGATTTTTCTCAAAATTTGTCCTTATGTTAAAAAACAATATTTCTTATAGGATAAAATTAGTAAGAATCTATTATCAAGTTTTAAAAAGATATTTGAGTCGAAAATCATTTTTTACCAACTTTTATACATTTTTTTAGGTTTTTATTTTTTGTAAAAAAACTGTCAATTCGATTTTTCTCAACATTTTTCAAAATGTTGAAAACAATATTTCTTATAAAATAAAAGAAGTTTGAAGCCTAAATTTCAAGTTTTTGACAAGATATTAAAATCGATATTCATTTTTTACAAACTTTGAGTAATGTGTTTTTTAGATTTTTATTTTTTATAAAAAAAAACTGTCAATTAGATTTTTCTCAAAATTTGATCAGATCACAAAAACATTATTCTTCGTTGCACAAAGTTGTTTTAGAGATGAAATCATATTTCATTAGTAAGATTTTGGAGGTGACAATTTTTTTTTTAAGTTTTATTGATTTATAAAAAAAAAAAAACAGTTATATTGATTTTTTTCAAAAAAAAAATATAACTGTTTGGTATAACGTTTTAATATATTATATAAAATTTAATTCAGGTCTCTAGCGTTTTTGGTTCGTAAGATATTTTGGGTTAACCAAAATTTTCACCTTTTTTTCAAACTGCTATGGTAAGAAAACCACCCACGCAATTTTCTTCAGAGCCGTTTCTGCATCTTTCTGAGTTATTATCTGTATAACAAATTTTTTTTTAAAGTTGATATCTTTTCTGGTTCTTGAGCTATGGAGGACGAAAAAACGTCGCGAACGTACGGACGTACGAACGTACGTACACACGCACGCACATACATCTTTCTAAAAATCTTTTATTTCGACTCTAGGGACCTTGAAACGTCGAGAAATGTCAAAATTTTCAATTTGACAAATCGGATCCATTACAATAACTTCCTTAATACAATTACAATTGTAGTATTTTTTTCACCTCTACAAAGATGAACAGTTAAGCTTACATCCAGGTACTTCAGGATAATTTGATTTCCTACTAAAGACGGTTTCCTCGAGTTTGGCATGTCTTCCAGTAAGATAATGAACAAATTCACGTTAATCGTCAAATTTTGAATTGTTTCAAGTCCAATAATAAAAATTTGATGAAATAGTCGGCACGTTCTCAACATTGTTACCCTATTGAAAATTGAATTTTGACACTCAAAAATTATTGCCATAACAAGCAATTTGTAAGTGTAGCTGCGCTGCGAAAGGCAATTGTAGAAGAATGGAACTCTGTAGACGAATTCATATTCAAAAACCTTGTCAACTATTTGACAAAAATTATTTTTAGGTTAGTTGAAAAGGAGGTGCAAGATCCCTTAAAAATGTTTCCTAAAAATGTAATAAAATAAAATTAAATTAATTTTGTACGCATACAAATCTGATTTTAATTTTTACAGATCGTAAGAGAAAATAATGGAACTATTTTCTGTACTTAATTTACTTGATTAGTGACGCCATTTCATAAAAAAATAGTAAGGTAATTATAATAATCATAATAAAAATAATTCCCATTTCAAGTTTTCTATAAAACACATTTTTACAAGTGCTTATAAATTGACAAAACTTAACTTAACTTACATTTTTGTCAATGTAATATATTTGTACATAATATATGTAGTATCTCAAACACTCTTGTTTTTTTAATAATGTTCCTAACTTTAAACTATAAATTAAGCCTTGTATCATAAATATCGCACAAATTCACTTACAGATTCTTATAAGTTATAAGTTTTTTAGTTATATTTTTAAAATTCTCAGTTTAAACATTTTTCAAAAAGTTTTCCATATAGAATTTGAGCACCGTATTTATTAATTTATTTCATAAATTTTGTCCGTTTAAAATAAAAAAATCATATAAAATAGAAGCTTTGTTTAGTTTGCAAGACCACATGAATAAATGTTTAAAAAGTGGCAAAGTATAGATTTATGAATACAAATATTGAATTGTACAGATGTTTTCTTTGTTTTGTATTAACGCTTTAATAGGACCATAAAAGCCAAATGTTCAAAGTCGAGATTCTGTTTAAATCATGCGGTTGTAAACTCCCCCAGTTGAAACTACACATTAGCATTCAAGCACTTCAAGACCAGGATAGTATAGGATTGTGTAAACCTTTGAAAATTTTCAAACAAACGTCTATTGAGAATAAAGAAATAATAAACTTATTTTATTTTCTCACTCATATTTATGGTAATTTAGTATCTTATTTCTTTTCAAAACATATTAAAACTTATCTACAATACACTCCAGTTAAAAGTAGGTCAATAGGTATCTTTTTATTACAAAATTTGAGAACAACATCTCTTATAAGTAAGATGAAATTTTAATGGTGATAAAATATTGAATTCCAATCAATCTTTCAAATAAAATGAGTTCAAAAATGAATTTTGGAGTTCATTACCTAATATTTATAATAATAAAACCAACATTTTATTGAAATGTTTTTAACAACCAATTTTGGAAAGAAAAAAATACTTGACTTCTTTATGGAAGATTTACTTTTAACTTCAAATTCAGTTAGCTTAGCAGATCATCCATTTGTAGTGGCGCAAAAGAAATTGTTAAGTCCTAAAGAGGAATCAATTACAAATTGAATTAATGAAATAATTGATGTTTAACAGTTTTGATTTCACTCTAAGTGAAAAATCAGTTCAAATGACAAGCGCTTTGCCAAATTAATATTTACGTAAAATATGTTAAAAATCTTTTTCCTATCATGAGAACTTAAAAAAATCCTTATATCACTAGGCATTAATACATTTTGTAATGCTGAACAAACAAATTTATTAAAAGTATGTCATAAATCTTTGTTGAGAACAAAAGTTCCTTATTTTGTGGAAATTCTTTGAAAACCATGATTGTCTAATGACCAATATTTCGTCATATATTGGTCATTAGACATATTTGTATAATATACAAATGCGTCCCTCATAAGCTTCAACACAACGAAAAAAAATGAATGTTGTTAAATCAAAAAATGTATCCAATTCTCTTAGGAAAAGAGTTTTACAGAAGTTTATAAAAAGGTAAAAATTGTTACCCTTAAGAAAGATTTTTTGCTCAGAAATTTCCAATTATTGAAAAAAAAATTTACAAGAACTTGTTCATGCATCCAAATACAATGTTTAAAAACAATTCCTGTACTTTTGGATTGAAAAATGTACCTACAAAAAAAGTTTGTTTTCAAAAATGTGTGATGCCATTTGATTTCTCAAAAAAAAAATTATTTGAAAACCGTTAAAGTGGTTATGTTTATGGTATTCAGTTATTTTGAACATATTATTATACGTTTTGCATTTCAATTTCGTAAAAATATGACGAAAAATTTTGTAGCTACTTTTCGAGTTTCGAAAAATATGTTCAATGACATTTTTGATCAGCAAATATTATTAAGAAAGTATAAGAGCATATTATGTAGAAAGAAAAATAATATTCAAATCTGTTGAATTGTTCTTTAAAAAACTTAAAAACAAAATAAGTGGTTTATTAAAAGAAGCTAAACTAATATCAGTTCGCTTTTAAAAAAATTCGAACTTTTAATTTTTGACTAAGAACTTAGTATAAGGGTGACTGATATTTTTAGTCTTAAAAAATGAAAAAAAAAGTATAACATGAATCGGCTTAAAACTTTAATTTAATAAATTAAATACATTTTTTTTTTCTAAAGATCAAAACTATTGAACTCCTAGTATTTCACCATAATTTTTAATCTTCATTTTGATGACAGTAATCGTCATACACTTAAATTATACAACTTTGGTGACATTTTGCAAATATTAACTGCACAAGGTTAAATCGAAATTAAACACATATTATTTAAAAATCTATTCAAAAAATTTACAAATTTTAAATTAATTAAATCTGATACAATATTAAATTTAAAACAAATGTATATTGTTTTAATTTGTTGTTATTTCCCAACCGAATCCGATCAAAATGCATCCAATTAGGAAGAGTTTTTATTTATTCATTCTTACTTAGTGGAAAATTATTTAAACACAAAAATTAAATTAAAACAGAACATAAATCTTCTCTCTACGAAAAATAATGTTAATTTATGAATGACTTTTTCTAGTTTTGTGCTAATCAAACAAAATCATCTAATCAAATGCTCATAAATAAAGATTCAGTATAACTTTTAACCTTTACGAAGTTTTGTTCAATAGTGGTCCTCCTTTCACTCAAAAAAAAGAAAAAAACAAAACAATAATCATAAAATGCAACTAATCACATTAAACTGGTTTGCCATGCTTCATAAATCTCAGTTGTATGCTTACACTCTAAGTCACTTAATTTAAGACACATTTTTTCTTAAACTTGAGCCAATAAAAGAAATTTTAGAAGCAAAGCACGAAAATTGTATCTAATCTTAAGTTGAAGGAGTCGGAATTTGAGTCAAATGAAATTCAAGATAAATCTGATATCAACTTATTTCACGCTTTGATTTTTACTTTTTTATCAATTTTGGTTTAAAAACCTTTTAAAAAGTGTAAAGCCTTTTAACTAGGAAATACTGTGTTTCAATATAAAATTTATTTCCGCAAAAACAGTCCAATTTTTTTAGAACAAAAAATTTTGAAAATTATTGCCATATTCATACTCAGCACTAGGATTGGGGGAGAGAGTTTGAAAGGAGATGTCGATGAACGTAGGTTTTGAATTTCTGAAAATTGCAAAGATTGGGAAAAATAGAGAGTTTGAAGGCATTCCACAGAGTGTGGTTTGGCATTTCACATTCACGTAGTACGGTTGAAGAACTAATCTCCGCACTTAATAGTACGCACGTAGTTGGGCTCGAGAATATATTGATGAGCAATCCTAAAGGTGGGAATATTACTGTTGAACTGTTTAAGGGATGGAATGCAGCTTGCTTTTTCTCTATTTTATTTCTCTACGTTTAATGCTGTCTAAGAGTCGTAAGAAAGTTGCAGGAGCACCAGCCCAGAGAACGTTTTTGTCTTATAAATAACAGCCAGATCAGAATGGGAAAGTAATTTCTTGCATAGCCTAAGAGAGCCTAAACAATTTGCGGAATTTTGGGCCACATCGCGTAGTGGTCGTTCCACAAGAGATGGTTGGTGACATACATACCGAAAGTATCGGGGATGTTCATTTATATTGATGCAAGTTCCATCCATGGATAATGGCATGGGGTTTATCTTAATTTAATCATACAAGACAGCATTGGGTTTTAGCATTAAGTTCCACACTGCTTAGAGAGTTTATTCCTCAATAAACAATTCTGTTTAGGTCGAAATTTAATGCGCCTATTACATTTTCTTGTTTAAGTTCCACATCCGAAGAATAGGGATGTGAATCTAAAAATTAAAATGAATATGAGTTAAGAAAATTGTCATCAACGAAACATTGAATTCAATAAGAAGTTGCAGACAATAGATCATTAGTAAAAATGAGAAAGAGTGTTGGAGATAGAATAGAGCCCTGTGGTACACCACCATTTATTTTGTAGTTTTCAGGCTTTAACCCATCTAATACTACTTGTATTGAACGATCTGAAAGCTAATTACTACTCCAATGAAGGACTGTTTCATGAATACCGAAAGCACACATTTTTGACTAGAGAGCTTGATGCTAAACCCTACCAAATGCTTCGGAAAGAATGCAATCCCTTATGACTTAAGTTTAGAAATTGGACTCATTGTGTTTATATTTGGAAGTCTGAGACTTCAAAATTTTGAAGCACCAATCATTTCACATTAAAACGAATAAAAAACATGTAACGGGTTTTTCAATACGGACGCTACAAAAGTTGGGCAACGGGACAGCAGCAAGGTAACAACAGTAAGGTTCGGCATTTCATGATGGAAAGAGCCAACAACGATTCAAAATTATCAAAATTTACTACCGACATTCGGAGTCAGTGGTCTAAATATTAATTAAGCGCTAGGTCCAATTTATAGTCGTCACAATGGTCCTAGCAGATCCACAATTGAGGGGACAAAGTTGAATCCATAGGCACAGTACAAAATGTTTCCATGCCATTGCTGCCGCTTAGGCTTCGGTTGCAAAAATATCAAAAGTGTCTCTCACACGTCATTTTTAAGCATTTAGCATCTCTGTGACATCGTTGTGGCGAATTTCGCTAAAAGATCTTGGCCTTCATCCTTCCAAGATTAAATTGGTGCAAGAACTGAAGCCGCTTGACCATTAGAAGTGTCTTATGTTCGTGAATTGGTCTAAAAAAATGAAAATGATTCGGATTTTCATCGAAAAAAACATTTTCAGCGATGAGGCTCATTTCTGGCTGAATGGTTACGTCAATAAACAAAATATGCAGTATTGGTCAGGCAGCAACCCACACGTACTCCATGAGTCGTAATTGCATTCCGAAAAAGTTACCCTTTGGATGATATGAACTTGGACGACGCCACAAGCCACACAACGAATGTCACAATAAATTTATTGGAAACCAAGTTTGGGAACGTGTTATCTCACGAAATGGTCCAGTCGCTAGGCCGCCTCGGTCGTGCGATTTGACGCCGTTAGACTATACCCTGTGGAGCTACGTTTAGTCTATGGTCTATTCCAGCGACAATTGATGAACTTCGTACAAATATAGAATGGGAAATTGCAGCAGTATCGGCCGAACGCTTGAAAACTGTCGAAAATTAGATTCAGCGTCTGGACTTTTGGAAACGTACCCATGGTGGCCATGCTAAAGAAATCGAGTTCCATACATAATGGCATCAAACGTACTTTTACAGGAATAAAGAATTTCATTGATACCTAAAACCATTTTTTGTTTTATTTAAAAAAATAATTTTGTAAGTCCCATTTTACAAAAGACTACATTCTTTTACAAGACTGATACAAGACCTATGGCTTATTTTTGTATTGTTTTCAATCTTCAATCTTTTGATTCGAAGTGTAGTTATTTATGTTCTGTACTTATTTTACATTATTTAACTTTAGATTCTAGGTTACCTTAGAACTTCAATGCAAAAATAAAGCTTGTCATTAACAAAATGCACGTGTTACAGCGATCGTCGTGCTAACTTGGCGAATTATGATAATTAACATATTTCAATGTCTTTCTCTCTCGAGAACTGTTTCTCTTTTTTTTCTTCTAGAATTAATTTGAAGCAAACATTTCGGTTAACCGAATTTAAAAAAAAGTCGGACACACCAAACCATTTCGTTTAAATCGATAAATTTAATATTCAAAAAATAATTTAAGTAACTTTCTATTGTTGTTAGTTAGAGAGCGATAGCGAGCTTTAGAATCATCAAGCATTTCATTAACTTCTATCCATATTTGTAATTATTTATGTTTATGTCTGTAGTCATTGGAATCATGTTAACTTTTTTATTTGTTGTTGTTTTCTTTTGGTGAGTTAAGGTTGAGGTTGATATGATATTTTTGTATGTGAATAATGGTTTTGACGGTGAAATATCAAACTTGACACGTCTATGTCAAAAAATTTCACCACTGCACTCTGTCGAGACACACTATAGATATGTAAATAATATGAGTCGTCATATTTAACAAGGTAACATTTACATTGTATTTGTTTATTAGTAAGACTATAAAAGTTTAGAGCTTATGGTTTTTTGTTGTTGTAAACATAATAACCTATAAGTGAATTATGTAAGGGGGAAATATAATACTGTACCATGACATCTGCTTGGAATGTGTAATCAATGCAATTTGTGTTTTTCACTTATTTCAACAAATTCGCACACACCAAAAAAACAATTCTACAACCGGGTGCACGAACTTGAAAATGTGGGTGCTGACAAGGTTTTCGCTTAAGAAGCTCCATGTCAAATAAATTTTGCAGCTGTCTTTCTTGTATGCATTTGTTTTGCAGAAATTCAACATTCAAAAATTATAAGATAGACTTTTGTGGTAGAATTTTCAAGAACCGAAATCCGTAAAAGTAAAAGTGAAAGGTGTTTAATTGGCAAATATACTTTACATAAACAAAAAGTGTAAATAGAAGCTCAATTTATCAGAATAAACTAAAAATTTAAAATTATTTGTTGTAGATTCTACATTTTATAATGTGAACCCTACTTAAGTTAACTAACATACAGGGTTATCCATTTCTCGGTTTCAAAATTAAACGTATACAAAACACATATAAAATATTTTGTTTTAATGATGTTTCTTTTTATTATAACATTTGAACGTCTCTTGCAATAAAGCCACATTCGCTCGATATTTGTGGCATGTGGCACAGTCTTATTGAAACCACATTCTCCAAGTTGTATTCTTCGATAGCAGGCAAAAGAAAGTCGGTTATCATTTAACTATAACGCTCCGAATCGATGGAACAGTCGTTGTTTTACTTACAGCAAAGAATTGGTTTAACAACTTAATTTGACAGTTGTCGAATGCCAATCTTATACTTTTGAAGCCGCAAAATGGATAACCCGTTATCACTATTTGTTAGGAATTAATACACCTAATTGTGTATGCTAGTGCTGTTGTAACCCTAATTTTAATATTTTCGAAATTTGATTTTGAGATTTATTAATACATTAATAACCAATCAAATGAAATATCACCTAATTCTTTGGCAAGAGGTCATTGATTTTTTCTTTTTTTGAAGTTGAGGGCAATCAAGACCTCTTCAAATCATTTTTAAAACTCTATAACAACAACAAGAAAACACATAACATAAGTAAATGGAAAGCATTAATATTATTAACACGTATCATGTTGGAATAATTGCACCTTATTATATTTTATCAATGCCATTTCAAAGCAATGGTTTTCGACCTTAAAGTGAATTATTTTATTTTATCGAAATTAACCGCAATCAAGTATCACTCTTTTGAAATTTTAATAAGTTTCTGCTGTTTCTTTTTTCTTTCAAGTTGATTTTTCCATATTTTCATCGCATGATAAAAATTTGATAAGAATTTAATAAGAAAATATTGTAAGAAGGTAGATTTTTTATTTGTGGTAACCAAGGCACCCCTAGTTTTTCTTTGGTTTTTCCATAATTTTTAGATCCTCTTATTGTCACTAAAGTATGTAGTGTAGGTAAAGTGAGTGTTGAGAGTTGCATTGGTAGAATATCAATAAATGTGTGAAGGAAATTCAAAGTTCACGAAGATACAATTTTTTTTATTGGAACGTGAGAGAAATTTTAAGCACAAATTGATGGGACTTTAGTCAGTGGTGGTCTTCAGTTTGTTGTCAAATAAGTACATCTACTAAAAATAGATCAGTTCGTAATAAATTATATTTTTCATTAATTTTATTAATAGTTTAAGAATTTTCGAATATATTATGAATGAATCATAAAGTAGTGAATTAATTCAGGATGTCAATGACTAAAATACTGCGAAATGATTATCAATTATATTTTTAATAGTCTGTATGACTGACTTTAACATTTATATGGTCGCAAACTTATTTTTTATTATGATGGAGTCATTTTTACTTGACTTATAAAATGTACCTCATTTTTCAGAGACCAAATATATATTTATTTATAGACTGTAGTACCCGTGGCATGAGGTTAGTGAGTGGGACTGGCATGCCAGAAGCCTTGGGTTCAATCCCTGCCTGTGCCACCCAACTGTACGGGTACGGCCTCTTGTGAGGAATTGACAAATCCTCCAAAAGTAATTCTTGTCATGAAAGTGTTTTCTCAAATTAACCGTTCTGATATGGCTTAAAACCGTAGGTCCCCTCGATCTCTGACAACATTAATCGCACACAGGAATGGCTTAGAGTTGTATGTCACTAGGTTCTAGCTCTCAACGGACTGATGCGCTACTTAGTTTTTGTATAAACTTAGCCACGTGACAGAGAAAATGGTGGTTTCGAGGTACAGATAATACGGACAGACAATATTATGGGCGTCTTTGGCTGTTTTTATGGTCCTCTGATGTTTTTAATTTTTCAATAAATCAAAAGACTTAAATTTATAGGTTTATATTTCCAACATTAATTTTTTCAATTGAATTATTATTATACATTAAAATTTTAATAATTGTAACAACACTTGAAAATAAAGGTTTTGTCATCAATTTTCCCTCTAGTAAGGACTTTAAAATGACTTGAGCATTATAAGTTGTAATGCAACTTTTAGACCTTATAATCCTGTTTTTGTATTAGAGTTCATTTCGTAAAATGGAAGTGCTTCCAATTGACATTTATCAAAACTTAGCTGCCATTTGAAGTGTCAAACATTTGTTAAATGTTTTTAATTTAGATAATTGATCGTTTTAAAAATTGAACAACAGGTACAAATCAGTAGTTTTCAATAGCGAAAAAGTGGTGATTCACTTTTTGGTTGTCATAACCGACCGATTACCAAGCAAAAGTTAAAGTTGTGAAGACATTTTTAGAGAGTGGAAGTGGTTTTTATGTGTCTAGGCACATCTGTCATCGTAATGAACGCTTAATCGAACATATTGCTGCTGCAATCCCAAGTGTTGCTGTTAATCTGAACGGTTGAATGATATCTGATATTTCAATATTACCGAGCTACACTTCGGAATGTCACCACATTTTAAATCGCGATATCAAAAGTTTTCTTTGTGTTTTATTATATGTATATGATAATAGGACAAGCAAAATGGGGTTTCCAATTTTATATTGTGACTTTGAACTTTAAATTTGAATGCATTTTTTAAACAATGTGAAAATATTTAATTTCACAGCGTTCAACAACATCATGGTTAAGCTTATGGCTGAAAAAATAAAATAACTGTAACGTGAATGCTAATGGAGATCGCTACAAGACCATGTATTTCTGTAGTTAACCTAAGATTTTTGTGTATAAGGCTACATTAAACCATAAGTCTTGGACTATAAGTCAGTGTCGTTTGGAATATCCGTCAAAATTTGTAGTTGATTTGTCAAAAACTTTCTACGAACGTTCCCCTATGGGAGTTCTGAACCGAAAAAAATAGAACAATTGAAACAAATGCAAGTTTTTAATTTTTGATTTTCCGAAGTTGGTTTCATAAAATTTTAAAGAGTAAATTGTGTTATGAAGTATATCTTTTTGATCTTAAATTATATTTTTTAATAAAATATTTTAGAATAAAATATGATAAATATTTTTCTTAGACCCAAGTCGTTGATTAATTTCTCAAGTTTCTTCTATAAACAAATACAGATTGGATTTGTTTAAGAAAAATAAGTACCAAACGAAATCGTTTTGAAGTCAGTACTTTTATTTATTGACGAGATAATTTTACCAATTTTTCGTACTATTTTTTGTAGATTTTAAATTTTTGTGAAAACTGATTATTGTTGGATTTTTATAAAAACTTTAGAGAATGTCGAAAACAATATTCTCTAAAAATGAAATCAGTTTGAAGCCAAAATCTTAGATTTTTGAAAAGATATTTGAGACAAAAATCAATTTTTAACAACTTTTAGTAATGTTTCTTTTGAAGTTTTTTATTTTTTGTAAGAAAACTGTCAATTCGATTTTTCTCAAAATTTTACCAGATGTTAAAATCATTTTTTTTGTTGGATACAATTATTTTATAGACGAAATCATTTTTTGTTTATAATTTATTCGAGGTGTCCAATATTTCTTTTTTCAGTTTTTTTTTTGATTTATACAAAAACCGTTTATTAACTTCCCATAAGAAGTTATTGGTTAATTGAAAATTTTGACATTTCTCGACGTTTCAAGCTCCCTAGAACCTAGTGCTTGCGTGTGTACGTACGTTCATACGCCCGTACGTTCGCAACGTTTTTTTCGTCTTCCATAGCTCAAGAACCAGAAGAGATATCGACTGCAAATAAATTGTGTAATACACATAATAAGACAGGTTGATGCAGAAAGGCCTATCAAGAGAATTGCGTGGGTGGTTTTTTTAATATAGCAGTTTAAAAAAACGGTGAACATTTTGGTTAACCCTAGAGACTTGAATTAAATTTTATATTATATATTGTAACGTAATACCAAATCAGTATATTTTTTGAAAAAAATCCAATCAACTTTTTTTTATAAATCAAAAAACTAAAAAAAAAATGTCACCGCGAAAATTTTACGAATACAAAATGATTTTATCTCCAAAACAGTTTTGTGTAACGAAAAAAAAACGTTTTCAACATTCAGAACAATTTTGAGAAAAATGGAATTGATAGTTTTTTTTACAAAAAATAAAAACCCAACAAAAAAATATACTAAAACTTGGAAAAATTTTACTTGTGACTCAAATAGCTTTTAAAATATTAAAAATATTGTTTTCTAACTTTTTTTATTTCACAGAAAATATTGTTTTCGATATTCAGTAGTTCTTTTTATAAAAATTAAACAGTCCGTTGAAATCTACAAAAAATAGTACGTTAATTTGGTAAAAATTGATGTTCAGTTCTTGACATCTCTCAAATTAATTTAATTCATCTATTCATTGATAAAAATTTGTTTTCGAATAAAAATCTATTCAACAAAACTAGACTTTCAAAATAAACTATTTCTTTATATGAAAAATATTGTTGGTAATTTTTAAGAATAATTCAACAGACAACTTTTTTAAACCTACACTTTTACGCAAGACAAATCGACAGACGGGATGGGAAGTTATCAGTGTGGGTCGCATCCCAGCCTCTTTTTGATTTTGTTTTCAAAATTATACCAGTTTGGCATCACATCACATTATATAACATACAATTCAAATAAAGTTGCAAGTGTTATTGGTTCGTGAGATGTTTTCAGGTAACCCAAATTTTCTGTTTTTTTTTTAATTCCTTTAGTAAAAAAAAACACCCACTCAAATTTTCGAAAATCACTTCTGCATTTTTCTGTGCTATTATCTATATAGCAAAATTTAGTTAAAGTCCATATCTCTACTGGTTCTTGAGATGCGCATGACGAAAAAAGCTTTCAGAACCTACTAACGTACGGACGGAAGGACATATCTCTAAAAATCTTTGATTTTGAATCTACGGACCTTGAAACGTCGAGAAATCTCAACATTTTCAATTCGGCGAATCGGATCGATTACAATAACAAGTCACTTGCTGGCTGCACTTGCTGATGTAGAAAAATTCAAGAGTTAAAAAACAGAAATATCAAAAACTTGTGTTTATACAGTATTTTAGTATACATTATTCTTCGTTTACAGAGGTTTGAAATACAGACTTTTATATATACAACAGTATGACCAAAGCTGTATCAAAAACTATAACACAAAATTTTAATCACACAAACTTTAAAGAGATCCCCTTCCATAAAATATAAATGATGTTTTTTTCAAAAGAACCATTTGTAAATTAAGAATGAATAGAAAATTATTTGAGAGTTTCCAATAATCTTTTAAAAGCGCATTGAAATGGTTAAAATATTTTACGAAAATGGTAAACGCTTTGCAGTCAACACATGAAATTTTGAGAAAAAAGTTTAAGCGTCATTTCCTTAAAGTTTAGTTGATTTTGTGATAGAAAATTTCGTGAAAAAGCTATAGTGCTGCAACCTTAGCTATGACTATTTATATCGGCTTGTAACGGATTGGAGGATATTGTTAATATTTTCGACTTTGAGAAATTTTGATTGTAAGGAAATTCTAAGTTCAGTACAAATTCAAAAAAAAAATGGATATTAACTACCTTCTTCAAATAATAAACCGCAGAATAATGTAATATAATAGTAGTACCCGTGGCATGAAGGTAAGTGCGTTCGACTGTTATAGTTTAACTTAGAGTGTCCGTATGGGACCATTAAGTTGGTTGTAAGTTATGGATAATTAGGCTAGTTTTATGAATTTTTGTCTAGCTTTAAGATAGGTTTAAGAATGAATCAATAAAAATGAATTTAAAAAAAAAAGTGCGTTCGACTGTCATTTGAGAGGTCTTGGGTTCGATCCCTGCCTGTTCCACCTAAATTATTTTTCACGGGTACTCTTGCGAGGAATTGACAATATCTCCAAGAGTAGTTTTTGTCATGAAAAAGTGCTTTCTCAAATTAGCCGTTCGTATTCGGCATATAAATTGTAGGACCCCTCCATCCCTGCAATAACTGCACACAGGAAAGTTTCTCTACGGACTGTTGCGCCACCTTATTTTTTTTTAGAATAATGTAAGTTGTTTCTAACATATTTCTGTACAAAAACAAAGAGATTTTCTAAGTTCACATACACTCAAAAATTTCACGTATTGGAACGATTTTGTGCTTATTCTTGAAATCACTAAATGAATTAGTAACGATCTTTACTTATTTTTCAAAGTAAATTTCTGGGTTGTCATCAAGCCTTAAACCAGTCATCGATTCATACTATTTTTAATACCTGAATAGAATTAAAAAATTCACCTGTTTCAAAGCATACAAGATATAAAAACTTTACTTTCAGTTAATTTGCTGACATCCTATAATCAGAAATAATTTTGTATATTGACCAAATCCGCTTTCCGACAGCTCCTTAATTATAATATTAATACACACTACCTATATTTATCCATATTTAAGATCAATTACTTTCAAGAAAGTTAAAAGAAAATCGTTTATTAGTCATTTCAAATATACTCTAATTGGACTAAACTAAATAAGAATCTTTAATTTGTCTATTTTGTTGCTAATTTTTAATTTTTTTGTTGTAATTATTATTATTTTCAAATTATATTTTCTGTCATTTTTCCTTCTGGTTAAAAATATTTTTTGTTGTTGTTTAAATAAAAATAACATCGTTAAGTTATTATACTTGCAGTGCAGTGATAAACAAATTACAAGCATGCAATTGCACTTAACATTTGTGACCTTTGCAATCAATCTTTCTTTCTATCAGTAAACTTAACGACATACGTTTGTATCTGTCTCTAAATTATATGAGTTAAATATAGTTTCAAAAATGCACTTATATGCATAAAAGTAGATACAAATAAATTATTTAATTGACAAATCCTAGATTGCGGTGGGTATACTATACTTAACTTATACTTAAATGTTTTCTAATTAACTTTTAATATCTCCACAAAAATGCATTAAGGTCACACGAAAGTCCATAACAAAAACACAAAATATTAAGTTGTGTAAAAACCAATAATAATAATAAAACTATAAAATCTTTCACATCCTAAAACAAATACGAATTATAAAATATTTCCAAGAATAAAACAAAAACAAGAACTAAAATTATGAAGATGATAAACAGAAATATTTTATTCTCTTTTTGTTCTTAATTTATTCCCAGTAAGAAATTAGTATGAACAAAAAGAAAAAAAATAGCACAATCAATTAATTCCACAATGGTTTCGTAAGAGAAAGCTAATTACATTATAGTATATTTTTTTTTCGTTCTTTGTTAAGACTTCTTACTTTTTACTCTTTTGATCATGAAAATCGATCTTAAAAAGTTCATTCAACTTACCTCAAAGAAAAAACAAATTAAACAAAATCCAGAAAAATATTTATTCTAATTTTTTGATGATGTGTTTTTGTTGAAATCCGATATCACTTAAATTCCTCCAACTGATCGCACAAATAGAAAGAAAATAAAAATTGGATCAAATCAAAACAATTAAAAGATAAAACTCAGTTTACTTTATCACTTTTGGCCTCAAGCCGTAAAAAGTGAATAGAAGAATGAAAAACAATCACAACATGAACTACTTTCAAAAAATTTTAAGAAACAGGTTGATCGCGCTTTATTTAAAACTCAAATTGAACCTTTATGTAAAACCGAAAATATATTTAAAACAAAAATATTTAAGCAAATCGCCCTCAGGGGGGTATTACATATATAATTCAATTACAAACAAATCTTTTGATCTCCTCTGACGAAACAATAAAATATTTGATCTTAGATACGGCAATAAAATCGATTCACGGTACAACGGAAAGTCAATTGCAACTCAGAAATACGTACAATTTTAAAAAAAGCCAACAAGACGAACGAACAACGAATATATTCACAGAATCAAAGAAATTATCAAATTTTCTTTTCTGCCTTTATTTCGGTGCTATGAGTATGAATGAATTATAAAAGATATATAAAAACTATCTACGATCCAAGAGATACAAAAAAATTATTATGAAAGAAATCAACCAACCGTTCGGATTGTATTGGCGATCAAGACTGCGACCGGCATCAAGCGAAGACTGCAGCACAAGCCTCGATTTTGGCTTATTTCGAGACGATTATAGAGTGCCAACGACAACGACAACGACGACGACGACGACGACTATGATATGACGGCGGTGGCTACGCGGACGGACGCCGAGGTAGGAAAAACTTTAATATCTTCTATGCCAAAATGAAAAGATATGAGCACCTTTTGGAAGCAAGACAAAAAAACGTATAAAATAATAAAAATATTTAAAAAAAAAAAAAAAGATGTACAGTAAGCTTATAAGTAGTTAAAAAAGTCTGGTAGTTTATCCACGTTTGAATAATCTTTTTTAATGAATTTTAAGCTTCTTTCTAGCTATCTGTTTGTTTTTTGATGTACATTAACAGGGTGGCTTGGAAATTTAGCTCATACGAAATTTGGACATAATTAATTCGGTTTTGGAATTCTTGAACGCAAATTCTGTTTGTTTGACACAAAAATGTTCTTTTCTTTTTTTTCAATTGGAATTTATTTTATAGATATTTTTATGGAAGAACAAAAATTGAGCAACAAATCGATCTTACTGTCAAAAACGCGCAAGAAACTAAATTGTGGGGAAATTTTAAGAGACTGGATTGGTTACAGACATTGTAGGGCCTCTGCATCAATGTTTCGCTAGTACCACCGGAAAATATCGCTGCTGTAAGTGAAAGTGTTGCCGAAGACCGGAATGTGTCGATTCCTCGTCGTTTTCAGGAATTAGGACTGTCTAACGACACTCTTTTTCGTATTTTGCATTTGGATCTAAACCTTTATCCATATAAAGTACAGCTCACCAAACAACTGAAGCCAGCTAACCATTTACAACGGCGCGTAGATACGTCGAATCGGTTCTTCAACAACAGGGGCTGGACGGCGATTTTTCGAACAAAATGTTCTTCAGCGACGAAGTACATTTCTCACTTGGTGTGTATGTGGGTGTTTTAATAAACAAAACTGTCGAATTTGGGGTTCTCAAAATCCTCAAGTAATTCAATAGAGGCAGTTACATCCACAAAAAGTCATTGTTTGGTTCCGGAGGTGTGGACCTTACTTCTTCGAAAACGACAATGAACAACTGTCACCGTTAATTTGGAGTGTTATGGTCATATGATAACCGACTTTTTTTCCTTATATTGAAGATTACGGCTTGGTGAATATTTGGTTTCAATAAGACGGTGCCACATGCCGTACAACTCGAATTAATATGGCATTATTTCAAGAGACATTTCCTGGCCGCGTAATTTCTCGTCGGCATAATGGCGATCTCACACCGTTTGCCTTGAGGCTATGTGAAAGACCGTTTTTATGCAGATGAACCCTTAACTCTTGAGCACTTAAAAAACAACATTAGTCAAGTTATGGCTGAGATACTGCAAATATGTGTTCAAAAATTACCTCAAAAGAATCGATGCTTGCAACAGTTCACGTAGTGGTCATTTAAATGTAGTGTTTCAGACATAATGTCAACGTTCAAACTTTATAATAAAAAGAAATATCATGAATACTTTGAAACTGTTGGTCATCGAGTGTTTCATTTCTAAATAATAGTTAATTTGACAGTACAATCTTTACACAAAAGCAATCTTCCGAAGAACAAAATAATTCAATTTATGCTTCAACAACGTTACGGATAATATCGAGAACTAATTTCCAAAGTGAGTGATGTGACACCAAATAGTGTTTTCTTTGTTGGAAATTTAGCACAATTTAGAAATATCATTGATTTCAACAGCTAAACATTTCACTTAATAACTTAATTAGAATTCTGCGCAAAGATCTAGAATATTTTTCTTGTCTCAGCAAATAAGGGCTCACGACCATCCTCTTTGTTATAGCTTTGAAGTTTGACAGCTTGAATTGGACAACGATTTTGTGTGAAAAAAGATCTGTTTTGATGACAATTTTATTTCGGCACAAAAACACCAGAACATTATTTTCGAGAAGTCAATAATGCATCTATAAAGTGAGACAATTTGTTGCGCCTTCGAAAATGAGTCTTCGAACAACGTTTCGTTCAACAGTTGGCATTAAAGAGCACTGAAATTAAGAAAATGGATTATGCCGATCAACTGGTCATGTAGGATGACCCACGCAATAATAAAAAATCGTGCCATCATCAGCTGTTTTGGCGATGTCAATTAGGTCGCTTTAATGCTTTATATCCGCCTCTTATAGGAACAACAGGAATGACAAGTACTGATTTCGTAAAAAATTTAGATGCCGACATTTTAATCAAACTTGACATCACTTAGGTCGAGAAGAACAAAAAAATGGGTACCCCGATTTCATCCATCCGTCTGTGTGTCTCTCCTCGCCCCTACAGCCCAAACATTGGGTTGTCTGGCTTCAAATTTGGAAATTATCATTTTGAGCCGATTCGCGTTTGTGTTGCTCCAGAAGTGTACTCATCATAGAACCGTTATTTTGTTTCTAATTTATCTCAAGAACCAATCAACCGATTTAAATTTTTTCTGCACAAGGTCTTATATTATCTCAATACTATTTGATGATCAAGTCATTGCTTTTATTTTTGGTTCTTAAAAAATGTTAACATTTTTTTGAAAATGGGTCATAATTTTAATATGAAAAAAGAGGCTGGGATGCGACCCACACTGATAACTTCCCATCCCGTCTGTCGATTTGACTTGCTTAAAAGTTTGTGTACATGTATTTTTACCCAATTTGCGCACTATTTTTTCGGACTGTTGGATTTTTATACAAAAATTACTGAATATCGAAAACAATATTTTCTGTGAAATAAAATAAGTTTGAAGCCAATATTTTTAATTTTTGAAAAGCTATTTGAGCCGAAAGTAAATTTTTACAAAGTTTTAGTATTATTTTTTTCTAGAGTTTTATTTTTTGTAAAAAAAAAAACTGTCAATTTGAATTTTTTAAAAAATGTTGAAAACAATATTTCTCATAAGAAAAAATTAGTTAAAAGCTATTATCTCAAAGTTTTTAAAAGATATTTGAGTCGACAATCAAATTTTACCAACTTTTATACATTTTTTTGTAGGTTTTTATTTTTTGTAAAAAAACTGTCAATTCGATTGTTCTCAACATTTTTCAAAATGTTGAAAACAATATTTCTTATAAGCTAAAATAAGCTTGAAGCCTAAATTTAAAGTTTTTGCAAATATATTTGAATCGAAAATCAATTTTTTCCAAATTTGAGTAATGTTTTTTTTAGATTTTTATTTTTTATAAAAAAAACTGTCAATTAGATTTTTCTCAAAATTTTATCAGATGTCAAAAACCTTATTCTTCGTTGCACAAAATTGTTTTGGAGATGAAATCATATTTCAGTCGTAAAATTTTGGAGGTGACAGATTTTTTTTTCAGTTTTATTGAATTATAAAAAAAACCTTTAGATGGATTTTTTTCAAAAAGTATACTTCTTTGATATCACGTTACAATATATTATATAAAATTTAATTCAAGTCTCTAGCGTTTTTGGTTCGTAAGATATTTGGAGTTAACCAAAATTTTCACCTTTTTTCAAACTGCTATGGTAAAAAAAACACCCACGCAATTTTCTTCAGAGCCATTTCTGCATCTTTCTGCCTTATTATCTGTTTAACGAAATTTACTTGAAATCGATATCTCTTCTGGTTCTTGAGCTATGGAGGACGAAAAAACGTCGCGAACGTACGGACGTACAAACGTACGTACACACGCACGCACAGGCATCTTTCTAAAAATCTTTTATTTCGACTCTAGGGACCTTGAAACGTCGAGAAATGTCAAAATTTTTTTGCTGGTTTTTTAAAACTTATTTATTTGTATGTCATAAAATATAAGTACTTTTTTTTAAATAGATATACACGAGTAAGTTCATGCTATCCAATCATGATTTTTTGTATTAAGACCATGAACTACCGATTTTATGGTGAACATTTTGAAACGATTTAAAAGTTTGTGAGGTACATACCGAAACCATCAAGAAGCCTTGACAAATTGAAATCAATTGGATTACGTTGTTTTCTTTAATTTATAGGATTGCTTTTTTATTCATAAATTCATAACACCTTTGAAAAATTTAATTTTGATGACAACAATTTGTTTAAACAAATAATCTGAACCATAAAAGAATAGGTATGTCCATTTTGTACCCTGCATTTAATTAATTCAAAAATTTTGAAAATTTAACTTTCTTAAAATGGTTATTTTCAAGTTTAAAAAATCTTCTTAACAATCTAATCTTTATTCTAAACAGTTTTTGCGATTTTATATATTTCAATTAAAACAATTTTTTAAAATACAATGTTCACACATTTTTAAAATTAAAATCAAAATAATTTTCCATAAAATATTTGTCAAATTTTCTGAAGCATATTTTCTAAAAATATTGTTTTATTTGTTTTTAGAGAAAATGTTGGTTTAAATTATACACACAAAACTTAGTATCGACATTTTTGTAGCCATTTTCAAAAAATATGACTGCGATTTCAACTTAAAAAAAAACAGAATTTTAAATTTGAATCGAAAAACAGAAGTTTAATATAAAAGTTTAGTACCGTGTAAAGAAGCCAAGTAAAATAAAGCCAAATTTCAATTATTGGCCTTATATCATTTTTGTAAAGTGTAATAAAGCCAATTTTCAACAGTTGGTCTTATTGCACTTAAACAAAGTGATTTTGTCTTATTTAACTTTGTCAAAGTGCAATACGACTAACTGCTGAAAGTTGGTCTTATTCTACTTTTGCTTTTTTCACGGCAGCTAAAATTTCGCTTTAAAATTTTCTTTGAATTTAACATTGTTTCAAATCTTTAGCACCACAAAATTTCAAAAAAAAAAAATAGTTTTTCGAATGATAAAAATATTTAAAATTCATTTTTTTATTTTTTTTACAGAGTTAAGAAAACCTTTTAATCCAAAAATGCTTGTAACGTGTTGAAATATTATTTGTCACCTTTAGACAAAAGACACCCTGTCTAATTTAGTATGTCTTTGGATAAAATAAAAAAAAAGCTCTTGCTCTTTCTGATCACAGTTTAAATTGCATGATAAACACTAAACTTTATGTTAAGTTTATGGTTGATGTGTAACATTTATCTGTATCTTTTTTATCAATGTTCCACACACATTTCTCTATAGTTTATGTATCTATCTAAGTATCTATTCATACATATATCAATTCGCAAGATTTTGCAACAATTTTTTAATTGAACCACATTATAAGTTTAGCCTCTCTCTTGGATAGTGTGGTGGTGTTTGCTGTGGTTTGGGCTTACTCTAATTTTGGGGTAATTAGAAAATGTTGTTTCGTTTCGTTATTTTGTTTTGAATTCGTAAATATATCAGGAGATGACATTGAAGATTCACTTATTTGTTTGACTCCCTGTGCTGATGAATTACAAACTTGACCTTTTGACAAATGAACCTATAATGGTTAAAATTAAAACAATTTTGATTTTATTTCATTTTTTTAATGATTTTTTGAACTAAATTACAAAACTTTAATAAAAATAACAACAAAAATTATGAACTTGCGTGACTTTCTTGTATGATTTTAAATCAGATTGGTGCGTTTTAAGTTAAGTTTAATAATGATCATGATCCGAAGTCAATTTTAGCTTTTGGTTGCAAGGTTATGTTGCGTTAGGTGTAATTTTGGCTATGTGCAATCACTTAATGACAATTTTTGTTTTAATTGCAATGACAATTAGATTAGGAACATTGATTTAGGACTGTCTTGCTAGAAATCTATGTGCCAGTGTCAACTTAGATATTTTTTTGAATCTTGCGGGGAATTGATAAATCCTTCAATAATAATTGTTAGCATGAAAATAGCCGTTTTGATTCAGCATCAGAAAGGTAGGTTCTCTTAATCACATAAAGAAATTGTTGATAGTTGTGATCACAAATTAATTTATTTATTTTTATTTGAACAATGCAAATGTTTATAAAAATCAAAATTGTACTTAGGAACATATTTTGTTGATGGGAACTTTAATGTTTATTAATGGTTTGTGTCTATATTTTTCGTTTTGTTTGTATGTGACCTAAAAGTATGCTTTCAATTTAAAACTATCAATTTCTGTTTCTGAAAACACTACAATAAGTTTGCTTTGTAACTTTTTGAATTCAGAGGAAGTTAAGGTTAGGGTCATGGGCTGGCGATTGATGACATTATCGTATCGCCACACTTCTTAGGGGTTGTTCAACAGGAACGCTACAAAAGTAGAGCGACAGGGACAGTAAACGACGCTTCATATGTTTCTTGAGCGCTCTTTTGACATTTCTCTTCAGTACGGTTTTTCCATTTCATGGTGGAAAGATATACAAGCCAACAACGAGTCGAAATTATTAAAATTTACTACAGAAATTCGGAGTCAGTGGCAAAAACACTCTAGATAAAGATATAAATCCTTCGTACGTATCACCCTCCAAAACCCATTTGCTTACATTGTTGTATTTGTAATGTGGAAGAATTCAACGAGAAATTTTGACGTGTTTCCACTTAAGTAGTATTCACATGAGCGCGACCAACGAACGACGAATGAATTACAAAATGTGAGTTTATATACGTTTGAAGACATATTTCCACACAAATTTTTAACAAAACGATAGCAATATAGTTTCCAATTGATTTATGATACATACTTTTACTTTTCATTATAATATATTAATAAATTTAAGAAAACAAATTTATTCGTCGCGAAAAAAATTATAGTTGATAGGAACTGTCAAATTTTATTCGCGTTCCACATTATCCACACTCGCAACGAATAAAATAATCGAGCGTACTTAACCTAAAAAATCATTCTTGTTTTGGTTTCTGTGGTGAATGATGTTCGGCTGTGGCTTCATTCGCGACGAATTAAAAACTCTCATGTGAAAGAAACGTCAAAATCGACGAATATTCGTTCATTCGTTGGTCGTTGGTCGTGCTCATGTGAATAGTACTTTACTGAGTTTTTTGGGGAAATTTAATAAATTAGAGGAGAAATTACACGCACACTATGCAAAAGTTTATGAGGCTGATTTCCGGTTTAGGTTATAGGCAAACCAAGATGTCTACCGAGGATTTATATCTTTATATAGAGTGTTTTTGGTCAGTGGCCTAAACGTTAAGAGCGCTACGTCCAATTTAATGTCGTCAAAATCGTCCTAGCAGATCAACAATTGAACGTCTGGTACACAAATTTGAATCCACAGGCACAGTACAAAATGTTCCCGTGCTACTGAGAAAAAGAAGTACCCGTAGTGTCGAGAATATTGTTGTCACTGAGGCTTCAGTTGGAGAAAGCCCAAATGTGTCTCTCACACGTCGTTCTCAAGCGTTGGGAATCTCTGTGACATCGTTGTGGCGAATTTTTCGGAAAGATCTTGGCTAACATTGTTACAAGATTATATTGGCGCAAGAACTGAAGCCGCTTTACCACCAGAACCGTCGTATGTTCGTGAATTGGTCTGAGCAAATGAAAATGATTCTTATTTTTATTGAACAAATATTTTCAGCGATGAGGCTCATTTCTGGCTGAATGGTTGCGTCAATAAACAAAATATGGGGTTTTGGTCAGGCAGCAATCCACACGTACTGCATGAGTCATCATTGCATCCCGAAAAAAATACAGTTTAGTGTAATTTATCGGCTTTGGCGTCATCGGGCCGTACTTTTTCCGTGATGATCAAGGCTGGCACGTTAGCCGAATATTTTTTTGGAACCAATTGGACTTGGAGGGGACATGTGGTTCCAACAGGACGGTGCGGTGGCGCCACAAGCCATACAGCGAATGTAACAGTCAATTTTTTGGAAACCAAGTTTGGAGAACGTGTTATCTCACAAAATGGCCCAGTCGCTTGGCCGCCTCGGTAGTGGGATTTGTGGAGCTACGTCAAGTCTATTGTTTATGCCAACAAGCAAGTGACTATTGGTGATCTTCGTACGAATATTAAACGTGAAATAGCAGCAGTATCGGCTGACTTATGCTTGAAAATCGACGAAAATTGGGGTCTAGACTTCCGCACCCGTTCCCGTGGTAGCCATGCATCGAACGTACTTTCACATTAATAAAGAGTTTTATTGATTTCCAAAACTGCTATTGTTTTGATTTAAAAAAAAAAGTTTGTAGCGCTCTTATTGAAAAACCCGATACATACATTGTAAAACCTCGAAGCATTAAACTTCCCTTAAAATGATATATAAAAACGTATGATATCTATGGATTAGCTTGTTCTAGCCATTTAGAATCTCTTATAAACCAATAGGCGGTTTCCTGAAAAGCTGTAGCACTTATTTCCAGGCTTTACCATCTCTCACTGGTTGTTTGAAGTATATTGTTAGGTACGGTACAACTATGGCCCGGAACCCAGATCAGGGTGACACCGAGGTTAATATTCAGGCTCGCAAGCTCATCGTGACATTGCTGGACCAATTTAGATGAGGATGTGGCAGAGTTAATGGCTTTGACAGCTGCCTGACTGTCTGTAAGGATAGCCGCATTTCGGTTTTGGTTTGGGCTTTGTTTAAGAATCTTACATGCCTCCCTTATTGCCAGCAGTTCAGCCTGAAAAACGCTAGCAAAGTCAGGAAGAATAAAGGATTTAGCTACATTTAGGGACTCGGAAAAGATCTCAAAAATAACTCCGCACTCCATCTTTGAGCCGTCAGTAAAGATGGTTGTGTCGAAACCTATCGGCACGATGTCATCCTCCCAATCTTCTCTGGATGGGAAAATAACCTTAAAACCCTTACTAAGGTTCAAAGTAGAAGTGCAGTAGTCAGTGTCTACCGAGATAATATGTGAGGGAATCAATTTCGTTGTGTTGCTGTGACCATAAGGTTTTGACAACCAGCTGTTTGATTCCTTCAGTTTAATAGCGCTGCAGGAAACTATGTATTTAATAAAAAGGTCGATTGGTAGAAGATCCAAAATAACGTTTAAGGCGTCCGTTGGGCAAGTACGCATGGCCCCTGTTGTGCCCACGCAAGCTGTTCTCTAAACCTTCTGTAGCTTATCAATATTATAGGCTTTGCACGCCACCACACAATCGAACTATATGTTAAGATTGGACGTACTACGGCTGTGTACGTCCATAAAATCATCTTCGACTGAAGTCCCCACTTTTTGCCGAAAGTTTTGCTGCAAGCGTAGAAGGCACAACAGGCCTTCTTAACCCGTGCTTCAATGTTTAGTTTAGTGTCGAATATAACTCCCAAATATTTTGCACTGGAAAACAATGATAGGATTTGACCGTTGTGTCGAAGTAGCGTGAAGGGCGGTACTTTAGTTTTGGTGGTAAAGAGCAACAGTTCCGTTTTACTTTGGTTAACTCCAAGTCCACAACTCGTGGCCCAGCTGCTAAGTTTCTTCAAAGCTGACTCCGTGATTTCACAAATCACAGAGGTGTACTTTCCTGACACTAATAGCACCAAATCATCCGCATAGGCTACCGCCTTCACTCCACATCTCTCTAATTTAAAGAGAATTTTATCCATGACCAGAAGCCATAGAAGAAGCGAAAGGACACCATCCTGGGGTGTTTCCCTACTCACGTGTTTTGTTGCGATTGAATTCCCTAGAGTGGCTCGAATCTTCCTGAGCATGGAAATAATCTAATCTCGATTGAAGTCTTCTACACCGAACTTAACGAGCGATTCTTCTATTGATTCGGTAAGGACGTTGTTAAAAGCACCTTCTATGTCTAGGAAGGTGGCAAGAGTAAATTCTTTATAATGGATTGTTTGTTCTACAGTACGTAGATTTGCCCTTAAGATAAGCATGCTGAGAGCTTCCGAGAGGTCGTCCAACTATTATTTTTCTAATTTGGTAATTAAGAATGCGCTCCAAGGTTTTAAGCACAAAAGATGTTAAGCTTGTTGGTCTGAAATCCTTCGCGGATTCGTGACCTCGCCTACCCACTTTCGCGATAAAAAATAATTTGACCTGTCTCCACAACATGGGCACATGTTTGAGAAGGAGGCATCCTTTGTAAAATTTGTTCCAGGCATGGAGCTGCCATGCAACTTTTGAAGCATAACTGACAGTATGCCATCCATGCCTGGGGATTTATATGGAGAAAAAGTATTGATGGCCCACAAAATCTTTTCTCTGGTTATAACGGAATTGACTTGCTCCACATGAGCTACGTTTAGCTCTGTGGTTTCAAGCGGTTCGGGGTTATCACTCTCGCAACCCGGAAAGTGCGTCTTCATCAGTAGGCAAAGAGATTCGGCTGGAGAGGCTGTCCAGGTTCCATTAGGCTTTTTTAGAAATGAAAGTTTATGTTTGTGGCAGATATTGAAAATTGTCCTCGTCATTTTCCTAATACTGGGCAGTTCTTCATTATACCAAGATAGAAGGGCTTTACGGCTATATTTAACTGGACAAGAGACTCTAAAAGCTTTACTTATAGAAGTTTCAAAGGTTTTCACCTTTGATTCAAGGTCTCCTATCAATTCTGTGAGATTCGATAAGTTGCTTAGTTTAGAATTAGCAATTTGAATGAATTTCTTCTAGTCAGTTCTTTTGGGATTTCTATAAGGCGGAAGGTTTTTCGACTCGAAACTAATTTGAAAAAGAATCCACTTGTGATCCAAAAACGAATTCAAAGGGGAAACACTCCAATTGTCCACTAATAAATTACGGTTGTTTACTAAAGTAACATCAAGCACCAGTATCTTCTGAAAAACAAGGCAAACTTTCGAAGCCTTTTAAATGCTTTTCATGTCTTCATTACAAAGGTCTTTACATTCAGTGCCTTCATTTTCGTCTACACAGAAATGTTGAATGGTTTTTGGTGCCGCAATTCCGTTAAACCATGTCAGTTTTACAATTTTATCATCAATCCGTCTAAATATCCAAAACATTGAGGAACAGAAGTTAAAAAATGTTTTCATTTCAATTAAGGATGATTTCTGTGGTGTAGTAAAAAGTATCCCTCTCTATCAAATCCCTAACCATTTTTATTTCTAGAAATTTTCCACGTGCAACTGTCTTTGAAGCCTTGTTTTCTGAAGCAAAATATTTAGAATTTTGTTTTCGAATCTCTTGGGATCGACTTCGCACTCATTTAAAATTGTGTTTTTAAATCTGTAAATAGATTTAATTTTTGATTTTTATCCCAGGAAAAAAGTTATTAGAGTCTTAACTTAAAAAATGCATTTGAAAAACCTAAAAATGAATCTGACAAGCAATCATCGGTCCAGTAGTTATCAATTTGACCCCAAAATCGGAAAAATGCCCATTTTCGAACGCTTCTCTCTACCACTGCTGAAAAAAAGCTGCTAGAGACATTCACGTCAAGGAATTTTTGTTCAATAAAATCCATTTTTGGGGTAGAAACCTTAAAGATACAAGCAACATAAACCCAAAAATTCGTGCGATTTCTTCACTTTTTGTTTTTATATTAAAATAAAAATAAACTTGCTATTGACTCCAATATTTTATTTTATTTTTAAATCTATTTACATAGTTCGTTTTCTCATAAATAAATGCATAAAAAGCGAAACTAATTTAATCTCACAGGTAACATAATATTTTTAATTATTATTATAAACAATATTTTTTTTATTATTTCTATTGTTTATTTAACAAAATTAAAAACTTAATATTTAAAATTATGAATTATAACAATTAATATTTATATTTTACAATAACAATTTTAATTTTTTTATATTTACATCTAAATAATTAACACTAAACATTTCTTGATTCTAAAAATAATATTACAAAATTTTATAATGTATAAAAAATGAATGTGTATATTTTATCTAAGAAAAGTATAAAAAAAATATATTTATTTATTTTAACTAACTGCAAATTGTTAAGTCAAGAAGAAGATTCAGGGAGGCTTAAAATCTATAGAAAGGGGCACTTCACTAAATGCGATAAGATGTCTTTTTTGTTCTTGTAATCAGACTTAAAAAAAAGCACTTAATTTATTTAACATCCGTTTCAGTTAAACATTTTTGATTTTGGTATATTTTTAAAACAAGTTTCCAAATAAAAGAGAGCAATTGATTTTTGCTCTTGAAAAATGATATTGCATGTGTTCCCTTAGTTTAAAATAACAAAATTAAAAATCGTTAAGAAAATCCAAAACTATCTGAGTTTTCAAGTGTTTGTGATTATTCAGGCACATTTTTAGACTCATCTCTTAGTCTTTATTCAATTCTTCTAGCTCCGATTTGTCTTTGGAGTCAGCTTTCTTCTTTTCCTCTCGCATCTGTCCGAGGTAATAGAATGCAAGGACAATAAGTGCAAACGATGTCACACAAGTAAGTAGGGTTCCATATTTCAGGATAATCTGAATGACATTTGCGCTGAAAGTACTGTGATAGAGCAACGTCCTGAGTTCCTCACTCAGTTCCCCAGAAGTAATTTCGATCCATAGAACTGGAAGCATCAGGCCATCGGGCATCTTTTTAAGTTTGTCTGAAAATAGAGTACAAAAGGTTTAATATAATCACTTTTGTATTCCAATTAATTAAGCTTACTTTCAAGAAGTTTTCCCTTATGGAGAGCGATGTTTATTTGAATTCGAGAGGCTCCATCGACAGGGAATGCTAACCTCGGATGAATGTCAGCAAATGTTCGATGCTTCTCCGAGTTCGGTTCGATACCTTCGAATTCTTCGAACAGCACTGGATCACCTGAGAAGAAGTGAGGAAATGATGGATATATTGGTGCTCCATAGCACCTGGTTCCATTGAAGATTCCACTTGGAAGGCACTTGACCGCACTCGGGTCGCAGTAGCAGGCATTTTCTGGATTATCATCTGGATTGGCGAAGACATTCATCGGAGTACGATATCTCCAGACGTCGATATCCTGTAATATAGTAACTTCTTCCTCGAATTGGAGAGGAAGTTTTCGACACAGGGCTTGAGTGAACACATGCAATGGCTGTCTGTCTTCCATGAGGAAAGGTGGAAATTGAGATCCATCGGAACCATCAATTCGGTTGCATTCATCATCTCGCCAAAAGTTAAGTTGATCCATTCCATTGAATTGGCTTATAACTCCGAGCTTGCGGACATCATCAACTCCAGTATGGATTTGAAGAGTGTCAGGGCTTGTGCCATTACGCTGATGATTTTAAAAAAACATAAGTTAAAGTTATTGATTTATTTCAAGACCACTTACATTCATGAGCATTCCAAACTTTGGCTTCAGCTCGGGCATGATATTTCTGAGCACATTCAACAATTTGTCCGAATAACCCCAAACGAAGTCATCCACTGGTAGTTCAAGAAAGGCATCCAAATCCAGAGCATTTATAGTTGTGGTCGCAGCTAGTTTCGCAAAGAATGGCAGTGAATCCACCGAAACAGAAGCCGACATAAGTGGGATATTTGGAACGGTGACGGTTTTGAACCGATCATCGGACGATTTATCCGGAAGGAATGTGTATGAATGGTGATCCTTAAAAGAAATAAATCGTTCCAATTAAGGTTTTATGAATTTTTTTCGAAACCATCAACTCACATTATAAGTAACAGTGTTGTTTAAGTTAAATTTAACATTCGTTTTGGTCGAATGTTCTTGGTAAGTAAACGGTCCTACATCTTGAACTTTAATTTTTGAATCTTCTCCAGATAAATAACGATCGATATTGGTGTAGTTGAAGACATGAACTTTGAGATACGTATCAACCGGGGGATTGACCCAGTATTTGGCAGCAGCTGAGTTATTGGCTAATATTAATTTCTGTAAATAAAATAATTCTTTAGTATTGTTTAATTTTTGTCTCCGAAATTTTAAAACTTACAGATGTGTATGAATTATCATAGTACTGAGTAAACCACATGACAAAGAATCCTGTCACACTTATCATGAATAGAAGCAGCATAGTGCCCAATACTGGAAATAGAAAAATAATTCAAGGATTAGTTGAAATTTGGAGAAAATTATTGCTTAAAAACAAATATCAATGACTTGTTTAAGAGCATTTTCAAAAAACTGATTTCGATGAAACAGGTAAAAGAACAAGAACCATTTATCTTTTGATTTATCTACTTTTTTAAAACTCCGCTGGGAAAAAAGGCTAACATTAAAAAACAATCAATTCTAATTTTCAGCAAAACTTGGGATGGCAGCAGGAATATTTTTGTGTGCCTTATAATGATGCACAAGTCTTGCGACCTCAGTAAAACTTTCGCTTTATTCAAATTTCTTCACAGTGTTTTTTGAATTTCCAATTTCGTAGTAATGTTATGAGCTTGTCCTTGAGAGAGTTAGTGATTCTATTTGACCATTATTTTTTCGAACTCGTATTGTGGCAAGAGTTTTAAAAGATCTCAAGATAAATATCGTTTGGTCGCTATTAACCTACTGAGGTGTCCTTCAACTTGCAAAACCAATAAGTAGCCTTTTTCATCTGCCCTATTATTCAATTGCCCAGCCCGTTCCCAAAAAAGACGAATCTTCAGCGACCTCATATTACCTACCGATTGCACCACGTCCCTTCTTTCCAAGGTCATTGAAACGCTGACATTAATTACCATCTCAAGATATATCTTGAAGATTTTAAGCTTTTTAATGACCAACAGTATGGCTTTCGCAACAATAGGTCCACTGGTGATCTCATGTTCATCTCACCGAACAGTAAAGCAAATCCGTTTTGGAGAAAGTAAAATTATTGCGCTTGATATTTTAAAAGCATTTGATAGAGTCTTCTCATCAGATCCTCTTATAGAAAAAGTGTACCTTTGGTTCAGATGAGAACCACCTTCGTTGGATTAGAAATTATCATTCTGACCGTTTAATTCAAGGAGTATTGGAAAGTCCTAAGTCTGAAGTCCATAAAATAAATGTTGGTGTGCCCTAAGGCTCCGTTTTTTCTCCGACACTCTTTCTCATTTTTATTAATGATTTCCTTTTTTCTACTTCTAATCCAATAATTGTTTCGCTGACGTTAGTAATCGAACATTTGAATAATCTTTTTCACATCTGCCTAATTCTGATGTCAAACTACAGTGAAAAAATTGTAAAAGCTCATTAAATTCCGACCTAAACAGCATTGTACAATGGGGAATAAGAAACCGCGTGGAATTTAATGCTTCGAAAACCCAGTGTTATTTTGTATCATTACAGCTAGATATACCTCCCTTGCCATTATCCATGGATGGCACTTGCATCTATAAGCCTCTACATCTTGATATTCACGAATTCAAAACCATTGTGTCAAGACATATGACAGCCAAGTTTAACAAGTTTCAAATGCCAGAGCATACTACGAAACAAGTAACCCCATTTCTTAGCAAACATTCTAATCTTCACTCGGAGAGTTTTGTGTACTAAGAATTGTAAATTGATCGTTGATATTTTTGCCTTAGCTTCTATTAATTAGAAGCTAAGGCAAAGGTGTTAAATTTTAAGGCCCACCTAAAAATATATTCGGTTATTGTTCACTAATTTATGAAATTACTCGAATATGACAGAAATAATTCCATTTAAGATTTGTGATGCTAAGTATTAAATAAAACGAAATTCGAGTACAATAAATAATAATAAACAATATGTTTATCAATATTTTTGTTTTCTGGAATTCATCGTCAGACCTATATTATATACTTATTCGAACGTAAGTACATGAATATAATATAATTGAACTTTGGTTTTTACAATATAAATAAAATTCACAACAATGCAACTTAAAAGTATGAAAATAAATCTTATATGTCGATGATGACCATCATGACGACGACTGTGATGTGTGTTATCTCCGTCATTTAATAAGCGAAAATTGTTTTGCTATCGTAACTTTTGCTTTTGAAACAAACAAAAGAACGTAAGTATAACAGTGATATAGGAGGAGAGTTGATCAATATGTTTACACCCAGAATTGTTGTTTCTAGAAATAGGTTATGATATTCATACGAAGTCTCTCATTACAAACATTTTTTAAATTTCAAACGTTTCAAGGTTTATTTTTACTTAATCCTTTAATGTAACACATTATCAGAAATGATGTTTATTAAGTGGCACAAGGTCGTTCTCTTTCAAAAGTTGTTTTGGTATTTTTTTTTTTAAATCAGTGGTACTTGCTGCCCTAATAAGCCTTTGTTGATTATATTTTTATATCATATGTCTGAAGTCCAATTCTTAAGAGTGATATTGAAATAAATTCCAAAAAATTATGAACATGAAGTAGGTTCAAAATCTCAAAGTGAGAACACAGATTTAAAGGGTTTCCAAACTGGGGCTTCACAATGTTTAAATTTTACTTTTAATGAATTATTGAACAGTCAATACCAAAAACATCGTATTTTAAAATAAATTGCACCTCAAAATAATATTTATCAAAAACGATTGGAAAGCACTCGGAAATTATTCTCTTTTTTCATGAATTAGAGGGTTTTAAAATTTACCAGTTTACAATTTTTTAGAAAAGTTTCCTACCCGTATTATATCTTGAACTCGATTTTAATTGTTTACCGAAATGTTAGGTTTGGACACCTTATATTTGGGACCACTTTAAAAATAAGGGGGATGGCAATTCTTCAAAATCTATTCAATTCCTTAAAGGTGAAAATCTTGAAGTAAGAGAGAACGTACATATCAGAATCAGAAATTTCTTCGACTGTATCATGATGATGGTTTTCCAAATCTATAATCAAAAGCTTTTCTCCAATATTTAGTTGAAATATTTATAACTATATCAAATCATATTTGAAAAATCTTTATAAGTTTTTAGATTTCACGCTAAACTTATTATAAAACTAAAAAGGTTTTAAACAGAAAAATTCAAAACAATTTGAAAATAAGTTTCGTTCTTGTAACGAATCTGTTATCTTCAAAATTATGTTAAAAACGGTTTGTCTGCGAAAACAGTACTAACAATTTAGCCCAAAGCTTATGTTTTAAAACTATGTAAGTAACAAATTCTACGTTTTTTTAATAGCTTGAGAGACAAATAAAGGCCCATAATGAATGAGAATTTCCAAAATCTAAGGAGACATTAAAATTATTCAAATTGTATCTTAAACAGACAATTTTGTGTTTTGCTAAACTTAGCATTAATAACCCCATTTTTTATTGTTTTTATCATTTTTAAAAGGGGGTATTTTAAAAACCTGATGTGATAGAAAAATTTAATGGCGAGATTCGAATTTAAGACATCTTAACCATTTAAAAAAGTATTATTTTGTTTGTGGGACAGTAGAAAAAGGTAATTTTGTCGACCAGTGTTATTGTTAAACACATTACTTTCTTCTTCTCCAATAAAATGGCCATTACGTTTTGGCCTTCACATCACTTCAGAAGTTTTTTATTTTAATTAAGTAATCAATCCCATTCTAATTAAGCGTTGCCATTAGCGGGTAAAACACTCAGCTCATTGAAATTTAAATTCGTTGAAAATGATTTTAACGAGTATAGTTCTGTCGAAAACTCGATACATTAAATTTTCGCAATATTTGAATTTAAATCTAAACAAAAAAATTGAAAAACCATAAGTTTCTGACCTTTAATTAGTTAGTACTTAGTTAATGGGTTTCCTCATATAAAAAACAATGGCTAAAAAAGTTAGTAAAAAAAAATAAATAAAACAAAACTAAAAAAAAAAATATTTTAAAAGAATTTATTTACAAGAACATAAATGATTTGAATTACAATATCCCTGTTTTCTTCCTCTAGCCAAACAATGAACATGACATTGACAGGGATTACAACGCACATTAAAAGAATTCAATAAATTACATGAAGAACGTTTAAGGCGGTTGGGAGTAAAAATCACATCTCTGGCATCCAATTCGTCTTTAGAAGCTGAAGGTAATCCTTGAGTGTCTTGAAATGAAGAAGTATCAGCAGAGAAAGCTGATATCAAAGTTGCAAAAAGTAAGAAAATTAGAACATAAGACTGCATTTTAAAATTTTAGTTTGAAGAAGCTAATGAGACTTAAACGACTAATTTAAAAATAGTGAAGCTTGGTGATTTTATAACGAGAAATCGGGAGAATTGACAAAATAAGGGTTCCCCTTTTTTGAGGATTTTCCATTGGAAATAAAAGACCCTACTCGTATACTCCATAACTTTTGCAAATAAATATAAAAATCACCGATGCATCGACGTCAACTGAAAGATCAAATATAATGATAACTTTGAATAGACTGTTACATACAGTTGGTTATTTGTAGCAGATTAGAATAAGCTTATTTTTTGTCTGTCATTAAAAAAAAATTCTAATAGCCATGTTAATTATTAATTAGTTGCCTTTAAACTACTTTCAAGGAATTTTGATTTTTAAATTAGATGTCAATGAATTCATTATTCTTCAAAACATCTGGAGACTATTTCACCAACAACTCTTTACTTTACAAACTTTTGCAAGAAAATAAACAAAAACATAGGGAAATCCTCCTTGATGAAAATTGATAGGATTTATCTGAACAATGTTGTGGCCAGCAAATGGGGCTAGAGAGAAATTTTTCAATGATAATATTCGACACTCGACTCTGCAAGCGATTGCTTTGCTTATTCTAGGGGACTTAAACACATGTTTCTCTGGCTATTGAAGTGAAGGTTATGTCCAATTTTAGACAACAAAAAATCGATGATATTAAAAACTTTTTTTTGTCATTCCCGATAGCGAAGTTAATTTTTTGTTTTACTGTTCTTTGGTCACTATTAGTTAACTTTTCGTATGCAAAATATTCTTCAGAACGATTTACTTTTAATTTTAAATATGAAGTTATTGTAATCGGTCCCATTTATCAAAATTAAAAATGTATTTAAAATTTGCCATTTCTCGATGTTTCAAGGTCCCTAGAATCAAGATTCAAAGAGAGATGTCTGTACGTGCGTCCGTTAAGCATTTTTCGTCGTCCATATCTCAAAAACCAGTGGAGATATCGACTTCAAAAAATGTTGGTGTACAGATAATGATGAAGAAAGATGCAAAAAAGACTTTTTAGATTATTGGGTAGGTTGTTTTTTCCCATAGCAATTTTAAAAAATGTGAAAATGTTGGTTAACGACAAAAATATCTCATGAACCACTAATTCCAGCGGCTTGAATTATATTTTAAATCAAATATTCTGCAGAAATTAATTGACGTTTTTTTATAAATCAAAATTGGAAAACAAGTAATTGTTACTTCGAATATTTTATTAACAAAAAACCATATCATCTCCAAAATAATTGTATGCATTGAAGAATAACTTTTTTGAAATCTGTTAAAATTTTGATAAAATTCGAATTGACAGTTTTTTTTACAAAAACAAATAAAAATCGAAAACAAATTTTTTTAATTTAGGATATTGACTTCAAACTAACTTCATCGTATAAAAAATTTTGTTTTCAACATTCAGTAAAATTTTTATTAAAAATCCAACACTTAGTTTTTTTTCATATAAATTAAAATCTACAAAAATAGTACTCAACATTTTTAAAAATTAATAATAGATTCTCGATATCTCGTGAATAAATGTTATTATTGATTTCAAAATGATTCGCTTTGTGGTAAATTTTCTTAGAAAAATTCAGCATGTATTCGTTTATAAAAGGTGTCCTAAAATTAACGCAAGATTTGAATTTGTCGCCATTTGTGCAGTGAAGTGTTGGCAACCCTGAAAAAAAGCAATTTGACAGCTAACAGTATAGGGTTATTAAAAATGGAGCGTTACACGATAGAACAACGTGTCTTCATTATTAAAGAATATTCCAAAAATAGTGAAAGCTTGGCGGCTGCAGTTCGAAAATTTCATACAAAATATGGTCGGAATAGTGTTTTAACTTCGTCAACTGTGAAGAGATTAATTGAAAAATTTATGGAGACTGGATCCGTTGGAGACGCCAAACACACTGGTCGTCCAAAAACAAGCCGTTCAAATGTGAATGTCGAAGCAGTGCGTGAGAGTGTTGCTGACAATCCAGGAACCTCAATTCGACGTCGTGGACAAGAATTGCTAATTTCAAGAACCTCTCTACAGCGTATACTCACCAAAGATCTGTGTCTTCATGCTTACAAAATTCAATTCACACAACAATTGAAGCCTAATGACCATGGACACAGAAGAGAGTTCGTTGAATGGATTATTGAACATCAACAAATGGACCCTGATTTTTCGAGCAAAATCATCCTAAGCAATGAAGCACATTTTTATCTTGATGGCTTTGTCAATCGCCAAAATTGCCGCATTTTTGGTTCGGAGAACCCACATGTGATCGTCGAAAAACAAATGCATCCACAACGCGTGACTGTATGGTGTGGATTTTGGGCTGGAGGCATAATTGGGCCATATTTTTTTGAAAATGATGCTGGTCAAGCAGTGACTGTTACTGGTGCTCGATATCGCGACATGATTACACAGTTCTTTCTGCCAAAATTGGATGATATTGATGTGTCCAATATGTGGTTTCAACAATACGGTACCACATGTCATACAGCCCGTGAAACAATTAAATTACTGCATGAGACATTTCCAGGTCGTGTACTCTCTCGTTTCGGTGATCAAAATTGGCCTCCTAGATCGTGTGATTTAACACTATTAGACTTCTTTTTATGGGGTTATTTGAAATCACAAGTCTATGTCAACAAGCCCACAACCACCCGTGCATTAAAGGAGGAGATTCAACGCTGCATCAACGAAATTCAGCCACATTTATGCAGAATGGTCATGGAAAAATTCAACAAAAGAGTGCGCATGTGCATGCAAAGCTGTGGAGGTCATTTGTCCGATGTGTTATTCCATACATAACCCTATCCTATGTACTTTACGAGTCAATAAAAATATAACTATCAAAAGACTAAAAACGGCGTTTTCTATTTAATTCAAATCTTGCGTTAATTTTGGGACACCCTTTATAAGAGAGAAAAACTTTCGAACAATGTTACTAAAATTTGGAAAAATTTGTTTTCGACTAAAAATCTAGTTAACAAAAATAGATTTTGAATAGAATAGATTTCAACATATTCAAAATATTGACAATTGTCAAGTTAGCACAACATTTTCGAAATTTAAAAAACTGATTATGCAGTTAATTGTAGCTTTTTGTTGTAAATAAGTTGTGTAAGAAAAAAATTTGTAGCTCGACGATTTTTCAAAAAAGTGTAACGTAGTGCTAAGTTGATGTCAAGTTAGCACTACACTTTTTGATTTTGTTTAAATTGTTGTAAATTAGTTGTGGAAGAAAAAAAAATCCAAACATTTTTTTTTTAATTGGGTATGTAGTGCTACCTTGACACTGTGAGTCCAGGCATAAAACAAGAATATTCGAAAATGTAACGATGCAATTAATTGTAGCTTTTTTGTTTAAAATAAGTTTTGGAAAGAAGAAATTCCAAAATTTTTGTTTACTTTCATTTTTTTTCAAAAGACGGTATGTGGTGAGTGTGTGAAGTTAGCCCCCTTTTTTCGATTTTCCTACTTTTGAAAGTTGTTCTGGTTTGTTCAGCATTGTTCCAAGAACTTGTTTCCTATCCAAAATCACTTAAATCTAATTAGTCCAAGGATTTAATAAAAAATAAAGATTTTAAAAAGTAAAATATATTTTTTTTTCTTTTTTGTGCGCCTTTAGCTATAAAATGTTTACAAAATTAAAAAAAAACATCGGGATTATTTATGAAAGTTTAATAATAGTTTATAAGCCAAGTTTTGGTTCGTTTACATGTGCTTATTAAAATGTAGGCTTTAAAAAATAAAGAGACGTGGGAAAAGAGACGTCAAAAACAATGTTCGTTTCTAAGACCCCCAGTTTTAGTTGTTTTTCAAAAAAAAAAGTTTGGAACAATGCGGAACAAACCGGAACAACTTTCTAAGATAGGAAAATGAAAAAAGGGAGGCTAACTTCACGCACTCACTACATACCCGCTTTTAAAAAAAATGAAAGTATACTAAATTTTTTTCTTTCCACAACTTATTTTAAACAAAAAAACTACAATTAATTGCATCGTTACATTTTCGAATATCCTTGTTCTATGTCTGTACACTCAGTGTCGAGTTAGCAATACATACCCCCTCTTTAAAAAAAAAAATATTAAGTAAAAAAATGTTTGGAATTTTTTCTCTCCACAACTAAATTACAACAAAAAAAGCTACAATTAACTGCATACTCAGTTTTTAAATTTCGAAAAATGTAGTTCTAACTTGACAGTCATAAAATATTGTTGGTGATTTTCAGTTAATTTTTTAGAAAAATTCAATTAATGCAATTTTTAACAAAACTAGAAACCCTACAAAAACAACAAAAGCTGATGAAAAATGCATTTCGACTGAAGTATTGAGAGAATGAAATAAGATATTGACTTCAAATTATTTATTTCCCATAAAATATTGGTTTGAATATTTTGTTAAAGTTTTAAGCAGGACAATTCGGCAGAAGGATTAAAAAACCTGTACAAAATCAGACATTTTTTAAATTAAGATGAATCATCTTAATCAACATTCATATTCCTTGTCAAAATTTAAAAAAGCTCTTATTTACTTTCTCATTTTTCAAACGGTTCTTTTATATTTTTTCATTAGTTTTCGACAACTTTTCAAAACAATATCTTAATTGCAAATACAAATTACTGAAAAACTTTTTAGAGCTCTAAACATAATTTACAAAAGTTTATTTTTTCGTTTAACAGAAAGGACAACATTTTTCACTTTTCAAAAAGGACTTTGCACTTTGCAAATTTCAGTTTAGTGAAACATAATTCGCAAGGTAAATGTGCAAGCTTGCAAAGTGAAAAGTGAAAAGCATTTAGTGAAATAGGCACATGCACTTTGATTTGTATTTACATGTAGTATAAAAATGAAAACTTCAAATTCGAAACACATTTTAAATAGCTTTTCCATAAAAGGAAGAAAATTGAGACAGTGCAATAATATGGGTTTACTGTAAGCATTTTAATTACAGAATAACAGTTTCGTAGTATTAGCTCAAAATCTAAAGTGAAATGGGGAGGCATCAGAATTAATAATGAATAAATTTAGTGGGGCTTTTTTGAAGTATCCGGGCCTAGAAACCTACAACTCTAAACCAATCTTTTGTGGTGCGAATAATGTCAGAGATAGAAATAACCTACAGTTCTTATGCCGAATCCAAACGGCTTATTTGAGAAGCACCTTTCATAAAAAGAATTATGCCTGGGGGAATTTGTCAATTCCCCGCAAGAGGTAATATCCTTGAGGAACTGTAAGATAGGGATTGAATGTAGTCCTCTTGCATGAAACCCCTACGAAGTTACCTATAAGATCTACTTTTACATAATTGTATATGAACTGACAGAAGATCGACTCTTATGTTATTTACAATAGTGATCAGCTATCAGATATTCAGTCCCAGAATATAAAAACTGCACTCAACACAATATCTAACATTTATTTATATGTATATTTAATTTTTGTATGGATGTATACCATTTTGAGATAATTTCTAAAAAAAATAAATTCAACTTCAAGCTTTTCATTAAAAATAATCTTGACCTACGTCACTGTTTTTATATGTCATAGAGCTGTACAAAAAAAAATTTAGTTCACATTTGATGACAAATCATAACGACCACACATTTGAGTGTCACGTTTCCACACAATGCGCTTTTAATTTTATTTTAATTTCTGGAACGAAACTTCCTATCGGAGCTTGACCCGCACAGATTTCAGTTTCATATTCTTATTTATTTGTTTATCTTCTGGTATTGTATGGTGGATTAAATTTGTCTTGAGTTTTTCTAAGTTTCGAGACATTTAACATTATGATATAAATTATACACTTAAAAAGACAGACGCCACCCGCTAACTGAAAGAATGCGTGATTAAGTACAATATATGTAAGAACTTTTATTTTCATTGTTGACTTGAGACTTTATTGTGTTATTATGACGACCACGAAGACGGTGCAACAACAACAATAATACAAAAATGAAAGTCTATATTTAAAATGGAGAGGTACTAAAATTTATAAGACAATTTATTTAATGAATTGTCTGACTTAAAAGAGTGACTCATGCAAAGTGGTCATTATTCTTATGAATTTGACAAATAATTATGAAGAGCTATATGAAAGTTCGTACATAGGTTTGTAAATTTTTGACGATGTATCTCTGTCATTTTTATTAACACTTTAATAACACTTTTGATATTTGGTATTTTTATTTGTCAGTATGCTTTAGCAGACAGAACCTGAAATTTTGCAAAAAAAAACAAATCAGTCGCTGTTTCAATATCACCATGTGAAGACAGTTTTATATACCATTGAGTAATAATTTTATGTAACCAAAGGCTTAAGAATAAAAACTTTTGTTATTAAAATTCAATTTCTTATTACCTGCCATATTGTGGGAACATTTATCCAGAAATCTGAAAAACCAAAACTATACTAGTTTGTATAGAATTTTTTTTGTAGTAAAATAAGTACATTTTCTGGTACTGCCGGCAGCAGAAATGCAAGTTTTTAAAGTTTAGTTGAAGATCAACTTATAAGAATTATATTTTCGACAAAATTACAGGGTTTTGAAAATAAAAGGTATCATTCTAAAAAAAAAAACTGTGTTTTAAAAGCTATCAGTGAATGTTTATTTAATTGTAAGGAAGAAAACGATTTTAGTCAAATGGCCGTCACGTCCATTGTTGCAGCACCTTTTCACATTCAATCTTAAATGTCTTGTATTTGAAGCAATGTAATTCATAGACTTTGTGGACAACGTGTTTTAAAAAGAAAAAGTTATATAAAAGTTTTAAATCAGATGTCATCGTTGGCAAATTATGATCAAAATTTTGACCGTTTTTTTGTTTGTTTGGCACATAACACTGATTTGTTGAAAATAAGTTTGGTTAACACTAATATCTACCAATTTCAATTATGTCGTAATTGCGGAAATGCAGCTCATTTCAATGTAGTTATTTTACAAACGTAAACTCAATTTTCAAAAGAAATAAAACAACATAAAAACATTTTGTGCGTTGCATCCTATTTTATCAGTTTTTGTTTTAATTTGAACTCTAAAACTCTGAACAAGCAATGGTTCTTAGCTGGTTGAAGCTAACTTATTTTAAATTTTGATTTGTAATAATAAAGTTGCGGAATCTTCTCAAAAATAAACTGCGGCAACTTTTCCCAAGATGAAAGAGAGAGATGCCGTACTACTATTTTAAACTTAAGAAAAAAAGAAAACAAATAAGAAATAAATAAATGTAAGTCACATAAAACTCTGAAACTGGACAAAACAACCTTAAATCGATTTGGTATGGACCTTTAGCTGCAAACTAAATAAATTCCATAGTTAAGTTAAGTATACAAAAAGTAAAAGCAAAGTATACAAAAGATGTACCAATATTGGCAGATTTAGGAAAAGTCTTCCAATTGCATTCTATTAGGTGACGAATGAAAATCAGGTGAAAATTATCCGTTTATACGGTTTGTTAATTTTATCCAAATATTAGACAACTTTTTGGTAGAAAATCGGCTTACAATTGCCTGCAATTTTGTATCTTCTAATTAAATATTGTGTGTTTACATGGTTGGAAGACTTTAGAAAACAAACAAAATTGGTAGAATCATTCGAACACAATTTTCTAGGCAGATGATATTTTAGTAGCGACAACAGGTCGTGCAAAAACATTTAAAAAAAGAGGCTGGGATGCGACCCACACTGATAACTTCCCATCCCGTCTGTCGATTTGTCTTGCTTAAAAGTTTTTCGAAAATCAATTTTTACCAACTTTTATACATTTTTTTTTTAGGTTTTTATTTTTTTGTAAAAAAAAACTGTAACTTCGATTTTTCTCAAAATTTGTCCTACTGTTGAAAACAATATTTCTTATAAGATAAAATTAGTTTGAAGCCAATATCACAAAAACATTATTCAACGTTGCACAAAATTGTTTTAGAGATGAAATCATATTTCAGTCGTAAAATTTTGGAGGTTACAAATTTTTTTTTTTAGTTTATTTTGAATTATAAAAAAAACCGTTATATTGATTTTTTTTCAAAAAATATACCTGTTTTGTATCACGTTACAATATATTATATAAAATTTAATTCAAGTCTCTAGCGTTTTTGGTTCGTAAGATATTTAGGGTTAACCAAAATGTTCACCTTTTTTTAAACTGCTATGGTAAAAAACCACCCACGCAATTTTCTTGAGAGCCCTTTCTGCATCATTCTGCCTTATTATCTGTATAACAAAATTTATTTGAAGAAGATATCTCATCTGGTTCTTGAGCTATGGACGAGGAAAAAAACGTCGCGAACGTACGGACGTACGGACGTATGGACGTACGAACGTACGTACACACGCACGCACAGACATCTTTCTAAAAATCTTTTATTTCGACTCTAGGGACCTTGAAACGTCGAGAAATGTCAAAATTTTTAATTTGACAAATCGGACTCATTACAATAACTTCCCATGGGAAGTTAAAAATATAAAAAGTGAAACAATAATAAAGCAGTCAATAACGGTTATCTTAGAAAATTTGCTTATGCGTTCCATTCTTTTCGAATTTTGTTTGTATAACTTATTTTTTTGTTATTTTGGCAAACGATAACTTCCTATTATTTTTCGATTTTCGTAGTATTTGAATTCTTTCAAAATCCTGGAATATTTAGTTGTTATTTCCTACTCAAAATAAAAATTAGATGATGTTGTTTGAAAAGAACATCAACCAAAATACAATAAGTTGGCAATCGTCCAATTATTTGAAAATACAACAATTTGGGTGTTTAGACAAGTACAAACGATTGCAAGAAGTCGTACAATTTTGTGATAGAAAATTTGCCGACGGTTGACTGACTATTTTTTTCTGTTACTTTTGACAGGACTAATTGGGTATACATGGATGATAGAAAGTTGGTTAAAATGTTTTGCGAAAAAGAGACTGGGATGCGACCCACACTGATAACTTCCCATCCCGTCTGTCGATTTGTCCTGCTTAAAAGTTTGTCTATATGTACTCGTATCAATTTTTACCAAATTTGCGTAGTATTTTTTTAGATTTTATTTTTATGAAAAAACGGACTGTTGGCTTTTTATATAAAAATTACTGAATATCGAAAACAATATTTACTGTGAAATAAAATAAGTTTGAAGCCAATATTTTTATTTTTGAAAAGCTATTTGAGTCGAAAGTAAATTTTTACCAAGTTTAAGAATTGTGTTTTCTTTTACTTTTTTTTTGTAAAAAAACTGTCAATTCGATTTTTTTCAAAGTTTGATCGAATGTTGAAAACAATATTTCTTATAAATAAAAATTAATAAGAAGATATTACCTCAAATTTTTGAAAAGATATTTGAGTTGAAAATCATTTTTTACCAACGTTAGTTAATTTTGTTCGGTTTTTAATTTTTTGTAAGAGAACTGTCAATTCGATTTTTTCAAAATTTTACTTAATGTTGAAAACAATATTTTTTGGAAGATAAAAGTAAATATAAGCCAATATCTTAGAGTTTTGAAAAGATATTTGAGTCGAAAATCATTTTTACCAACTTTTATTAACTTTTTTAGGTTTTAATTTTTTGTAAAAAAAACTGTCAATTCGATTTTTCTCAAAATTTTACTGAATGTTAAAAACAAAATTTCTTATAAGTTAAAATAAGTTTGACGCCTAAACTTCAAGAAAAGATATTTGAGTCGATATTCAATTTTTACGAACTTTGAGTAATGTTTTTTTTAGATTTTTATTTTTTATAAAAAAAACTGTCAATTCAATTTTTCTCAAAATTTTATGAGATGTCAAAAACATTATTCTTCGTTGCACAAAATTGTTTTGGATATGAAATCATATTTAAGTCATAAAATTCTGGAGCTCACACATTTTTTTCAGTTTTTTTTTATTTATAAAAAAAACTGTTAAATGGATTTTTTTCAAAAAATATACTTCTTTGATATCACCTTACAATATATTATTTAAAATTTAATTTAAGTCTCTAGCGTTTTTGGTTCGTAAGATATTTAGGGTTTACCAAAATGTTTACCATTTTTTCAAACTGCTATGGTAAAAAAACCACCCACGCAATTGCCTTCAGAACCCTTTCTGCATCTTTCTGCCTTATTATCTTTATAACAAAATTTATTTGAAATCGACATCTCTTTTTTGGTTCTTGAGCTATGGAGGACGAAACGTCGAGAAATGTCAAAATTTTCAATGTGAAATCGGACCCATTACAATAACATCCTATGGGAAGTTAAAAATCTGCTAATTTGTTACATATTCGATATAAGCAAGTTTATGCCTAGCCTTAAATACTTAACGAACAAAACTGCCGGAATTAAGAATTTGGTTGAGTGCGGCATTTCTCCCATCGTGCCATCCCTCCCGGAATTACCGAGTTTAATTTATTAATTAGAATCATTAGTCTGTATCTTAAAATTCAGGTTTAATAAAAGTACTTACATTTGAAGATTTACAACGATATTTCATTCAAACATGAGAAAGCGATGGTAGAATAGTCGAAAAAAGTTTGTCCCATATTCCATCCGTCTGTCTGTATGACCAGGCCCTTACAGCCCAAACCATTGGATCTATTGAATTCAAACTTGGAAATTAAGGTTTTAAACCGATTTGCAATACGCGCTTTCTCTTCCAGAAATATTCTTGTTATGACGGTACTATGTGCTTAAAAATATTCAATCTGCAATTGAATTTCGTTAAAAAATGTTGATACATTTTTCAAATATCAACATTTTTTGATCCATAATAATTTGTTTTAAAAATAAAACTTGAACAAAATATTCATAACGTTATTTTGTGTGTGATATCTTTTTTTTGTTCTCCAAATACATTCTTGAGTTGAAAACCATTTCTTATCAGTTTTTATTGATTTTGTAAGTTTTCTTGTTTTTTAGTAGCATTTCCTAAAATTTTTTATTCGTATATCAAAAAATACGGCTTGTATTTTCCTGAAAATAAGTACGACACAACAAAATCATTCTGAAGTCAAGGTCTTCATTTATTCACGAGATATCGAGAATCGAACACCAATTTTTGTAAAAAAAAATGTCAATTCGATGTATATCAAATTTTACCACATGTCGAAAATGTTATTTTTTTTTTTGTTCAATTTTTCTTTAAAATTATATTAGTTTGGAACCAAGTCATAATATATTTTATTAAATTTAATTTAAGTCGCTAGTGCTATTGGTTTGTAATATATTTTGGGTTAACCAGAGTCTTTTCTGCGTTTTTCTCCATTATTATTTGTGTAACAAGATTTATTTGAAGTCGATATCTTTACTAGTTCCTGAGATAAGAACGACGAAAAATCGTTCGAACGTTCAAACACACGCACAAACAGGCATCTAGACCTTGAAACGTCGAGAAATGTCAAAATTTTCAATTCGACAAAACAGACTGATTTGATTCTTATGGGAAGTTAGAAGAAAGAAATGTATAATCATCAAAGCTGACAAAATATATTTTTGTATATTGAAAGAAGCGAAGTGAGAAAAAAAATCGTAGTAAATTTTGGAGGAAATTCGAATTTTCGATTTTTGACCTAAAAACATGTATGAAGACAGCTTTTATTTTCAAAAACTGAAAAAAAACTCCTAAGAAAAATATTTCTGCAGCAATATTCGGTTGTTTTATAAGCACAGCATAGGGTTTCGATACTTCACATCATTAATTTTGCTTGTGCTGGAAAATGTATACCATTGTTGCAATTCATTTTGAAGCCTATATATTTATAATTTTATCGATTACAAAGTTTATGCAACTTTTTAAATATCAAAAGATGACAGTTCGTAAAGTGACAGATTCTCGAATATTAGGCTAATCAAAATGAAACCTCTTGTTGGAAAATCTTTTAAGACTTCAAAATCCTAATTTATTCACTTAGTTCATTCTCAATTCAAACTCTTCATTAACCATTGTTATATTATTCATAAAGATTATTTTTAGAACTTATATGCTCTATAAATTTGCTCACTTAAGAAAAATTATATGAATGTGTGTTGAAGTCGGTAGATTTATTTGAAGTCCAGTAATTTTCGCTGATCTTTTTGTTTCCGGCGAATTAAGTTGTCCCCATAATTCAGTGAGATCACATGAAATATAAATCGGTATACTTAAATATAAATACGCATCAAAATTTACATGTCATTTCTCAAAATTGTGCCAAACATTTTTTTAATAGTTGATATTTTGAAACTATGAACCGCCTTCAGATAAGTTTACCTACATAAATACTTTCGATAAAAATTACAATACAATTTATTACATTTGTTCAAGTTGAGTTAAGTCTTTTAAAAACTGTAATAATTAGATAAGCTTAAGTACATAGCTACTTTATTTAATATTGATAGCATAAAATCGACCTCTTAAAAGATACAGATAAGACTTGCCTTAACATACTTTAAATTTCTATAGCCATTTATTCCGAAAATTCAAGAACCTATAAGCAAATGACGATTATGAGCAGATTTAATCTACTACTAGGAGTACATAGTCTACTTATAAATTCAGCATTTCACTAATTTGATTTAATCGCACGTAATTCCTTAATTAATTAAAAACAGAAGTCCAAATCAAATTATTAAAAGAAGAAGAAAAAAAAATCTTAATGTATGAAGATATTTTTCCATGAGGCTTTTGTATTGTAGGCCTCATAAGGTCTATTGAGTTCGCAAAGACGATAAGCATAATCGCGGTTGTTGTTGTCTGCTCGACATAAAAATAGTACAAAATAAAAACAAAAATTACAAAGTTGATAACAACATTTCTACCTACCTATAAGATGCCTCTCCCTGTACTAAGGGTTAGACTAGCATACATATTAATGTTTGTTATATTAATCCCCACTTATAAGGGCCTATTTGTATGTTTGTAACTATAAAAGTTTATTTAATAATATTGTTTCTAAGTCAATTAATGAATGAGAGAGCGAGATTAGTTTGTATAAAAGAAGATTCAATGCTATTGACCTTTTACTTATGGTGGAGCTCATATATGTAAATTTCAATAAAACGATGATAACACTTATTATAGGTATAGACAGAGGCTTTAAAAATATACGAATTTGATGATTATTATTTTTGCGCGCATGTTTATTTTAATAATTTAATTGAGTTTTGATTTTGATTTGAGGGATAATAATCAACTAAAAGTGCAAATTAATTGACATTTGATTGCTTTTTGCTTGTTGCTTCCTTAAAAACTTAAAAAATTATACATGTCTTGTCTGTTATCAGCATAAATGGTGCGGTCTGTCGGTGGTGGGGTGGTGCCAGTATAGACATTTTTATTGATAAGAAGAAACATTTATTTGAATATTTAGATTAATTTGAGATATATTTTTGTCTGTGTCAGCATAAATCGATGGTTAAGAAGACGCGTGTTCAACATCATTAGACTTTGTTAATGAATTATATAAAAAGGTTACACATACGCCATGGTGGTATGATGTACATTTTGTTTAATAAAAAAAAACTACGAATGTGACTAATTTTTTTTAATTAAGAAAAAAAGAATTTAGGTTTCATTAGACAACGACAAATTGAAAAGCTAGAAATAATTTTTAAAACTTAATCTTTTTCAACAACATTCGTAAAACTTATTTATAATTTTTACTTGTGACATATAGGAACTACCGTGTTAGCCGAAACATGGGAAACTAATAATATCCTCATCTTTATGTCATTCAAAAATTCATAACTTAAACAAATAATTAAATTAAATAAATTAATTTTTTTCTAACACTTAATACATTATGTATTGACTTCTAAATAAACCACAAGAGAAAATAGTTTTCATAACGGATCATTAAATATGACATAAGTAGGGCAGTTAACCCAATTTCGCATTGGTCAAAATAAAAGCAACTTTTTATTGGTATCCATTTTTTTCTTATTAATATAAAAAAGTTAGTCCGTTAACTACAAAATTACTCATATTAAAGGTGTTGGCAAACGAATGCGGTTAAATCTATTTATTAGGTGTTATTCAGTTCACGGGCAAGTTTATCAGTGTTCTTAGCTAACTTTTTTAAAATGGCTGGAAACAAATACTGTAACGAAATAAAAGAAAGAATTCTAAAAGAATATAAAAGTGGAGTAAGTCAAATAAAAATATCGGAAAAATATTGTATTCCAAAATAATTGATTTGATAATTAATAAAAGTTTACAAATCCAAAAAGTTATTCCTTGAGGTGATAGGCCAAGTAAAACAACAAAACGAGAAGATTCTGAAATATTAAAATCAATTAAAATCAACTCGACCTGGACGTAAACGCGAGAACAAACGAGCTTTTGATGGTGGACTAAAATTCAAACTTCACTTATGACGACTTCAACTGGACCGCTAGGAAATGGAGGACCGTACTTTTTTTGGACGAGTCCAAATAATGCTGCCACACGCTGAGGATCAGTTGGCTCTGAAATTATTATTTCAGCAGGACAACTGTTCAAAGCTTACGTCTAATACGGTTAAGACGTGGTTTCAAGAAACCCAGATTGACGTGTTACAATGTCCAGCTTAGTCCCCAGATCTCAACCCGATAGAAAATTTGTTGGAAATTGTGGATCGACGAATTGTATCGATCAATTTTATAAATTACAACGATCTGTTAGATCAAAGTAAATTGGATTATTCCAAACAGTATTATAAGCAATTTTATTGACTCCATGCCTCGAAGATGTGCTGAAATGATTGAAAACAAGGGGTTTGCTACTAGCAACATTTTAATAAAACTAACAAAAAAAGAAAAGATGCTGGGATGCGACCCACACTGATAACTTCCCATCCTGTCTGTCGATTTGTTTTGCTTAAAAGTTTGTAGGTTTTTGTGTAGGGTTAAAAAAGTTGTCAGTTGAATTATTCTTAAAAATTTTAAAATTACCAACAATATATTTCATATCAAGAAAAAGTTTAGTTTGAAAATATAGTTTTGTTAAATAGATTTTTAGTCGATCTTACCAATCTTAGTATTATTTCTTAAATTTTTACAAATTGGATCAATGAAATTAATTTGGTAGATATCAAAAACCGGACATCAATTTTTAACAAATTTGCGTATTTTTTTTGTAGATTTTTTTAATGAAAAGGACTGTTGAATTTTTATAAAAAATATTCGAATGTCGAAAACAATATTTTCTGTAAGATAGAATAAGTTTGAAGACAATGTTTTTATTTTTTGAAAATATAATATTGTATTGTTTTTTTTTTGGTTTTCATTTTTTGTAAAAAAGCTGTCAATTCGATTTTTCTCAAAATTTTAATGAATGTTAACAACAATAGTTTTTAAAAGATAGAATTTGTTTGAAGCCAATATCTCAAAGTTTTTAAAAGATATTTGAGTCACAAATAAAATTGATTCAATTCGATTTTCTCAAATTTTTTTCGAATATTTAAACAATATTTCTTCGAAGTTTAAATTAGTTGGAAGATATTATCTCAAATTTTTGAAAATATATTTGTGTCAAAAATCATTTTTTACCAACCATTTTTTTTAAATTTTCTTTTAAGTTTTTATTTAAAAAAAAACTATTCATTCGATTTTACTCAAAATTTTACCACATGCTTAAAAACGTTATTTTTTGTTGCACAAAATTGTTTTGGAAATGAAATCAATTTTTATTCCTAAAATTTTGAGATGACACATTTTTTTTAAAGTTCTTTCGATTTGAAATACAAACTGTTAACTGGATTATTTTTCCCAAAAATATACTGGTTTTGTATAACGTTACAATATATAATATAAATTTAATTCAAGTCTCTAGCGTCATTGACCAAAATGTTCGCCTTTTTTTAAAATGCTGTATTAAAAAAAAACTACCCACGCAACTTTCTTAAGAGCCCTTTCTGCCTTATTATAACAAAATTTATTCGAAGTCTATATCTCTTCTGGTTCTTGAGCTATGGACGATGAAAAAACGTCGTGAACGTTTTATTTCGACTCTAGGGACCTTGAAACATCGAGAAATGTCAACATTTTTCATTACAATAACTTAATCTGGGAAGTTAATATGTATTTTTAAAAGTTGCTTTGGCTTTTTCTCGGACTCGAACCTTGTCCCTACATCCCATCCCATCCCATTACGACGATTGAGTTCAAACTTGGAAATGGCTGTTGCCGATTCGCGTTTCGTGTTTTTTATTCATTTTTTAAAGACTAATAATTACAGTAGTCCTCAAACTAATCGAAAATTCAATTTTTATCAAAAATAAACCGATAGATTTTTTTTTAGTATTTGCTTAATTTTGTTTTCTTAATTAGGCTTCTTTCAATATAAAAAACATTCTTGTTTTGCTACAAAAGGGTCAAGGGAACCCCCAATAGAACAGTTATTTTGTTTTTAACTTTTCTCAATATATAATCAACAGTTTTCAATATTTGTTCTGCGCAAGCTCTTATACCGTCTTAATAGTATTTGATAATTAAAATTATTATTGTTTTTCTTTTTTAATATTAAACATTCGATATTTCGAAAACTAGTCATAATTTTTTTTATGAAACTGAAATGTAAAACGCATATTTATAAGCTCTATACCACTGCATACTTATTTTTAAACTCAAAGTAAACAAATGTACACATAATAAATTAGTGAAAAACGGCTCTAACGATTTTCAAAATTTCAAATGGCACTTAAATTTTTGAGTCAGATCCCGCGCACCTTTAAAATGTCCTTCAAACTTTTCCAATTCCTAAAATACTTTTTTAGGTTACAGAACTTTATATTGTCCCTAAACAAAGTTAATTAATTGAATTAAAACCATTGTCAATATAAACCTGTTTTGTATCCCATATTGTGGATCATAAAAATATGTAATTAAAATAATTGTTCACTTTATCGAACTTAAAAATGTATAACCATCGTATGTATATAAATGGTTACTCAGAGTACCTTAAAGGTGTATCGTCTTACCCTGCAATTTAAACGTTGCTTGAATCTGTAAATAATACTAATAAAAACACAAAAGGTATTTCTTTTCTTTTAATACATTTTTAAATGATCATTTTTTTCAGACACCAAGAGGTTTTTAGGTAAATAATCATGTTTTAAAATACAATGTAAATAAAAACTGAAGTAAGCAGGTATTAAAAAAGTTAAAAATAAACGCATCTTCTCCTAAACTGTATTGTTCTGTGTCTGCTTGCTAAAGCTTATGAAAATAAAAACCGAAATTAAGAGAAGGAAGTACGAGACACTTGCATTTTATATTTTTTTTTAGTTATACAAGTCTAAAAGTTTGATAAATGTATTTATATACATCTAAGTTGCATCATATGAATTTATTTTAAGTCAAGGATTTGATGTTTTAAAGGGTTTTAAATTATAGAGGAATTACGGTAGAATAGTCAAAAATTTTGTATTTCTTCTTTTTTTCTCCACATTTAAAAGTATTGGAAAATGTGTCAAGTTCTCCCAAGACAAAGTACAATTGAAAAAACAGTAACGAACTTGGTATTTTTAGATATATTTTAAGTTGTCAAATTTTCGTTAATGCAAAGGTAATTTTGCTCTTACTTTTAAAGCTGAAAGCGTAATTTTTACATCCTTGGAAATCAAATTTTTTTTTATTTTGCAAAAAAAACAAATTTTATTTGAATGGCACCTATAATATAACTATGGAGTTGAAACTGGTCGCAAAGAAGACCAATAAAATTCTCAAAAAGAGGTCATTAGTGCTTGCTAAACATCTTAAAATTGTATTTTTAAAAAAAGTATTTTTTTATGGAAATATTTTTTTAAAGGTTCAAATTTAAAATATTTTCTACCGAAATACGTACATTCGAGAAGTGGAATAAATATATCAATATTTTTGGAATTCTCTTTTGTAAGAAACACTTGCGCATAATTTTAAACAGATCTCGTTTAAACAAAAAAGCTTACTCTAGTTAAATCAGTTCTTTATTTAAAATGTCTTGTTTAAGTGTTTCTTAATTTGAAACACTTTAAACAACTCTTCTAACTAATGAAGGTTTCTAACGTGCCCTAGCACTTTATGTATTGTTTTTTATTAGACTGTGGTAGATCATTCCATTGAAGATCGAGAAGATCCGGTGGCCACCTTAGAAAATACAATTCTTTTGTAGTTTTTTTAGACTTAAATTTAGACCAGTGCTTTAGCGTTGAAGTATACTATATCATCCCTCATTCAAAAACTGATTTTAAAGTCAACTTTAAATTTAAATTGATTTAGAGAAGGATTTAAATGTGCCCAACTGCTTTTAAAGTTTTTTTTTGTATTGTATTTTACCAAATATTATTAACAATAATTTGTTTAAAATGAATTATGTTTGAACCAAGTGATAAATTTAGTACCGGAAATGAAAAGACGATTGAAAATGGTTTAACTTAAATTTAATTAAAGATTTATAATTTAATTCGATTTGGATGTGATCAACGCTGAAGGCGGAACAGAAGTCAAATCGTTCGCAAAAAAGGCGGACGAAAAAGACTTATATTCATTTGATAGCTGCATTGAAGTTGTCATCGTTTGACAGCAGCAACAGAGTTGCCAGAACATATCACTTAGTATATCATTATTTGTTCTTAGAAAATCAAATTCAACCAGTTCTTAGTTGTTTTTGTAGGTTTTCGTTTTTTTTTTGAAAAAATTAACTTAATAATAACTACAGTGTTTGAAATATGATTAAATAATGTTGATGTCTTTCTTTGTTCCTGATATATTTTAATCCAACATTTAAATTTACATTAACCAAAATAAATAAAAACTAAAAATTGAATCTTTGATTTTACTTGAAAGTATGAAATGAAACTATTTCTTGAAAACTAAACCTAAGATCCATTAGGTTTGTGATACATTCTTATTTTTTAAATTTTTAACATAAAGTTGTTATTTTTCTTTAAAATGGTAAAAATGTTCAGCTTTAACTTTTAAGTATTTCCATTACAAATTTTAAAGGATTGATTTTTTTGGCATTCATTTTTTTGCAAAAATGTTAGAAAATGTAAAAATTGGAGATTACTTTCCGAATCAAAAGAGATAAAAATAAAAAAGTTTGTTTTGCTTTATATTTTGCATTAATTTTTTGTTAAAAAAAATGATTTTCCATTAAATATTTTTCTTAACTCGATATAAATTTTCAGTCCTACATTAAGTACGAAGTTCTATTCTGGGTTTGAACATGAAAGGTCTTATATGTTAATTTATACATTTTAAAAACTTGTCGGCCTTCAGTCAAAAATAGGATTTTTGTTATAGAAAATAATCTAAAGGCAAAGATTTTCGAATCAAGTTAATCTGATAAGCATGAATATGAATTTTTTGCATGCAATTCTAGAATTGATTGATAATGAAGGCCAACTTATAGTTTTAATCATTGGAAATCATATTTGAACATTTTAATGGAAAATTAAAATTAAAAAAAAAAAACAAGACAATGAATCATAAATAGACCAAACAATTTTGTATGTTTTCATTAATTTTAATTTAGATATAAGAACTGAGGACTGGAATTTTTGTTTGAAAAGTGTTTAGGAATAACGTCAAACACCTATAACAGCTTTTGTACGTTTAAGCTTCTACGTCCTGATCAAATTTCAAAGTGGAAAAATATTTAAGTAAAGTAATGCGATCCTTTTACTTTTCTAGAATCCGAAGCAGTTGATAAAAGTTCATTACATCTATTGTGGTATATAAATGGTGATTTTTTAGCTATTATATTTTTGGCAACACTGGTTTAAGCAGCTGATGCACGGATCGTGTTTTATTTCACTGTCAAACATCTTCAGTTTGGTCTAAAATTTAACTATGAATATTTTTTTGCATTTTGCTATCAAAATGCGTGCTCATTTTATGGTCAGTTTAATGGACCCATTGAAGCGGCTATTCGGGCTATTGCGACTGAATTTCGCACGAAATTTACATTGTTGGACATTAAACCACCAACACGCTTAGGAAGAGTGCAAGCTGAAGAAAATATAGAAGCTGTATCGGCCAGTGGTAATGATGACCATCAATTATCGATTCGCCGCCGCGCCGTTCGCAGCAATTGGACCTCTGTTATTCAACAACGTGGAAAATTTTACGGAATAATTAAGGTGTGATGCCATTCAAAATACAGCTGGTGCAAGAATTGAAACCGGCCGACCTACTGCAACGTAAATTTTTTTGGAAAATGCAAGAGCTTGACTTGCATGACATGTGGTTTCAGCAAGAGGGTGCCACATGCCACACAGCACGCGCAACAACGGACTTATTGACGGGCGAGTTCGGTTAAAATTTGATTTTACGTTCGGGACCGGTAAATTGGCCACCTAGATCGTGCGATTTAACGCCTTTAGACTGATTGTTGAGGGGCTATGTTAAAGGTCATGTCTATACAGACAAGCCCGCTTCAATTGATAAATTGGAAGACAACATTTAAGCGTTTACTTGTGAGATACCGGCTAATATGTTGGAATGAGTATGCCAAAATTGGACTAAGCGGATGGACCATTTGAGGCACAGTCAAGGTCAACATTTGCATGAAATAACCTTCACACATTAAATCATATGGACCATACTATCGATTCAAATAAAGATTTCATGTTTTTTTTCAGAATTGTTTGTGTTTTTTTTTGTTTGACAAACTTTCCTATAGCTTTCAAAAAATCACCCTTTAGAATATACGAATTTTGATATTATTCTCTCACTTAAAAATCCATTTCTATCAATAATCTATGAACCGTTAAAAATAGTTTTGTGTTTGACCATTTAAAATTTCAAAATACAGTCGAAGTACCTTATCATTCAACCTTGAACTTTTTTATAAGGGTAAAATTTTAGAGCACGTTGCTTACAAGCTCGAACTCATTCACATCCGTTTTCCGGAATCAAACAACAACAACCAACAAATGATTTTTATTATCATCATCAACATCACTGTGAAAAATATCTTATCTCTGTCTGTTAACGACACTGATCTTAATTCCATTGATTAAAAGTTCAAAATTAAATTGAACTATAATTTGAAAATACGTCAAAAAAGTTGAAGAAAAATTTCACGAATCAATAAAAACAGAAAAACTTTCAATTCTAGGCATTGTTGCATCCAAAGATGTTTAAGATAAAAGATGTTTACAAAGTATCTAACAGATACATTTTGTTTTTCTGTACATAGATACTTACATATTAAAGTTCCTAGTTCTTTGGTTGATGGTTGTTTCTTTATTCCGACAAATTTGTAAACAGGTTCCATGAACTTCTGAGGTTCCTTCTCTGCACTTGCCATACTGGGCATAGCTCCGCATTCGATTGTTGTTGCAGATTCAGATTCTGGTTCTCTAGTTTTCAATGATGCCGTAGCACATTCATAGGTTGGAGGAAATTCCTCTTTTATGGACATTTTTATTTTCTTCAAATTACTTACTTTTTTTACAACTTTAGCTCTCAACCGCCCTAGGTTCGCACTTGTTTACTGAGGCATAAACTTAAACCAGAGCCCACCTTGACTTAGTTTTGAGTTTCCTGTTCTCAAAAAGTAACAATTTCAAAACAAAGAAATTTTGTTTTTTTTTCTTATTTACTTGAGATTCAAACCACCACAAAATTCGAGATATAATCTTTCAGATACAAGATACACTTTCATACTCTTAATTTAGCACTCGTATAAAACAAAAATTCAGGTTTTATCAAAACGAAAAGAAATGTAAACAGAGTTAGCACGATGATTATTACATGGTCACCACAAAGGGGGAACCAACAACAGTCCAACAGTCTTTCAAGATCAAGACTCTTTGTTCGTTCGAATTTCGCGGCAGTCGACGTTTGTCCGTTTAAACCATAAACAACTAACGACAATCAACGCTACGATTGCCTTAGATGAGATCGCGTATCGAATGTGTAGTCTTTTGTTCGCGTCCCGATCCGAAGGTGTTTCTGTGTTTTGGTCCAACAAGAAGTATCTTTGTTATTCCTGCTGCTATACTGGGATACGAGTCGAAGATACACTTTTTAGTTTTGCTGTCGTCCGCCTTCGAGATACTTGTTCTCGCTTTAAACACAAGTTGTTCGAAGATTTTGTAATCCCGTCAAACCAAACCGGGGTCCAAGCTATAACTGACAGTTGTGGACTCGGGATAGAATGCAGAGACCTCGTTTGTTTGTTGTTTTGTTTTTCGTATGAGGTTTTTGGTCGAGTCGCTATTCGAAACTTACAGATACGCCAGAGCCTGTATGTGCTTCTAGCAGTACTTGTTATCATTTTTGATTTGTTAATACCTAATAATTTTATTGAAGACAGAGAGCAGTTATTATACAAACAAAAAAGAAGAGAGAAAAAGAGAACATCAGCTGTGATGTTTTTTAATTTTTATTTTTATTTTAAAAAATAATAAAAAGATCAACGAATTATCAGTTCATGTTTCTTTCTTCTTAGCATTGGATTGGAACACTTAAGCTCGTCGAAATTATTGCAATCGATTTGTTTGCATTGTTGAAGTCGTAGTCGAAGTCGTAGTCCCGGTTGTTGTTTTTGGGGTCCAATGAATCGCGATACAGTTGAGATGGTTTTCTTGGTTTTCAGGTTGGTTCATTGAATTTAATTGCGCGTTGTAAAGATAACTGGAAAAGAGTGACTTTTGATGTATGGACGAGAGTTAACCAGTTATCGGATGGTTTCCTTGTAGGGGGTGATATTCAGGGATCGGATTCAAATTAAGTCGATGTTCCGCCTTTCTAAAAAGTCGTATTCCATTTGTTTTTGTTTTTTAAAGTAACATGTCAAATTATTTTGAAATTTCTTGGTAGGTAGCTAGTTCAGAACTAATTGATCTTGTTTCCAGTATAAGAACGATATTCGAATTCTCATATTTTGTACTTTCTTCCAGTACATAGTTAAAACAGAGGCTGAGAAGTGACCTACACTGATAACTTCCCGTCCCTGTCCGTCTGTCGATTCTTCTAAAACTTTAACAAAATATTAATACTAATACAATTTTAAGTTAATTTATTTCTTCGTTTTCATAATACTTTGGTCGAAAACCATTTCTTGCCCATTTATTGTTGTTTTTGTAGGTTTTCTGTTTTTTTTTTGAACAAGTTGTCAATTGAGTTTTTCTACAAAATTTACTAAGAGTAAGCAACAACATTTTGCATATGATAAAATAAATTTTATTTCAAGATCTGTTCGCTTGTTCCCGAGATTTTTGTATAAAATATAATTTGAGATATTTTTGTAGCATTTTTTTGAACATTTGTATTTCTTATTTTGAAAAATACAAATTACAAAATTTCTACGACCAATATTTTACGTTAACAACATAATTTAGCACAGAATGAAATTATTTTGAAGTCAAAACCTAAATTTATTCACGTGATATTGAGAATTGAAATATTTTTTGTAGTTTTAATTGTTTTTTTTTTTTGGAGAAATGTGTATTGGATTTTTATAAATGTTTTACTGAATGTTGAAAACAATATTTTTATTTGGGACACATAGAACCTATATATCAAGTTTTGCATTCGTAAGAATTTCGAAATCAAGATTTTAATCGAACATAATTTACGATGGTAGAGAAGTAAAAAAAAGTGGATCTCCCGATTCCATCCGTCTGTCTGTCTGTCTTCGACCAAACTATTGGGTCGAGTGACTTTAAATTTGGATTCTAAGCCGAGGTCTAGTCTCCTTACAAATTTTTGGCCAAAAATTGAAAATTCGAATTTTTTCAAAAACTAACCGATGGTCTTCTAATGAATTGTCTCTAAATTATTTTTCCTTAGCTTGGCTCCTTTCAATAACAAACATATTTTTGTCTTGCTCAAGGGTCCCCCCTTATAGAACCGTTATTCCGTTTTTTTTAGTATTCTCAAGAACTAATAAACCGATTTTCATATTTTTTTCTGTACACAATCTTAATACTGTCTTATTAATATTTTATGATCAAAAATGTTAACATTTTTGGTTTGTATTTTAAAAAATACATCAAATTTTAGTCTTTCAAAATTCGATGTCTCAATCTTTAGTTTTTTTAGCAAAAAAAACTATCTGCATACTTAAAAATATTTTTAAACTAAAGTTGAAAAATTGCGTACATGTATAACATTAATTTCAAAAAAGGCACTCTAATGATTTTCAAATAGTTTTTAAATTTATAATTTTTGAAAACAAACTCTTTTTTCAGAACCATTTTCAAATCTTAAAATAAAGGAAATATATTTTGAAAAGAGACTCTTTGGATGCATCAGCAAGTTTGTGTGGAACAGTTGTGTATTTTATTTATAAGATAAAATTAGTTCGAAACCAATATCTTTAATTTCTAAGAAGATATTTGAGAAAATTGATTTTTGTTAATGTTTTTGTAAAGAAAACTTTCAATTCTTAAAATTTCACCAGAAGTCAAAAACGTTATTTTTCGATGCAAACGAAGAAAGTAAAATCATTTGTTTTTTTTTTGTCGGTAAAAGTTTTGAATCACAAATGTTTCCAATTTTTGGTGATTGTTAAACAAACCTTTATTTTTTATTTGAAGTCGCTAGCGTTACTGGTAAATGAAATATTTTGGGTCGACCAAAATTTGCCCTTTTTTAAAATCGCTATTGTAATAAAACACCGGCTCAACTGTTTTGAAAGTCTTTTCTGTATATTTGTGTATAATTATCTGAATATCTCTACAGCTTCTTGAGATATGTACTACGAAAATGGTATCTCGAACGTAGGGACGTACGCTTCCAAACATAGACATCTCTCTAAAAATCTTTTATTTAGATTCTATTGACCTTAAAACGTTAAGAAATGTCAAAATTTTCAGTTCGAAGAATTCAACCGATTACAGTTACTTCCTATGGGAAAACTGAAAAGTGAGGAAGATATTTCATTACGAGATAAAACAATGAAATGTCAAAATTAATCCTCAAAAATCTACTAACTGTCAAATTATGTTGACTTTGACAAATTTTTTGACAATAAGGTGACATTAAACGTCACATTTGACAGATATAGTATAGGCTTATCATTTCACCTCAATCCTATCACTAATATACAATTATTTCTCAAATCCGAACCCTTGTTTAAAAGATACAACATATGCAGTTATATTTTTTATCTGATGGGTTCATTAATATTTAGATATGTTAAAATATAAAGACGTAGGTAGGAGGTAGATTTGTATGAAGATTGAAGATACTTTTGGATTTCTTTTGTTTTTTTTTCTGAAGTTTATTATTGTTGATTTGATGAAGTTATTGTTATCTTTTGTGTATTGCGTGATATAAATGCATATATTTATTTTGAAGCTTTTGTTTTAGATTAAGATACATCTGCGAACAAACCATTTCAGTAGATACTTTTTTATGTAGGTAGATATATATGTTTGTAAAATTTACAAACAATAACAGAGAGATAAATAAATAAACAAACAACCGGTTTCTTTGTGGTTTGTTTACATTTTTCACTTATTGTTATATATCTCAGCTGAGAATAAGACTGAGACTGAAGACTGAGACTTGAGATACAGATGCAGTTGCAGGCAGTGGCAGATAAATACAAAAGGGAGAAACTTCATAAAAACCAACAACAACAATTTAAACAAAAACACTAAAGAGAGACCTTGATTGAGTATTATTTGTTTTTATTTTCTGTTTTTGTTGGTTAAACTGGGAAGTGGAGGTGTTCGAAATTTTAATTTTGTACTTTAGAAAATGAATTATGGATCGTGAAATAGGGGCCTAAATTTCAATAAATTAAAATAAAATTGATGTAAGGAATAACTTGCAGAAGTAGGTAGCTTTTTTTACATACGAAGGGTCAATATACAATTTTATCCAGGAAGGTACATACCCTCGTTAATATTTCTTTTTTTATCTCTTTTTTCATCAAAAAAGGGTTACATGAGGTCTTTTTATAAGGGAGGTGGGGATTTTTGATCTTTTTACATTATTCATATTTTTAAAAGTTGATTTGTTCCGCAGATCAGATTTCTATTTAAAAATTACTTATACATATGTAAGTAACGTTTTTCTCTTGAATTATGAGACATTCGGGATGTTCTTAGTTTTCAGTTTTCAGTTTTCATCCACTTATGAAAGACTTTGATGTCAATGTCTTTGCATTGCTTCTTTTCAAAAAGCTGTTTTAATAATTTGGAGGTAAATAGATAGGAAGATAGGTAGGCAATATTGTGTTCAATTGGCGTTTTTCTTTTTTAGTTCAGAGCAGAGCTCGAACTGTCAAAAAAATAATTATGTTTCTTTTCTGAAACACAGAGCTTCATCAGAGCTTCGAATTCGTGTTTCTTTTTTAGTTCTGAACATGTTCAATAAAAATGGGGGAAGAAGCTAATGCTATAGTGTAGAAGGAAAGATAATTTAGAAAAAAATAATTGCATATAGCATTTTTATGAATCAAATTTATTTCAGGGTTTAAATGGACCAACTCTAAGACTGTTTTATTAATTAATTTGATTAAAGACAATTTTGAACGCCTTCACTCAGCTCTGAACTAAAAAAGAAAAACGCCAAATGTTGAAATATAAAAAAATGGTAACAGTACAAGATTTTATTGTGATTAAAGAACCTGGGTATACAACGATAGGGGACTTGGTTCCCTTCTTGTGGTACCGTCAGTCTGTACGTCGGTACAATTGGCACACTTTTTTCGTCAGCTATGTATATCTCAAGAACCATCAGAGATATTGACTTTAAATACACTTTCTTTTACAGATAAAAAGTGAAAAATGAGGTTGGCTCCAAATATCTCTTGACGTATTGCATTTGTAAAAAGTTTCGAACTCGAAATTCAAATCAAACATGACATTTCGATGTTAGAGAAATCGAAAAAAGTGGGTCCCCCGATTCAGTCTGTTTGTCTGTCTATCCTCGCCTCTACAGACCAACCAATTGGGTCGATTGAGCTCAAATTTGGGAATTAAGTTTTTAATCAGATTCACGATTTTTTCAATCTTGTAAGACCAAAAATAAGAACAATTAGAATTTTCTCAAGAACGGCTTGATGTATTTTCCTTCTTTGAATAAAAAATAAAACGCACGACTGGGTCACATGGACTTGATAAAGTGTAGGTTCAGACAACATAAGGAATTTCATTTGCAGTCAACTTCATTCTTTAAACGTACATTTTGACCAAAGCAACTACAGTCAAACTTCTTTATAACGAACTTCCTTATAAAGAAATTCTCTCTATAACGAATCTCATTTTGTTCCCCTTCCAGTTAAGAAATATCCCATACGAATTAGATTCTTTATAACGAAATTCTCTATAGCGAAATTCTCTTTATAAGGAACCAATTTTGTGGCCCAAAAGCAAAGTTGTTTCTTTATACCGAAATTTCAATTTTAAAATTTGAAAACAATGTTTACTACGATTGGTATTCCTTATTTATTTTATTTTTTTATTTTATTATTTTTTTGGGAAGAATTTTCAAAGTAAATGAGTGTATGCATTGATGTGTAGTAGAAATTTTCGAAGCGCAAAGCTATTTCGCTATCAGTAAAGTTATCGATGATTAAAAAAGCTAAAAGGGGACAAAAAGGAAAAAAGATGTTTCTGACAAATTTGGTGTATCGTTTAGTAGATAGTAAGTTTAGTTTGCCTACAATTTTAAAGAATGAATGCAAAATTTTAAAGTTTGCAAAGAAAGTTCAAACCGAAGCAAATGGCTCATCAGATAACAATGCTGAAATCGAATTTATTCGAAAAAAAACTACACGATAATGATATGAGAGCTGAATTTGATAATATTCGACGTTTTATTGAAACAAGAGATGAAACCTTAGATTATGCATATTTTCACCTTACTACTCGTAAATTGGAAGATTTTTATAATAAAACAAAGATCAAAATTGTTCATATGCAATCGAAAATTGATATGTTTTTCATTAAAAAGTAAAAAGACATACATTTCTTTAAAATTATTTTTGTTGTATGTTTTTGTGGCAAAAATAAAAAAACACTTGCAGTGTTAAAAAAAATCTATATAACGAAGCAATTTTTTGTTTCCTTGAAGGTTTGTTATAAAGAAGTTTGACTGTAGTTAGTTTTTCAAATGTCATAAATTTCAAATGCAAAACTTTATTTCACAAACCTCTACTCTAAGTTCATATAGTACAAAAACTACCAAAAACATTATTGTCTATAAAACACTCCTCAGACAAGCTACAAGTCCATTACTATTTGTATTTTGTAATGTAAGGAAAATTTTCCTTTTTTTTTATAATTTACAGGCACTCAAGGGAGAGCATTAGGAAAATAGGGAAAGATTTAAAAGGAGATACCGGTGCACATTGGTCTTAAAGTTCTGAACCACAAAATGGGAGGATAAACAGAGTTGGCTAAAGCATTCCACATTATCGATGTGCGATTTAAGAAAGAATCTCTATACTTGACAGTACGCCCGAAATTGAGCTCAAGGGTAAACTGATGAGCATTCCTGGAAGTGCGGTGTTCTAGCGATGTAAATGTTTCGATTATAGTTCTATCGCCTATCGTTTTTAAAGAACTTTTTTTTATTCTATCCAAGAGATTTAAACATGTTTTAGGGTCACCTGCCCAGATATGCGAATTATATTCAAGCTTTAAACGGATGAAGGCTTTGTAAATTACAGCCAGATCAGAAGGGGTGAAAAATGTCTTGAACAGTCGGAGAAATCCTAAGCACCTTGCAGCATTCTTGGAGATTGGTTGATTAGTTTCTTGGATGCAAGTGCCACTCATAGATAGTGGCATCGGGGGTGTGTTACGCTTTAACGACAGGAGACAGCATTGTGTTTTCGAAGCATTAAATTTTACACGGTTTTTGATTCCCCATTGTACAATGCTGTCAAGATCAGGATTAAATGAGCTTATCATAGTATCATACGCTGCCGTTTAAGTTCCACATCCGTGGGACAAGGATGTGAATTGATAAACGAGTATAAGAAGCTGAGGGTACTGTAGTCGGCGAAACAGGTTAATGGATTAGAAGTGGTAGACATAAGATCATTTATTTATATAAGAAAGAGAGTCGGAGACAAAACGGAGCCCTGGGGAACACCAGAATTTATTTTATGAATTTCAGACTTGTAACCAACTTTTATTGGATTTCTTATTTCTTTTGCAAATTCACAAGGAACCCTTTTACAGAAAGCATTAAATGAAGCTGTGCAGAATATAAATTAATATGCAATTTCGAAAAGGGCACATCTCTGAAAATTTTAAATGTTTAGGAATTTTTCAAACTAGTGCAGGCGACGACGTTTATAGTAGAATTAATACCAGAGATGTGCTGTTTTCGATATTCAAATAAATCATAGAGTAATAAAGTTCAGCTTTCAGCTCAATGAAAGAACATGATCCAGTTTTTTTTTTTAATTAATTTTTATTAGTTCATTCTTAAACCTATCTTAAAGCCTAATATGCTGCTGATGCGAAACGAAATTTTTCGGTGGTCTCCAAGTGTAGAGCGAAATTAAAACGAAAACCACAACGGAAAAATATTTGTGTAGAGTTCTGTCAGCTGTGGAAAACAAAAAACAAAAACACCGAAAGTCACGAGTAAACAATTTTCAATTTTGATTTGTAAACAATTTTTTCCAATAAATAAATTAAACGTCAAAATTTCGCAAGCAATTAATATACCGGGCAATTAAATTGAGAACGAAAAGAGTGGAGAATTGTACTAAAAAATCTAGTACAGCTATCCACTAAAATGACACATTTCGTTGTTCAGCAGCGTACTGAAAAACGAAAAGCACAGCGAAATTTTTCGTTTATGATTTCGTCATGTCATTTTTGTATGGGAAATTTCGTTTCGCATCAGCAGCGTACTAGGCTTAAAGCTAAAAAAAAATCATAAAACTAGCCTAATTATCCATAACTTACAACTAACTTTAAGGTCCCATACGTACGCTCTAAGTTAACCTATAACACTTAATTCTAATGCCTTTCGGCTCTAAGATCTATTTTAACTTCAATTCAATTTTATTTATTTTTGTATTCATTAGAAAATTTAAAAAACTAATATCAATATCCTCTTTTATTTTTACTTAAAAACTACTTAAAATTAGGTTCTTAAATAAAACTTAAAGCTAACTTAAACTACCTATTCTATTTATAAAATACTTAAAACTAGAACAACCACAAGAGCAAATCTGACGTTTTTTGTTTTTATATTTTATTGTCTTTTTTTATGTTTTATATATTCCATGTTTTTTTAATTTTTTTTGTATTTTTTTTTGTGCCACCATGCCTATTCTTCTTAAAACTAAACCCTAATACTATTAATCAAGTATGTAAGCCGGCCAAGGCTTAAAACCCCATCCCGACTACCCAATATTAAGTGCCGATTAAAGACACCAAAACTGGTTCTCCTGCTTCACCCTATCAGTTCGGTCCCGTTCGGACACAGCCCTACTGAACCGAAGGAGCTCTGCTCCGCCTTGTGACATGACGTCCTGATTGTATAGGAGTCGCCTATCCACGGCTCTTCGTCTGACGTGGTAGATTAGCGGAACTGCCAATCTATCCTGTATCAGACCGCTTTTGTCTAAAAAGAGGAATGCCCCTGGTGGAATGAAGCCGCTCAAGCGTGCACTCTCTAAATAGTCGTCGTTCGGATAGAGCGCCCAGAAAATTAAATTGTTGGTCGAAGACATAGCTCTTGCAATGTGACCTCCAACGAGTTTTATCACGAAATTGTCAATTCTGTTGATTCGAGCCCCGTTGTATACGACCTCGTTGGAATAGTAATGCACATAAGAAGATTCGGCTGTTCGATATAAGCCGGTACAGCGTCGTAAACACTGCCGCTCGAACACCCGAAACTTCTCCATCTGGGAAATGGCAACGTTGAACCACACAGGACAACCATAAACGATCATTGGCCGTATGAGGGATATGTAGCAAATTACCTTCACTCTGGGGTCAAGCCGACTGCTAAAAAACAGCCGTTTCGTCAGAGCGAAGGCTCCTCTGGCCCTGGTCAGAGCAGCATTTATATGTCTGTCGAAATACAAATAATGCCCGTGAAGATCAACGGTGACCATCTTGCGCCAATTCTTGCACGTATCCCTTGTGGCCCTAGCCAACGGAGTCCGGAACAGAATTGTCTCCGACTTCTGGGAATTTATTTTCACTTTCCAGTCGTCGCAATATCGCTGAATCTTATCAAAATCACGCTGCAAGGGAATTCTAATAACCTCAACCTTTTGGGCCGTTCTGTACGCAATTAGATCGTTGGCGTACGCAATTGCCTTTTTAAGACTACCTATCAGATCGCTGGTGTGAATGCTGAAGAGAATCGGCAAATTCACCGCTCCCTGTTGGAGACCATTTTTAATTGCGAATGTTGTGGTAAAAGTTACATTGCCACTTTTGACAACAAACTTTCTACCGTTCAGCATATCATAAAGTATGTACAACAATGGCTTGCTTATTCCAAGCCTGCTCAGTTTTAGGTAAAGACCCTCTAACCATACGGTGTCAAAGGCCTTTTCCAAATCAACCAGAACAGCACCTGTGCATTGTTGTTTTGATTTATTCCATTGGATATCAGAAACGAGTTAAGACGCAGCATGAATTGTGTCATGACCCGCCTTGATCCCGAACTGTTTATCCGGAATTATTTTGCTGTCCGCAGCCCACTTAGTCAGAACCCTATTAATGATCTTTTCGAAAACTTTGCTGATGCTCGGAAGAAGACTTATCGACCGAAGATTTGACGGGTTGGAGTTGTCCTTTCCCTTTTTCGGGAGAGGCGGTCTTCCAATGCACTGGATAATATGCATTATTCAGTGCATTGTTGAAGTGTGTGGTGTAAATGTCAATTGCTTCCATCGGTAAATGTCTTAGTACAACGTTGGATATACTATCGACACCTGCTGACTTTTTATTTTTTATTGAATTGAAGATGAGCTGAAGCTCAACCTTCGTCACTAACAAGGGACTTGCTCCCGTTTGCTCGGCGATTATGGCATTTGCTAAGAAATCGTCATTGAACCGCATGAAACCGCGGTTCTCAGATCGCCATGATCAACTGTCATTTTGACAGAAGTAAACTTGAGTTGATAGTTAGAGAGATTTTTATTGACTAACGTTCCAGTCAACTTTTTTGGCAGGTGGCCAATCAGATACTAGAAACTTACCTAACTTTCAAGTCCCTTATTTCGTCTGAACCTACCCAATGTTACCAAAGAATCTGTTTTTAAATATTTTCTGTAAGTTAAAATTTTGAAAATGTACCTGCAAAAATACAGGGTTATCCATTTTGCGGTTTCAGATGTTAACATAAATAAAACACATACAAAATACTTTTTTTTCATGTAATTTAAACGTTGATATTATGTGTGAACACGAATTGTTGAATGCATCGATTCTTTTAAGGTACTACTTTTTGACCGATATTGGATGGTATTGCAGCTATAACTTGACAAATGTTGGTTCTTAAATGCTCAAGAGTTTAAGGTTTATCTGCATAAATACGATCCTTTGCGCAGTAACATAACAAGAAAGTCCAGTGGTGTCAAATTGCATGATCTTGGTGGCCAGTTGATATCGTCATGGTGAGAAATTGCGCGGCCAGGAAATGGCTTTTGCAATAAAACCATATTCGCTAGAGTTGTATGGCATGTTGCACCGTTTTATTGAAACAACACATATTCTTCAATATCAGGCAAAAAAAATCCATTATCATATTACAATAAAGCTCTGAATTGATGGTAACATTCGTTTAATCGTCGTTTTCGAAAAAGCGTTCCGGACCAAAAAGCGCACTAAACAGTGATTTTTTGTGGATGTAATGGCTTCTCTTCAATTACTTGAGAATTCTCAGCCTGTTGTTCAAGCAGCCATTCGACGTAAGTACGTCGTTCGGAATGGTCAGCTGGCTTCAGTTTTTATGTCAGATCCAAATGCAAAATACGACTTAATGTGCCGTAAGAAAGTCCTTATTGCGGAGAACAACAAGGAATCGACACATTCGGGTCTTCGGCAACACTTTCACTTATAGCAGCGATATTTTCAGTGGTACGAGTGAAATGATGATGATCATGCCTTACAATTCCTTCATAGTTATATTAATTGCTTGCGTAGTTGGAAGATTATGACGTAAACCATAATTTCCTGTCCACTTTCGTAAATGTCAGACTTTTAGCTGAAATCAAAAATGGTTTAACAATTTAATTTTACAGATATTGAATTCCATCCCTATACTTGGAAATAGAAAGCCCGTTATTTGATGACCAAAAATTGTATCGTAATTTTTTAAATGTTTAACGTATATTTAACAGCACTACAAAATTGTATACAAAAACGGCCATTTTATTTTTATAACAAACGAAAACATTCAAAAAATGCTACTACAATTTCGTTACTTTTGTATTACTCCCTTAAAAACCATCAGGGAGTACTGAAATGATATTTGAGTCAAATAGAGTTTTTAAGATCAGTTTTGAATACTCTAATTATAATTAAAGACAGTCTAAGGAAGTAAGAAAGTGTGATAGGATTTAAAAGCGGATACCGAATAGATATTGAACATTTGTTTTTTGAATATCGCAATATATAGAGAATATCGAGACGGATAAAGCATTGCACATTCGTATTGTGCCGTAAACGAAAGAATCTCTTAACTCTTTTCACTTAACCAATAAGTACGCTTGAAATTGTGCGTAAAATCACAATGATAAGCAGTCCTAGAATTATATATAATACGGCCGAATTTTTTGGGGAAAATTGGCTATTTCACTTAGAATACTGTGTGTAGAAATAACGGTAATATAGTGACAGTCGTGAAGTGTTGCTGTATTATCCAAAAGATTAAAATGTTTTTATGAGTTTGAATTTCCCTTCCAAGGTAAAAGATATAAAAATGTCGACTTCAAAGTTAATGTACATTGATTTTGACGTTTCACAATCATTTGATCAGTAAGGAAAAAATATCAAAATGAAATTATTTGTAGGTACAGTATTTAAATATAAAAATAAATTATTCATATCATGTCTTATATTTGATTTGATTGAATTTAAAAACAAAACTGATTATTTAAAGTTCTCAAAACACAAATGATTATCATTTTATATAAATTGACATTTGTCATTAATATGACAGTTCCAGATTGACTAGCTTTGTAGTTGTATTTTGGGTTCACAAAGCTAGTTGGCTAAGTAGTCACAAGCTTTATGAACTCACCCAATGATATTCTAAAATTGTTTTTTTTTTTAATATGTTCGTTCTCCGGTGAACAATTTTCCCCGCCATGTTTGTGTGATTGATTAGCTCTGTTCCCTTACTCTAACTTTCCATGCCATTTTATACAAAGTTCTGTCAAGTCCATTTAAACAATTCAAATTGACAGAACTTTCAACTAAAAATCACAGAAATTCACAAAATGTATTATTTTTTTCCGAATTGTGAATTAAGACTCTTTCAACAATTTTCTACAATAGTTATTGATCATTATAGATTATTACTTAGTTAAGATGTTTTACAATCTTATCGCCAGATTAATCACTGAAAACATGATGATGTTGCGTTTTTACCCAATGATCATAATGAATAATTCTGGAAATACATATAAACATGTCGGATCATCTGATTCTGAAACACATTCAATAATCTGTTTTTTTTTAAGTTGATTGAAACCTTTAAATCTATTTCCTCTTCACCTCAATGCTATACGGCGCCGAATAAAAAAGCTCAAATTTAAATCTCTCAAAACATGAATTATGTACTTCATAGAAATCATCATCAGCAGCAACGTGGATGTTCCAAGATTGATTAAATTATTTATTTCAGTTGCTCATAATTTTATTATTTTTCATTTTAAATATGCGATAACCTTTTGGGATTTCACAAGTAAAAAATCGCAATGTTTAATATTGAAAGAGACAACTTAAACTTATACATAGCTGAATTATGTATACATACGTAGCGAAATCTTTTATAATTTTAAACCTCAAAGTTCTTATTTTAAATTTAAAGCGTGTAATAACAAAAATAATTATTATAAGACGATAGTTTATATTGAATATATAAACAAAAACAACAATGACTACGACAACATTATCAACGAACTTACGTACTAAGTGCGTAAGAAAATGCTGTTTTATTTGTGTTAGTGTGAAATAAAGCTCTTATCATCTTGCGAGAAAATATAGATTGACCTTTTTGGTACAAAATTTCCAAACCCTCTTAAAATGAAGCCTGTCGAAAGTCGTCTTAAACACATTCAACTACTGATAACTAATGCGAAAATCCTTTTTAACTAGGAAACGTTTTGACATACGATATAAATTTGACATTTATTTTTGCTTCTTTTGACATATTAGACACGGTTTAAATGAGAAAACAAAACTATACAAATATATGACTCTAAAAATCAATTTAAATAAGAGATATAATCTCTTCCATTCCAGAACTCACTTAAAATCTAAAGTTATTGAGAAGACAGTCCGCGTCACGAATTTTTGGGGTTTATCAATCATTTTTGTATTTTAATTAATCGAAAATGATCCCATAAAACGATAGAAACCTTTAGGCTTTTCGCACCAAGTCCGAAACCCGGTATTCGCGAAATTATCGGTTTTGGTCGATAACCTTCATCGAAAGCTCAAGTTTTCCCATACACTTTTAGTAATCCGCAAGGTTTCGTAAACCACAAGTTTTATATAAAACCTCTCGAAAACTAGTAGCAATTCAAACTAAACAAACAAACCTTTGGAAACATTCAGCGCTCAAATTAATGTCAACAAAACAGCTGATGGCTGCTGTCAAAACAAATATTTCATTTTGAAATAAATTTGGTCGTGGTAAGTAATACTATTTATACAAATATCATACAAAATTATAATTATTGCTTTTTGTTTTTTATTTACAGAATATGGAAAATTTCACAACGTGGGGACTATTTGCGGCACTGGCGGTTCTTTTATGATCCTAAAGAGTTTCAAACGGTCTTTGTTAAGCGAGGAACCGGAATTCACTATGGCTACGGGCGTGATGACCCCGACCGACGCTTTGGCTCACTACCTGGAAAAAGACTTTCCGGTAACTCCGTTCAGAGAATAAGTATGAAAGAAAATTTCTGGTGGAGGCCAAGTCGCAGCGGGCTAGGAAAATTTGTGCCAAAACATTGCACAATGTGGGAATCGTTGTTCCAGTAAATAAAACCACACCAGTGGGCTATCACACCTGGATGGACAGCGATGCTAACATCAAAAAGATCCTCAGTATTTTGGACAAGCCAGGCGAGTCCCCAAATGAAGAAACCAAAGAGATAGTCATGGAGAAATTAATAAATACAAATAAATTGGGTGGTGCAGCAGTCCATTTGAGAACTAGGGCCTAGTGACTGACAACTCTCAAAAATTCCTGTGTGCGAGTACTGTTTTCAGTGATGAAAGGGACCTACAGTCTATATGCCGAATCCGAACGGCTAATTTGAGAAAGCACTTTTCATGACAAGAATTACTCTTTGAGAATTTGTCAATTCCTCGCAAGAGGCAGTACCCGTGCAAAAAACTTTTAGGTGGCAGGGATCGAACCCAAGACCTTCGCATGACAGTCCATCGCACTAACCATCGTGCCACGGGTACGATGGGGAAATTACAGCCCATTAAAACAGCTTCAGTGATCGCTCTGGATGAGTGTGATTTTGGTACCAATTTGGAACTAGGAATTGACCTTTTCTGCTCCAGCCACAAGGACCTACACGAAATCGTTCAGAATCTTCTCAACCCCGCCAGTAAGTTGCTCGAACGGCAGAAGCAATAGTCATAAGCTCAGTATTTGGATTGTATTTTAACAGTTTTGTTTGTGGTTGATTCTAGACAATTAGCTTCTCCTTATTGAATTGTTAGGACCAGTTGAAGTAAACAAAGAGGATAGCTGCAGTCAAGCGAGCTAGTTCTTTTTGGTTCATGTCGTGGCCCCATTCCACCCGTCTCCAGAACTTCAGTTGAAACTCTTCTTGGAGACTAGCTAGTGTTACGTTAAAATCAATTTAAATTGGTTAGAATTCATTTTATTTTCACAAATAATTTGAGAGGAACAAAACTTTTACTTTACTCACAAATTCTTTCATCAATAGAAAATTTGACAGCCGGTGTTAAATAAATTTAAATGTCAAATGAAAACGTGTAAATATTCGGTGTGAACGGTTTTCGGGTTTTCGAAAACTTTTTGCCTAAAATCCAGTTTTGGGTTTGGCGTGAAAATTAACATTAAGCATCATAGATACTTTTTTGAAGCTTCAAGTTATTAAACAGATATCAATAATGGTGAACATGTTTGTAATATGAACGAACCTTTTACCGATTACCGATTGCTGTACTACCATACCGACTTTCGATCAAATCCGCGTTCATAAATTCTATTTAGTTTTTCAAAATTCCTCAACTAAGAATTTATTCCTATCAAAATAAAATCTTGTTCTTTGCTGAGTTTTGACATTTCAAACAATAATGTTGACATTTTCAAAAGACGAAAACTTTATTTTGTAATGTATTTTTTTAAAATTAAAATTCGAATCAAATGAATTGGAAAGTGATATTGTTATGTCGATTATAGAATCCGTTAAACGTATTTTGGGGACGGATTCACAGTGATTTTGACACTTTTCATCATTGGAAATGTCAAAATTGACATTATATTTCTTCTGAACCTACTGATCGCTTTTGTTGCAATTGATGTGAATGACATTTACTTACTTACTTAAGGTGGCGCTACAGTCCTGTGTCAACTAGGGCATCACCCAACAAACTTCTCCATCTAGCTCGGTCCCTAACTAGATGTCTTCAGTTTCGCGCTCCAAGTGGTGAGGTCACTTTCCATTTGTGCGCGCCACCTGATCCACGATCTTACTCTATCGCGCTGTCCTGTGGGTGTGGATTCGAAGACTTTCCGGGCCGAAGCATTGGTTTCCATGCTCTCTACGTGAACTTTCCTCTCGAAACAACCCAAGGTGCTTTCATCCACTTTAGTCATAGTCCATGCATCTTCAGCGCATAGCAGGACGGGGATAATAAGGGTCTTATATAGCGGCAGCACTTTGGTTCCTCGAGAGAGGACATTAATACTCAATTGCTTTCTTAGCAATTGAGTGGTAAAAGCAGTTAGCAAGAGTTATTTTGCGTTTGATCTTAGCGCTGGTGTTGTTTTCTGCGTTTAAAGCGGAGCCTAGGTAGACGAATCCTTGACTACCTCAAGCACTGTTCACGTAATATTTTAAAAATAAATTGTCGACATTTGTATGGTTTTTTTCTGCAAAGCTGTTGGATTAATCGTACTAATTTGATTGGTAAATTACTATCTTGGTGTCTCCCTTGAACATTTCTGATGACAGGACTTACAGCCTGTCATCGGATAATCCAATAGAGACCAACAATCCTACATCCAGTCCATGATCCGGTCATCGCAGTTTGGATTTTCCGAGCGGATCAAAATCCTATCATCAAATTTGACGTTTGTATTGTATAAAGTGGTGAGCGTCCATTTTCCACCGTCTTTTTCAAATTTAAATTTAAATACGTTTAAATTGTCGTCGATTGCCTAAAATCATTAACTCAAAGTTATTTTTACTACGCACAGAACAGCCTTAAAGCTGTCGGTTGACATCCTACGAAAATTCTTATAGTCTGCATCGTCCTCCCATAATAAGTCCATGAATAGGTGCGCCGCCAAATCATTAAATTCCCTTACTTCGAGAAATTGTTTCACCCAAAACCAATGACTACCGAAACTAAATGTAAATTAAAAAAAAGTAAATGGCAGATTAATCGTTTCTAATGTCAATTGTGACATTTGAAGCTGCTCATGGCAAGACATAATACGCCCAGTAAAAAAAAACAATGGAATGCGGATGAGATTGTGGATAGAAGCTGTATTACATTTTACTCTTGTGGAGCCTCAGGGTTAGCTCAGAAAATGTGTTTTTAGTCTTAATGTGAATTGTGAAAAAGACATAAAGCTGCATAAGAGTAATGTTAAACATGCTTATTTTAACATTTCTGTTAATAATTTTAGGAATCATTCATGAAAACGTACAATGTCTTTTATTTCTGCAAAGTGAACATTTTTATTTTAATTCACCTACAAAACATTTGTTCAAAATGTCAACAGCTGAAACTTGCTTTGCCATCTGTCAAAAAATTAGTCTACAGCCGAATGTGGTGTTTCAGGAAAAAAAATAGTCGGCTCGTATATATGCATTCTGTACGGTCGCCGTAGCTGTTTTACATTGGAAGTATTGTATACTAAGGTGAAAGAACAAAACTACATGAGCTAATGTCGCCGTAGCCACTAGGTGCCGCCCCCATAGATTAACGTAGCTATAGTAATATAGATCTTATATGGAAATCAAGCTTGATTAATTTATATGAATGTAGTTTTTTATGATGTATTATTTAATAAAGCGTTTGTCACATTTTCTTACTTCCCAAAAATAAAAATCAGTTTTTATTTAGTAAATTGTCTTTTGTCCGCGTTTCGCGTACTCCAATCCCTTTCGATCTACCTTACCTCAAACTATTTCCACCAAACATCCGCTGTACTGATAAAATTTAAACTACCTTACCTCTGTCAACTGTCACCAATGACAGCCGAAAAAGCGACAAAACGAGCAACAGCTGTCATATTTGCGCCATTTATTTCCACTCGGATTTTTCGTTTACAAAAAGAAATTTCAAAAAAGAACAAAAAAGAGAAAATTTACCAATTTTCTTCTGTGCTAACTCAAATCTCAAAAAACAACAATTTCCTTATTATTCATCAATTAAAGAACCCAACAAATATTATGCTCTAAACAAAAAACAACAATTTCGCTCCAACCAACGGAACACACACCAAAAATGGGTCTAGACTTTGATGCTCAAGAATATTGCAAGAATATCAAACAAACTCAATCCAATCCGCCGTTCGTCTGTCCCGTCGAGAAATGCGACAAATCTTACAAGTCCGTCGTTGGCCTGCAGTATCATTTAATCAACTACGATCATGACAATCCCCAGCAACCGACGACACCGGTAGCGGCGCCCAATAAGAAACGTGGCCGCAATCGATTCCAAGCTTCACCCCAAACTCCCAAGGATACTGCTGCCTCTCCCAAGGAGGGTGTTATCTTTTTGGAAAGCGAGAATTGCGTCCAATATAATATCGACGATAAGAGTATCAAAGTTTCCGTCGATGAACCTCTGCCCACCATAACCGATGAGGAATTCGAGAATCTTCTCAGTACTGGATGCATCATTGCGACGCCAGATGTTGTCGAACCAATTGTCAAGCTACCCGATGCTACATTCAAGAAGATCGAGAACTATAGTATCTCGGATGCGCCGCCACGACCGAATGCTTACATTCGGTTTATTGAGAAGTCGGCGGAGGAATTGGACGGAGAGGTGGAGTATGACGTGGATGAGGAGGACACAACGTGGCTGTCGATGATCAATGAGGAGCGAGAGGAGACTAACTTGAATCCAGTGCATATTGATACACTGGAACTGCTAATGGATCGACTTGAGAAGGAGTCGTACTTTCAGGTAAGTTGGAAGGTGGCGTTTTTCTCTGAGAAGATACGACGACGCGGTTCACGATGGTGTTGTTTTGTGGACTTTTGGTTCAAGAAAAAGCCAAAAAAGATGATGAAATATTGTGTTCTGGAAGGTAAAGAAGTTCTTCATGGGAATTCCTATGATGCTATGACTTTTGAAGGTTCCAATTGAAGAAGAAGACTCACATATTCGATGACTTTGTTAGTCTTCTCTTTATCGGAGTTCTTTTATAGCTTAAGGGCTTTAAGGAGCTTCGTTTCAGCTTGGACAATGTTATATAAGTGTTTTTCTTTTAGAAGAATGTTATTCCTGGGCTTCCTGGTGCTTTTTTGTTTCCAGTTTTTGATTATTTAAAAGAATAGAGTCAAATAGCGGAAACAAGAAGCTTAAAAAGCCTTAAAAATCTTTAAAAAAGTAGGAACGCGGAAAACAATTCGTTTGTCTTCATATTTGGCCACAAGTTTCAAACCCTAACATCGATCGAGGGCACGCTGTCAGTTGTTCCTAGTTTTTGATAAATTGGCCAAAAATTGGTTCTGAAAAATAAGGTCATCCTCTAAAAACGCGGCGCCGGGCTTCCTTTGGCACTTTCCTCTAAGTTAAAGACAATTCCCAATTGGATGATCCTTTCTTTTGCAGACGAATCAATTGTCACGCACAAGAAACCGGTTTAGCTTCAGAAAAAACAAGATTTTTTGTTTTTTTTTTAGGTTAGAGACCGTTTTTCAGGTTTCTTTTGTTTGTTTTTCAAAATCAAGTTTTTAATCACATTCAAAAATGTCATCAAAAAGAAACGAAACAGTCCGTTTGTTTATGCGTGTTTCCTTATTCCAGTAAGAATCACTTTGAGGGGAAGAGGGGGTTCCATTTTTTGACGTTGGTTTTATTCTATTAGAACTTTCGAAGGTTTAAAGTTTTCTCTTCTGATTTTGTCGTTTTTTAAGATGCTTAAAAATCCTTAAAGACCATAAATTGATAAGCTCCCTAATAAAAAGCTAGCAAACTTCATCGTCATCATTTTCAGCTCGAAAGCGGAGCACGGTCCTGTCCTCAAGACTTCGCGCTTTCTGGTCTAAGATCCAAGCATTGCCTGTGACGCTGTCATTTCCTTAGCCCAGATTCAGCTCCTCTTGGCTCACGTGTCTATTCATCTTAGTTTTTGTCGTGTTCCTGACTGTACCCTCTGCCAAGTCGTCCTTTATGACATCAGGGCCAACGATTCTCCGTAAGACTTTTCTCTGTAAATTGGCTAAGAGATCGAACTGCCTTTTCCTAAGCTCACAAGTCTAGGGTCCATAGAGAAGTTCTTGGTCCTTTCCAGCTTACAATTCTGGACTTAGAGAGCTTAAAAAATTTATGAGAAGCTGACTTTTCTGAAATTCGGAACCTTTTTATCTTCTTTGTATTCAAAAGCTTAGATTTATGGCTTCTTTGAAACCACCGAGAATCATTCGAAGCCTTATTCCTTGAAAGTCTTTTTAAACCTTCAAAATCCCTCTTTGAAAATTCCATCCTAATCTGGAGTACCCACTTTGTATGTTTTTAGGCTGCAGCAAATGGAACGCCAGGCATCGAGGTGGACGACGATGCGGTTTGTTGTATATGCATGGACGGCGAGTGCCAAAACACAAACGTGATTCTCTTCTGCGACATGTGTAACTTAGCCGTGCATCAAGACTGCTATGGTGTGCCGTACATTCCCGAGGGCCAGTGGTTGTGTCGGCGGTGTTTGCAGTCGCCCAGTACACCCGTTCGATGTGTTCTCTGTCCGAACACTGGGGGCGCCTTCAAACAAACGGATCAGGGTATGTGGGCGCATGTGGTGTGCGCCCTCTGGATTCCAGAAGTCCGGTTCGCTAACACTGTTTTCTTGGAACCTATTGGTAAGTTTCTTATCTTCGGTTTTGTTGTCTTCCTTTTTTTTCAAGTTTATCTTTATGTCTTTTTGTGTGTAGATTCAATTGAAACAATTCCACAAGCCCGATGGCGACTGACCTGCTATGTTTGCAAGGAGAAGGGCATTGGAGCGTGCATCCAGTGCCAGCGGAATAGTTGCTATGCTGCATTTCATGTCACATGCGCCCAGCAGGCTGGTCTCTATATGCACATGGACACTGTGAAAGATGGTAGCAATGAGGCTGTCCCGGTTACGGTACAAAAGTACGCCTACTGTCACTCCCACACTCCGCCCGATGCCAAGTTGAGGGAGAACGAGGAGGAGGACACGCGTCACAAGATGAAAGAGGCTCGCAAGGTGTTGGCGAAGAAACGCTCCTCTGCGCCCGTCGTTCTAATTCCAACTATTCCCCCGGATCGGATTCAAGAGATTTCCAGTTTGGTGACGATGCAAAAGAAGTCACAGTTCATTGACAAGTTGATTGCCTATTGGACGTTGAAGAGGCAGTATAGAAATGGAGTTCCTTTGCTGAGGCGTCTGCAGAGTCAGGGCCAGAGTCATAGTTTGGCTAGGAATGGTATTGAAGGTGAGTTCAATTGTTACATTCAAAACATTCTTGAAAAAAAACTATAAAATATCTTTTCTAGGTTCTCCAAATACAACAGAACTGTACAAACAACTTAAATACTGGCAGTGCCTTCGCCAAGATCTCGAAAGAGCGCGTCTTTTGTGTGAATTGGTGCGCAAGCGGGAGAAGCTAAAAGCCCAATATGTCAAGATATGCGAACAAGTTGTAATGCTTCAGATAAATCCCCTCGAGACTGCGATGCGTAAGATTCTCGAGACATTAGAATCAAAGGATACAGCCGATATCTTCCGAGAGCCAGTGGACACAGACGAAGTTCCCGACTATCTGGACATTGTCCAGGAACCCATGGACTTGGGTACAATGCATCAGAAACTCTACACCGGTCAATACACGTCCTTGGATCAGATGGAATCTGATTTCGATTTAATGGTGAAGAATTGTCTGGCCTACAATAACAAGGACACGGTCTTCTATCGGGCTGGCATCCGAATGCGAGATCAAGGGGCGCCCCTGTTCCGAAACACCCGAGAGGAACTGCAGAGGGAGGGAATTGTCGAGACGATTAAGAGCGACGATTGTGTGGCCATCGAAGTGGAGGAGGAACTTAAGCTTTTGCTGAAGTCCGTTCCCACAGAGGATGTCATCCAAAAGATGTTGATTCTAGCCGACAAATCCCAAGTGCTCAAGAATCCGCAGCATCGAACGAAGAAGATCAAACAGATTCGCGTGGAGATAGCGAGGATGCGGAAGGCCATGGCTAAGGCTAAAGCAGCTGTGGTAGGCAGAGTTTGCATTTTCAGCCTTTTGCGACTGCTTAAGTCCTTTTTTGTGTTGATAATTTCAGAGGAACTCTACGGGGGGAGCAGCCAATCATTCTCAAGAAGACTGCGAAGACATGGACGAAGATGAGCCTGAGGTGGAGGCCGCCAAAGGCGAACTTCCTCTCCAGACACCGCCCTGTAGCCCGCTCAAAGCAGTCACAAACAGCGCCTCACCTGCTGGAGTCAATAGAAGGTAACAAAAGGTGTTCACTTATTTTTCTCGACAGTGGTTTTTCTAAGTTGATTGTTTTTTTTTGTAGAACCGCTGTCCTATTCACAAGGAAAGCACAAGCAGCAATGAAACGTCCAGAAATCTCTTCGCTCAAAGAGGAATCCAATGACCTGCCATTGATGATGATGGATGGCATCAAGTCGCCCAAGCGGAGCATAAAGAACAAACGTCTGTCAAACGACCGCCTGCGCAGCATGTCCATAAGTCCCGCCAGGATCACTGCCCCCCGCGAGAACATCCTCCAGAACATGCCGGACAGCTTTCGGGTGTACCGAGCGAACGCGGGCGGCGACAACTCGGAGAGCGACGAGAGCGACCTCAGTGATATATCGGGCAGCCCGTGCAGCAGCTGTTCCGGCTTTGGCATCAGTGGATCCGGCTCCGAATATGATTCCACGTCCGAAGACGACGAAGAAGACGAGGAGATGGCCAGTGTCAACGAATCCGAATCGAATTCCCACAGCCACACCAACCACCAGCACCTTCTGAAATTGAATGAATGTCTGCCACCGTCCAAGAACTCCTCAATCCTGCGCCGAATTCCCACTCCGGTTCCCCAGGTCCTCATGGAGCCCATCAAGCCTCCACTGGAACCCCTGCAACTCGTGTGGGCCAAGTGCCGCGGCTATCCTTGGTATCCGGCCCTCATACTCGATCCCAAGACCCCCAAAGGCTTCGTCTACAACGGGGTGCCACTGCCTGCTCCGCCCGCCGAGGTTCTAGCGCTGCGCAAAAACCACACCGAGGAAGTGTTCTTGGTGCTGTTCTTCGACGCAAAGCGGACATGGCAATGGCTGCCCGAAGCGAAGCTTGAAATCCTCGGCATCGACAAACAACTCGACCAAAACAAACTGGTCGAGTCGCGCAAACCCGCCGAGCGCAAAGCCGTCAAGAAGGCCTACCAAGACGCCCTGCACTACCAGAGTCAGGTCTCAGATCTGGACGGTCAAGGACCCGATCCAATTATGTAAATTTTTTTCAAAATATTTTCCAAACGCGATGGCGAACATTAATTGCAATCTTTTTTCATTTTTTTTCTTTTTCTTCCACATTTTATTGTACATTCTCTCTTTTTCTCTTTTTATCTCGCTCTTCAACTTAAAAAAAAAAAACATTCTCTTAATTTTTTTAATTTCCTTTTAAATGTAATTAAATTTAATATAAAAACAAAAACAAAAAACAAAACGATACAAAAATTAATTAATTCATTTAATTGTATCCAGCAAAATATTTTAAAAATAATTGTTTATTGTCTTTTTATTATTTTTTTGTTTGTTTCTGTTTCTCTGTTAAAAAATTAAAAAAAAAAAAACTAGGATTTAGAAATTAACTTTATTGAAAATAAATAAATACAAAAATTTAAGAATAAAAAGAAGTAATGTAAAATTAATGTTTTTGGTATAAATATAGTATATTATATATATTCTCGAGTAAGCTTGTAATTATTATATAAAATATTGTTAACTTTTAATTTTTGTTTTTTCTTTTTTTCTTTTCGTTAAGAACTTTTGAAGGAAAATCAAAATGAAAACAAAACAAAACAACAAAATATATTAGAAAAGATGAGTTATAGTGTATTTTTGTTTATTGTTTTTCTTTTAATTTGTTGTTTCTTTCATATTTTTATACATAGATTTTTTGTGTTTTTAGTTTGAGAAACAAAAAGCAAAAATTAAAAAAAGCTGCACGTTTTTAAAATCCATTTATTTAATAGTTTTCCATTTCTCCACCCACACAAACGATTTGTTTAAAATTCTTTTAATTTTTATTTTTCTCTGTGTAGGTTTATTATTATTATTAATTAATTAATTATTATTATTATTATGATTATCATTACGATTGTAAATGTTTTTTGGATTGTATCTCAGTTAAATGAAGAAATACACGATAAGTTTTGTTTATATACACATTGCGATTTTTGTTTGTTTTTGTTAGACTTTTGGTTGGCCCTAATTGAGATTTCTTGAGTTGTTTTTGGATTTTGGTTTTTAGGTATAGAAGAAATCCAACAACTCCAAACTGTTTAGGTTGCAGAAAAGTCAGTGCTAAGGTTAGAAATAATTCGATTATGGCTTTTTGATAATAAACGCAAAGGGTATTGATACCCTTATTATGCAGAGACATTGAGTGAGCACTAGGGAGGAGGAGGAGAAAGGTTGAAGGCAGGTGTCGATACACATTGGTTTTGAATTAATGAAGATTGCAATGATTGGGAAAGATAGAGTGTGGTATGGCATTCCACATGCTAAAGAACGAATCCTTGTACATGACAGTACGACCGAAGTTGAGCTCGATGGTATACTGAAGCATTCCTAGAAGCGCAAATATTAATGTTGAACTGTTTAAGGGGCTTTTTCTGTAGTGCACAAACCATTAAAACTCTACAACGATATTCAAGCAACGCACAGTGTTGTATATAGGTCTTAAACTTGGTCAACAATATTTTTTTTCTCTATCGCTTAAATATTTCTTATTATTCAATTTTAACATTAAAAATAACTAAAAACAGACATTTTTGAGTGATGAAACAAAGTTTTTATTTACTCTTCAGTACTATTTTCATCAATATTGTCAAAAGAAATGTTATTTTCTGATAGCAAATTAATAACATCAGTTAATAAGTGTTTCTTTTTAGAAAAACAGATTGGCCAAAATATAGGGCGACTCTTAAAAATCTGATTAAACTAGAACTTTCGGATCCGCCCTTGTGCGCTCTTTAACTCTATCAAAAGGTCGATGAACTTACAGCAGCCCTCAATAAAGCCATGGAAACTGCCCTCACCACAGTGCGAGGAAAGAAGAAACCATATTGGTGGGCTGCTGAACTAGATATACTCAGGATAGGTTGTAGAAGGCTTTTCAATCGAGCAAAAAAGACTAGACATCCCCAAGATTGGGATTCTAATAAAGAATCTCTCAAAAAGTATAAACTAGAATTGAGAATAGCCAAAAGATTCTCATGGAGATCCTTCTGTAACTCAATAGAAGAATCCGCGGAGGCATCAAGGATAAGGAAGATTCTCTCCACAAGTCCAACTATGCCTAGTTGTCTTAAAAACTCAGATGGTACATGGACTAACTCTTGCGAAGGAACGCTAAACCTGCTATTAGACACCCACTTCCCAGATAGCTCCCAATCCGTTAATACAACATACAGTCCTGGGTCGGGTATTAACTTAATTGTTCCTCAAGGTCTGGTTACAAAAGAAAAATTGACATGGGCTCTGAATAGTTTCAAACCTTACAAATCTCCAGGTCCAGATCAAATCATACCAGCTGAGCTACAATATACCATTGATATAACTTCGCCCATCATTGAGATGATCTTTAAAAGTTGTATAAATCTGGTCTATATACCTCGGCGCTGGAGAGATGTAAAGGTAGTTTTCATTCCCAAGGCGGGCAAATGCTCGCATGTCAACCCTAAGGACCTAAGACCTATTAGCCTATCATCTTTCATTCTCAAAACTCTGGAACGATTGATCGATATCCATATACGTAACAACATTGAGAAGAGACTATCAATGTCTCAGCATGCTTACTGCAAAGGGAAATCGGTAGAAACAGCCTTGCACACTCTGGTAAGAACTATCGAATACTCCCTAGATAAAAAGGAATACACTATGGTGGCCTTCTTGGATATTGAGGGCGCTTTCAACAACGTTGACACATCTGCTATCACTTCTGCTATGACGACCTTAAACGTCGAATACTCAATCTGTGAGTTGATTAATCTAATGCTAAAAAGCAGGATCATCAACTCCAGTTTGGGAGATTTTTGCACATAAAGGTCTGTCAGTAGAGCCACTCCGCAAGGTGGTGTTCTGTCCCCTCTCCTGTGGAACATAGTGCTTAACCAACTACTAATATCCCTTGAGAGGGATGGCTACAGAGTGGTTGCGTATGTCGATTATGTTGCTATCGCTGTCACAGGGGAACATCCTAATACACTGAGAGACCTCCTCCAAAATGCACTCAATATGCTCACTAGATGGGCTGATAACTGCGGACTTAGTATTAATCCTCAAAAAACAGACCTCGTCCTTTTCACACGGAAATACAAGATCCCAGTAATTGTACCTCCTTCAATAAAAGGTATACCACTAATTTTTACCAATGAAGCCAAATACCTTGGTCTGATATTGGACAAAAAATTAAGTTGGAAATCCAATATACAGGAAAGAGTTACAGTGTTCAGCGCACTGCATGTCTCTGCATAAGCGGGGCATTGAGAACCACACCCTCAGCAGCGTTAGACACTCTCCTCCATCTGACACCCCTCGACATCTTCAGTAAACAAGTGGCAGCGAGTACAGCGATAAGACTCGACGCCTCATCTCGTTTTTCAAGCGGAAATTTTGGCGATCAAAGAGGTTCTCTCCTGGCTAAGAGAAAACGTGATATCAACTTCTGATATCCGCATCTTCTCGGACAGTCAAGCTGCTATCAAATCCCTTGACGGTGTCTCGACCAAATCTTTGACGGCCCTCGATTGTCGATCGTCTCTTATTTATATCTACATGTAAACTTATGCTAAAAGAAACAGCTTTTGCGATAGCAAATTCTAGGTGGCACAGCTTATAAGACTTGTTATCTCAAAGCAGACTTCATATTAGCTCCCTAATAGGTGTCCTTACAGGACACTGTCTTATAGGCAGACACGCAATACGACTTGGCGTAGCCTCAAATGACTTCTGTAGGAGCTGCATGGACGAAGAAGAAGAGGAAACAATCTCTCATCTCTTATGCACTTGCCCTGCTCTTTCACTCAGACGCAAACTTCATCTGGGGGACTACTCTTTTGATAATCCCAGCGAACTAGCTAAAAAGGATATTAAATATCTTCTTCGCTTTATAAAAAGCTCAAAATGGTTCTACTAGTTAGAAGTAATTCTCTAGATTCATGTGGTATCACAATGGGCCTTTCTCTTGGCCTAAGTGTGTGGATTCTAAATCCGCAGCTACGTTAACCTAACCTAACCTAAGTGTTTCTTTTTATTTTTATTACATCTCATACCGGTTATACCGGTCCATGTTGCAATTAACACGAGAAAACTTTCTTGAATAGCTTAAATGGTATAAGCGAATATGTTTGTTTCGTGCTTCTGCTGCTTCCTCTGAAAGCTTTCCTATTGGAAGATTAGCTTTTTTAATTACCTCGGATACATGAATTAACACCTTATGCATTGTAGGAGACATTGGGTAAAATTTATATAAGGAATTCTTATTGGTCGACAATAGCGAGGTGAGTTTCATGCTGGATTTAGAGAAGATTACTCTACAGTTGATCAAGTGTACAAACAAAAACAAAAGAAACTTTATGCCATATTTGTGGACTTCAAATCAGCTTTTGACTCTGTCCCACGCGAGGCACTCTTTTACAAGCTATATAAGATTGGTATAAGTAGCAAAATTGTGAACATCATATAAGAGCTTTATACGCAAATAATAAAGTTGCGGTATGGGATGGAGAAGGTTTATCTGATGATTTTGAAACTACGATGGGTGTGAAGCAAGGCTGCATCTTAAGCGCACTTATTTTCATATTGTTTATAAATGATATAACAGATGATATTGGTGGTGGTGTTGAGGTTTACGGCACTATGATTCCAATACTTATGTATGCTGACGATATTGTTTTTCTTGCTAGTTCAGTTACAAGTTTGCAATTTATGATCAACAGACTTGAAAAGTATTGTAAAGCCTGGAATTTATCTGTGAATCTTGAAAAGACAAAAATTCTCGTATTAAGAAACGGTTTAGGCAGATTCTCGAGAAACGAAGCATGGACCTCCCAAGGGCAATCTATCGAAGTTATAAGAGAATATAAGTATCTTGGAGTTCTGATAACAGCTCACCTGAATGTGGAAAAACACCTTAAGGTTAAATTATCAGAAGCTAAACGTGCTACTAGTTCAGTCTGGCGTCCCTGCATCCAAAACAAAATTTGTATCCCATAGCTCTAAGCAAATAGTCATTCAAGCTACAGCTCAGTCGATTCTTTTGTATGCTGCACAAATTTGGGGACATAGCTATTTTGAGCCAGTAGACAAATTTCAACGTTACTGCATTAAACGAATTTTTGGATTACCTAATAGCATCCCTAACTTCATGATTCATCTGGAGACAGGTTGCCCACCCCTTATCTTAGTAACGTTGAGGTTACACTTCAAATATGTACTTAAAGTGAAATGGAAGAGCACCGCTTACCAAAGATCATTCTAAAGCACATGATAACAAATAACTCACACTGCATTCAGGAGTGGCAATAACTTGCTGATTGCTATGGATGTGACATAATTTTCGACCGTTGTGACTGAGCCTCTTCACTGATGGTGAAATTTGAACACATTCTGGAAAAGGCTGGAAAATATCTATACAACAAATACAAGAATGAGGCACAGTCTTCCCAACACAGAATGTACTACAGTAATGTGAAATATGATCTTCAAGAAAACACTTACTTTCTGGATAAGAATAAAACTGAGATAATAAGAACAATCTTTATGTTAAGAGGTGAACTAATCCCACTTAATTACGTACCACATCGACCCGAACTACCAATCTTATGTGATATCTGCAACCGCGCTGAGAGAGAGGATATTTTTCATTTCATTTCTGTGTGTCCGATGCTTAATGAAATTCGAAGGATCTATTTTGGAGTAAATACTATACCAAAAGACGATATAATGAGTATTTTGAATAGTAAGAGAGGATGGGAACCAGTTTATAGATATACTAAAAGCACAGATAATAAATTTTAATTATTATCTGTGCTATAATTATTATCTGTGCTAAAAGTGCTTTGGAATATAGAAATCGAATAAGAGAAGGAAATTTTTAGTTATAAAATACATGTTAACTTAAAGTTTATTTTAATTGTATTAATTTTGATTCAAATTACTTATTTGTATAATTAATAATGTTTATCAATACAAAAAAAAATGTCAATCTGGTAGACGGCTTACTGCCATAACCTTAAGACTTTCTGCTAAAAAAACATAATAATATTATATTACATTGTATTAATCAAGTTAAATAAAAAGTTATATAAACTAAACTAATAGCGAGGTGATGATGGGGTAGGATTTTGCCAAAGAATTTTCTTTTCGAGACCATAAATCAACTGTAGTGGAACAACAGAGCTTTGAAAAATACTGGCATCAGAGTCAGCTTGATTTTCAAATTTCATTTTATATTGACTCTGTTGAGACCCATCACAACCCCATTTACTTATCAAAATTAATGATTTTTTATCTTCCTCACTTAAAAGCTCTACAGCATTCCCAAGATGTTTTATAAGTCGACTCACAGTGTGATCCATCATCTTTTGTACTTTCACTTCAGCACATGTCTCGGTTATGGAGTGAATTTCAGGGTAGCATTCTTTTTAAACCTTTTGAAGCACAGAATAGCAAGGACAAAATTGTTTGTTAGTTTCTCTAACGATTTCATACTGGGTTTAGTAAGTCCTGCTTCCGTAAACATAGAAAGAGCACGTAAGGGTGATAATTGATGTGGTTGGTTTGCAGTGTTATTATTTTTGGCCGCAACGTATTGCTTTGCTCTTCCAGGACTTTTTATTAGGTCCTTAACGATTTTTGAAGCATCGACATTCCCTGTCTCGCGAAACTTCATTTGTGTAGCGTAAGTCAGCTCTTCTACGTCCTTTGATCTCAGGTCTTCGGTTCTGCGTCTTTTGCTCCTATCACTTGATTCACCAAAAGATTTCTGAAGACGACCTCGACTGACACCTATGCTAGCACAAAATTGTATATGTACCTATAAATCTCTTAAACATATTTTGTTATTGGCCTACCTGCAATAGGTAACGATGCCATTCCGTTAAGCCACTCAGCATTTTTTTTCTCAAACAATGATTTTGTTTTTCGGGCAGCTAACCATTTTTCCTTAAACTGGTGTTTTATAACAAATAACTTTTTTTTTGCTTCAACTATTTTGTCATGCTCACTATAATGACTCAAAATTTCTTGTTGCATGTAATTCAGTTTCTCATCAAATGTTGCCTTATTTGAGCGTTGCATTATATTATATACATAACTCATTTCGAGTCATAAACCTCAATCCAGATGATCCTATTTACGAATTTAAAGCAAATTAACACCAAACAAAAATTTTAATTACCAACAAACAAAACACATTATTTAATAAAATGGATGTTTTTGGCGGCTGATTCTTTTATTACACACTTTTATATGCATAACCTCACATAACAAAACAAATTTCATTACATAGAAACACTTAGAAACATAACAAAATTCTTTTTAAACTTAAAAGATCGACACATTTGCTCACATTTCACGTAAACCGAAGATATACCTTATTTTCACAAACATCACATCAATAAATATCCAAAATATATATCTAACAACAATTGTTGACTTTTCAATGATCCCGTTGCACTTGGTGACTAGATAAAGCTTGGCAGGTTTCGATTTTGTATGCACTTACTATTAAGCTTTTCAGAAAATAACAAATCAGAGTTGCCAATTGAGAAAAAAACAAATTGCATTTTGGCCATGTTTTGAACCCATATACCTCTCTGTGCGAAGCAAAGGATATAACGATGATATTATCACCGATCAATTCAAATAGTCAACATTCAACACTGACCAAGAGGCTTTAACAAGTTGCAGAAGCACCAGTCCAGATATGGGAGTTATACTCAAGCTTTGAATGTATATAGATCTTGTAGATAACAGCCAGGATGTTCAAATGGTACTCTTAGACATGTGCATTCAAGAGAACACAAGCGTCCACAGGTTTTTCTCAAAACCCACCTCTGCCTATTAACTCCTACACTCATCTCTCTGAGGTGAACATCGGGTGCATCGTACCTCAACAGTCGAAACTTGTTGGGGGCAGCAATCGAGAAAGGGGGGGGGGGAAGAGGTGTTTCCACTAAGGCACCTCTTCTTATCTAGACGGCAGCGGAGGAATTCCCGAGATTGAATCAACGGTGGAGTCTACAGTTCCAGTAAGGTTGAACTACTTAGTGAACACCTTATAGGGCTTCTTCGACTTATTCGGAGCCCAAGCCTATTAGGAGCGGTATATCCGCCTCCTTCCTTGGAGTTATACTAAGGATCAGGCCCTCCAGGTTGGGGGATGTGCCGTTGGAGTAACTTCCTGACAACGCAAAAAAATACATTAGTTCCAAAGCACCAAAAAGCCTCGGACCTCGGATGGACCGGGCAAACGCAAACTCAAAGACTGCGATATATACTAAGGCTCACTACAGCGCTAATTGGATCTCAGGCTAGGTTGCCTTGAGATCGCCATTTCTACCTATACTACGGTGACTGCTACCGAGAACAAAGACAGCGTCTATTTGGGTGTGGATTTGTTGTTGGAACTAGACTCAGACAAAAAGTCTTGAGTTTCAACAGTGAGAGCGAGCGCATCACGACAATCCGCATCAAGGCTAAATTCGCCAACATAAGCCTAATATGCGCGCATGCCCCAACAGAGGAGAAAGATGAAGACACTAAGACATATTCTTCGAGCTCTTGGACAAGACATATGAGAAGTGCCCTGGCTATGACATTAAAATTGTCTTAGGAGATTTTAATGCCAAGCTAGGAAGAGGAGACATTTTTGGTGGCATAATCAGGAGATACAGTCTACACGACACCACCTTCGGCAACGGATTCAAGCTGGTCAATTTTGCTGCGGGCGAGATGTTCTGGTAGCTAGTACGCAGTTGGCGCATCTTAATATGCACAAGGGGAAATGGAAATCTCCTGATCAATTAACCATCAACCAGATTGACCACATTGCGATCGACGCACGATACTTCTCCAGAACACAGGATATCCGAACATTCCGAGAGGTCACCATTGACTCGGACCACTACCTCGTTGTAGCCAAGGTACCGATATCCCGATCCAAGCCAAAACAAGGAAGAACTGTGAGAAGATTCGACGCTAGACGGCTACAATCGCAAGAGACTGCCATGTCCTTTTCCGATCGAGTCTCGAATAACCTCTTAAGGAGTCCTATGCTTCCTGCATTAGGCATTGAAAACCAGTGGCAACATTGCCTTGCAGCCATCAGGATGCCGCCTCTGAAGTGCTAGGCTTCACACGGCCACCACAGCAAAACCCCTGGTTTGACGACGAATGCCGGCAAGCGCACGCAGCGAAACAAGAGGCATACAAAATGGTGCTTCACAAAGAAGCGCGCGATCGAGGAGATAGAGGGATGTCACAACAGGAATGAGGTTCGTAAATTTTACCAAAAGGTAAAAAAATGTCCCAAGGGCCCCAGCCACAAACCAAAGTCTGTAGTAGAACCGCAGTCTATGTGGAGAATATTGAAAGACCACTTTTCCAAATTATTTAACGGCGATGACGAACCGAATTCTGCTGTAAGGGAGATAGAACCACTCAACCTAGGCGACGCAGATCAACAATTCCGCCTACCCGACCTCGACGAAGTGAAGATAGCTATATCTAAACTGAAGTCAAAAAAAGCTGCTGGGGCTAACAGCATCGCTGTCGAACTATTCAAAGCAGCAGGCGATGACTTGGAAGGGAGCATGCATCAAATCATCTGCAAAATATGGTTGGAAAAAAGGAGACCCTCTAAATTGCGCCGACTACAGAGCCATCAGTCTCCTTAACATTGCATATAAGATCCTCTGTGCCCTATTATGTGAACGTCTGAAGCCGTTCGTTAACAACCTGATAGGTCCTTATCAGTGTGGCTTCAGACCAGGAAAGTCCACTATCGACCAAATATTCACACTACGGCAGATCTTGGAAAAAACCCAGGAACTTCAAATCGATACCCACCATCTATTTATCGATTTTAAAGCCGCGTATGACAGCATCTATAGGGAAGAGCTCTGAAAAGCAATGTCTTTATCAAGGTCGGAAAAGACTTTACCGATGCATTTGATGTCAAAAAACATCGTCCTGAAAAGAATTGTGCAAAAGTCAACCGTCAACACTAGAGTCACAATCTTCCAAAGGTCCATCCAATTACTTGGATACGCAGATGATATTGACATAATTGGGTCAAAGGGTGATGTCAGTGAAGCGTTTTTGAGCATTGTGACGGAAGCGAAGAAGATGGGTTTAGTAGTCAATGAAGGCAAGACCAAGTATATGGTCTTGAACAACGGTGGCGTATGGGACAAAACGTCACCATGGACAGCTATAACTTTGAGGTAGTCAAGGACTTTGTCTATCTAGGCAACGCTATTAACACAGATAACGACACCAGCTCGGAAATCAGACGAAAAATATATGGAGACGCATGTTGGTTGAGGCCCAGGTCCGCCCCGGACTGTAGTGCCACCTTAAGTAAGTAAGTAAGTAAGTAATGGACAAGCACGCTTGCCGTTATCAAAAATCATAGCCATGCTACTAAGTATTAAGTTTATTTATTTCGTCAATCAAGTTACAAACTTTTTATAGACTACATTAATAACAATAGAATGTAATATATACATACATCTTCGATATTTAAATAATAAAAAAACATAACTGTTACAATAGACTCAATACATTTTTTTTAATTACATTTCTATTTACATTAAAGTCAAGAGCATTTGTGATTGGATTATGTCTAGCATAACTTGTACTATGGTAAGGAACATGTAAAAAATCGCCACCTCTTGGGCGCAAGCTATGAGCTGGAGCGCAAATATTAAACATTGATAACAACATTGGACAATCAATATTAGAACTGAGGACATCATAAGCAAAAAGGACAGAATACAATTTTCTTCCCAAAACTAGAGGTTTTAAGTCTATAAGAGTACATCTAGTCCCATAACATGGAACATCTGAATTTTTATAAATTTTACGCAAAGCAAACGTTGTAAATTTTTTCTGAACCTTTTCAATACGATAAATGCTCGATTGAGTGTAGGGATTCCATATAACGCAACAATATTCTAACAAGAGGTAAGTATCATCATTAAAAAGTTTTGAATTTCGAATTATGAAGACCAACATTGAATTAGCTTTGGAAATGACATGATCTATATGAAGTGAAAAACTCATTTTGTCTCAGTCTCTGCAAAGAATCAAAACCATGTTTGTATTCAAAAAAACAAGGGATTTAAGATTTTTGAATAAGTAACAACACCACATTTACCGTTCTTAAAATAAAGTCCATTTAATTTACACCAAAAAGTACTTCATTTAGATCATTCTGGACATTTTCCGCATCTTCAAGACATCTTATGCTGCTGAAGAGTTTAAGATCATTAGCATACAAAAGACATTTTGTGTGTAGAAGATATTGCGGTAGGTCTTTAATAAAAATAATGAAAAGGAGCGGTCCAAGATGGCTACCTTGTGGAACGCCGGAAAAGTTCATTATTTATTTAGAAAACACATTACCAATTTTAACATATTGTTTTCGCCCAACTAAGTCACTTTGAATCCATTTAAGAAGCACAGAGTGAAATTCAAACAATTCAAGTTTTCTTATTAGAATATTATGTTGGACACGATCAAATGCCTTCGAAAAATCGGTATAGATAGTGTCAACTTGTAATCGTTTTTCCATACAGTCAAGGCAGTAGCTTGTAAAAATTGATTAGTTAGTTAGTTGCTGTCGATTTGCTACTCATAAAACCGTGTTGGAATTCAGAAATATATCCTAACTAAAGAATATAATTTGTTTTTCACTATTGCTTCAAATACTTAAGTGACTAACTGTAGCCTAGCAATAGGTTTATAGTTTTTGACAGAGGTTTTAGATCCTGCTTTATGGAGTGGAGTGATTATAGAAGACTTCCACGTGTCTAAAAATATTCCTTGGCTTAAAGATAAGTTAAAAATGTAGCAAAGTGGACCAGCAAGGTTGTATCTACACATCATCAACAGATAAATTTAGAGCATCCATATCATTGAAAGAAGGATTATGCGCCATTCCATCGTAATTTAAATTTATGAAGTTTGATTTAACAAATGAGGCAACATTATTGCAAATTGTATCTATGTATATCCACAGATGAGACCCCTTTGTACGAAACGTTTAATGGAATCCCAATCGATTTTCGTTTTGTATTTAAAAATGACCAAAATCATTTTGAATTGGTTTTAATTTTCGATTCCAGAGAGCAAATGTACTTATATGTAAATTTCTTTAAAAATTCGTATTCTTTTCTTATTTGACAGCTTTATTTATGCAGCTTGTTCATTACATTTTTAATCTTAATAAGCTTTTATTAAACCAAACCGGTCTTTTAGAATTTTTAAATTTGTTTACAGTATTCCGAAACATAGTATAAGCTAGTTCTAAACTAGTACAATGAAAAAGTTGTTGCCAATCAATTGATTCTAAATAAGTATTTATTGAGGCATAATCAGCATTTTTAAAATCATATTTTTGAACATAATTGCAGGAATAATTTGATTCATTTAAGACAGACAAATTGAATGTAATTTCAAGTGCTTTGTGATGGACACTATTATCTAAGAGTTTAAAATTTGCTTCATTTATCTGAGCTTCAAGGTTATTGTCAATAAATATAAGATCCAAAATACGAACAATCGAGTTGTAAATATTATTAATTTGGTAGATATTTAAACTTGTAATATTGTCAATCACACTGTACTCGAAGTTTTTATTAACATTACAAGGAAACATTTTTTTATCCTCATTCGAGTACAACCATTTAATATTGGGTAGATTAAAATCACCATTAATTACAAAATAACAATTCTCATCTGTTTTTTTAACAATATCTAAAATATTCTTAATATGATCATCATATATGGCATATTGTAACAAAGGCGGAATATAAGAAACAAAAAAGTATACATGAATAATGCTTAGAGTAGGTGGAACAGGTAAATCTACACATACACAAATTTGCTCAATATCGCATAAAACATTAGATAATAGAATTTCTCTACTTGAATACTCAGAGCTTACAGCTAACAAAACACCACCTCCTCTATTTAAACCTGTTTGGTTGCAGCGACGATCTCGACGAAAAACATTAAAATCGGAAGTGAAAAATTCACTATTTAAAAAATTTTCATTTAACCATATTTGATTTTGTTCTCGTACCTCCAGCATTATGATAATACATAGAAAAGCATTTACTCACTTGAGCATCAGCAAATGTCTTATTTATGTATTCGGAACCTGTTCATTTTGGCCCGATTCGTTTTTTGGACGGCTTACAAACGGTTCAATTTGAACGCCTATTGGCCACATATCTGTTTTAAGGACTCTATTAAAAGATGCAGCGGGAACACCAAGTTTAAAGTTGATAAAATGAAGACTCGTAATATCTACATCCTTTTTAACCAACTTAGAGCAAATCAAGCTAGTTGTTGGCAAGCTTAGCTTGGATGCAACAAAATTTATGACATCCACTTCGGTGACTGTGTTCTTAAGTCGAGTAATATGCATAAAACGTAGCCTAGGTAAAGATGGAAGAGCATTTGAAGCATCAGCATCGCAGCCTATTTATAAATATAAAATACATACAATAAAAACACAATCGTCTTTTTTTTTTATTAAAAATGTCATTTTTTATTAGTAAATTTAATTTTTTGTTTTCTATAATATCATGTTTTTTGTTCTATGTAATAATAAAACCTTATTTTAATCTTTTTTTTCTTCAAGCAACTAATTTAAAGTTTTTGGTTTTTGTTGAATGTACAGCATTTAAATATATTATATATTTCAATAATCTTAAGCATAACAATTTTTGTTTTATTAATGTTAAAAATTCGATAACGCGTTCACTATAATATATTTTTGTTTCTTATTTTAAAATAGGTAATCAATCTATTTTTAGTGTTATATAAAAAAGAAATTTATTTTTTTTTTCTTTAATAATAAATAAAACAATTGGCAAATTTAATATTATATATAATTTAATTTAATTAAATTTAATAATATAATTTAATATACATTATACAAGCATCATTAATTGTAATTATGGTTTTTGTTGTTATTATATTAATAATACTTAATCAGAACAGCATTATTAAAAATTTAAAATTCTGTTTTTATTTTTTCGAAGTGATACTTATCCGTTTTTTTGTTTTTATATTTTTAAATAAGGCTTAAATGCGTGGCAGGTTACAAGCAATATATTATTGGCTTAGATGAATTATAAATAATTTTATAACAATCCATAATGGCCAGCATAAAAATGTTTGTGTCTTTTGCTTCTTTTATTCTTAGATTTTGTTTTTACAAACGATTACTTTTTAATGACTTGTTTTTATCAGTTAAGAATTTTTATTTGTACCCAAGATGTGTTAAAGGAACGATTTAGTTTTACTTCTGTTTTTTATTTTGTTTTTAATTTAAATTTATAGTCGAAGATTCTTGCACGGGGAAAGTCTGATGTTAACCGCGTTGAGATTTCTCAATTAATTTTAAAACTTTCTTTTTTAACTTTTTGAAATAAAAAAAAAAGAATTGTTGGCCTTTGATGAGGATGAGGATTTATGACACCATCCGCCGCCGGAAGAATCTTTTCCTATTGTTTAGTCTCTAATGGAAATAAATTAAACAAAGGTTTGCTTTTTGGGTACTTTCTATGTTTATAAAAACGAAATAGAATTTGGTGGTGGAAGACATAATGTTTTTGAGTATGAATTAAATAAAAGCTAATAGTAACTAAGAAAACGCTAAGTTTATGAAAAATTCCCTATTTTAGTTGTTGTTTTGTTATAAGTCCTAATAATATTATATATTTAACTACTTAACTATTTTTAAAGTTTATATTTTACAATTTATTTTAAAAGTAGGTTAATATTAATTTTAATATATTACGTTTACTTAGATTAGTCACGTGTCTTGTTTTTCTTTTTATTTATCTATAATTTAAAAATCTTATAAAGTAGGTATTTAAAATCTACTGTACATAGGTTAAAGTGAGTGTTTTTGTTTTTGTATTTATATTTTTATGTATATATATATACTTTTGGTTTATATATTTTTATATATATATATTTATTATATTTATTCTTTGTAAAGCTCTTGTACCATTTTGTGATCCCTTGAAGGTTATCATTTTCATAATTATAATTATTTGTTTTTTTTTTTTGAAAAATTTAAATCAACTTTTTATTTTATTTTGATATTGAACAAAAGAAATTTATAAAAATTACAATCAAAATTAGATAAAACAAAGAAGTTGGACGCTAATTTAATATGTTTTTTTTGTCTACATATAAGCGTAAGCATATAAGTATATTAATTTTTATTTTATTTTTTGAAAATCAGAAAGGGTATAGTTATTTTTTGTATGTGTATTTATATTTTTAATTATTTTATTTTATTTTGATTATATATTTTATATTATATTTTCTTATGATGCGTTTCTGCTTAGTAGAAACTATTTTTATAATGTTTTTGAAGTTTTATATTTTCTTTTTTAAAAAGGTGAGGAAGGTGAATAAATTAAATACATTTTTTGATATTAAGGAATAAATTTGAAAACCAATATTGAAATGGCATAAATATATATTTGGAAAAAAATTAAAACTTTAGAAAATAGTAAGCAGAGCGGTGATATCACTACAATTGACATTACTTAGTAGGTACTTTATAATTATTTACATTACTGATGATTTAAAATGATGATGAAATTTATTATTATGAAAAATAAATTTACCTAAGAATTTGGAACGTAAAATGTCAAATTTGCAAACGCAAAAGTCGCCTATATGACTATAACCACTCTTGGTATTAAAGTTTGTATTTGTTGAGTTCGGTATAAATATAAAAACACACATATATTTTTTGGATCTATAAAGGCAAGCTAAGAACATTTTGTATTGAGGACGTGTTACTTACTTTTATAAGTTTCTTGAATGATTTTTAAATCTGTCGAATTATCAAATTTTAACACTTTTCCAATGGTTTTAATGGCTTCAAAATTAATGTTAGATGTTATTTTTTTAGGAAATTACTTTTTGAAAGTTTATGTAGTACATTTTGTTTCAGTAAAATGCTTGATTAGCTGAAGTCTTACAAAGCCACTTTAGCAGATGGCTTGAATGCTGAGATTTTCATAGCAGCTAGAGATAATTTGGTTAAGAACATGCACCAACTTATCTGTAAGATAAGGTCGGAAGAAAGCATGTCCGATGAATGCAACCTCCGTATTGTTGGCCCTATTATGAAATAAAGGATCTGCATTAACTAAAGAGGCATCAGTCTACTTAAAATCGCTTAGAAAATCTTCTCTGCCGTAAAATATGAATGTCTAAGGCTCATCGTTAAAAATTGTTAGGTCCCTATTAGTGTGGTTTTAGACCAAGTAAGTCCACAGTCGATCAAATATTCACATTACGGCAGAACCTGGAAAAACCCCAGGAATATCAAAATGACACCCACCATGTTTTCATTGATGTCAAGGTTGCATATGACAGCATCTTCAGGGACGATCTGTATAGAGCCATGTTTAGTCTTGGCATCGCTGCCAAACTAGTCCGTTTATGCAGAATGCCTATGGAGAATTCGATACGCTTCATAAAGGTTAAAAACAACTAAACAAAACATTTTGATGTTAAAAAAGGCTTTAGGCAAGGTGATGCCCTGTCATGGGATTTCTTTAACATCGTCCATGAAAGAATAGTATAGGGCTCCCACGTCAACACTAGAGGCAGTACATTTCAATAGTCTGTTCAATTACTAGAATATGCTGATGGGAGAACTCAGGATGATGTCAAAGGTGCTTTTGTGAGTATTTAGACCGAGGCGGTTAAAAAGGGTGTAAAGGTTAATGAGGGCAAAAGAAGTGCAAAAAAATATATTAAAAAATATAAAAATAATGTTGAAAACGGGTATTTTCAAAACATGAGGAAATAGTGAAAGTTAAAGTTTGGTTTCGAAACCAACACTAAAACATTTAAATTCAAAACGTATTTTTTGAAACTATGAAAGTACTAAATTCATGATTTGCCAAAAACTTCATATAGAGTCAAATAAAGACTTATAATTGATAAAAGTTCCCAAAAACTGTGGAAAAGAAATATTTTTACTTTGCAAAATCCCCATAAAATGTATTGTTAAGGAAACCTATTTTGAATTCTTAAAAAAACACGTTTTTTATTGTTGTAAGTATTTTTAAAGGTTCATATTTTTAAAACCTGATGTGATAGTACAAAACAAAGGTGAGATTCGAATTTAGGACACCCTAATCCTTTATAAAATGTACGTTTTGTTTGTGCCCCGCAAAATACCTAATTTTGTCGATCAGTAATTATAAGCACGACCTCTAAAATTTATAAAAGTCATACAAAACAATATCAACCAGCTACGATTGCATCTTTTCCATGAAAAATCATGACAATTTCGCTCATTTGCGGCTAATTACTGTAAATAACTTCATGCCTTAAGGTATTGAATCGATTGTAAATAATTTTTGTAGGCCTTTTCTTTCACGTTGCCCAAAAAAAAGACAAACATTGGTCTCATCAATTTTTTCAAATTTTCGCTGTAAAAATTCACGAATCAAAGCTCGGACCTCGTTTTCGAATATGCAACCGCTTAAAAACCGTATCAAAAAGTGGTAGGATTTTACGATATCGAAATGTGACGATTTTTCTCCTCTATGTACGTAGTTTTTGAGGAAAAATTGCGCCTTAAAAATGAAGGCTAAAAATTTTGGAATAATTTGATGAATTTCAAGGCCCAATCAGTGTTGAAATGACGTAGCCGGTGAGCGAACATTTTGAGTGTTTATGTTTTAGTCAACACTACAGGCTACAGAAGTTATACACTGTTTCGATTTTATACAACACTAGCTTTCAACAGGGACGCTACAAAAATAGAGTGACAGGGACAGCCAACGACGCCATATTTCTTGCCGCTGTTTTGAAATTTCGATAATTTCGATGATATACGAGCCAAGAACGAGTCGAAATTATTAAATGCGGAAGCAGTTGCCTAAACGTTAAGAGCACTCCGTCCAATTTATTGCCGTCATAATCGTCCAAGCAGATCAACAACTGAGCGTCTAGTGGACTAATTTTAATTCACAGGCACATTACAAAACGTTCCCGTGCCAAAAAGACAAAGAAGTGCCCGTAGTGTAGAGAAAATTGCTGCCGCTGGACTTCAAGCGTTGGGCATCTCTGCGACGTCGCGTTGTTGTGGCGAATTTTGCGAAAAGATTGGTCTACATGATTCGGATTTTTAACGAAAAATCATCTATAGCTTCGTCAATAAACAAAATATGCGGTATTGGTCAAGCAACAATCCACACGAACTCCATGAGTCATCATTGCATTCCGAAAAAAATACGGTATGGTGTAGTTATGGGCCAGCGTCGTCATTGGGCCGTGCTTCTTCCGTGATGATCAAGACCAGCACTTTACTGTGAATGGGGATCGCTATTGTTCAATGATAACCGAATATTTTTTGACCCGATTAGATGATTTGGTTTTGGAGGACATGTGGTTCCAACAGGACGGCGGGACCACAAGCCACACAGCGAATGTTATTTTGAAACCAAGTTTGGAGAACGTTTAATCTCACGAAATGGTCAAGTAACTTGGCCGCCTCGATCGTGCGGTTTTACTCCGTTAGACTATTCCCTGTAGGGTAATGCCAAGTCTGTGTCTATGGTCTATGCCAAGAAGCCAGGTGACGATTGATGGACTTCGTACGAAGTGAAATTGCGGCAGTATGGGCCAATTTATGATTGAAAGCCATTAAAAATTGGGTTCAGCATCTGGACTTCTGCAAGCGTGGGCGTGGTGACCATACAAAAGAAATCGAGTTCCGTATATAATAGCATCAAACGTACTTTTACAGGAATACAAATTTTATTGATATTCAAAACAGTTTCTGTTTTATTTAAAATAAACTTTTGAAGCGCTCTTATTGAAAAACCCGACATTTTGTTTTTGAAATCTATTACTGCAAAGTTGTCACCATTTTTCATCGAATTTTAACAATTTCGATGTGTTTTTGAAGTGTGTTTAGTTAATTTTGTTTAATGGTGGCGCTGTTATTTGTCAAATGTCAAAAGATGACAGCTCCAAAAGTGGCATACGTCTTAAAAGAGGGCGCTATTAAAAATACATTATTTTGCGTGCTAAAACAAATTTAAAAAATTTGTCAAGTCATCCAGGATTCGTTCCATGACCCTTTATCTTTCGTCCATGTTTTTAAAATAAAATATAAAAAAAAAGCAAAGTAAAATAAAATGTAATAATTATGCCATTTATTTTAAAAAAATTAACAAAATAAAGAATCAAAAAGAAAACAAGACCAAAAAATATATAAAATAATCTTAAATTATGTCTTTTGAATTAAAGTTCTAATAAAAAAATTAACAATACTTAAAAAAATATAATAACATAAAATTGGTCAAATTACATTATACTTTATACATAAAAAGAAAACATTACTAAAATAATAAGATTTAGAAAAAAAATGTCTATTTTTATTTAAAAATAATAATTAATGGTGATTTAATTTTTAATTTATATTACAACCAAATATACCTATTTATATGTATAAAACAAAATATTCGTGTAATTTATTTTAATTCATTTAATTAATTTAATTTAATCCGTCAGCTAGACTATAATAGTAAAAATTTTAATTCTATTGGCTAATTAAAAGTTAGTTAATTTTAAATGTACATTTAATTATACAATTTTGTACAGATTTCCTATTTACATTTCTTTTTACAATTGTCTGTTTTTTTTTTTAATTAAGATTTTTTGCGTAATTGTAAAAAATTATAAAAGAAACACATAAATGTTTTAAAACGAGAATAAGTAAAACAAAATAGTGAAGTTTATTAAACAAAAAATACATACTTATAGAAAACTACAAGAAATAATCGTTTTTATGAAATTGTAATATATCAAATGTCTGTAAAAGAATTTAGTGGAGGGATATTTGAGTCCGTTTTCAGGCTCAGAGATTCATAATAATAAAATTTTTAACAAAAATAATAGAATAATTTACGTTAAGTATATGACATTTTTAAAAATATGAAAAGCCATGCATATGGAATGTTCCTGCTTTCTTTAACGTGAAGGAAATATTATTTGTTACAAAAACTTATTTTAAAATTTGTCATTAAAAACATAGAGTATATTATTTATAAGTCATTTTAGGTGGTGTTAGTTCTTTTCGCTCGAAACCATAACGACAAAATTCTAAAATGTTGTAAAGTCCAAAATTGGTCACAAAGCCCAAAAAGAGAAACGTCGCAGAAATTATCACTAAGAAAAGGTCACAAAGCCCACATAAAATTTCATATAACCCAAACTTACTTTCAATGAGCAAAACACTTTCAGTAATTAGACTTTGTAATGCTTATAAACAGTAAGGTATGTAAAAAGGGGTATGTTGACCCCTGCCACCCCCCTTCTTGCGTTCACAGGATTTAGGTTAGGTGCGAAGTTGGATGTATGCAAAGTTTTTTTTCATTAAAATAATCTGGATTGAAAGAAACTTTGTATACACACAACGACGCACCTACCCTAAATAATAAAGTGAGTCCAACCAGGGGTGCAGCATGCCCCCAATACATATTTCACTGTTATTATGCCATAATGTTGGGTGCTAGCACTTTGAGCAATTAAACCATTTCGTTTTATTTAACTTTTAAAATAGACATTATTTCGATTTCAGAAGGTGCCAAACTTATTTTTAACGCTTTCTTGAAGGTGCCGTGAAATAAGCCCAAGTGAAATAAGACCTGCTTTATAAAATTGGCCTCATTGTACTTTAAAAAAGGGTAATAAAGGCAATTTTTAGCAGTTAGTCATATTACATTTGGACGAAGTGAAATAATACCAAACTATTTTGAGAATTTACACCAACATATTTTTACTGTGACGTATGTAAGGGGAGTCATGCTGCACCCCTGCAACCCCCCCCCCTCGGTTGGGCAACCTAAAGGATTTAGGGTAGGTGCGGGGTTGGTGCATGTAAAGATTTTTTTAAATTGAAATAAAACCAATTTGGCTTTGTTTCAATTTGTTTAAGTGTAATATAATCAAAATTTGGAAATTGGCCTTATTACGCTTTACAAAATTAAAATAAGGCCAATTCTTAAAATTTGGCCTTATTCCATTTGGCTTTATTTCAAGGCACCTTTCTTGAAGTACTGTGTTGTTTTTGGGCGATCTGACATATTTTTAGTTTAATGCTTCGCGAGTGATAACATTTTTAACTCAAAATGTTGTAGTGTCCAAAATAAACAAAAATTTTATCAGAATGGTCAAATTTGGAAACACATGATATCTTTTGCCAATATATGATTTGGGCGTTGTGATGTTTAAAAATTGATCTAGGAAGTATATGGCATTGATTTTGGGCTTGTTGCCATTTACTTATAAACATCTTTTTGGGCAGTAAGACCGTTAGTTTTTTTTTATTTGGAATTTCATAACAACCAAAACAAATTTTAAAGCCCAAGGATTTGGTAATATTTCCCAAATAGCACAACGAAAAAATGTTAATAAAATTGTTTTTTGGGCGCTATGATATTTTTTAATTTGGGCTATATAATTTTGGCGAAAAGACGTTACGCCATTTAAGGTCTTGAAAATCTAACATAGCATCTGCCAATTTTAGGGGAAAACAATTTTGAATCCCATGACAAAAATGAAGCGTTTCGTTTTGTATCTGTCAAATTAGTGATTACTGCTTTACGATTTTTAAATGTTTTTTTGATTGAAAATTAATTTTAGAGATCTGGATTCAAATCAGTTAGAGTAATTTTTGACAAGAGATAGTTTAAATTTTACAATTTGATCTGTTTAAGGTGATAGTTACAATTGTTAGCTAAGTAACTGTCATAATACAAATGTGATATCCTTGTCGGAAAAAAAGTTACGACTCAATAATTAATTAAAAAAAAAAGTAGAATTGTTATATTAACAGAAATTTGACAATGGCCACCGTTATTTGGCCAATTTTTAATGAAAATTGTTGATTTGAATTGAGTTGAATCATTTTAAAAAGTGTTCAGCTCAGTGATTTTGGACTGTCGCCCTGAATTTTTAGTCAAATTTACATTTTATTGTACGAGTTTTAACGAATAGTATAAATTTAACAACACAAATAAATAAAAACAACTGGTGTAAAAAAATCAATTTTGAGATCGCAATTTGACGTTACCAATGGAAAACGCAATCATTTAAATTAAAGAAAATATTTTAAAGAAATCAACTTTCAAAAGAAAAAAGGAGAATTATCTAGAGAATTAAAACTTTTTATAAGGCGTTTTCGAGTCGGGAAATTTTACACAATGTGCCTATGCTCGAGTTTTAAAACTCTTTGATTTTTAAACTTTAAACAAACAAGAAAACAAAGAAACAAAATGTAGAGCAATTAAATTGAAAAATATAAAGGAAAATATTAATTTAAGTACATATTTAAATATTTACAATTATTTACGTGTTTCTTATTGTCAGATTTATGTGTAACTATAATTTTTTAATTATCATAATGCGTGACTATGCGAATTTCGAAATTTTACTATTATTTAAATTTTAGGTATTAATTTATGTATATAATATTACGTATTACATTATTTACATATTTTTGAAATTTAAAAACTGAAATCTGTATATTTTTTAATTATATATTAAACTATTAAATCATTTTAAAATAAAATAATAAAAATATGTTATTTACATTTAACAAGTAATTTAATTTGCCTATTTAATATCATTTCACAGAAGAATTGTTTTTTATTTTTAAAATTTAACTATATTTTGTTTTTGAATAGAATTTTTAAACTTAACAGAGAAATAAAATATATAGTACTGTTTTTTAAATTTTTGTCTATACATTAGATTTTTGTTTTATAATTCATGGAGTTAAATTGATTTTGTGCTTTCTTTTTGACTAAAAATAAATGAAGCTTGTTTTAATGTTTTTTTTTTTAATTTTTTGATTTATTCTGTATTTTGGTCTTTTGTTTTTTTGTTTTTCTATAAATTTGAAAGTTTTAAAAAAGAATATCTCTTATATTTTATTTTTAAATTTAGTCTAATTTTAATTAAATCACTCAAAGTACTTATGTTGTATTCATGTAAAAAAAACGTATTTACAAACAAGTTTTTTTAGTGTTTCAACTTATTTACTTTTGTTAAATTATGAAGCTTTATGCTTAAAAGCAATATTGCATAACATATTTAACTTATAGATAGTTTTTTTTTTTAAGTTTATATTCAGCCATTTCATGGATTTTGTATTTGTTGTGTGTTTTTGGGTTTAGTTTGTTTTTGTTTAAGTTTTATTTTGTTTTCAGTTAGTTAGGATTTTAGTTTATTTATTTTTTGTTTTCTTAATGATTTTTGTTCTTAAAATTTAATTTAATTTTGTTTTCTATTTAAATTAGGTAACAACAAAAACTAAATCCAATTGCAGATGGCTGAATACAAAACCATTCTCAGATATCCACAGAATTACTCGAAGATGGAAGCAGTCTTGTTGTTGGCGAACTTGAATCTGGCCGCAATAGATCCATTGATTTCGATGATCTACTACTACCATTATCACAGGACATATTACCATTTCTACCGTCGATTTCAAGACGTGCCAAGTCATGGGCAGAACTGACCTAAAAATAATAATTAAGAATTTAAAATTATTTTCAAATTTAATTGTTTTCTTTTTTAAGGTTTTATTTTACCGGACTAATTGGAGTAACTATAATCGCAGTCCTAGCTGCTACTCTTAATAAGGCAGTATCTTCAGTGGACTCATCCACATCCCCATCTCCATCGACATCGAGATCACCCTCACCATAAACATCCCATGGAGGTGATTCTGGATCCATTTCACCTTCGCAATCAAGATCCTCTTCTTCGAGATCTTCGACTTCTTCATCCATTAGGATAACTGTAATGAGGTTTGGGAAATTGTTTACTTTTTTTTAGAAATACGTCATAAATTATGCATTAAACACCAAAATATTTGGATATTTTATGGGTTGAAAACAAAAATAAAACAACAACAACAACGAGTTTACAATAGTTGTCATTCCGCAACAGCCATTGATGGGATTTTCTTCAACAACATAAAGATATATAAATATATGTTTTTATTTTTTACAACATAAATATTCAATAAGAAATAAAATAAAATTAAAAAATGGTGTATATTGCAATTAGCGGTATATATTTTTACACAACACTAAAAGTGATATCGAAGATAAATATTATTGCAATTTAAATGTAGTTTTTTTTATGAATTTGTTTATAGTTTGTTTAGATAGTTTTTTGTTTCTTTTTTAATTTATTATGAGATGATGGTTTTATTTAAGATTAAAGTTTAAGGAATCGATGTGGGTACATAAATTGATGTTTTCATTCAACACGGAGAGCTTAAATAATTAAATATAAAAATAAATAAAATCAGAAAAAAAATATTTGCATATGATAGGTATTTTGTATATTTTATGGTTTTCCAATAAGAGGTTTTATTTTTATATTAAAACAAAATCAGTCATTTTCACAATAAATTAGTAAATGTTTCAATTATTGTAAAGGTGTAGTATGATATTCAAAATTAAACACAAAGGAGGCCAAATGGCCTCCTTGGTTCTGGTTTCAATACCATATCTTTTCCATGAAAAAATTCGATGACCAATTTTCTCGAATTTCTTTTTAAAAGATTGGGTGTCCTCATCTTCCAAATATCTCTAAAGGAAGAAGTACTACTTTTTGTAGCTCATCTTATTCTACACAAAAAAGGTCATGACATAGTATAAAACAATTAGTTAAAAAATGTAATAAAGCCATGTGTACATATTTTGGGGGAGAGTATTTTGTATTGTCTTATGTCAAAAAAAAATGTTTCATTATAAAAATAAGTTTAAGTGGAAGAAATATCATTTAGTCCCAATCAATTAATCAGGAAAACCTTAATACATACAATTTTTTTAAAAGATTGTTAAAGCATTTTTTTTTCAAATTTATGTTCTAAATGTACAATTTTTCAATTTTGTAAAACTGATTAATATACGTTTTAGATTTACTTTCGATAAAAAAGATTGACCTGTTTTTAGAAAACTAATTTTGGAAAAAATGTTTACTATTTGTTTACAAATTCAAAAAAGACACCGCAACTGCCTGCTCAAAAAACAATAAGGATGGAGAGGCTTTTTAAAAATCATTCTTATGTTTTCCGTGTCCTAAATACTACAATTCTGGCTTAAGCGCTATAGATGAACCAATGAAAAGTCTATGTATCAGAAATATTTCAAGTAAGTTTAAAAAACTGCGCAAGTAGAAAAAGATAGTACATTATGAAAACCTTGCAAAACACATACATAGCTTTAACGTAAGAACACTTGTGATTTCTGGAGAATAGCAGAGTAATGCAAAGGTTTAAACTATTAATAGAAATCTCAGTTGTGAGACCTTGAAAGTACAATTCTACGAACTACTCAACCATTTGGTTGCGAGAGGAGTGATACTATTCCTTTTTTTATTAGTTACTTTTGAAAACTCACTTTCAGATGGAACTTTCTTAAAGGATGATGATACTAATGCATCCAATAAAAACGTTTTAAAGATGTTAAGGCCACCGCGCCGCTGGCTGGTTCGAATAGCATACCTTCGGATTTTTTTAAGACGGCATGGATAAGTTTATATACAAAATAACAAACATTTTCAATAACATTTTTAACGAAGGAGTTATACCAAAGCAATTATATTTGGTTTTTATATTAATTGTATAAGATATCATGAAGGAATATTGAGACCCAGGAGCGAACGCAGACAAAAATTTGGGGGGGGGGGGGGGGAGGTAAAAAATATATGCACATTATATTATTTTTTTTAATTTTAAATGTCAAGGGTTTTTTTTCTTTTTTGGCACTATTTTATATAGATGCTAAGAAACGTGTATGAATAAAAAGTACATATATACACAGTTTAACTTAGACTTTTAAGCTAAAACTTAATTTGTATATGCATCAGGCATGCATTAGTTTGTATGATTTATTTCTTAGTTGCCGTTGTCGATCTCATCATTCTTAGGCTGAACTCACACATGAATAAATGTGAGTTACAGAAACAATAAAGAGATGAGGTGAGATTTTTCTACTTTCACAGTTCCCTTGCGTTTGTTTTGGCATATTCAAAGTAGCCGTAGATTGCTTGATTGAATTTTGAAATTTTCAAACACGTTTTTCTTAAACTCACCATGAAAATACTAGAAGTAATGATTTTGAATTGGTTCCGAAGCTTTAGACCGAAGATATAGGGTCATATTCATAGTTCCTTGATAAATTCTTATTTGTCATTGCTAAGCTAAACTTCAATTTATGTTATTCATAGACAATTTAAACAGATTTAAAACGATAATCTGGAGTCTAAAAATAAACACGACAGGACCTATGAATGTTTACACAGTTTATAAATCTATTAAACGTCAAAAATAGAAAAAACTGATTGAGAAAATTAAGTTACGAGACATTTTATTTGAAAATTTAAAATTAAACATTATGTCAAAAAACTTAAGCATAATATATCAATATTTTGACATACATTTTGTTGGAATGTTACCAACTAACAGAAAACGAAAGCTCTTAACCCGATTGGATCACTTTGAAATAGACAATTTGTATGAAAGGTATCGATTCGAGAAAAAAACTGTCAAGTTTATGATTGACCTTCTTAATATTATAGATGAATCGAAATATCTGCGTGTTTCCAAGTCTTAAACCTTCATTAAATTTCTCAACTTACAGCAAACAAAATAGTTTAAAGGGTTTCAAGGATTTTGGTTCTCCAGCTAACGCTATTTATTTTGTTACCTTCTACAAGCCATTTTGTATAGGTTTAAGTAATATTAATATGCCTTAAACCTGTTTCTAACTAAACAGAGCTGGCAAATTCTTTATGAATAGCAGCTTTGTCTAACCTAAATATATGTTAAATTTAGACTCCTGTTCAAATAGACTCGGGTTTAAAATATGACTATGAATATAACCCATATTGTTTTGTGTCTTACATTAGGGTATATTTAAATGCAGAAACGCATTCAAATATTTACGAATATTGAATTAAGGAAACATCGCACGTAAATTTCATTATTAATTTGATTCTTGTTCTTGAAAAATAGGGCAAAAACACGACAAAGGCAAATAGGGTTGGTGTTTCTGATTTAAAATATTCTTGTGTCACAAGTAAAGAAGTGAAAAAGCTACGATTTTTTTTTAAATCTACAGTTAAAATTAACATACATGAACCGAACAATTTTTTGGTGTTTTGATATTTAAATGTGTGAGATCGTTTCAAAAACGAGTACAACAACGTCAATTTCTGTTTCTCGAAAACAAGAAAAATATTTTTCTTTCTTTACCAACGAATACAGAAATGTATTAATCTGATTTAGCCTGTTTGTGTTTTGTGCACAATTTCTACCACCGCTGTAGAAAATTTATTAAAATTGTTCGTTTAATATAGTTTCAGAATTTGAGTTGGAAATTAATTGTGTACCATTTCTTTTAAGCAATGATGAATATTTGATTATGCACATATTCTGATATTTCGTGAAGGGGGGGTTAACCGCTAAAGCCCCTACTTGCGTTCACCCTCTAAAACCAGGATATTCCAACATACCCAATATCTATCACAAACTATGTATGTATGTGTTTTCTTAATTGATTTAAAGGCAGCATTTGACATAATAAACCAGAAGATATTACTGTACAAGTTATACGGAATGTGGATGTTATTCAAGTTGGGACGGATTATTCAGAACCTGTATCTGAGAACTTCAGTAGTTACATGGGAAGGAAAAAACATTTCGGAATAGTTTGTTACACGAACACGAATGAAAAAACAAATTAAGGTAAACAAATGAGTTGAGAAGAAACTTTAGTGTGGCACTCACAAAATAAAAGTGGTAGAATCTCTTTTCACTTCAGTTCTCGAGAGATTCAAAGCTTTTTATTGAAATTAAACGTCATCAAAATAAATTTCTTCCAATTTCTAACCATCACCTTAATTCATTTATACGTGCTTAACATCCCCTAAAAACCCTAAAAAGACCTCTCCTTTTGAACCGAAGCAAACAATTAAGCGGGAGATGAAAGGGGCTCAAGTATCTTTTTACACTTTACTTGAAAAAAATGTTCTTATTTAAAATTCAAAACACAAAATTTGTTCATCATGGTAATAGATTTTGAGAAAAACGGTCAAACAATATTGGTGTAAATAATTTTTTGTGTAAATTAAGATGAAGTACAAAGTTTACATATAATTTTTTACATACCTTTCGAGTTCTTTGCAGAAAAATGAACTTGAACTCCTTTTAACATCCTAAAATTAGGTGATCTAGTTTAAAATGACCTTGACGAAGTGAAGATAGCTATGTATATCTAAACTTATGTCAAACAAAGCTGCTGGAGCTGACGGCATCGCTGCCGAACTATTCAAAGCAGCAGGCGATGACTTGGAACGGAGCATGCACCACCTCATCTGCAAAATATGGTCGGAAGAAAGCATGCCCGATGAGTGGAATCTCAGCATAGTGTGCCCGATACATAAGAAAGGAGACCCTCTAAACTGCGCCAACTACAGAGGCATCAGTCTCCTTAACATTGCGTATAAGATCCTCTCTGCCGTATTATGTGAACGTCTGAAGCCATTCGTCAACAACCTGATTTATCCTTATCAGTGTGGCCTTAGACCAGGAAAGTTCACTATCGACAAAATATTCACAATACGGCAGATCTTGGAAAAACCCAGGAGCTTCAAATCGATACCCACCATCTCTTTATCTATAAATAACAAGTATATATAATATATATATTAAAATTTAATTTGTTAAGCCGCGTATGACAGCATCTATGGGGAAGAGCTCTACCGAGCAATGTCTAGTTTTGGCATCCCTGTCAAACTTATCCGTTAGTGCAGAATGACGATGGAGAACGTACGCTGCTGTATCAAAGTCGGAAAGGATCTTACCGATGAATTTGATGTCAAAAAAGGTTTAAGACAAGGCGATGCACTGTCATGCGACTTCTTCAACATCATGGAAAGAATTGTGCGAAACTCAACAGTCAACACTAGAGGCACAATCTTCCAGAGGTCCATCCAATTACTCGGATACGCAGATGATATTGACATAATTGAAAGATCAAAGATTGATGTCAGTGGATCGTTTTTGAGCATTGCGACGGAAGCGAAGAAGATGGGTTTAGTGGTCAATGAGGGCAAGACCAAGTATATGCTGTCATCAAAAAAGGACACTGAACGACGACGTCTTGGACAAAACGTCACCATGGACAGCTAGGACCTAGGCACCGCTATTAATGCAGACAACGACACCAGCGCTGAAATCAAACGAAGAATAACTCTTGCAAATCGCTGCTTCTTTGGACTAAGAAGGCAATTGAGAAGTAAAGTCCTCTCTCGAGCATCTAAAATCACCATCTATAAGACACTCATCATCCCGGTTCTCATTTATGGCGCTGAAGCCTGGACCCTGTCAAAGAAAGATGAGAGCGTCTTAGGATGCTTCGAGAGAAAAATTCTTCGGGTGATTTATGGTCCCGTTCGCATAGACGGAGAATAGAGGAGAACATATAACGACAAACTGTACGGGCTGTACAGCGACACAGACTTGGTTAGCAGAATTAAAGTACAACAGCCCGGAAGGTCTTAGAATCCAATCCCGAGGACGGCCGGCGCGGCGCAGTAGAGAGAACCTCAACCAATTTGTCGTGCGAAACTGGAGACAGCTAGCTAAGGGACCGAGCTGGCTGGAGACGCATGTTGGTTGAGGCCCAGGTCCACCTCGGACTGTAGCGCCACCTTTAGTAAGTAAATAAGTAAGTTAAAAATGAGAGTAGATGTAAAGAACGTGTTCTGCACCAAAATTCATTTTTTTGAAAGTGAATATCATAGACAAAATAAGTAAGGTCCGATCACACCACCACTGCCAGCTCAAAAACCACTTCAAACAGTTAAACGTTGATGATGGCGAGGCTTTCAAAAACCATTCTTAGGTTTTCCATGCCCTTAATGGAAAAATCTGCTTAATGAAGTAGCAACTTATGTGAAGATGGGCTTCATTACTGAAAACAATTATTTAAAAAGACAAAAATGTGTAAACTGTAACTGCAAAATTTTTACCACTTCGTACTAAATTAAAAAAAAAATAAAAATATTGTTGAAGAGCGTGTCGTTCCATTTATTAGTTAAAAAGTAGTTTTTATTTTTCAAATGTTAAAAGATAACAACTTTCAAAGTGACAGCTGCGAAAACAACTAGCTAATATAAATGAAACCTCTTTTTGGAAAAACTCTTTCCTCTCTTGGTCCAATGAATCAATGAACCGATCACACAAAATTTAAAAAAAATCAAACCAAAAGAAACATAAAACGGAAACATCAAAAAATAATAAGGACGAAATTAGAGAATATTTTCCAATAAAAATTAATAGAAATTTTACGATAAAGAATTTTGTTTATAAAAGGACATTAAAAAAATACGATTTTTCTTAAAACTTAACACTTAATAACATTAAGATATCACAAACTGGCATAACTCGCTTTATATGTTCAAAAAAAAAACAACAACAAAATATTGCTGAATATTTATATTTAATTTAAAAAATAAAAATTGGCACAGTAAAACAGCAGAAAACTCACTATATCATTTTTTTCTTAAATTTTAGGACGGATTTTCAATTAATTGCACTAAAGGACTTTTATTTTCTTTTTTTTGATATTCATTCAATGCAGCCAAATAAAAGCAAAAATTAAATTCATTGCATCATTTTCGTTGATTATAAAATATTTTATCTTTTGTTTAATTAAAAAAATGTATCATTAAATTTGCTCTGACCAAACAAATAAAATTATAGTAGCATTAAATTATAGCTTTAAGGTAAAAAAAACATTATTTTTATTTTTAGTTTTTTGATTTAATTTTTGATTTTTATTTTTATATAAGTGTTGTTTGATCATCTTCATAGTGATACGCTTGATAATTTGTACCATCCCATATGGATATATAATTGTGGCTACATTGAATGTCCTTTCGTTGCTATAAGGAAGTTGTCGATGAGTATCCATCATATGACGCTGTAATTAAGTTAGTAAAATTCAAGAAGGCGTGTGTTATTAACCAACAACGAAAACAAAAGAACTTAAATTAAATTTACATAGAAATTTTAAGAATATTTGCTTTTTTAATAATAATTAACAATGAGATTTAGTGTTTTTATATAATTATGTTGGTATTTTGAAAATATGTATGAAGTATGAGGGTTTTTTTAGAGGTGAGAAAATGAGCATTTTGTGTTTTGGTAAAATGATAAAATAACCAAAAACTATATTTTTGCGCAAAAAAGCGATTTTTAATTATTATTTAAAATTGTTGTGTAGTTTCTTAATTATTCTTTTTTTATTTTGCAAAAATAAAAATGAATTATTTATAAGAAAACTATTTTTTTTTATTTTTAAAAAGAGCCACAAATAAAACTTGAATTTTGCAAAAACTTAAAATTTGGGGTTCAGCACTTACTTGAACTTTCGGTTATAGTTTTCGGACTACTTGGTTCCAAGTCAGCGTCCTCTTCAAGGCATACATCATGGTCTGATGGTAAACGAGCGACCAAAACGGATTCCAGAGGATCGGCATCTAATTCGGGAACAACTATCACGACATCATCGCTAACACCGGGTTGTATCGAACTCGGGTCAACATACTGAGGTGGTATGGAACTGAAAAACGAGTAATCCCTTTTTGAATGCATAATCAAGTCCAATTTTACAGCATATCTATATGGGAGCCTTCAAAAAGCTTACCTTAAAGTTACACGTTTCTTAATACGGCTTGTTAAGTCGGAGTATCCTCGATGCATTGGCGGTCGTCGTGGAACTCCTTGCTCATATTGCGAGGCTATAGGTGAGCTTGGTTCCGAGAACTGTTTTTCAATCAGAATTGGTTTAAGCTAAGACAATTATTATGTAGACATATATGAATGTTGTTTTTCTTTTCTGAAACTTACCTTAAGCCCTCCACCGTGCGTTACGGTTGCAGAGTGGACATTTGTCGCACCAGTCATGGTGGTCCCGCTAGCGGCCATAGCTGTGCCAGCAGCAGAGTGGCCAATATCACCATCAGTACCCCCGGTGCCAGGACCACCACCACCATCGCCGCCGCCACCACCACCGCCACCGGGAGGTTTTTGATTAGAGCTATTGGAATGTTGAACTTGAGAAACTAATGGAAGAGCTAAGAACCGTTCGCGGTCTTGCATATAGGCTTTAATTAAAATATCTAATTTTTCTTCTATATCGGCTACCTGTATGAGTAAAATTTGTAGACAAATATTTCCATTAAAAAATAAATCATCAAACAAAATCATCCAAAAGTAGTCAAATTCGATTTTTCATATTGAAATAAAGAGAATTGGCCTAAGAACCGTGTCTTGTGGTACACCATGAGATTTTATTTTTAGTGCATACTTTTGGATGAAATATAATATGTTTCTTATAAGAAATTAATAAGATTTTGTCTTACTTGTCTTTCGACCTTAACTACACGAGATGCTAAACTAATTTTTGACGCATAAACGTCTTTTGCTTTTGATCCTTGTTTTCCTAGTATCTGGTCAAGTCTAGAATAAATTATAAATAAATATACAAAACATAAGGAAACCAAAAACAAAAAACAAAAATAATGGTTATTGATTATTTGTATGAATGTAATATTTTATTTTTTTTATCTTTTAAACAAAAACTAACAAAGTTTATAAAATTTATTTGATTGATGATTTTTCGAGATAAATATGAACTAAAAATTGATGGTTAGTAAATTATGCAATGATTTATTAATATTATTAAATATTTTGATTCTATAGCCATGCAATATTTTATAAATAGTTGAAATTTTTATAAACAAATGTGATGTAGTGTGTTGTTGTGTAATTATTTATTAGTGATTAATTGTACATAATTATTATAATCATCATAATCATAATTTATGCTTTGAAAAATAATGTGGGTAATATTTTTTTAAATTTATTAACAAACAATTAAATCAAAAATCAATCAATACAAGTGCATTAGCTTCATAACAATGTACATGTACATAAATATACATATAAGGAAAACTGTGGGTATATAGTTACAGTTACAGGCTTTGAAATAAGCAAAAGAATTTAGGCTTTATTTTGAATATATGCAAGCTTAAAGGGAAGTGCTTTGGCAGAGTTTTATTTTGTCTAAATAGAATAAAAATGGGCTCAAAAGTCAGAAAAAGGCTGAAGTGTGGATTTCAAAATGAAAATTATGAAGGTAAGAGAAAGATTGAGGTTTTTGTTGTATAAGTTTGTCTTGACCTAAGACGGTTATGTATCTACTGTTCTATAATATTGACTGACTAAGATCTAAAAATTTACTTTTTAATTCTTATTTTAAAGAAATTTTCTCTAGAGTATTTTTAATAAGTAAATGGAGTTTTTACCTAAGCAAAGTAAACATTAAAAAACATCGAAATTTTGCGGAACGAATCAATAAAATATGAACAAATTTATAATTGTCATTTTAACATTTTAAACGCAAAGCACTAAGCACATAATTATTTGGCATATTTTATTATATTATTAGGCTAATTATATTTGATTATTCTTTTTGTATTACAACAAATCAATACGATTTTCTATCACCATCTGCTGCGTTAACTTTGCCCTAAAATTTGGACAGAGTTTTCCATAAGATGGTTGAATTTTTTCAACCACTTTTTTGACAAACTCCTTTTCTCTTTTTTTAAATCGATTTAAGGAAACTTGAAGCTAAATGGACAATGTCCAAAAGCTTTGTTTTTAATTTTGAAAAAAGTTTTTAGCCCTTAAAATTCTCCTGAAATTCTAATTCATAAAAAAATACTTCATAATGATTTTTTTGTTTACAAAACATTTTCTTATGAGTTCGAATATTTTGAGGTGATTGTAATTTTCGATAATAGTTTTTTGTTAAAAATTAAGTGTTTTCGATGGATTTTTTTTATTATTATACATAAAAGATTACACTTCAACTTTTCTTACCGTTTTTGAAAAAAAAATTGACATTAAAAGAACAAACCCCCGGAAAACTTTTTTATTGAAAAGGGGTTTTTGATCGATATTTTTTCAAAACAACTTCTTTGTATATGAATTGAAAAAAAATATGTTCTATAAAATTTTAAAAATTTATCAAAACTGGACTTTCAAAATACTATAACTTATAAGAAAAATATTTTATAGCAATTTAGTTTTTTTTTTTTAAACAGATGACTGAAATTTCATGAAAAATATTTTTTGATGAGTCAGGACAATTTTAAGGGATGGCCATTTTTGGTAATAGTGCTTTTTCAAAAATGTTAATTTGATTTCAAAAAATAAAAAATTCTATTGGTCGTCAAAAAGTTAAAGGGTGAAAGATCTCTCGAAAACTTTGATCATGTTTTGAGAAATATGTTCCTTTGAATCCAAGTTGTATGTATTACATTTTTTTTCGAAAACAGTTAGGATTTATAAAAAAATTTCAGTGAATTGATCATCTTTAAAAAAAATAATAATAAAAATCTACCACTTTTTAGGGTGAGGTTAACACAGCTTTAAAAATCATGTGTTTAAGTTTTGTGGATTTAGTCAGAGCTAGGTAACTCTTAAAAAAATTAAATGTATAGATTACCAAAAAGGATTTTATGCATATCAAAAGGTTTAAGAACTTTATAACTACTTCCAGTGTTTGTTCTTTAAATTTACTCGACCAGTTACTTGTCTTCAAAAAATTAAATTAAAAAAAAAATAATTCTCGGCTAAAGACCGAATCTCTGTACTTATTTTGTATTCTGGTTAAATAATAGCAGTAAAATATATTTTACAGGGGAGGAGAGGTGTTAAGATTTATTTGTGACGAAAAATAAGCTGACTTTTATTTAGATAGAAGAATTCCAAGAACAAGGGCTTAAATAGATCTCTAGAATAAGACACAAGTTCTCCGCAGGTGAGAAATTTAATTGGTTCAAATAATAACACATTTTTAATTTAATCGCCTTACGGTGTAGAAAACAAATCTTATGAAAATAAAAATTTTAGGTGTACAAACTTCAATATCAATATCAGCCATATTGTTTCTGGTTTTTATATTTAAACAAAAATATTGATGTACATTTGAGGACATAAGCATTTGTTGCTCGGAAATTGATAAAGCTTCTATAAGTTTATTAGAAATAAAAATCTGTTCTAACCCATAAAGTGGATTTTTTAAAAACATTTCGACTTCAGTTTTTAATTTTGGAGATTTTATGAAAATTTTATTATTTATCTCAATAGCTGGAGAAGTTTTAAAATTATAAGCTAAGAGGATTAGAACTATTTCATTAGAATACAAATTTGTATCGTTAAAATAAAATTGTGTTCGTACAGCCAAATTTTAAATTTCCAAAAAACTAATTCAGCTTCTTAATTTGTTCGCATTAGCTTTTTTTTGAAAAACAAGGTGGCCATAAAAACTGGGACCTTTCTCAGCAAACACTTTTCACTTTGCAAATAACGTTTCACCAAATTCAAATTTGCAAAGTGCTAAGTCTTTTCTAAGGAATGAAAAGTTTTGTTATTTTGCAAGGTTTTTTTCCTTTTGTTTCACCAAATAATTAACTTTGCAAATTATATTTAGAATTTTGAAAAGCTTTTCAGTAATATGCAAATAAATTTTGTTTTAAGAAATTGTCGAAAACTAATACAAAATACATATATGAGGCAATTTTTTTTTATTTAAAAAAATTTAAGTTTTAACTTTTATTCTTAACGTTTTGATCATCTTAATTTCGAAAATGTCTAATTCATTGACATTGTAGTCGTCCTTCAAGGAAATTTGACGGTTTATAGAAAGAAACGTTTCCTTTTAAAAGCTGTTGTAAATCAAACAAAGAAGCTAAAAATAGTGACCAACAAAGAGTAGTAAATTAAGAATTAACTTGGATTTCGGAAATAGTTTTTCGACAAAAGTTAGTTTTCGATTCACAAAAAGTATCATCGAATATTGAATATTGAATAGCCAAAAGAAAATTTTGATGGAATTGGAACCCAATACCCCGGTGTTATTATACACTTTATGTCAAATGAATAGGGTCAACCTTTTTTATGTTTTTTATCTGCCGATATTTCTTAAGCCTTTAGGTTTTTTTGAAAAGCTTAATCATTGAATGAATGATGTACATATCGAGCCCTTCCCGCAAATTTATTGTAAGCGCCAAAATTAATTTTATCGTAAACGACAAATCAAAAGCTTACTGCTGGTCCTTGAAACAACTTGTACCCATAGTCAGTATTGAAAATTAGCAATCATCCTTAAGTTAAGAAATAGCAACAGCCTCCAAGGTTCTATGTGTTATTAGCAAATTTTAATAATTAAGTTTTCTTTTTTATTGAAAATGTCGCTAACGATAAAATGGCGGGAAGGGCTCGATATGTATCAAGTATATATTGCAAGCAAAAATTTTTGGATTAAGTTAATAAATACAATTTTTTAATATTTTCTCTGAAGAAGTCATAAAAAGTACCAATTTTTTGTGTCATAAATAGGGACACTTGTAAGATACTTGTAAGATCCTTTAAAGTAACGAAAATTAACAAAAAATCTTATAGTTTAAATGGTTTATTGAATGGATTAATATAATTGATAATAATGTGTGCTGCCTTCTGATTTCTAAATCACTTTGGGCCTAGGACCGTTTTTTTTGGTACTGTCGTCCTCCTTAGTAGACTTTTCTTGAAAGCCATTCAAACACGTTTTCCGTGATTTTCAAGTCAGAGAAATATAGTAGCCATGGAAGTAGGGTCACATTTTGCCCCTGAATCCAGGTTTTTTGTTGTGCCTCCGGTTATGCATTGTATGTATTGGTGCATTAAGCGATTGTTGTCATTTTAGAGCTTTGAAAACCGAGCTCCACGGTCCCGTAATAGGTGATTTCTCCACATACCACATACACCACCATATTTGCTGTTAGGTTTTTTCATTAATCATGGAAATAGCAGCTACTCGTGTATCCATCAGGTCCGTACAAATAAATTTTTTTCATCCGAAAAGACGCTGGTAGGGCAAGCTCGGTTCCACATATGGCTATTTGTTGCAAAACTACGGCGTTGGCTCTGGCGTGCAGCATTCTGTGTTGGTTTTCTTTATTTGTTGGTGTCATATATGGTCTGCCTTCTGTAGCACCCGAGCAACAGTCGATCTACTACCATTTACCCCAGCTTCTGCCTAGAATTTATTAATGAAAAGCTTTGAATTTGAAGCAGCTCTCACTATCACGCACCTTTTATGAAATGATGTGGCGTTCTTGACTATTCCTTTATGGTTTTTTTCCATACCTCTTTGGTTTTTGAGGAAGTTGTATACAAAATTTTAACTTCTTCTATAAATCGGATGGTTTTGCCGAGACACAGGTAAGCTCGAATTTGGGCTATTTTCTCTTTGGTTAGACCCTTATCTCTACCCATACTCCTTGCTTCTATCAAATCGATAATCGTTCTTAGCTTTGAAACAATCAGAGTATCTTTTAGATTTAAAACACGCTAATAGGTAAATTTAGATTTTGTCCTTATTTATGTGACACAAAAAACAGTTACTTTTTATGACATCCTTCGGAAAAACCGCGAAAAAAACTTCTATTTATTAACTTAACCAACATTTTTGTTTGCAATTTAAATTTAATACATACCTTATTTTCTAAAAAGCCTAAGGGTTAAAAAATATGATAATAGAAACCAAAAAAGAATATCCATGTGACACAAAGTGTATATGCACGGAATAACAAAGAAACCGACTGCAGAGTTGTTATCGAGTGTCGAATATTATCATTGACGAACTTCTCTGTAACACCATTTGCTGGGCACAAAATTGTTTAGGCATAGCCTCGAAATATTTTTCCAAGGAGGATTTCCTTATGTAACTGGAAGTACTGACATGACGGTACCAAGGTAGATACTAATTCACAAATTTTCTTTCAATTCGCGTTGATCTTATCAAAGACAATCTAGGATTTACTTTGCAACTTTTCAAAATACAAATTAATTGCAAAGTTGTTTTTTATATTGGTGAAACACTTTTACTTTTCACATTTCAAAATAAAGTCTGAAAAATGGAAGAGAGGAAAGAAATTTCATTTTGCAGGATATTATTTTCTAAAGCGAAAAGTGTTTGGTGAAATAGGTTCCTAAGCTTCACTGTATTAGATTAATATTTGGGTAGTATTCGTCACTGATTTTAATAAAAATAATTATTTTTTGCATTTATAATTTTAGTATAGTGTTAAAAAATCATGGTTCCTATAGGAAAACACCCTGTATTTTTAGAATCATTGATATTCCCAAGAAATATTATTTAATTTTTATTTTTTAATAGAAATTCTTTTGCCTTGATTATATTTCGAATATAAATCTATACATAAACAACAAAACTATGTAACGCGTTCAGTAATCAAAATAAGCGTACAACATTCAACATTATTTATATATTAAATATTTTTTGTTTTTAAATTTATATTGTTTTTAATTTTGCAAAATTAAAATCAAGTGATTTTATTTAAAGATATATATATATAGACACAAAAAACACTTTGTTGTAATTATGCATTTACCACATTATTGGATTAACAAATATATATATATATGCATATATTAATATGTTTATTATTTGAAAATTTAAGTATAATGTAAATGCATATTTTTTGGATTTTTAAATTTTTTTTTAAATTTAACTGTTAAACAAAATTATTGGTACAGGAAGCATCCTTATCTCACCTAAATTGCAAATTCCTGACACGATTAAGGAGATCCGCATGACCAGAAGAATATTGTTCTATAACGTCTTTAACATCGTATGGTTTTAATGCCTCACGAAATTGCTTACGTGCCACAAAGTATTTGAGCTTTAAAATTAAAACATATAATGTATTCTTTATAAGTAGTTCATGTTTTTTTTTATTGTTTTTGGTATAAAAATGGAATAAACAGAAAATTTGTTCTTATCAAATAAATTTTCAATTTAGCCATTTTTGTGCTTTTGGTTCTAATAACTTTGATACATCGACGAAATACTTTGCAGCGAATATTGTGAAATTCCTGAGGCAGAATTTATACTTTTATTAAAGAATCAAGATTTTGTGAAAAATTGTTTTTGTGATTTTCTTTTTTATATATATTGATTAAAAATGGCGTTAAACAAAATTTAAGAGTGTTTTTGGCATTGAAAAGTAAAATTATTTATTTATATCAAAAAGTGATCGAAATAGAGAGCAAAGGTTGTGATCATTAAGTTCAAAAAAGGCAACGTTATTGGATATTTTTGGTTTTTAAAAATGCATTTCAATAAAGCTACATTAAAAGGATTTTTGGTTATTATTGTTAATTAACTAATTCCATTGTAGATGTTGTTATTTTGTTTCATTTTCTATAAAATTTTCAGTTGTTCGATATTTCAAGTAGGAATTAAATTATAGAAGCGTAAGTGGTTAAATCAATTATTGAAGCTAGTGAATAATATTTTCTTATTTAAAGCAAATTTTTGTTTTTTTTTGTTTTTTAAAGTAAAGTCTTTCTTTTCTCTTCTTTTTTATTTCACTGCTTTCATTGTTAAACTTAATAGGTTATCACTAGTTTATAAGATATTATATCTTAATTTGTATAGCCATATCGAAATAAATAAATAAATAAAAAAAACGTCTTCTAAACTTTCTGCTGAGACCAACTAAAAAGTAGGTACAATTTCGTCACATTATTGTTTGGAATGGTTAACAGCTTGACCAATTTTCATAAAAATGAAAAATCTATTAACATGTTTCATTTTGAATAACCCGTCATGTAGGCAGCCTCTCACCCTCGTCGTTGATGAACATTATGCACAAAGACTTGTATTTATACCCTTACAAGGTGCAGTTGATTCAAGAACTACAGTGTCTTGAATATTTCAAGTGTCGCGTCGACAATTGTTCGAATGGTGGCAACAAATGCCAATAGTTGATGCCCAATTTTCGAATAAAATAATCTTTACACATCACATTTGCACAATGCGACCAAGAAGAGTGACTGATTGGTGCTGGCGACATCATCGGATCAGCTTACTGTCAATGGTGGATAGTGTTTTCTATCGTGAGATGACACTGTTAAACTTCTTTCTTTGGAGTTACATTATAATTCAAGAGTTTAATGATGAGAAAATTCGACACATTAGCGACATAGAACCTAAATTTTACCTCAGCGCCGTCAGACGTCGAAGTTGCGGCTTACATTTAAGCAATATTTTGTTCCATGCATATTTGAAACATTCCAATATTATCATAATGAAAAGCAATGATAATATTTTTCCAAATAATTTTTCTTTTATTCATTTCAACACAGGCCCTTGAAGTTTAGCCAGCCTTTATTTTGGTCTATGTTATACACTTTCTTAAATAATGGTTGCATATTATGTAAGCCACCTTTCACTAAAAAAATTCAAAAGATCACATTTTCATATTTAAAGTTTAATAGTTTGAAAGTTGGATTAGACTTAAATCATAATTGGAAATCTTTTCTAAATCACTGAAATACCTTAGAAGGTCTTTTGGTTGCAAAATCGAACTGTTCTTCAAACGCTAGTTTTTGGGTCAGTAATTAAATTAAAAAAAAAGAACTTTTTGAATTTTATTTTCAAAAATGTAATCAATTATTATTATCATAGTTGCGAACCACCAACAAGCCTCGGATACGGAAAGATTTACTGTTGAGACCACTTCTGCAGACTGTATAACGGCGACGACGAACTGAATTCCGCTCTCAGGCAGGATGATCCATTCAACATAGACGACCAAAGCCAACAATCCCGTCCTCCCGACTTAGACGAAGTAAAGATTGCCATATCTAAGCTGAAGTCTTATAAAGCCGCTGAAGCGGATGGCTTGAATACCGAGCTCTTTAAAGCAGCTGGAGATAAGTTGGTTAGGAGCATGCACCAACTTATCTGTAAGATATGGTAGGAAGAAAACATGCCCGATAAATGGAACATCAGTATTGTTTGCCCGATCCTGACAAAAGAAGACCATCTAAACTGCCCAACTATAGAGGAATCAGTCTACTTAACATCGCCTATAAAATCTTCTCTGCCATAATATGTGAAGGTCTAAAGCCCATCGTCAACAACCTGATAGGTCTTTATCAATGTGGTTTTAGACCAGGAAAGTCCACAGTTGATCAAATATTCACATTACGGCAGATCCTGAAAAAAAAACCCAAGAACACCAAATCGACACCCACCATCTTTTCATCGATTTCAAGGCCGCATATGACAGCATATACAGGGACGAGCTGTATAGAGCCATGTCTAGTTTTGGCATCCCTGCCAAACTCGTCCGTTTGTGCAGGATGACCATGGAGAATTCACGCTGCTTCATAAAGGTTGGAAACAACTTAACAGAACCTTTCGATGTCAAAAAAGGTTTTTAGACAAGGTGATGCGCTGTCATGTGATTTTTTTTAACATCGTGCTTGAAAGAATAGTGCAGAGCTCACACGTCAACACTAGAGGCACTATCTTTTATAATTCTCTCCAATTAATGGCATATGCTGATGACATTGACATAATCGGAAGAACTCAGCGTGATGTCAATGGGGCTTTTGTGAGTATTGAGGCAGAGGCGGCAAAAATGGGTTTAACGGTTAATGAGGGCAAAACAGAGTACATGCTGTACTTTACTAGACTCCGCTGTAAACGCAGAAAACAAGACCAGCGCTGAGATCAAACACAGAATAACTCTTGTCAACCGCTGTTTCTTTGGACTAAGAACGCAATTGAATGGTAAAGTCCTCTCTCGAGGGACCAAAGTGTTGCTATATAAGACCCTTATCATCCCCTTCCTGCTATACGGTGCAGAAGCATGGACTATGACAAAAGCGGATGAAAGCACCTTGGGTCGCTTCGAGAGAAAAGTTCTTCGTGTGATCTACTGTCCCGTATGCATCGAAGGGGAGTGGAGGAGAAGATGGAACGACGAGCTGTACGGGCTGTACAGCGACGCAGACATAGCCTGAAGGGTAAAAGTCCAACGACTAAGATGGCTGGGTCACGTAGAGCGCATGGAAACCAATGCTCCGGCCCGGAAAGTCTTCGAATTCAAACCGCGAGGACAGCGCAGTAGAGGAAAACCGCGGATCAGGTGGCGCGCACAAGTGGAAGGTGACCTCACCCAACTTGGAGCTCGAAACTGGAGATATCTAGCTAGGGACCGTGCTAAATGGAGAAGTTTGTTGGGTGAGGCCCTTGTTCACACAGGACTGTAGCGCCACCTTAAGTAAGTAAGTAAGATCAATTATTATTTGTTTTAATCTATAAGGAGGAGTTTCGTAACTGTTGAAATTTTCCAAAATACGTGTCTTACTAATCAAAGAAATATTACTTGTTTATCAAAAACATGCTCCCTATTTTGTTCTTCCGATATTATTTAATTTAAGGGAACAATATCTTAAGACTTTTCAATTTTTGACAGCTTTGACAGTTTATGGCCGTTAAATGCATGTAATAAGAAAAGATGTTTAGAATAATTCCCTATAAATAAAATAAATTGGGAGGCGCAAACGTCCGTTGTGAACCAAGCCTAGTGACTTACAACTCGCAACCATTAATGTGTGCGAGTACTACTGTCAGGAATGGAAGGGGCCTACAATTTTAGGACGAATCCGAACCGCTGATTTGAGAAAGCATTTTTTCGTGACAAGAATTACTCTTGAAGGAATTGTCAATTCCTCGAAGAATTCCCTGTTTGAAATTTTAAATATCATTGAATAACTTCGGAACATACATTTTAACATTTGCCTCTTCAATAATTTTGTTTATTAAACGGTTTAATTGCAAACCTTACAAAATTTGTTTGTAACTAATTTAAACATTTGAAAAATAAAGTTGTTTAATGTTTGCATCAATAAAATTTAATTTTTTAATAAGTGAAATGTATTTGTATTTTTAAACTTTCACACTTTATTGAAGTCGCTATTCTATTGAATCAATAGCTGTCAATTTGTTTGGGAAATGAAATGAAGTCATTTTTTTCAAAAATGCGGACTTTCTGAATGAATACAATTTTGATCAAAAAATCATCCCCTAAGGTGAATTTAACAAGTCAACAAGAAGAATCTTGATTATTTTATAAAATAATTAAAATTCTATATGACTGTTTTTTAATCTTACTCGAAGTTTGTTACTTATCATATCTAAAAAATCTAAGGATTTTTTCATATAGTTTCCTACAAAAATGATGTGTTTTTGTCTGTGCAAAGGCAAAGAATAAATTGAAAAATATAAAAACTTTCTTGATGCACTAATTTTTCTTAATGTCAGTTGAAGTCGTTTTTAACTTCTTGTATTAATGAAATGATTGTCAAATAAAAATGTAATGAAACAAAGCTTTTTGGATAATTTACGTTTACGGCAAAGGACTGCATTTGTTTTTTAAAAAAACTATTTTTATCTACATGAATTATCGAACATGAAAATTTGAATTATATAGAATAAAATATGCGGTAGGGATGTTCGGGCTTTACTCATCATTTACATTAATTTATTATTAAATATTTATTATTACAAAAACAAAATTAGAGGTAAGTAGTAGGTAGATCAAAATTTTATTATTTAACACTCTTCCTATATATGAATGCACTAAAATCTATGTTATTTTACAATATTTCTAATATCTTTTGTTTTTTGTTGTTTTTTTATTTTTTAGAAAACTGCAAATTAAAGTAGAACAGGGAGCTTCCAATGTCATAACTTAAAATAATATCAATTTTTTGCTTTTTTTATTTTTGTTTTAAATAAATTTTCATTTCAAAGTTTTTGGCATATTTAAAAAAAAAAGTAGATTTTTGAAAATTTTAATCATTGTTTTCTAATTCATTCAACCAAGCTGGGAAAGAAGATATTTTTAAAGGGTTAGGAATTAAAATAGGACTTAAAGCAATAAAATTAAAAAAAAATTAACAAAATTTCAAAAATAAGTTCCAAATAAGTTGTACTTCAGGACGTTACAGAAGGGAATGCATCATAATGTAAATATGTATATGGTGGTTAATTTTTAATCCAACAAAACACATATACATACACAATTTATGCTGATGGTAGTAGTAGTTAAAGTAGTAGGTACAAAAAAAAAGTTCGTGTTGATATTTTTTGATTTTTTGATATTAATTTTTGAAGTGATTTTTGATTCTGATGATGCACAATGTTGTACGAGTAGATAAAAGATTCAAACATATACGAGTGTTAAAGTAGGATCTAAAATGTTTAATTTATTTAATATTTTATTTTTTAGTTGTTGTTTTTTGTTGATAATAATTGTTAGTTTCTTGTTATAGAAAAAAGTTTTGTTTTTAGTAAATTTTGAAAGATGTATAATATAAAGAGTTAAACGTTTGAAAGTTAATGAATATAAAAATTTTGATATTTTATATTATTGTAAAGTATTTTTCTACGTTTTTGTTTTTGATTGGAAAAAATATTGTTGATGATTTTTTTGATTTTGATTTTTGATTTTTTTTTTGGAAAATGTGTGTACCTAGTTTGAACATTTTTCACTCGGCCGAGTAAATCAACATGCCCGGCTGCATATTGTTCCATAACATCTTTAACATCGTATGGTTTAAGTGCCTCCTTAAATTTACGTCGTGCTACAAAATACTTCATCTGTTTAAAATATTTGAAAATTAATATCAATGTTTTTGGTTTGGGTCGGTATTTTTATTATTTTTTTATTTGTTGGTGAATATTATCCAATTTTGAATTTTGTTTTTGAATAGAAATATAAAATTAATTTTAAAATACAAATAAAAAAGAAGAAAACAAATATTGAAATATATGAATCGTTGTCAATTTGTTTTAAATTTTGTATTAGTTTAGTTTAAATTAAAATATTTGTTTTATTTGTTGTAATATTTATTTTGTATTTAATTAATATTTAAATTAATTGTTAAAGGATTTAAGGAAAAATGGAGTTAATGGAATTAAAACTTTTTGGTTTAAATTAACTAAATTCATTTATTTTGTTTAAAGTTTATTTTTATTTTGTTGACATCGATTCATTTGTTAAGGATTTTTCTTATAACTTTTACTCTTTTTTTTATTATTTATTGGTAAATTCTTTTTTTTAAGGTGGAAATAACTAAAGCTAAAGTGAAAAATATAAGAAAATATAAATATTACTTACTTTCCTAATGAAACGTATCGCAGTTTTATGTTGATTTGTTAATTGAACACAGCGTGGCTCATCATCTTCATCTGTTTAAAATTAGAAAATATTTTTTGATTTTTCTTTTTGCGAAAATTAAAGAAAAGCAAAGAGAACTATATTTTTTGTATAGAATTATTTCTTAGCAAAGATTTGAGAATATTTATGTAAACTATAAAATATTCCAATGATAGAGCATGCAACTTGTCTAGAGGAGAATAATAAAATCACTAAGCACACAACTATACTAAAAACACAATTACAATTTAAATTCAAAGAAACAATATCTTAGACTATTTTAACAAACACATTAGTGAACTGTGAGATATGAAGAAATTTTAAACAAAAAACAATGAGATGTTATTTAAATTACACTTTTGACAAAAAATTAAGAACAATGTGAAAAGTGGACAACAATATTAATGGATGTCTGCATATTAGCAAAATATTCTCCCTAAAAATACTATACTTCTCTTTATTGCGATGACAACTCTGACATATGCTACTTATTTTTCAAATCACTTATACTAATTTTTGAAATGTTTTCAAGCTTTTGTTTGATAAAAAAAACTAACTTGAGGAGTTTTCAGTTTTAAAATTTATAAAATTAAAGCAAATTAATCACTAAATAATTTTGTATGTAATTTTTAAGTTTAATCCACAATATTTTCGAAACAAAGAAGTTGTCTTCCAGCAAATATCAGTGCAGTTTGGATACAAATTTAACTTTAAAATTGTGCTATCTCAAAATTGTATTAATCTCCTATAAATAAAATAGAGTATAGTTTTTCTGAAAACACCCTGTGATTTGATCTACCGAATGAACGAGTTCCTAGTTTTTTCTTGGAATGAACAACTCTTACGAATAAGTTCCTAGTTCTACTTTAGATACTTTTTTTTATAATGAAATACATTTTATTTTGTATTTTTTTGATTTCTTACAACTTTCTATAATTAAATTTTAATAGTTTCAACAAAAAATCACAAAACATTATTAAAAAAAACTGGCAGATAGATATTCGTTTTGAATATTAAAATGGGAGTTAAAACAGATTTCGGTAAAGTATTCCACATTCTCGATGTGCGGTTAAAAAAAGAATCTCTATACTTGAAAGTACCACCGAAATTAAGTTCAATGATAAACTAATGAAAATTCCTGGAAGTGTGAGTATTATGGCTGAATTGTTTAAGACATAGGGGGGGGGGGGGGCTTCTAATGCAGATCGCAAATTGACAGAATATTGTTTGTAAAAATATCGAGAGAAGTAATTGTTTGGATATTATTCCATGATTTCATCTTAAAGACTTAAATTTGATTTAAGGGCACGTGATAAAATGTGCGAGTTATATTCAAGTTTTGGACAGATGAAGACTTCGCCAATTAAAGCCAAATCAGATGGTTCCAACAATTTCTTGCACAGCTGGTGACATCTTAAGTATCAGCAGCATTGATTTTTGAAGCATTAAATTCTACACGGTTAATAATTCCCCATTGAACAAAGTTGTTGAGATCGAAATTTAGCGAGCTAAACATGCGTTGACGTTGAAGTTCCATATCCGAAGGACAATGATGTGAACCTAGAAACGAATATGGAAAGCTGAGGATCAGTTTAATGGATTAGAAGCAGCAGAAAAAAGATTGTTTATGATTACAAGGAAGAGAGCCGGAGACAAAACGGATTCCTGGGGGACACCAGCATTTTTTTATGAGTTTAAGATTTGAAACCTTCCAATACAACTTGGAGTGAATGGTTAAATAGTCAGGTTTTTAATCCAAAGAAGAACAGGTTCATCAATACAAAAAGCACTATTTCCAATAAGAGATTTGGAATCCAAATTCTATCAAATACTGCAGGCCATTAAGAAGCTTTCATTCTTCGAGATATTTCTTAAGCTGATAATCAATCAGTCTTCGAGATATTTCTTAAGCTGATAATAATCAATCAGCGTTTCCATGACTTTGGAAAGAAGGGACGTGAGTGCTATTAGGGGATATTTTAACAGGGAGGATGATTCAACTTTTTAAGGAATAGGCTGGACAAATGCTACTTTCCATCCACTCGAAAAGATACTTGTAAACTAGGAAAGATGTAAAAACATCCTCAGTGGTTTTACAACAGTTGAAGAACACCTCTTCAGAACAATAGGGGGGTAACTATCCGATTTGTTTTATGAGTTGAATATTGTTCGAAGTACATTTGCTTATACTTACGTAGTTCGTTACATTTTTGACGAACATTTTATTTCACTATAAAACTTTGACTTTTCAATTCAATTTCAATTTTTCACAGCCAGTAGAGAGCGGCACCGAAATCTGATTGAGAAATTATCGGAGAAGAAAAGCGGAAAACTTTTAGTCTTGAAAAAGCTCAGCGACACTCTATGATCTTGTTGAACTGAAGCTACGAAAAGCTCTAACCAGCATATCTTCCAATAAAGAGCAAAAAGACATCGTGAGCAATGAAGCAACGCACCTTCTACTGAAGATAAGTGGTCTCGAAACCGTTTTGTTTGCAACATTTTGGGACGATATCTTGGAGCGATTCAACGCTACAAACAAAATGTTGCAAGACCCGAAAATGATACTTGAATCGGCATTGCGTGCACTAGAATCATTGAAATCATTCGTGCAATCCAAACGAAATGATTTTGATAAATACGAGGAAGCAGCTAAAAAATATCCCATACTGATAAATATGTACAATCACACAAACGCACCAGAACGAGAAATGTGAGGTTGAATCCGCTCGATTACGGGAAAGCACAAGTCGTAAATCTGTCACCCAAGGAAAACATGCAAGTACCCGCCTTCATACCAGTGATTGACTAGCTATCCGTTTCTCTTACTGAAAGATTGCACGCCTATGAAGCTGTACGTTCGAGATTTGGATTCCTGAATAACATCGAAAACATGGATGCTGAAAATTTGCACGCTACAGCATAGTCATTGTTGAAAGTGTATCCGGATGATTTCGACTTGGTAGGGTTAATTTGTGTCTTTGATTGACTCATACAAAAAGTAAAAAACCTATCAACCTACCGAACTCTCAAAAATCAGAATTTCAGAGCTACATTCCTAAGCTTTGAAATTGCATTGAGAATGTATTTGGTATTGATGGTAACAAATTGCACTGGAGACCGCTCATTTTATAAAATTAGGCTTCGAATCACGATGGGACAAAACCTTCTATCGAAGCTTTCCCTCCTGAGCATTGAAAGCGATTCACTCCGAGAACAGGATTTCAACAAAATCATCAACGATTTTTCGACGAAAAAAGCTCGAAAGGTTCCGTTCGGTTACCCTAGAATTTAATTGCAAATAATTCTTTTTTCCGTTTATATTTATATGTGTTTGTTCAATACTAAGGGAATATACTTGGTTTCACACTAAATTATTTGTTGAAAAACACGAGTGAACAAAAATGGTTTACTTTATTTTTCGAAATAGACTAATAAAATGTTCGTCAAAAGTAGAAATTGTATCTCAAAATAAAGGCCCTATTTTAAAAAAAAACTACTTTGGGAAGAAAGAGAAACTTAGAAAAAACTATCTATTCTGCCAGGGGTTTTTTTCCTTACAATAACAAAAAATTTAGCACAAAAATTACAATACAAAAAACAGTACTTTCTGGTGTAAAATATCTATAGTGATGAGTTTTTTTATCTCTGATATTTGTTATTCTTTTTAAGAGTGTTAATAGATTTATTACGCACTGCCGGCTTTGCTGCCATTCGATGAATTCATATTGAACTGTGACCTTTGGTATAATTTTCTTGCATTAGCCCAATAATTATTAGTGTCTGATGGTGAAAGAAATTCTCCTTGTAAAAATCCACAAAGCATTACTGGCAATGCTGATGCACCACTAGCTGCTATAATACCGCCATTGTTGCTAGTGATGCCACTTATATCACTTCGAACAGAGATGTCACTTACAGCACTTTGTTTACGACTTGATCCTTTTGGTGATGATTGTGACAGCGATTCTGGTATAAAATTTTATTATCGTGACTTTGTATACAAAAATAAATGATAAGCCAAAGAAAAGCGATGAACAAAAAGATGACACTTCCAAGAAAGTTATGGATGAAATGAAGATGTTTTAAAAAATTTCCTAGTGAAATAGTAGGAATTTTATTGAAGAGTTGAAATTTCAATTGAGAAAATTGATTGCAATAAAATTGAAAATAAGTTGTAATAGAAATGAGTTTTCCAAAAGTACTTTTTGTTTTCTATTTCAGTGCTTCGTATGTGGTGTGGAAATAAGAAATAGTGTATAAAAGTGTTAAAGGTCTTGTTTTAGAGTTATGTAGTTTTTAAGCTATGTTTCATTTGTTAAAAATCCATTTTCATTCAAAAATTATTGTTTGTTTTTTATTAACAAAAAAAGTTTTAAAAAAATATAAATTTTCAAAGCTCATTCACGACATGCGATAAGTTTAATTTGTAAGTTAATTTGTAAAATTCATGCACTTCATTTTGTATTTATTTTACAATTTTCAAAACTAATATTTATAAAATTTTATTTTTCATTTTTGGTCTTCATTGTTTTATATAAAATAAAATTAAAACTCTTACTCAGCGCACAGATAACAACATCGATGTGATTATAGAGAATGACATCCACTTACCATCAGAGTTTTTCTTCGATATAGCCGTTTCTGCAACAGAATCTTCACTTAAACTTGGATTTAAAGGTCTTCCATTATTTGTGACTTCTGTAATGTATGAATTTTTTCGAAAACAAAAGAAAAAGATTGGAGGGAAGTCCAAAGAGCGAGATAGAGAGAGAGATAGAAAAAGAGAGACAAAATAAAACAAAACAAAAAACAGAAATGACATTCCCAAAAAAAATTACTTAATTTTTTAACATTTTTCTTTAAAAACAACTGATTTCGCCATTTACTTTAAAAACAAATTAAATGAAACGTGAAATAACAAATAAACTCAATGAAACATTTATAAATGTTAAAAAACAAAATGAAAAATAAACAATTTTACAACATCGAGCGAGCGAACAGTTGAACAAAAGTTTTTCTTTCTTTTTTTTTAAACGTTTTTCTTAGCATTAAATTTAACAACAAATTTAACATTTATTTTTATTAATTTTTCTTTATTGATTAAAATTCAATGAAATTAATTTTATGTAACTGCATAACGGGGCTTGTTCTTTGGTTTAAATTCAAACACAACAGATATGTAACAAATAATGCAAGTTGCTCATCACAATATTATCTACTAAAATATATAAACATTTATAATATTTATGCTTATAATATAATTAAATTTAATTTTTTTTAACAAAACATAAAACGAAATTAAACGTCAACTCCAAAAAAAAACAAAAAGATTTATCAAATGTGAAATAAAAAAGAAAAATAGCTTCAAAATAAAAAAGGCAAATATTTTAATTTTAATTAAAAAAAAAAACAATCAATTAAAGTAAAAGTAATAAAATTCTATACCAGTAAATTATTTTTAGGTTTTTTATCGCAATGGATTTTGTACTTAAAGAGATCTTATTTTTATTCCATGATAAGATACAAAAATGGACATGTTTCGGAAAGAAAAATCTACAAATCTAAATTTTGGTGGAGACACTCAATAAAAAGTCTTCATAGTTGTAAACTGATTCAATTAAACATCTGTCAAAAATAATTTGTTATGAAATTGTGAAATATTTTTCGAAATTTCGACAAGACCTAATTTTAAACTAATGAAATGGACAACTTCAAATGGGATATGTTGAGAAAATATTAGAAGTATTTTAAAACTTAATTTGTATTTTCTATGTTTTCCATTTTGTAAATTAAGGTTGAATGAAGTAAAAACTTGTTCAAAGATTATGATGTAATTGCATGTAGATCTTTTTGTAGAGCAGAATTCTCTGTCAATAACACAATGTATCGAGAACAAGTGGCAACATTACCAAGATGCGAGAATCCGCCTCTGACGTGCTGGGTTTCAAGCAGCCACCAACAAAGAGCCCCTGGTTTAATATAAAATGTCGGGAGGCAAATGCAATTGAACAACAGGCATGCAAAGCGGCTGTGCACAGCTTAGAAGGGCGAGAGCTGCACCCAAGCTCTATGAAAAGAAGAGGAGAGATGAATACCAACTTCTGAGAAGGAAAAAGAGAGAGCATAAGAAACGTGAGTTCGAAGATGTTGAGAAAAATGAAACGAAATTCACAAATGCATAAACCTCGAACCGAAGGTTGCAATGACGAAAATGGAAACACCATAGTAGATCCGCATTCAATGGTGAGGGTATGGAAGGATCACTTCTGCAGACTGTATAACAGCGATGGCGAACCGAATTCCTCTATGAGGCAGGTAGATCCATTCAATATAGATGACGAAAGCCAACAATCCCGTCTTTCCACCTTAGGTAGAAATGGCGATCTCAAGGCAACCTAGCCTGAGATCCAATTAGCGCAGTAGTTCGCTTCAGATGCCTTGAATGTCGAACTTTTAAAAGCATCTGCAGATAATTTGGCTGTAAGTTTGCACTAACTTATCTTTAAAACATGGTTGGAAGAAAACATGCCCGATAGATGGAACCTCAGTATTGTCCAAATTGAATAAAATATTCACATCGGAAAAAACCCAAGACCATGATATCGATACCCACCATGACTTCATTGATTTCAAGGCCGCATATGACAGCATCTACAGGGACGAGTTGTATAGAGCCATGTCTAATTTTGGCATCCCTACCAAACTCTTCCGTTTGTGGAGGATGCCCATGGAGTATTCATGATGCTTCGCTCCATGAAGGTTGGAAACAACTTAAAAAAACCTTTTGATGTCAAAACAGGTTTTAGACAAGGTGTTGCGCTATCATGCGATTTTTTTTAACATCGTACTTGAAAAAATAGTGCAGAGCTCCCACGTTAACGCATCAGCGTGATGACAATGGGTCTTTTGTGAGTATTAAGGCAGAGCTGGCAAAAATAGGTTTAACGGTTAATAAGAGCTCCGCTATGAGCAACACCAGATGAAATCAAACGAAGAATAACACTTGCTAACCGCTGTTTCTTTGGGCTACAAAAGCAATTGAGTAGCAAGGCTTTCTCTCGAGTGCCAGTGTCGCTATAGACCTTCATGAGCCCCGTACTGCTATAAGGTGCAGAAGCATGGACTATGACAAAAGCACATGAAAGCACCTTGGGCCGTTTCGAGAGAAAAGTTCTCTGCGTGATCTACGGTCCCGTACGCATAAAAGGTGAGAGGAGGAGAAGATATGTCGAGGAGCTGTAGTTTAAATCATGTTAGTATCATACATAGTTTACAGTTTTGTTCACACTTCGGTCTAGGTACGACTAATAAGTTATGAATTGAGTATGAATATAATTCGTTCATTGGTGCATAGATTTCGCGCAACTCCTTGGGATAAGAACACTTCACGGCCAGGACCCAATTGATCTTCAAGGACTTCAGACAACATTGAAGTGGTTGAAGAAAGTTTTAATGAAAATCCACGTCTTTCGATACGAAAAAGGGCAGCCTCACTAGGACTTGCAAGAGCTATTATTCATGAATTTTTAAAAAAGGATTTAAAGTTCCATCCATTCAAAATTCAAGGACAAAATTCTTTTTGAACGTTTTCGTACTGTGAATCCCATTATTTTAAGCGACGAGTCAAAAACTTAACAGTGACTTTGGGGACATCCCGTGAACAGCCAGGTCCCTCGATTTAATACCAATATATTATTTTTAATTGGAGCGACCTGAAAAAGAGAGTTTAGATCAATAATCCTCGAACTCTAATGAATCTAATAGAAAACATTCGTCGAGAAAACAGCGAAATTGAATCAAGCTTACAGCAGTGTTATGCCGCTTAACACGAGGCTCCTTTTTAAACAGTTCGTACTTATGTTTATGTTTTATTGAAATCCGCATTAATATTTCATCGTTTATTGTTTCAAATAAAACAATAGACTAAACAGATTTTTGTAATTTAATGTTGAAAATATAAATCTGACACTAGACAAATATTAAATGCTCATTATCAAAGCTTTATTCTTCCCTTGCAGCAGGTGATAGTTCAAATGTATATAAGATAATAAATAAGGTGCATCAATTTCAAGATTTATAAGTTCATGAAGAAAAATCAAGTATCATTAACTCGACTTTGATGGAGATATTGCATTTGAAGAAGCTGAATACGATGTTGATAGGGAGGTGGATCCCAAAGACCTTAAGGTCAAAGCGAATGAAATTATGTTCAGTTAATTTTATACGTTTTCTATGAATTTCTTAATAAGGAGTCCAAGTCCATACTTGTGTCCATACAAGATGAAGATTTTCTAAAACCAACCGTAACTTGCCTTATTGACAACAAGATAAATGTGATGTTTTAATTCAAAGTTGGAACAGAAATCAGCTCCAAAATCTTTTAAAATTAAATTTATCGTCTGGCATTTTAAAGGTTTGAAAGAAAGCCTATTTTTTCCCACACCAAAATTGTAAAACAATCAATCAATCGACTTGAGTTATTATTTTTAAAATCTTTTTGCGAAACTGAGCCTTTCTCTTGAGCACAGATATGACATTTCGTTGTTAATTGAGAGGATACAAAGAAAAGGTCCAATATTTCTTCTCTGGGGAACACCAGATTGACCAACAAAAGGTTTTAAATAACAATTTCAAAATTTGACCTAATTCATTTCATGGTGAGATTTGATCCAAGGTAGTGCCCGTGGCATGATGGTCAGTGCATTGGACAAGAGATCTTGGGTTCGATACCTGCTTGTGCCATCTAAAGTTTTCTTTCATTGACAAAATTTCCAAAAGTAATTCTTGTCATGAAAAGTGCTTCCTTAAAATAAGCCCTTCGAATTAGGCTTAAAACAACTGTCCCCTTCGTTCCTGACAACTTTACTAGCAGACAGGAATGGTTGAGAGTCGTAAGTCACTAGGCCCTAGTTCTCAACGGACTGTTGCGCTATCCAATTTTTTTTTTTAATTTTAAGACAAATGGTGGAAAAACAAGAGCTTTAAGTTTGAATAAAATAATTCTATGGTTAAGTTTGTCAAAAGCTTTAGTAAAGTCAGTTTATACACAGCCGACTTTATAACCCTGTTCTAAAGCGTTTGAACATAATTATGTTTGAGATGACATTTTTACAAATTGTTCAAACATTTTAGAATGCAAGAAAGTTTTGCAATTGACCTGTTGTTTGTTATGTTCGCCGCCGTAACCTTTTTTGGAAGAAATGACTTCTTCCATATATTGGAAAATTTGTTATTTTAGGGAAAGTTTGAATATGGACGGAAGGCGTTCAACTAAAGCACTTCTACACATTTTTAATATTATCGGTGGAATACCATTGGGACCTGCTGAGGACTCCAGCTAGTTTTCAAAAAAGTATACAAATTATTAAAATGTACTTCATCAACTCCTTTAGGGCTATTAACAAATGACTCACTAAAATTGGTTAAGGAAGCGTTACAGATTTCAACAGTTTTATCTAAAGATTCTTGTAAGTGAAGTTAAATGCAAATCTATCTGATTTTATCTTAAAATTGACAAGTTTTTAAAATTGTTAAGGATTCTCTTACAAAGAGGTGTCCATATAAATAAGATTACAGAAAATCGTTATTCTTAATTTTGTGTAAAATAATTTACTGGCACATAATGCAATAATTAATTCTGAATTTTAACATTGAAAATGTTTTAAAAATGATTTAGAGTATACAAAAAAATAAAAAAATATTTCATCTTCATAAGAAACTTAAAATATGATTGAATTTAAAAAATTAATAAAACAAACACTTTTTTAAATTAAATAAACAAAATTCACATTCAAAACAAACAAATTTCAAAATTCAAACATTTAAATAAATGAACAAAAATATTCTTAACTCACCTAAGTTTTCCGCCGACGCATTAATTTCGCCCATTGTCCTTGGACATCGTTGTGGCCTCGTTGGCCCTGGTGGTTTATTGGCATTACCAGGAGAATGCAGCGATTGGCTTTTATGACGTCTTATTGTTGGTAATCTCGCCACAAAGGATGCATTGTGTTTAAAACTAGAAGACGCCCGCCTAATCAGCGATATACGATTTGTACGATAACTTCATGATTATGATTTGTTCAATTACGATAAAGTTTATTTATATAGGTATAGGTAAAGATTTATAATTTTATGTGGAAAAAATATTTTAAAAAACAATTGTATAATACGAGTATGTTTTTTTTTAAATTTACATAGCAGTGTGTGTTTAATAGTGTTTGTGTGTGTGTGTGTGTATATGTTTTGAAGAGGAATTTAATTTTTAATTGTTTCAAATATTTATGTTCATGAGTTAAGTGACGTTAAATTATATTTGTTTATTTACAACATGACACCAATTTTTAAATTTATCATTCAGTATATTTAAAAAATATTAAGTTTTTGTTTGTTTATGGATTTGTATTTTAAACAATGGGTATGATGTTTTTTTTCATTGTAGATAACGCATAAAAAGCGAAAAAAAGTAAGAAAAAAGAAAATTATAATTGTTGTTAAATTTAAAATTATATTTCAACTAAAAACTATACACACAAACTTAAGATTAACACCTAGTAAAATATATACATTTAATTATTTAAAATATGTGCAAATGTATATATTTTAATTGTCTATAAAAAAACATAAACAAAAGCGTTTTTTTTTAAATTTGCCAAAATTAATAAATAAAATTACTTAACCAAATATTAAACACTTAAATAAATAAAAATAAAAATGAAAGAATATCGTGCAAAAATATAAGAAAAGTGGTATAGTGTTGAGAAATTTATTTTTTGAAGATGAAAAGTGTAAAATATAATATTTTTATATTTACTGTGTTGAAAATAGAAGTTGTATTATTTATAAAGGTAATTGTAAAATATGAAAAATACAGTTTTGTTAAAAATTTAACTTTAAAAATGTTACAAACAAAAATAAATTGAAAGAAAAATATTTTTTTGAAAAATAGTGCAATTAACGTGCACAAATTTACATAACACTACTTCAAGTTCAAGCAAACAAAGCATGCGCTATAGGTTAAAAGTAAAAGTAATTTGAAAAATAGTTTTAAGTAGAAAAATAAATAAATAATTTCGTGTTTTTTTTATTATAATTTAGTTTAATGTGCTTTTTTATTTAAAGGAACTATTTAAAGATCAAAGAAATGTTTTGAGACACCCTATTTCTACAGTAGATTTCATAAATTTTGTTAAATTATTTAAATTGTTAATTTTGTGTGCAAAATAAAAAAGAAGTTCTCGAATAAACTCTAATACTTATCAAAGTTATTAAAGAATTCAATCTTTTGTGAATGTAATCATAATTGTTTTCAACTTGGTTTGACAAAAGAAATGTAAGCAATAATCGTGAATGCACATCATTTGGAGTTAAAAGTATTGTAATTTATGAATCTGAAATGAGTGTTGATTACATACTTGGGTTGACAAAGCGAACCTAATAAATACAATCATTTTTATATTCAAAGATTGCATTCAGAAAAGATTTCCTTCTTTTTATTCTATGATGTTAAATACTGATTTATTTTTTTTGACTCATATGTGTTTCTTTTCGAGGATAGTTTTAAGGAGGCCTATTTTTAAGAGACTTATTTTTTTAAAGGACCAAAGCTCAACAACCAATTTCTTTTAATTATCAGGATTCTGAATTTCAAAACACTCATACTTTGCACTTAGTTTTGTAAGAGTTAAATAAGTTTTAAAATTCTCATTTGAAGTCGTTAGTTGATTTGAAATTTTGACATTTTTATGAAGTTTCAAGAACCGTACAGACAGAAAATATCCTTAAACTATGCAGAAGGCATTTTCAGAAAAATACAGGTTTTGGCTTTTTTTTTAAATAGCAAGAGACAAATTTAGTTGATCTTAAAAATCTCACGAACCAATAAAGCTATCGACATTTAAAGTTTGATTTTACACGTAGTGTGTCATAAGAAATTGGTATGAGCTTAAATAAATAAAAAGAACTGACAAAAAATATTTTTTGTCAACTCGAATATTTTACGAATATAAGATGATATGACTTTCCGAATTGTCTTTTTAACATCTGTCATAATTTTCAGAAATATTGAACTGACAGTTTGTTCCACTAAATGTCTTTGAGAAAATAGAGTTTAAAATAATTTTCGACTCAAAATACTTATTTTGAAGGCCACTAATGGGTCGTAATTAGCTTCTTTTGTTATTTTTAGAAAAGAACTATGAACGGAATTCAAATCTATATAACTAATAGCCCAATGAAATTAGGCGAAAAAGAGAGAAAAGCTCGGAATGGGAGAAAGTAAGCTGGAAATTTGGAAATATTTTCCTTTTAGTGCTCTAAGCGTTTTGTAAAAAGTATCATAAAATCTCCTGCATTCTTAGTTTAAGATCACCAACAGTTCATTGCGAAAACCACCTTTTCTTGATTATCTCCTATTTCATAGGTCCAATTGTTAGCAGTTTGAGATTGAGAGGTCCATAACTCAAGACACGGACAAGAGATTGTATGAACCTTTTTTTACAATGTTTAGAACGCTAAAAGGAAGATAAAACAATTTTCAAGATTACTATCTATCATTCCGAATTAAAAACTTTATTTTACTGGACTAAAAAGCTTAACTGTCAGAAACTCTGCATGGTATAAGGTGTTTTTTTAGACGTGTGGTTTTCAATCTGGCAATTTTTTTTTTTAATTTGGCGTTTTTGACAGTTGTCACTTGACTCATGCACAGTTTGCCATTTCATGATAAAAATAAAGAATTACTCATGAGCAACGTTTGAAAATTGTCCAAATTTATTACCAACATAATGATACGGTCCGCTCGAGGCATCAATGTATTGATTGAAAATTTTTGAAAGCGAATTGTCTTTCTTCGTGGGCCTGTAGCGTGGCCTCCAGATCGTATGATTTAGCATCGTTGGACTATTTTGTGTGGGGTTATGTGGAGTCGCTTATCTACTCTGATAAGCTCGAGACAATTGATGTCTTGGAAGAGAATATACGACGCGGTTTTGGTGCCATAAGTCCCTAAAGTGGCCCCATACGGTAAAAAGTGGTCTCAAATTGGGCCTCTCGGCTTAAAATGGGGAGAAATAGCTAAAGGGCTATTTTTATTTTACCAAGTTAGTGTGATTTTAATAATATAAAATATTAAAACCCCTTACCATGGTTGTTATAAAGGGTGGTTAAATTTTAAGGGCCGAAGTTGAATGTAAACCACATCGAAACGTCAAGTTTGTGTCGGCATTTCATTTGATATTTCTCAATGTCATACTTATTTAATTTTAACAATGGAAAGATACGCAGTTAACCAAAGCTTCAAAGTTATTCAGGCTTATTATAAAAATGGGCGTTTAAATTAAAATGAATCTCATGCACTTCATGAATCGAAAGGGTGCAATCGTGCAAAAATTTCAGAAAACCGGGTCTGTAGGAATTGTGGTGTGTACAAAATGTCGTCTTGCCTTGTAATTGCACCTCTCACGCAATTGACTCAAGAACTGAAGCCTCTTTACCATTTTATGTGCTGCGTCTTCAATGATCAGAATGGTGGCAAGAAATGGCAATAGTTTTGGAAGAAATTCATCTTTAGTGATGGGCATATTTTCACTTTAGTGAATTAAAATCCAAGAGTGATTGTTGAAAAACCAATGCATCTACAAAGAGTTACTGTTTGGTGCGTTCTATGGGCTGGCATCAGCATCATTGTGCCTTATTTTTTCCTAAATTAGACCGATTAGGCAGTTACGATGTTCGCTATCCTCAGATGATAACGAATTTTGTAGGTCCAAATTTTAATAGGACGGTTCCACTTGCTACACCGCTAACGAAAAATTGGCGCTTTTGACCGACAAATTCTATAACCGTGTTATGTTATGTAGTGTCGATGTCAATTGGCCGCCAAGATCATGTGATTTGACATCCTTGAACTTCTTTCTTAAGAGTTATTTGAAAGAAAAGGTGTACGTCGATAAACCAGCAATAATGCAAGAGCTTAAGGATGAGATAATTCGGCACATAAATGGCATAGAACCTTAATTATGTTTTAGCGTCATCGTAAATCAGGACCAATGGGTGAAGGTGTGCTGCCAATATCTCGGAAGACGTTTGGCTGATATTTCATTCCATACATAATTGAACCATACCAATATTATCACAATAAAAATAAATTCCAAAAGTTTTACAAATAGTTTGTGTTTTATCACAAATTAACATCGGCCCTAAAAATGTAACTACTCCTAAAGTGATAAAATTTGTATAAAAAAATACTATGGTACTAGTCGAGCTCAGAATCCAAGAATATTGATTCGTCCATTATGTAAAGGTGATAATAAGCTAAAAGGTATATATTCTGTATCCTACCATATTAATGTAATTTTCTGTATAAATAAAGAATATGAAGCAGGGTTGTTATGTACTTTTCAACGTATACAAATAATTTAAAATCCTTTTAAGAGAGAATTGTAAATATTAAAAATATGTTGACAACTTAAAAAATAGAAATTATAAGGTATACAAAATTCCAGCAGTATACTAAACCTCATCAAATTCGAACTATCATTCAAAAAGTGCGAACAATTAATTTAACTTTAACTTTTTGAACTTTTTCAACTGAACAAAAATAGTTAACATTGGAAATTTTTACAAGCGAAACATAAAAAATTAACTAACGAAAATTAACTTTAACAAAATAACTATTAAAAACAGTGTGGTCAATTTAATTTAATGTTTAACAAGCAAAAAGCTTATAACGTAGCTGTAAAATATTCTATGCAGTTTCTTTTTTTTCAGATTCTAACAAATGCACTTTAAATTTTTGTTTCAATCTTTAAGAGATTTTAAAAAATTAAAAATTCTAATTGATTTATATTTTTATTTTGTTCAAACTGCATTAACCATTTAAATGAAAAAGAATTCTACAATAGCATCGCAAAAGAAGAACTTACATTGCACTCGAGGTTGATGCTATCTTCTCTGGTGGTTCCAATTTTGAACTACATAGAGTTTGTGTTTTTATTGTGTGTTTTTTATTTTTATATTTTTCAATTCAATTTGTTTAAAAAATGTATTGTATTTGTTTTTAATTTTTTCGTTACGAACAATGGTAGTTTTTATTCAAATTGATTGTTGGTGTTACAGCCATATATTATTTTAAGCGTGCAGATTTATTTTTAATTTTATTTTTGGATTCAATTCGGGTGTGTTCATAAAGTGTGGTTTTATTATTATTTTTTTTAAATTTTTTGTTTGTTTTTAATTCAGTTGTATATAGTAGGCAAATAATTCAGCAAAAATAGAGAGAATCGTACGTTTTATAATAAAATGAAATAAACAAAGAAGAAAACAAGAAAGAGAAAATATTTTCAATCAGTTTTTAATTCTCTTTAATTATAAGTTAATAATTTTTTGTATTTATTTAAAAATATAATTGAAAAATAAAAAATTGAATTAAGTAAAAAGAAATAATTTCAAATTAAAATTTACCAAAAAATTACTTTACTTATATTGAAATTAAATATTATTAATGATTTAAATATTTTTTTTTAAATGGTATATGAAAAATATTACCTAGATTATGGATGATTTTAAGAAAAAACAAATGATTAATAAATGTTCAATCAAAACATTTAAGAAATTTTTATAAATATATTTAACATTTTAAGGGAATGTGCATGAATTTAAATTTTTAATTTAACAATTATATAAAGTTTATTTATATTTATGGATGTTTTTTTTAGAGAGAAAGAAAGATTGTAAAATTTTGAAAACAATTATAAATTTTAAAAGAAAATCTAATCCAATTTCGAAAAAGCTTTGTGTTTTTTTGAAAAATATGTTTTTCTAAATTTTAAATACCATTAGTATTCATTAAAATAAAACATGTTGTGTAAATGTTGTAGTAAAGAAGCTGACGCCATTATTTATAGCTGTTGAAAATTTGTGGAATGTATTTTGTGTAGATGTTTTGTTGTTTTTTTACAAAAAAAATATAATATTTACAAACACTTCAACACAAATTAATACTTTGGCGGGAATTCAACACAAAATAAATTTAAACAAGAGATCGTAATTGTTTTGGAATCCTTAAAAGAAGTAAAACATTAAAACTTTGTTTCAACGTTTTGGAAATATTAGCAATGCTTTTCGAAAACAAAAGTCAATTGCGTTAATTTTTTGTTACGTCATATCCATTTTGCGGTTCCAAAAGTAAAGTACTGGAATTCGACATCTGTCAAATTAGGTTGTTAAACCAATTTACGAAAATGGATCGCTTAACTATTGCACAACGCTTTAAAATCTACTACAAAAATTGTAATTCTGTGACAGATTATGGTCAAGAAATTTGAAAAGACTAGATTGGTTTCAGTTATTGTCAGGCCTGTTCATCGTTATTTCGCTCGTACCACTGAAAATATTGCTGCTGGAAAATGCACTTCGGGTTTCCAGACCCAAGGCAAAAGAAGGAGATGCTGGGAGAAGATGCAAAGTCGACTGGCTACAAGAGATCGCTAAATCCTTCATCGACCGAGTCACAAGTAACCTCTCTCGAAGTTCTCTGCCGCCAAAGAAATACATCGAAAACCAGTGGCAACATTACCAAGATGCAATCAGAATAGCCACCTCTGACGTGCTGGGTTTCAAGCAGCCATCAACAAGAAACCGGTCGGTGGTTTGATGAGGAATGTCGGCAGGCAGAAGGACGAGAGCTGATCACGAGCTCTTTAAGTAGAAGAGGCGAGAGGAACACCGAATTCGCAAAAGGAAAAGGAGAGGGCATGAGAAGCGTGCAGCGTGAGTGAAGCAGGTGAAACGAAATTCATAAATAGATGAACAGCAAACCGAAGTTTGAAAAGACGAAAGTGTAAACATCATAGTGGAACCACAGTCAATGCTGAGGATATGGAAGGACCACTTCTGGAGACTATATAACGGCGACGACAAATCGAATTCTGTCTTTCCGACTTAAACGAAGTAAAGATTGCCATTTCTAAGCTAAAATCTAACAAAGCTGATGTAGCAGATGGCTTCAATGATAAGCTTTTCAAAACAACTGGAGATAATTTGGTTAGGAGCATGCACAAACTTATTTGTAAGTTTTGGTCGGAACACGGAAGAAAGCATTCCCGATGTATGTAACTTTAGTATTGTTTTCCCGATTCTGAAAAAAGAGACCCACTTAACTGCACCAACTATAGAGGAATCAGTCTACTAAAAATCGCTTACAAAATCTTTTCTGCGGTAACATGTGAACGTCTAAGGCCCATAGACCTGATACGTCCTTATCAATGTGGTTTTAGACCATGAAAGTCCACAGTTGATCAAATATTCACAAATAGGCAGAACCCGGAAAACCCCAAAAACATCAAATTGACAACCACGATCCTTTTTTCGATATCAAGGCCGCATCTACATGCACGAGCTGTATAGATCCAAGTCTAGTTTTAGCATCCCTTCCGAATTTGTCCATTTGTGCAGGATGCCTATCTAGTGTTCATGCTGCTCCATAAAGGTTGGAAACAACTTGAAATAACCTTTCAATGTCAAAAAAGGCTTTAGAAAAGGTAATGTGCTGTCATACGATTGAAAGAATAGTACTTGAAAGAATAGTGCAGAGTTCCCACGTCAACATTAGCGGTAATATCTTTCAAGAGTCTGTCCAATTATTATGATATGCTTATGACATTGAAGCAATCGGAAGAACTCAGCGTGATGTCAATAGTGCTTTTGTGAGTAGTGAGGCAGAAGAGAAAAATGGGTTCAAAGGTTAATGAGGGTAAAACAAAGTACATGCTGTCATCAAGAAAAGACTTACAACATTGAAGTCTCGGTAAAAACTTCACAATCAACAGGCGTAACTTTGAGACAGTTAAGGACGTCGTCTATTTAGGCTCCGCTATGAACGCGGAAAACAACACCAGAGCTGAGATCAAACGAACAATAACTCTTGCGAACCCCTGTTTCTTTGAACTAAAAAACAAATGATAAGGCAAGGCTTTCCCTCGAGTGTCGAAAGTGTAGATATATAAGACCTTCATCATCCCCATCCAGCTATACGGTGCAAAAGCATGGAATATGACAAAAGTGGATGAAAGCATCTTCTTGGGTCGTTTCAAAAGGAAAGTTTTTCGTGTGATTTACGGTCCCGTAAGCATAGAGAGTGAGTTGAGGAAAAGATGGAACGAAGAGCTGTACGGGCTGTACAGCGACATAGACTTAGCCAGAAGGGTAAAAGTCTAACTTCTAACATGGCTGGGTCACGTAGAGCGCATGAAATCAATGCTCCAGCCCGGAAAGTTTTTGAATCCACATATAAAGGACAGTGCAGTTTAGGAAGACCGTGGATCAGTAGGTGCGAACTTGCCAACTTGGATCGCGAAATTGGAGACATCGACCCGACTTAGTTGGAGAAGTTAGTTGGATGTGGCTCTAATTCAAACAGAACTGTAGCGCCAATCTAAGTAAGTAAGTAAAATTGTTGCCGAAGACCCGATTGTGTCGACTCCTCGTCGTTTTCAGAAATTAGGACTGTTTTAAAGCTCATTATGGCGTATTTTGAATTTAGATCTAGACCTACATCCATACAAAGTCCAGCTCAGACAACAACTGAAGCCAGCTGATCGTTCTAAACGTCGTTGTAGATACGTCGAATGGGTGTTTCAAAATAGGGTGGTCGCCGAATTTTGGAACTAAAGTTTCTTCAGCAACGAAGCACATTTCTCACTTGAAGGGTTTGTTAACAAACAAATTTGTAGTATTTGGAGTTTTGAGAATATTTAAGTAATTGAAGAGAGGCCATTACATCCATAAAAAGTAACTGCTTTGGTGCGCTCTTTTGTCTAGAGTGGAGGTGTGATTGGACCTTACTTCTTCGAAAACGACGATGAAATGAATGTCACCTTTAATTCAGAGCTTTATGGTCATATGAAAACCTACTTTTATTTGCCTGCTTTTGAAGAATACGACTTGGAGAATATGTAAGTTTTTACAAGACGGGTCTACCTGCCACAACTCGAGCGAATATGGCTTCATTGCAAGGAACATTTCCTGGCCGCAATTGCTCGTCGTGACGATATCAACTGGCTACCAAGATCATGCGATTTGACACCGCTGGACTTGTTTTTGTGGGGCTAATCGAAAGATCGTGTTTATGCAGATATACCTTTAAATCTTGAGGAATTAAAAAAACAACATTCGTAAAGTTATGGCTGAGATACCCTAACATGTGTCAAAAAGTGATCACAAATCAACTCAAAAGAAGCGATGCTTGTAGAAATTTGCGTTGTGATCATTTAAATGTTGTAATAATGTTCAAACTTTATAATAAAAATAAATTTTACTTTTGAAACAACAAAATGGTTAACCCGTCATATTTTAAGTAACTTTGTTTTTAAATCCACTTTTATTAAGAACAATTATTTACAAATTTCATTTTAAAATATCGTGATTTGATTTGTATGTTCGGATTTAAATATTATCAAAAATACTAATTTTAGTTTTTTAAGAAAATTCTTGACTTTTTCAAGCCGTGTTTCACTTCCTTATTTTTTATTAATCTCTTGCTTAAAATTCAAAAAATAAGTTGGATACATTTATTAAAAAAAATATATTTATTATATTTTTACATAAAAATCTATCAAAAAACAATTACCACATACAATACCATTCATTTGTTTATATAATACCATTTTTTCAAATTATTAAACCCCATTAGCAACATTCATTTATTTTATTATTATTTTTTAATTTTATTTTAATAATTTTACATTTTATTTATATTTTTAATTATTTTTATTTTTATATATATTTTACGGTACACAAAATTTAAAACCATCGAGCAAAAGTACATTACATCATAAGTACTTTAACACAACCAACGTAGAGAAATTTACAAATCAAAGGGGGTGTGTGAGGTAAAACCAAGAAAGAGAGATAGAGATACAGAGAGAAGGAGGGAGGGAGAGAGAAAGAGCATTCGAAAAATAATTTGTCTCAGAATTTTTTCTAAATCTCATTTTGCTCTAAGTTCAATTTAAAATCAAAAAATTAAATTAAAAATTCTAATTTTTGTTTCTATAATTATATCAAGTGTTTAAAAAATTAATTTAAAAAATAAATTATTATTAAAAATTGTATAGGTACTGTTTTATTATTTTTTGTATTGTATTATAACAAAATGGGCTTATAAGATCAGAATTAAGAAAAACCAACCTTTCGGTACCGGATGGATACCGCCGAGCCAGAAGGTATATCTTTTGGCCCCGAAAGCTTAAATGTTTATGAACAAATAGAAAATATTGACTTGATGACGTATTATAAATATTTTGTTTTGTTTGCAATAAAAATTAAATAAAAAATCAAATTTTAAATAAATTTCATTTTTCTATTTTGTATATTTTTGTTTTATTTATTTATTTTTATATAAATATATTTTTTTTATTTTGTATATTGATAAAGTTTCAATGTAGCAAAATAGAAAATAATGAAAAGTGAGAATACAATACATTAGAGAGAAAGAGAGAGATACAGAGCGATAGAGAGAGAGAGAGTGAGAATTAGATAGAGTCAGAAATATAAATCTGATAGAATTTGCTATTATTTATCAATTTTTTAATAATTTTGAGTGAAGTTAACTAAAAATGATACACCCTATAAGGATTCAAGAGAAAAAACAAAAACAAAAAGAATATAAAGGATGACATTGCATAGGTGTGTTACTTATTGTGTATATTTTACTGGGTGAGACAAAAATTCTTGAGACTGTTTGAAAAAAATTTTAAGTGAAATTTTCAATTTAAATTAAAAAATTGTTTTGGTTTTTGCAAAATAAAATGCATACAATTTTATTTTTTTTTTTGAAGCAAACGCTTTGCGGGATTTATTTGTGATTTTAATAGAAAACGGGAAGATTTGTTTTAAAATTTTAAATTATAAACTTAAGAAAAAACAAAAATAAATAGGTACGTAAATTCAAACAATTTTTACTGGAGGAATTTTGAAATATTTATATTTTCTGCGTGTTTTAAATAGTTTTGAAAAAATATACGGAAAAAATTTTGCAACTTGAAGTCAAATCAATAATTTATAATTTTTATTGTTTATTTGTTTATGAAATTTGAGTGGAATTAAGGGGGAATAGGTGAATATACATAAGCTTTTTTCGTTTTTTTTTAAGGTTTTTTTTCAAACCCTAAGGTTCTTTGAGACACTTAAATGTGGGATGAATGAGTTAATATTTTAAGCAAACAGTTTTCGATTAAGTTGATAAATACAAGTTTAGTGGCCGTTTTTCAGAAGAAGGTCATACCAAAGTACCTGTTTTTTGTGTCATGAATAGGGACAAGATTTAATTTACCTGTAAGACCCTTTAAGTCAAGAAAGTAACAAACAAATCTTGTGTTTTAGGTAAATACCAGTTTTACTGAACGAATTAAATTTGCAGTTATGTATGCCGCCTCCTGATTTCTGAATTATTTCAAGTAACCTGTGTTGCATGGATTCATAGAGTGCTGTTAGATAATTGAGCAATATTTGGGACCGTTTTATTAATTCAATAATCTCTTCAGTAGTTTGGTATTGCTGTCTTCCTTCGTAGACTTTTCTTGAAAGCCATTCAATAACGTTTTCCATGATTTTCTGGTTAGGAGAAAATTTGGGGAATGGTAATAGGTTCACATTTTGCCCCTGAATCCAGGCTTTTGTTGAAATACACTGTTGAACACTGCGGAAATGTTCGTTCCATAATCAATTTTTAAGTTATTGTCGTCATTTTAGAGCTTTGAAAATCCAGCTCCACGTTCCCGTTATAGGTGATTGCTCTCTATACTATTACACTACCTTATTTGCTGTGCCTTTATTCAAGATAGAGTTTTTCATTTCTAAAATCATGGATAGAATTTTTAATTTATTAAATAATGGAAATAGCTGCTATACTCATCAGGTTTGTTACGTATGGCAACACTGGCCATACGTGTAGTTCCTTTAAAATATAATATTCGTATTGTACAAGTAGAATAAGTTAGTCACTCTCGACTATTAGGGAAGAGAGGTTTGTTTCTCACCGGGCTCAGTAGAATAAAAGTGGGTTTTTTTTTATACTTTTTCCCACAGAAAAAGTCCCGTTAGGTTAATTTTTTTTAATTGGAAAAGATGATGTTATGCCAAGCTCGATTCAATCTAAGGCTTTGGAAATTGCGTGAAGAATTCAATAAGGGTTTTTTCTTCTTTTTTTAATATGTCGTATATGGTCTGCCTACTGTATAACCTGAGCAACAGTCGATTAGCTAGCATTTACTCCAGCTTCTGCCTTAAATTAACTAATGAAAAGCCTTGAATTTGAAGCAGCTCTCACTATCGCTCACCTTTTCTGAAATGGTGTGGATTTCTTGATGCTTCCTTTGTAGTTTTTAAAATACCTCTCTGGGTCCTTGAGGCAAATGTATACAAAATTTGAACTTTACAATGGAAGGTTTTGTCGAGATACCGGAAAGCTCGAATTTGGACTATTTTCTCCTTCTTTAGACCCCAGCCTCTACCCACACTTCTTGATTCTATCAAATTAATACTCGTACTAAGCTTCCAAATAATCAAAGAGGCAAATTTCATTCTTGTCCCTGTTCATGTGACACAAAAAAACAGGAACTTCTTATGACCTTCCTCGGAAAAATCGCCAAAAAATTTGTATTTATCAACTTAATTAACCATTTGTTTGCAATACAAACTAAATACATACCTCATTCATTGCAACGGATGGGTTTTTCCAAAAAACTTAAGGGTTCAACAAATATCGGCAAATAAAAAAAAAACGAAAAAAGATTGTCCCTATCCATGTAACACGAAGTGTATATAGGGCCTTTTATTTTGAAACATTTTATTTGACAATTTGCATGACTTAATCTGTTTATAGTTTTAAAATTTTGATTGTATTAACAATATTTCAATGGTTACTGTGACTATATTGGTAGAAAGACATTGGCAAGCCTTTCAAAAATAGTCTTAAAGTTGTCAATTTAGAATTTTTTAGACAACTTAAACAACTATTACATTTTGTTTAATATATTTTTGGTTGTTTTAATTAAAAATATTATTGATTTGACATTTGCAAGTAGAATTGCCTGATGCAAGTTTTCAAAAGTAATCTAAATAGAAGGCTTTAGAAATACAACTTTTACTTTTCATTAATTTTTTTTTATAAAAATAGATTTATTTAAAATATTGCAAAAGCTTGAATACAATAATAATATACTTTGTTGCAAATAAGTTGTTGGGAGAAAATTGTTATGTTTGCTTTAAAAGTTTTGATATTTCATTAAGTATATACTTTTCTTTTTAAGAGAGAGATAAGAAAGTAAGAAGACAACCTAACCTTATTATCCTTACCAGTAAAAAAAGTCCCGCCTTAAGTAAAGAATACAAAAAAAAAAACAAATATAGATAAATTAAAATTTTAACTAAAAAACATATAAAATATCATTATACCAAAAAATAAACTTCAATGCAAAAAAGACTCCTTTCGATTGTCTTTTATAATAAATATTAATAAGTTATAAGTTATTATATTATATTTTTCTTAATATTAAAAAAAAATAGTATAACGATTGCATTTTTGTCCCTTTAAAAAAAAGTAGAAGCTCTATAAGAATATGCATAAAAGTGAGCTTGAAGACTTATAATAACGATTAAAGTATTTTAATTGAAAAAAAGGTTGAATGTAATTTTGATTTATCAAAATAGATGGAATTTGTTTCTAAATTTTGAAATTATTTTATTAGTTTTTAACTTCGAGTTTTCTGGATGAAGGTTATTTTTTGAAATAAATTGAGAATAGATTTTAAGTGATTTCTGAAAAGGGAGAAGATGTTTAATATCCTTCTTATTTACATACCTTAAAAAAAGCTATAACCTCATAACGAAGGTTTAATGCATCTTTAAAATTTTTAAACTAATTCAATCTTTTTAAAATTAAAAATGAAACAATTGAGTTGTTTTTTTTTTTATTTGCGTTTCATTGAAGATGCTTGAAGACATTTCTTTTTCTTCTGAATTGAAATAAAAATCATTTCATTTTTTTTATTGAGTTGGGGAGTGATTTCATTTTAATAAAAAAAACCTTAAAATTGTAGTATAGGGCAACCGAAGCATTACAATGTACCTAATTTCCACTGGCTCAAACATAAAATGGTTGTTTTTTTTAGAAGAATTGAACTTTCACTTGGCAACAATATTTTAGCTGGCGCCTATTTTGTCAGTTGTAAAGCGATTTATTTTTAGTCTAGACTGAATAATAGGGTGTCTCGTCACCAATTTTTTGGAGTATCTTAACAAAAGACCCTTCAAAAGTTTATGGCGAAAATAATAAAACAAAACTCAAGGGTTCCTTTGGGCCATTACATTTGTTTATTAAAGTAAATCGCTGTTTACGTATCTAAAATTTACTTATTTAGTTGACAGTGTTTTTTTTTTAAATGGTGATCGGTTTTGTTGACAAAGTTTAAACCTTATGAGTTCAAAAGCGAATTGAAAAGCGAAATAGCCACAAGGTTTCCACTTCTATGTTATCAAGTTTAACAAGAACCAATCCATCAGTGGCATCGTTTGAAAATGTCCCTTTAGCAAATGCCTTCAAATCATGAGGTATTTCTGCCTGATCTGTTCTTAAGGACGTTGGAATTCTTAAACATAATAATTCCAGTCTTGTAATTGATAAAAACAATCGAGTCTTGTTTAAATCAAAAAACAGTTCATCAAACCAAAATTATGGCATTTTGTCTCAGACCATACCTATATTTTTTGGAAGAAAAGACAAGACTCTTATTTATGACGAAACACTTGGGCATGTTTCAATTCTTACAGAACCTCGATCAATATTAATGGGTCACATAATTTTAAAGTATGGTATTCGAAAAAAAATATGGAATTCAATTTTAGATTTTTTTAAGAATAAGTGATTTGATTTAAAAACTTTTTTCCGCATTGGACATGATGGTACTGCCAACCATACGTGTTGGAAAAGAGGAGTAATTCTTAACATGGAAATGGAACTAAGTCAACCATTATAGTGGGCAATACAATAAGTTCATGCGGATGAAATGTCACAACGACAGCTATTCACCAATTTAAATTGATCTACTTTCGGACCTCGTGAGTAATCTTGTCCAATTTTAAAGGGTATACGAGTAACGGATCGTGAAAACACCAATGTTGTTCAAACATTATCCTGTTATCGGGAATGTAATTGATATTGACCAAAAAATCGTAGATCAATCATTAAGCAAATATCAAAAATCTTCTTGAAATGTGCTAAGCTATAAAATGTGGTGGCTGAGAAAATGGTAAATTCATTAACTTTATGTACACACCGAAAACCTTTTCTTGGCATGCTCGTTAACAGCAGAGAACTTGCTTTCAAATGAATCTTTAAAGCCAAAAAAAAGAATATATAAAACCCGAACCGAATATTTAAACCACCAAATTTAAAATTTAATTTCCAGATTAATCGATACATTTTTGTTGGAAAGAATGTGAAATAACTTCACAAACTGTTTTACAAGATCTGTCAAATGAAAGCTTTAATTGCTTATAAAACAAGAAGAACTCGAGAATTCCGGATTTTCTATGTCGTACACAAAGTGTCAAAATATGCATTAAATCTTTAGCTGAAGCAAACCAAAATTTATCAAGAATTAAAATGCCTCCATTTAATTTCAATATTATTTCTATTTAAGCTTATGTCCAAAAGTTTTTGACATTTATACGAGTCTCGAATGGATCTTATGTGATTTTGTTCTCAAATGTTGGTACGATTGATATTACATTTGTATCTCGATGGCTGTGTTCGTTGAGTAGTTGTGCATTTGGAATCATGTGTTTTCCATTGGCGAAAAAAAATCAATCGTTACTATTGATATTATTTAGTTTTGTTAATAAAAATGGACTTACTGGACTTATTTTTCAAGAGAAAATAATAGAATAAATAATTAAGTTTTTCTATGTTTCCACCAAAGATTTATCTCAGTTAACATTAAGTAAATCTTCATAGTGTTTCCACCGCGCAAGAAGATTTAAAAATGATTAAGTTTGACAGCACTTTATAAAATGTAAATGGTGTTTCGATGTTTCTTATGAAGTGTAATTGAGATAGTTTGATCCGTGTAAGACAAAGAAGAACTGAATAGTTCAGCACCATAATAGAAGAATGTGCTACCTACTCTATGTGCCTTTTTTTGTAATTTGATATTTTTTGTACACAAACATGCAAATTAAAAGACCATAATGCATTATCTGTAAAACCAACTCCTCCACACAAGTTTTTCTTGACAAATTTTGAATCGACTCCGATCCCCGACCGGAATCGAGTTATATAAAGAATTGAGACGAACTTCAACTTCGCTTCAGCACCACATGTTAATGTAGTAGTCTACGAACAAATCCCCTCTTGAAGTTTTTATTTTATGTCAAAGCTGCAATTGTTAAATGAACTTTTTTCTTATAGAATCTCAATTTCCAGATGTTTTCTTACCATTAATTCTTCAAAATTGTCCATTTTATTACTTTAAGTTAGTTTTTTTGCAGAAGTTACTCAGAACTTTTGATTTTCACAAAATTTTCTTCTATTTGTGTTTTTTTTTTTATTATTGTACCAATTTTAAATCCGAAAATCTGGCTACCGCCTATGGGTGTTCTTGTTAATTTTCTACTATACTATTTATAGAATGCCAAAAAAACACGGGGAAAAAATTTAAATCATTTTCTTGCTCAAACTATGTATAAGGGCATGCCTTCCCCTACAACCCCCGTTCTAAGGTTCACTATAGGATTTGGATTAAATACAAAGTAAGGTGTATGCAAAGTTTCTTTAAATCCAGATCCTTTAAATATAAAGAAAATTTGAATACATCTAACTTCGAAAAATGCCACCCAAAATGTTTTTTAAATACAAAATTAAAGATATCTTTTGGAAATTAGCCAGATTCCTTTGTCATAAAATAAAAATCCAAAATTCAAAATTAAAAATCCTTTGGGCAAAATGTCAACTTACAATATAGGCGTTCTTTTATTGGCAGAAATTATTTGGGTGTTACGACATTAGCTTAGGGTACTTTGGCCCTTTTTTGTTTAACTTTTTGCTCTTTGTGACGAATGTTGGGTTTTATGACATTAAATGGTTTGGGCATTATGCTTTTGGGCGAAAAGACCAATTAACAAAACTATGGTCTTTGGAGTGATAATAATTATTTAGTGTACATATTATGTTAAGGTATTGTCGCAATCATAGAAACAGAGTGTTTGGGTGGTACAATAAATGGTCCGTACTTCTTAAAAAATAATGCTGGCCAAAACGTAAAAGTCATTGGTAACCGCTATAGAGTCTTGATTTCATACTTTTTCGTTCATGGCTTCAATTAAACAGCGCAACAGCTCACAAAACTAGTGCCAAAATTTTCTGACAAAATGTATGTTGTTGCTAGTCTATGCCAATAACCTTATAACGATTACCAACTTTAAGGACAATATTCGCCACGGTATTTCCGATATACGACAAAAATTGATCTAAAATTTGACCCCTAGATTAGACCACGCCTAACCAGATGTGGCATTCATTTTTCAGAAATCCAATTTAAAATACATTGCAATATAATTATCTTCCCTTAAAAGTAAATTTTATGCTAATGTGTAAATATTATCTTTGTTTTACTCCATACAAAACCTTTTATAAGGTTTTCAACAGAAAAAAGGACACATTATTTTAAGAATACTACGCATAGATATTTTCCCTTATTCTGGGCTGAAAACACTCACAGTAAATGTTTTGTATATTTGAATTCAGAAAATGTAACATTTTTTTTTTAAACATGGTTGCCAATACTTCAAAATTCACACTTTTAATTTGTTAAATCAAAATTACCTTCCAAACCTTTTTTGTTGGTGTTTTTTTTCTCTTCAAGAAAATCATCAATACAATAAAAGACATTGCACTCTTCAAAAAGCAAAACCTACAATATTGTTTATCTTCAATCGTATATTATATATGTTATAAAAATATTATAATATTTATTTATAAACAAAAATAGTAAACTAGCAAAAGTGTATTTATTTTTTGTTTTTTAATGCGCAACAGAACAGATAACTGCCATTGTAATACATTTATAGCATTTAAGCTATAGCAGCTATATAATATATAAATATAAATTTATCAAACACAAATCAACAATACAAAACTCGAAGGGGGTGGTTTAAACAACAGGGTAAAAATTAAATCAATAAATTTATTTTAGCATACAAAGTTGTACATGGAGAGAGCAATTTTTATAATTTTATGTATTTTTATTGTAAAATTGAATAAGAAAGAGAAAAGACAATGGAAAACATTGGTTGTTGGTGAAAAAACGGGATACTAACCAAACTTTTATTTTTATGAAAAATTTAAAGAAATACCAACACAAAAAAAATAACAAACGAAAAAATAAATAAAAATCTTAAAAAAACAATACAAATAAAAATAAAATACAAAAACAAAATAATTGGAAAAAATTTTACCCTCATTTACCTATATTCACTTAAATTTTTTAACAATCTATCCCAGTACTCAGAACTAAAAGAAGACACATATACAAACACGTCAATTAAATTAAATTTCAATAAGAAATAATCCTTTTTTTTTGTATTTTTTGTTTTGTTTAAAGTTAATATTATTACTTTTTTGATAAAAAAATATTTACATTTATTTTTAATATTTAAAAATGTTTATGCTACTGAAGAAAAGAAAAACAACAAAACTGTTAAATAACCCAGTTAAAAGGATATGTTAGAAGAAACATTTATTACGCACAACATTTTTTTGTTTCATTAATTTTTTGTTTATAAAATTTTAATTTTTACTGTATACAAAAATTATTATGAATTATTAAAAATAAATCTTAAAAATCGCTTTTTTAAGCGCACGACGACGAAGAGAGGTTAACTTAAAAATCAAAAAACAACAACAAACAACCAATAAACAGAAACCCCTGCCATAAATAGTTTTTGTTTTTTTTATTTGTTCGTCCTTAAAATAATTTATTTAAATAATTAAAAAAAAAGGACGACATAAATATATATCTTAGTATATGGGGACAAAACCGAACGAAAACAAAAATTATTATTTTATTTTTATAATATTTTCTTTTTTTTTGTAAACACGGAAACGGATACGGATATTATGGTAAATAGTAAATATATATTATTAAATCTAATTTTGAAAATAAAATGGAAGTAGAAAATCAAATACTTACGATGGAGGCGGACTTGGCAATGGCACTTGATGGATCTTCCACGTTGCCACAGATACGGAATGTTCATCTGCAGCATAGCATCTCCATAGGGATTGTATTAACGTGGCTGCAGGCTGGCGCCGTCGTATCATATGTTTTTGGCGCTGTTGCTGTTGAACTTTGAGCGCAAAACCGCTGCCAAGGATACCCTGTGGATGGTACATTGAAAAATACATACATTACTCTTATATATATGTAGGTGTGTATGTAGTTAAGCAAAAATACAAAATTCATGATTTTGATAATCAAATTTTTGTACACTCGTCCTTATTCCTCAGATCTAGAGAACGAGGATGTTCGAAAACTATAACTTACATAAATAATATAGAGCTTACACAATATTCATGAAATTGATAATTTATTCATGATATCCTGATTTAATTAGAATTTGTTTTTTGTTAAGGGTTTTCCAACGCGGCGAAGAGGGCATGGTCCTGCTTTTACTTGTCAGTATTTCCCGAAAGTCGTCAAAAGCTATATAGACACTATACTCAACGCCACTTCAACGAGAGTTAAGGATTGAGAGGATTTGGACGATGAATGAATAAAGTTGATTTCAAGGGGAAGGAAGTTTTGTGTAGAATAATGTTGTTAAATTATGATGCTTTCAAATGCAGTTCAGACTTTTGAATGAGATGGGGTTGTTGAAGATTAGTGGATTTAAAGACATTTTGCGGAACTATATAATTATTATCAGTTTGTGAAGAAATTTGATAGTTTTTGGTACTCCTTAATTGGAGTTTGGAATGAAGTTACATAATTATGCGGTTTTAATTGCAGCTTGCCTTTAAGTTTACATGCAACTTACAAATTGAAGTGAACTCATATTTCATGATATGTTGTTACAATTTAAAGTAACGGAACTGAAACAAGCAATTTTAAACTAAACATATCAATCTCAAATATCACAATGCCACAACTTGACCTAATTTTCACGCTGGAAATCTGATTTTTTGTATTTAATTGTATCACAGATTGAATTATTCGAATTGTGAAAAAGTTCCCCTTGGGTAACCTAGAATTTTCTGGTAACTTTGTATTTTTCAAGTATCATATACTTTAACCTTTTACGATCATGACATTTTTCAAAGTTAAGCCTTATATTGTAGATATTTATCGGCTCAGCTGGAACTATGTTCATAATTTTGCGTATAGAATTTCAAAGTTTGAAGAACACATAACAGATGTTTTTTTTTCAAAAGTCAGACTTTTACAGAGAATACGGACAATTTTTTTCCACAAATCTGGCTGACCGGCAATGGATCTGCAATAGACTAAAACGATTAAAGGGATTTTTTGTACGCAAATGATATGATTTTTTTAAGTTCAAGAAAAAACTATCTCTGCATTCAAATATTATGAAGAAAGTCTTTTTAATTAAAAATCAATGTTACATTAAAGATATGGTCTTTACTTTGACAGAAAAAGTTGAAAATACAAAAATGTATTTTAATAAACGGTTTGTAAACTCTTTTCTATTTTATTTGTGTGTTCAGAAGCTTCGTTTTCTATTGAATTGAAATAGCCATGAAATAGCAGGCCCTAAGGTTCAGGCTTTGCTTATTTTCGAATTTTTGCACCATCAAATATTGGTTCAATAAATAATTGTGTTTGTTAAAAAAGAATTAACTTTAAAACTGATAGATCAATTTTATGTAAAAAAAAAAACTATCTCATAATTTGATATAAAACGAAAGACCGTGTAAACTATGAAGATTTCTAGAAAAGAGTTATAATTTACCATTCTTAACATCTGAGTAAAAGTATTCATTTCTCTTTGGGGAACCATCAGATACTTAGTCTATTTATTTATTTATTTATTGAATTTGTTAAACAAACTAGAAGTTAAGACTAATATTACATTTATTCTTAGATTTACAAATTTACAATTCTTTAAGCAATTTTCAAAAAAAAAAGCTAAACTGAAGTATTGAACAAATTTACTTAAAATGTTTCACTTTTAAAATCATCGCTTACGGAATATACCAAAAAGTAATACTTGTTGTAAACTGAAATCCATTGCTTGAGGGGACTGTTTTTACCATAGTTAGATCTTGTTGATGTAGCCCGTAATGGAACTTGTCTTCTAATACTTGAACGGCTATAAATAATGTTTATTTTTTTCAAAATTGATGGTGATATTACTGAGCCATTGATTAGAAAGCGATGGAAGATTTATGAGCGTGAGCCTATGATTGTAGGGTAGAAGTTCGAGCCTATTGGACTATGCGAAGAAACGGAGGCAGAAACGCTTGAATCTTCTTTAAACTCCTTCTATTCTGTTTATATGGACTGAATTAAATATTATGCAGCCTACAAATGATATATAAAGAAGTTTAAGAATATAAGGGTTGCGAAAATCATGTGAAGACCGTTTTATAAATCCGATTGTCTTATTGGCTTTTTTAATAATGTAGTCATAATGATTTGTAAAAGTTAATTTTGAGTCAAGAATAATACCTAGGTTAGAGAAAAAAGAAAGTTTATTCAAATAAGAAGAGTTTAATTGATAATTGAAAGTCAAAACATTTTGTTTGCGTGTAAAACATATTGATTTGCATTTGTCTATGTTTAGTAAAAGCTTATTTATAAAACACCATTCGCTAGATCATCTTGTAGGAGTGAACAGACGATCTAAACAGTAAAGGTCCTAAGTGGCTACCTTGTGGTACGCCAGATTTGTTATAAAAATATGATAACCGCTCATTACTAAAAAGTACGCTGCATGATCTATTATATAAGTACGACAAATCGTCCTTAAAGCCTTGGGATTTAAGTTTGGAAGTTAATATTTTTTTGGCACCATTTATCAAAGGCATTACTGAAGTCTGTGAACACACAGTCAACTTGCTTCCGTTTTTCAAACGAATCTAACAAAAAGAACTGAAATGAAAGTATATGTATGTTTTATGTGACCAAGTTTTTATTGAATATGTGTAGATTTATGTTTAGTAACGCAGGCTGTTTTGGTCAATCGATCTCAAATGCAAAAAAAAACTTTATTTCATCGTTTTCCCAACGTTTCGTCGCTACTCACGACTTCTTCAGGGGTTTTTGTTACGATATGTTGTTTATTTGTTGTTGTGTTTTACATTGTTTTGTTTTAAAATAAAAGAAAAAAAAATTGTAAACTATTTAATAAATTAACATTAAACACAAGAGACTAATAAATTAAAAAGACAAACATAAATTATCAAAGTGTATTTCAGTACTTATTTTATTGCTAATTAGATTTACCAAAACAGCCTGCGTTACTAAACATAGATCTACATATATGATATGAAAGTGGTTAGTAACTGTTGACTTATTTTGAATAAAACCATGTTGACTGTCACAAACGATAAACTTGCAATTAAAGGATATGACTTTACAAATAATGGACTCAAATAACTTAGGGATGACAGACAGTTTTGCATTGGGTCGATAATTTGTTATTTCATTTTTCTTCCCTTTTTATGTATAAATTGAAGATTTGAGCGGTTGATTAAAAAGAACATGAAGAGGATAAGATAAATAGGATGCGCATTTTTTCAAATTATAAGAAGGTACACCATCTGGACCAAGGCTATAACAAACGTTAAGTTCTGAAGCTTTGCGAACGATTTCATCTTCAGAGTTCAAAAGACTAATTTAATTCAAATGAGGGCAATTTTGTGAGAGGTCCAATGACTCAGGCGTTTGACAGGAGTTCGCTACTTCGAAAGCAAATTTGAAAAAATTTGCAAACATATTTGAAATTTTTTCAGAGTCATGGCTTAGTTTGTTGTTGAAAGACATGCAGTTTGGATACCGGTCAGTGTTTCTCTTACAAAGGAATCACAAAATAGAATACAAATCAACAAACACACCCTTTATATTTATTTCTTTTGCCATCATCTTATTGAATCCTTATTGAATCAAAACTCCATCTTAACAAGAATATTTGTACATAACTACTAATTTTTTTTATTGTTAAATTTAGCCATGTAACACGCCTAATATAGCGTATACCAAATTCAAAACAATATTTTTTGTATTTAAAGTAAATTTATTTTTTTAGCAGCTTGAAGTTTTGTTGATAATTTTTAATAAGGTTAAGAGGGTATTCTGGTCTAGAGACATGAATTTTAGGTAATTTTTGAAGTGCGGTAGTAAAAAGCAAGCAACAATTTTACCATCAATTTTTGTATACATTATTTATTCACATTAGAAGCATACAAAAAATAAAAAAGTAAAAAAAAAATCAAAATTCCGTTAGTTATCAGCTGATGGAGTGGTGCTTTCAAAAATTTGGTGCGTGACCATACCCACGATTTTAACTCTCCTAGAAATCTGAAATAAAAAACTAAAAAAGATTATTAATCTACAATAATGCCTGGAACTACGGAAAAGTTACAAACATTTTTTTTACAAAATGGCGACTGCCTAAAGAAGAAAAAAAAATACCACTTTTTTGAACATTCTTCGATTTGTTACAAATAGTAAACATGAAAATTTGGGGATGGCCGTAGTTCCGGACGTAGACAAGTCCCTAAAGTACTCCATTATATCTTTTGTTCGATTAGTTGCAGCCCAACCGATTTGGATCGCTGCTCAGCAAAATACTTATTTCTCCGAAAATAATTTGAATTTAGGAAAATCCTCTCGTAGACATATTCTTTAATAGTTAAACTATGAAAATATGAAAAAAAATCGATTTTTTTTATTTCTAGAATAGAATACCCCTTTAAATACACAATTTAAAAAAAGAGGCTGGGAGACGAACCACACTGAGAACTTCTCATCCCGTCTGTCGATTTGTCTTGCTTAAAAGTTTGTCCATAATGTACTCGTATCAATTTGCGGACTATTTTTGTAGATTTTATTTTTTACTGAATACTAAAAACAATATTTTCTGTGAAAGAAAATAAATTTAAAGCCAATATTTTTGATTTTTGAAAAGATATTTGATTCGAAAATCAATGTTTACCAACTTTTGTTCCATATTTTTTAGTTTTTTTAATTTTTTGTCCAAAAAGTGTTAATTCGATTTTTTTCAAAATTTTACTCATTGTTAACAACAATATTTGTTGAAAGATAAAAGTAGTTCAAAGCCAATATCTACAATTTTTGAAAAGATATTTGAGTCGATAATTAATTTTTACCAACTTTTGTTAATTTTTTTTGGGTTTTTAATTTTTTGTAAGAAAACCGTCAATTCGATTTTTGTCAAAATTTTACTGTTTGTTGAGAACAACATTTTTTGATAGATAAAAGTAAATTAAAGCCAATGTCTAAAAGTTTTGTAAAAATATTTGAGTCGAAAATAAATTTTTACAAACTTTTATTAATTTTTGTAGGTTTTTATTTTTTGTAAAAAAAACTGTAGATTCGCTTTTTCTTGATATTTTTCAGAATGTTGAAAAGATAATTTTTCATAAGATAAAATAAATTTGAAGCTTAAATTTCAAGTTTTTAAAATGATATTTGAATCGATATTCAACTTTTACCAACTTTGAGTAATGTTTTTTTTAGATTTTTATTTTTTATAGGAAAAACTGTCAATTCGATTTTTATCAAAATTTTATCAGATGTCAAAAACATTATTCTTCATTGCACAAAATAGTTTTGGGGATAAAATCATATTTCAAACGTAAAATTTTGGAGGTGACAATTTTTTTTTTCAGTTTTTTTGATTTATAAAAAACCGTTAAATGGATTTTTTTCAAAAAAATATTTGTTTGATATCACGTTACAATATATTATATAAAATTTAATTAAAGTCTGTAGCATTTTTGATTCGTAAGATATTTAGGGTTAACCAAAATTTTCACCTTTTTTTTCAAACTGCTATGGTAAAAAACCACCCACGCAATTTTCTTGAGAGCCCTTTCTGCATCTATCTGCCTTATTATCTGTATAACAAAATTTATTTGAAGTCGATATCTCTTCTGGTTCTTGAGCTATTGAGGACAAAAAAAGGGTCGCGTACGTTCGGACGCACAGACATCTTTCTAAAAATCTTTTATTTTGAATCTAGGGACCTTGAAACGTCGAGAAATGTCAAAATTTTCAATTTGACAAATCGGACCCATTACAATAACTTCCTATGGGAAGTTAATAAAAACCTAAGAAAAACATCACTTCAAGTTGGTAAAAATTGAATTTCGACTCAAATATCTTTTCAAAAATTTTAGATTATGGCTTTCAACTCATTTAAGTTTATAAAAAATATTGTTTTTAACATTCGAAAAAAAATTTGAGAAAAATCGATTTGACAGTTTTTTTTACAAAAAATAAAAGCCTAATCAAAAAAATTAATAAAAGTTTTTTAAAATTGGGTTTTGACTCAAATATATTTTCAAAAATTAAAAGTATTGGGTTCAAACTTATTTTATCGCACATCAAATATTATTTTCTACAATCAGTGAATTTTTGATCGAACAGTCCAATTTTTCATAACTAAAATGAAATCTACAAAAAATAGTACGACTTCAAATTAATTTCATTCATCCAATTTGTTTATAAAGGGTGTCCCAAAATTAACGCAAGATTTGAATTAAATAGAAAACGTCGTTCTTAGTCTTTTGATAGTTTGATAGATATTTGATAGTTTGATAGATAGATAGAAATTTTCTATGACCTTGAATGCACGGGTGGTTGTGGGCTTGCTGACATAGCCTTGTGATTTCAAATAACCCCATAAAAAGAAGTCTAATGGTGTTGAATCACACGATCTAGGAGGCCAATTTTGATCACCGAAACGAGAGAGTACACGACCTGGAAATGTCTCATGCAGTAATTGAATTGTTTCACGGGCTGTATGACATGTGGCACCGTCTTGTTGAAACCACATATTGGACACACCAATATCATCCAATTTTGGCAGAAAGAACTGTGTAATCAAGTCGCGATATCGAGCACCAGTAACAGTCACTGCTTAAACATCATCATTTTCAAAAAAATATGGCCCAATTATGCCTCCAGCCCAAAATCCACACCATACACTCACGCGTTGTGGATGCATTTGTTTTTCGACAATCACATGTGGGTTCTCCAAACCCCAAATGCGGTAATTTTGGCGATTGACAAAGCCATCAAGATGAAAATGTGCTTCATCGCTTAGGATGATTTTGCTCGAAAAATCAGGGTCCATTTGTTGATGTTCAATAATCCATTCAACGAACTCTCTTCTCTGTCCATGGTCATTAGGCTTCAATTGTTGTGTTAATTGAATTTTGTAAGCATGAAGACACAGATCTTTGGTGAGTATACGCTGTAGAGAGGTTCTTGAAATTTGCAGTTCTTGTCTACGACGCCCAATTGAGGTTCCTGAATTGTCAGCAACACTCTCACGCACTGCTTCGACATTCACATTTGAACGGCTTGTTTTTGGACGACCAGTGTGTTTGGCGTCTCCAACGGATCCAGTCTCCATGAATTTTTCAATTAATCTCTTCACAGTTGACGAAGTTAAAACACTATTCCGACCATATTTTGTATGAAATTTTCGAACTGCAGCCACCAAGCTTTCACTATTTTTGAAATATTATTTAATAATGGAGACACGTTGTTCTATCGTGTAACGCTCCATTTTTAATAACCCTATACTGTTAGCTGTCAAATAGCTTTTTTTCAGGGTTGCCAACACTTCACTGCACAAATGGCGGCAAATTCAAATCTTGCGTTAATTTTGGGACACTCTTTATAAGAAATAAAATCTGTTATGAAATGCTACTGAACTAAAAAATCTCTTTAACAAAAATAGATTTCCAAATCAGATTATTTAATTATATGCAAAATATTGTTGTTAAACAGACATCAACTGACAACTTTTTTAACATACCACTTAAACTTACAAATTCTTAAGCAAGACAAATCGACAGACGGGGTGGAAATTTATCAGTGTGGGTCGCATCAAAGCGTCTTTTTTATTATCAATTTTGATTCTAACTCTATTTTGTGTTTAAAAATTGAAAAGTTAAAATGATATCCAAACATTTTAAACTTTTTGTGATTCTGATGAAAAAATTCACGCTTTAAAAATTATTTTAACATTTTAAGTTCGGCGGAATATATTCCAAAAGGCTATCGATATCAACAAAAATAATACAAAAAGGTTAAATAAATACAACCAATTAACTTTACATAAACAAAAACCAATTCAATATAAAATCAGCTTATTTCCTTATCACAAATATAAAATTCTATACAATTGAAATTAAATTTAAACGGAAACTAGAAAATCACCATTAAAATTCAAACTGTGTTTGTATTTAAATTCAGATTTGTAACAAATTAACATAACCATTGGTGCAAAAAAAATTTAACAAATTAATAATTTTACCTAAGTAGGAAAGGTCCATGGATACGCACATTCAATTTATACTAAAGTGGACCTACATAAGTACAAAGTATTATTATATTCAACTATAATTGCATGATGATTATATTTGAAAATTAGTTCAATCGTCTTTTTTTCTTTTGGATTTGTAGTCAAAAGCTTGTTTACGTAGCATTTCATGTATGTTGTCATTTGCATTTTCAGTTTTATGGATTTATAAATACAAATTCGCCCTCTAGGAACGAATAGTGAGTACTGAGTGTTTCTAAAACGATAGGGATATGTGAATTTTCATCCCCATTCATTCGTTTAAACGAGGATAAATTTCATTTTCGATGTAAACCTTCCAACTTGCCACACATACTCGTACATGCATTATATAATCCCCCTAGAGGTCCTGCCGCATGTATTTTGTGATTCTGTGGACGACACCGTGGCTTGGTTATAATCTAGGTTAACCCTAAAGTGGTGTGACTATGAAAGCGAGAGGTATATAGTACGAGGAGATAGGTACCTAACTTAGTTTTTGGTTTGAGGACAAATGTGCTCTAAGGAAAAATGACAACAAGACCGACCAAACAACAAAAAATGACAACTCAACAAATACAACATTGCACACACACACCTTAAAACAAGGAATAACAAAATCAAGCCCTTGCAGATTGTAGTTAGTCAGGTAGTATGTGATGGGGACCTGGAGATGGAGAGACAAACTCTAAGCTTTAAAGAAATATTCATTCAACCGTAAGTTATAAACGAGAATGGCTATTAGATTGCATCTTCTCTTCTAAAGGTATGGCTGGCTTTTTAGCTCTAGAATGCAATCCTTCATCTAGAATATATATATACCTGTAGGATGTATGCTGTATTTCCAAGGAGGACACATAATCTCAACAAAGCACCTGCTTAACTTTTAAGGAAGGATATTTCAGGAGTTATGGTTTTTATGGTTGTATACGTATCTAGTATGTTGTGAGATGTGCACTCTTAAGACTCACCTATATAGCTCAAGGTATGAGATTCCGGTTGCCGTTATGTGTGATTTTTGCTGCATTTTGATTTATGTTATATTTTAACGTAAACTATTACCTTATAGTTTGGCTTATTCAGGGCTTCAAAAGTTAAAAATGTTTATGTTCTGCGTAGATTGTATACGTTTACGTGGGGATAAAATAAGGATTTAATGGAGGATAAATAAAAACATTGGCACAAATTCTAGCACTATCTACTGTACAAAGTTGCACCAGTAAAGGAGGTAAAGGGATATTTTGTTTTGGAATTTTTTAAAATGTTTTTAAAGTGAAAAACTTAAGGAGCTTAAAAGGGTCATTAAGACAAACATAATTCAACAGAGGTATTGAAATATTCGTGTCTAAAAGTGCTGTTAATTCTCCTTTATGTATTTTCCATCAAAAACCGTTTATAATTTAACAGGAGAAAGATGTTTCTGTGAGGTTTTCCAATAAGGAGTTTCATTTTGAATATTTCACTATTTTGGGCAACTATCCTTTCTGAAACTTATATTTTTTGATATTTGGCAATTAAAAACTATAACATTACTAAAAGTGGGATGACATTTGACTTCACAATGAATTTAAATTAACAAAATTTGTTGTAAAATTGTGCCGTCAGTGTTCACAAAACTAATACACTTTTAGTTCATCGCGAAGCACCCTATCGCGTAGCTAAGGTGGAACTGGTGCAAAAATTTGAGCTGCTAAAACAAGCCATTGATGAAAAGAGTTAAAACCGAAGGTGTCGCTAAAGAACAAATGAGAATTCTGCTGCTGTAGCTCGTAGCCTTTAAGGACCTCAAGATTTATCGATTGCTCATCTATCTTAGGAAAAAGGCGTTTCAGAAACATTTTTGTCAAAAGACTTAGGCTTTTAAAGTGAAGTCAACAAATTTTTTTATAAATATTGTTGACTATTTAATTATTACATAAATAACTCAAAAACTAACAACGAATATAATAGTCCAGTCACTATTTCTTATTAATTTAAACTCAATTATAAAGGGTAATTTATCAGCTATTATATTTTTGGCAACACTGGTTTAAACAGCTGACGCACGTTTCGTGTTTTGTTTCATTGTCAAACATCTTTAGTTTGGTTTATTTATTTAACAACGCTTAAAAAATAATTGAGTTTTATTATCAAAATGCGTGCTCTGTTAAGAAAGTTCAGAATCCACCTTTTTACCGAAAAATTGTGTTCAGCGACGAAGCTTAGTTTTGGCTCAATGGGTACTTAAATAAGCAGAATTGCCGATTTTGAGGTGAACATCAGCCAGAAGCATTGCAAGAGCTACCAATGCATCGAGAAAAAGTTACAGTGTGGTTTATGGGCTTCTTCAAAGATGAAGTGAATCGTAACGTTGATGTAAATGGTGAGAGCTACCCTGAGATGATATCCAACTTTTTTTTGCCAAAATACAAGAACTTGGCTTGCATGGCATTAGGTTTTAACAAGAAGGTGCCATATGATACACAGCACGCGCAACAATGAACTTAGTGAGAAGAGAGTTCGGTCAACATTTTATTTCACGTTCGGGACCGGTCAATTGGCCGCCTAAATCATGCGTCTTAACGCTTTTTTTGTATGGTTATGCTAAAACTCATGTCTATACAGACAAGCCCGCTTTAATTGACACTTTGGAAGACAGCATTGAAGCATTTATTTGCATGAAATAATCTTCAAACATTGTAGTACCCGTGGCATGATAGTTAGTGCGTTGGACTGTCATACGAGAGGTCTTATGTTCGATGACTGCCTGTGCCACCTAAAGTTTTATTCACGGTTACTGCCTCTTGGGAGGAATAGACAAATCCTTCAAGAGTAATTCTTGTGATGAAAAAGTGCTCGGCATATAAACGGTAGGTCCCCTCCGTCCCTGACAACAGTACTCGCACACAGGTATGGTTGAGAGTTGTAAATCACTAGGCCTTGGTTCTCTACGGACTGTTGCGCCACATAATTTATTTATTTTATTAATCTTCAAACATTAAATTATATGGATATAAATTCCGAATTTTATGTGTTTTGTTTTTGAAAAGCTTTTCTATAGCGTTTAAAAAATCGCTCTTTATAACACAAGGTCATGGAAACGTTGATTAAGAAACAGCTTAAGAAATATCTGGAAAAACAGAAGCTCTTGAATGGCGGACAGTATGGATTTCGTAGCAATAGGTCACTGGTGATCTTAATGGTTTATCTCACCGAACAGTGGAACAAATCCTTACATCGTTCTGGAGAAGGTAAGATTATTGCACTTGTAATTTCAAAAGCAATTGACAGGGTTTGGCATCAGGCTTTAACGAAAAGGCGTTCTTTTGGTATCAAAGAATCTCTTCTTAGTTGGATTAGAAACTATCTCTCTAACCATTCAATACAAGTTGTATTGGATGGTTTTAAATCTGTAACTCATACAAAAATGCTGAAGTCTCCCAAGGCTCCGTTTTGTGTCCGGCTCTCTTTCTTATATTCATAAACTGTCACTTCTAATACTTTAAGCAGTGCCCTATGCTTTTCATATTCGTTTGTATATTCACATTCTTGTCCTTGGTCTGTGTAAGATACATATAAAGGGCATCATATGTTAAGCGCATTAAATTCCGATTAAATTCCAATGGGGAATTAGTAATCGTCTAGAATTTAATGCTTCTAAGAATCTAGGTACTTAAAATTTCTCCGACGTTGCAAGAAATTTTTCATCTCTTCTGATCTGGCTTGATTATAACTTGCATATCTGGGCTGGTGCCTTAAAAACAAATTTGAATGACTTCGATAGAATTCTAAAAAAGAGATTTGAAAATAAAAGGCGATATAACAATAACCGAAGCATTGACATCCCTCGAACAACGCCGCATTGTTTTATACCATTTGTTGTTGTACCAATATTTTTATTTTTGAGCTGAATTTTTGGCGTACTTTGAAGTATAGATATTATTTCTTTAACCGTACATCGAGAATGTATAATGCTTTGGCTAACTTTTTTTTGCCCTCCCATTTTGATGTTCAGAACTTTGAGACAAAGATATCTCCTGTTGAATCCTTTTCTATTTTCCTAATGACCACACTGTGTTTAAATATAAACATAATGAAGAGTTCTAATAAATTGTTTAGTGCCTGTCAATTACAATAAAAAAAACTGAAACCGTTTAAAGTCATAATTTCACCATCAACATCATATCTTGGCTGGTTGGGTCCTAACAATACCCCAAAATTATCCCGATTTTCATCTAAAAATCATCTCCAATGATGAAGATGGCTACGTTAGTAAAAAAAATTGTCACAATTTTAAGCTCGGAAAATCCAAGAAAGATTTTTGAAGCCTCCCATATTGATTGTGATTGGATCAAACATTGCTAAAATGAGGCTAATGCAACTGTCATACTCCATGAATTGCTCCATCAATATCAAGCTGTGCTCTTATGCTAATGTATCGATTCAAGACTTTATAATTGGAATTCTTGTAGTTATCGGGGACATACAGCTGCAAATATTCGAAGTGGTCGTGTACAACATCTTCAAAATATCAAACGTCGTCTGAAAATGGCTGACAATGATGTTTTTAACAATATTAGGATGTATTTGAAATTTTCAAAAATTTTGGCTAAAAATTATCGCATTTTTCTTTCAAGCAAACATTAGCGTCAAAAATTAGGAAAAAAGTGTTAAAATGTTAACTTAAAATACTACATTTATTTTTTCGCTTGCTAAATTAAAAGAAAGCTTTATGGCAACCCTATTGGATGTGTAACGAACCAGGTAACAAGGTTGTCTAGAAAACTATACCATCTATTACTATTTTAAGTTCTCATTCATTTAACGTCTTTTATTAATCTCAAGTCTCGGCTCAACTCGACCCAATCCACATTTTACTAACCAGGTGACCATTTTGTTGTTGTCTTACTGTTCAAAGTTAAAAATATCAATGTCCTGAACATGGTGTATTGCATAGGCTGCTTGGCTATGGTTAAAGGATGTAAAACAAAAACAGAAAATAGAAAACAGCAAAAACTAAAACGCAGCCACAATGCGAAAGTGTTTTAATTAAAACGATGACTCGAGGAATTAGTCCTTGATAAATGACTAGGGGCTAGACAAATGCGGTATTTATAATAATCCTTCCTGTTTCCTTCCTACCATCATCATAGCCAACACACTTAGAGAGGGAGAAAAACACTCCCTCAACAAACATATTCTCACCGGTTGTTTGGTGATGCTGGCTGGTTGGTTAGCTGGCTACCAGAGTAGTTAGAGTATTGGAGTGACATCTAGTGGACTATTTTCTGGTAACACACTCTGATGCTCTGTCTTCTAATGGAGGATATGCAATGCATGTTGTTCATGCCCATCATTTCCAAAGTAAAAGAAAAATGATGATATAATCTAAGTATCCTTCATTCCATATAAGAGTTTTAAGTTTTCTGTTTGTTTCTTTTTCTTCTAACAAGGATAATGATAGTTGGCACTAGGACTTTTTGCATATGGGTGGGTGTTTCAGCACCAGCACTCAAACTCAACAGGAGTCCTCTTAAGAGGATCATTTCTAGTCTCTCCTTTGTGTGTACAAAGTGCAGTTGAATTGTTTACACTTTGGACCAAAAAGCTTATGACGATGTGTGGTGCTGGTGAAGCATCACTATAAAACTCTAACTTAGATTCTACACACACATCTCTGCATACATATGAGTCTACAAAACAGGACACTATATAATTGTATATAAAGAAGTGCAAATTTTGTAGGTAAAATAGGCATATGTACATGTATAAGTTGTGTATGTATGATATTTGGAAGATAATGGTGCTCTATTCAAGTGACGAATAACGAAGGATATATTCATGAAGATGTTAATGATGACGGTGACAACATGACAGGATAACTCTTTGTTTAGCATTTTGGCGAGGATGTAAGATAGATAGACATGTATGTAGCTACATATGAAGTGAGTACTCTTCTTGTACTAGTTTCACTATCACTATTTTGTACACTACAAGCTTCATGGGCATAGGGTACCTATGGGTATTTATGGAGTGACTAAGTTTTGTAAGAGGTATAACTATGCAGACGATAGAGAGAGAGTTCATCTTCGTAAGGCTTTGTTGTCAGATAAATTAGATAAGTTGAGTAGAGTTTGCTGTATGCAATTAAGGATTACTTAATTGGATGGATGCGTTTGTCGGTGTCTTAAGGACATATGTATATGAATATATTGAATGGGTCATGTCTACTTTGGCTTCTGGTTCCACTTTTGTTGTTGATGATGATGACGATGATGGATGAAAAAAGATAAAATAGTACAAATTTGCCAAGATGAATAAAACAATTATGCGGTGGTTTATAACAAAAAACGTACTTTGAATACGATTTTTGAATGTGAATAGTTTCTTATAATCATTTAATTGTCATTGCGACAACTTTATTGCATATTTTCAGCGTTAACCATGAGGATATGGTGACATTATGAAGACATCGACGAAACAAGACTCTCATTTAATTATTTCAAACCAACAATATTTTGTTCAGGGTTCATTTTAAAATTAAAAAGAGGCTGAGATGGTACCCATACTGATAACTTCCCATCCCGTCTGTAGATTTGTCTTGTTTAAAAGGTTTGTTGGTTTTCATCTTTTGTTAAAAAAGTTTTTATTTTAAATAATAAATTACGAATAATGTGTAGAAAATATTTTTGACTTCAAAATCTATTTTTGTTAACGAGATTTTTAGTCGAAAACCAATGTTTACCTATTTTATTAGAATTGCCTAAAAGTTTTTATTTTTTGTATAAACAAAAACAAATTGGACTAATGTAGATTAATTAATTTGAAATCAATGTTTTCTATTATTTACGAAATATCGACAACCGAACGTTAATTTTTACCTCTTTTACGTACTATTGTTTGTAGATTTTGACTTTTTATGAAAAAAACTGACTGTTAGATTGTTATGGAAAAAAATGTTTGAAAACAATATAAAAATTATTTTTAAGCCAATATTCATAGTTTTTGAAAGGGTATTTGAGTCGAAACCCAATTTTTACCAACTTTTATTGATTTTTTTAAAGTTTTTATTTTTTGTAATAAAACCGTCAATTCCATTTTCCTCAAAATTTGATCGCACTTTGAAAACAAAATCTATATATATAAAACTGAAATAAAGCAAAAGAGAAAATCTTTGTTACGGTTTGGCTTACAAACTTCTTATGCAATTGTCATGCAGTTTTTTGAAATGAAAGAGAATATCACGGAGCAGGTCTTATGAATAAATAAAGTACGATAATTTTAGTCAATAATTTGTAATATTTACATATAAAATCCCAATATCACTGACTCACTGATTTCACGTTTCGATAGGAAATATGAACACCAATTTTAATTTCTGTTGTGCGTTCAAATAGCCTAAAGAACCACCAGATTCCAGAATTTGATATGGAATCTCCTACACGGATTGAAGAACTTGACAGGAAATTTCTTAAGGACAGGGATTATCTTTCAGAAATAACGTATGATGCAACCAACTTTCAATTTTCGCTCAAGAAAATGAATAACAAACAATTAACGGACGACCAGCGGCTTGCATACAACACTATACTTAATCAACAACGTTATGCAGAACAGTGGTAAAATGTCCTTTTTTAATGCAACTGCCGGGCTGGAAAAACGTTCTTCATCAATCTGTTGCTTGCTTATTTTAGAATGCAAGGAAAAATTGAAGAAGCATCATCTGGGATTGCTGTAACATCACTACAGAATAGAAAACCGCTTATGCAACTTTCAAATTTGCCTTTAGATTTGCAAAGCCAAGAGCATCCATTTTGTAGTATCTCGAAACAAAGCTCACTAGCTAAAGTGCTTTAAGAAACTATGTTTATTGTGTGGGCGAAACGACTTTGGTAAATAAAGTTGGACCTGAAGTTCTGGATCGTACACTTAGAGATTTAAGAGCTGATGAACGTCTGATAGCAATGGGTAGTGTTGTGATACTGTTCGCTGGTGATTTTGGGCAAACATTACCAGCTGTGCCAAGAGGTACAAAAAGTGATTAAATAAATGCTTGTCTAAAATCTTCGTTTCTGTGGGTTGCTGTCAAACTTTTAAGATTGACCACAAATATGCGCGTACATTTCGGTGGTGATAATAATGCCGCACAATTTTCAAGAACTCTTTTGGATAAAGGAAATGGAAATATGAAATTGAAAGACGAATTAATAGCTAATGTTCCAATTATACACTGCCAATCACTAGGATGAGGCCACATATTTTTCAACCGATTTTCGGTCCGATACCTATTGGAATTTGTTTAACCCGGAAAATTTTACTACATGATAGTAGGTACATATTTTCTTAAAACAAAGTGATACAATTATAGGGTTAATTAGAAAAGACAGTTGGAATTTCCCTACATTAATGAATGAGCTACCTAAAAAGGATATAAAAAAGTGAGTCATTAGGATGAGGCCATTGCGAATATTTCGTTGTAGAAGTTCAGATCAGCAATTTTTTTCAAAATTTGGGTTACAATATTTAAGAACGTTTTACAAATAACTATTTTTATTAAATTTCAACTACAAATGGGTTCCGGAAAGACGTTGACAGTAGCAGAAAGAGGACAAATCGATGCTTTCAAGGAAATGGGACTCTCAAGCCGAGAAATAGCAAGGAAGCTGAACAGAAGTAAGACAGTTGTAAACAACTATCTTGCTGATCCTCAAAACTATAGAAAAAACCAAAAAGGACGCACAGCCCAAACAACAACATCCCGAGAAAAGCGGTTAATTTTACGTATTGCTTCAAATTCTACTCAATCAGCTACTAAAATAAGGTCCAAAAGCGGAGTATCAGCCAGTATTTCGACAGTCCGAAGGATAATAAGAAAAGATGGTACTATCCAGAGAAGAAACTCAAAAAGAAACCTGTTCTAATCCAAGTACACAAGGAGCTGCGAATGAACTTTGCAACAGAACATGTCTCTTGGAGCAGTCAATGGAAACGTGTAGTCTTTTCGGATGAAAAAAAGTTTTGCCTTGACGGCCCAAATGGTTACAACTTTTATTTCCATGATTTAAGAAAAGAGGAACTAATTTTGGAAAGGCATCACAGCCGTACATCAGGTGTTATGGTGTGGGGAGCTATCACCTACTATGGCAAAATCGAATTGGAGTTTCTTTCTCTAACAATGAACGGAAACAGCTACAAATACTTGTTGGAACGCTCATTTCCGAAGATGAAAAATATTTTTGGACCTCTGCCTTGGATTTTCCAACAAGACAATGCCCCCATCCACACTTCCAGGGTTGTCAAAAGTTGGGTTTTATCAGAAAAAGTAGAGCTTTTGCCATGGCCACCCTATTCACCGGACTTGAACATAATCGAAAACGTATGGGCATGGCTATCTTGAAAAGTTTATGAAGGCCGTAGACAATTTGAAGACAAGGACTCCTTAATTGAAGCTATACGTGATGCCTGGACGAGATTTCACTTGACAATTTAAAAAAACTTTATGATTCCATTCCAAACCGTCTAATAGAGGTCATATCGAACAATGGGGGGCATACTCATTATTAATTGAGAAAAACTTAATAAATAAATATTTGAAAACCAAAAACTGTAAACATTTCTTTCATTTTTTTGATATTTTATAAGATTTTTCATGTGGCCTCATCCAAGTGACGCACTTTTTCATACAGTTTTTAAGTAGCTCTTTAATTAATGTAGGGAAATTCCAACTGTTTTTTTTTATTTAACCCCTTAATTTTATTACTTTTTTTAAAGAAAATATCTACCTACTCAAATGTAGTAAATTTTTATTGGTACGAAATTTTCAGCAGGTATAAGGAACGAAAATCGGTTGAAAAATATGTGGCCTCATCCTAGTGATTGGCAGAATACGCAAGTCACCCAAATTTCAAAGAAAAGGATGATTGGTTACACAAACGAGCGATAGGTTAGGTTAGGTTGGAGTGGCTGTCCAGATGTCATTGACACACGTAGACCTCAAGGGTCCATTGTGATACCACTAATGAGGTTACATATGGGAGAGTAATGAATTTAAACAAACCATTTTGTACTTTTAATAAAGTTAGAGAGACGTTTTGTGTCAATCGTTGCCAGTTCACTGGTGTTATCGAAGAAGGGATTGCCGAGAAAGTAATTCCTTCTAATGGAGAGTGCTGGACATGTGCATAGAAGGTGTTGGACTGTTTCCTCTTCCTCCTCGTCCATGCAGCTTCTACAGAAGTCATTTGTGTAGACCCCTAGCCTCAGAGCATGTCTTCCTATGAGGCAGTGTCCCGTAATTACTCCAATTATAGAGCCTATACATTGTCTGCTCAGTGATATCAAGCTTTTTGACCGTTGCTAGAAAAGATATTTGAGTCGAAAATCAATGTTTACCAACTTTTAGTAATTTTTTGTTTAAGTTTATATTTTTTATAAAAAAAAGTCCATTCGATTTTTTATAAGAATAACTCGATTGCACAATTCATTTACCTAGAAAGTTATCCTTTAAAAACTGTGCTGCTTCTCAAAATCCGACAATTCTGCCCAAAAATACGACAGTTTTGCTTATTGACGTAAGCTCGAAATAAGAAAAGATACGATGTTGCTGGTGATCAACTGGATATAACTTTTTTTTTTTAAGTTTTAAGACTTAAGTAACAATTGCAAAATACTGTATAACGTCGTTTGTGGAATACTTAAAGCCAATGATCGATGGGGAAATGAAAAACCCGAGTTATCATTAAAGGTACGGGCCAAAGTAGTTGCGGTATTCGCAATTGTTATTGAGCGAAGCACACGCTTTAAATTCTTTGTTTAACAAGCCTGTTCAACGTGAAAACATGATACAAAAATCTGATAGTTTTTGTTTTTTGGCGAGGGTATATTTTGGCGCCCCGTGCCTGTGTTTTGGTAACTTCTTTTCTGTAAAATCTTTGGTTTTTTATTCAATTGTTTGTGTCAAATAATCATGGCAAGTTACACGTTTCAACAGCACGTCCATATGATGAAACTTCATTATCAATATGAGTGTTCGCTAACGCAAATTTTGCGCATGTTGCGCCCATTTTACGGTAGACGTCAACTCTAAAACGTTTAGAGTCGGCCAAATTTGAGACGACCTGTTCAGTAGAAATTGTACCTCGCCGTGCACAAGAACTCGGACTCTCGCAGACTTCAACTTGGCGAATTTTAACTCAAATTTAAAGGAAATGGAATTGCCGTATATAGGACGACTTCAAACCACAATAATTTCACCAGGTGATAGTGCATCCCTAAAAAGTTTCCCCTCTGTTGAAGATTTTGGGCAAGGATGTAAACGCTATGCACTTTTTTGGAAACGATGTTAGTGAGGCGGTCACCGTTAACAGCGATCGCTACATAACTGTCATAACAAATTTTTCATGGCCCAAATTCAACTATATGGACTAAGACAACATGTGCTTCCAGATGAACTCGAGAGAAATGGTGCAATACAACCCGTTTAACACAAGTTTGGCAAGTACTGGCAAACAGCAATCGCTACATGTAAACTATTAATAACGGAAGACGCTGTGATAAAGGCAAACATCAGGTAGAATATCATCACCACGTGTCTGGCCGGCACTTTATTTAAAACCCTGAAGGTGCTTGCTAAGTCATTAAACAGATTGCATATAAGTGTGATAATCGGTGCCATAACCGGGCACTGTCTAATAGGAAAGCATGCCATGCGGATATGCTTATTCTCAAAAACCTTTTGCAGAAGCCGTATGGATAAGGAAGATGAGGAAATAGTTCTTCACCTCATCTGTACGTGCCCTGCTCTAGCTTAAAAACGAAAGAATTACCCAGAAAAATTCTTCTATGAATAACTAAACGATTTCAATCATATTACCAAAATTAGTCTTTCACCCTTAGTAAGAGACTCCAACTGGTTTCATTGAGCTTAGAAGAAAGCCTCAAGATTCATATGTCATTATACAATGGGCCATTAAACTGTCCTAAGTGTATTCTACTCCTTCACAGTTGAGTTTTAACCCAACCTAATCTAAGCCGGTCCCAATAGTTAAAATGTGTCCACCAGTTTAATTTTAATCAATTAATAAGTTGATTCATTACTTTTTAAATGTGCTTTAATATTTCAAAATATGATGGAAAAATTGTCAACATTTTTGAAGTCAATTTAAAAGGTGATGATGAACTATTGATGCATAGTTTGTGAATTTTGTTTATCAAATGCTTTAAGACGAAAGCTTTAAAGGTAATATGGGCTCAAATAGTAGGCTACTCAAATTGAAACTTCTTATTGGAAAACTCTCTAAGAAGGTATAGTTGCATAATTTTTCAAATGATACTATAAAACTAGCAGCAGTTTGTCTTAATGCCTAAGTGGGATCAACTTCCTACGCTTTAAACAATTTACTTTAGAAAAAGTCTAACAAAATCTAGTTTCTTAGGTAACGAAAAGTTGTATTTTTAACTCATAATCCTGTAGAAACTTTTTTAAATAAAAATTCTTAATTAAAGCACCTGCAATACAAGTTGTTGTAGCTTTTTCCTCTACTAACATGCATTTATATGCACTACCTAACGCGTTTACAATACAAAATTAACACCACTTTATTTTTTCAAAAAAAAATATCACTCATACGCCATGTATGTCTCACATTGAAAATGTTGAAAGTATCATCGTTCCCTCTTCGCAACAGCCATGGTGGGTATAAAATATATGCATAAAATATCTCATACAACTTTTACTTTGCTTAAAACATCAAACTTAAATTAGTTTATTATTTCATTAGCGAAATAACGAACTAGATTTATAAAAGTTCCTTTTGTAACTTATTTTTTCAAAGGTAGGTACAGGAATTTGACGACAATACAAAATTTTACTTACCGCGGGAAGTGCAAAAAACGATATTCCTAGTAGGGCACAAAACGATGCTATTAGTTTTCCTTGCCACGTTTCGGGTACCATATCGCCGTACCCCACCGTACATAGAGTTATCTAAAAACAACACAAAAACAAAAAGGAAATAATTTTTAGAAAAATTCAATTAGCCATTTTATATTTTTATCTAGAGATAAAAATAAATAAAGAATATTTCAAACTTACCACACCCCACCAGAGAGCCTGAGCGAAATTACTAAATTTTTCATTTACATCTTTTTCCATAAGATAAACGAGAAAAGATGCAAATATAAGGCCTAAGAATCCTATGTACATAGTTGTTATCAGTTCCTGGAAAAATCAAAAGAAATATAAATAAAGTTAGAAATGTCACTGGTTTTGAAAAAATAAAAAGATTCATATCAAAGTGAATACAAAAATGAACACACAAAAAATTACAGTAGTACGCGATGGTATCTGTCTAACTATCTAAATTCGTTTCGCTGTCCTAGAACAGGGTCGTATTAGGTTGGAAAAGGGGGCCTTTAAGCAATCTTATAAATCCTTATGAGTGATTGACTATAAGTTGCCAATGTTTCACTGATAGAAATTACTGAATATATTTCGGCTTAATGAAAGCTTTCTTTGTTTTTTCGACTCTTGAATTGAGTTTTGAGAATTAAGAAGCATATTAAATTAAGAAAATCAATCCGTCCCTTTGAATCTTCAAAGGAGCAGATAGAATTATTAGCTTCTTTTGAATGACCAATCCGCCTCTGTTTTTCGATCCAAAAGAAAATTCTACATGAAAAGATTTTTTTTATTTGATTAGGAATTATTTTCGAAAATATATCCTGTCGTCGTGTTCGTTTTCGTTGTCGTTGTCGCGCGCTGTTGGTTATGTTTAGTTTGTAAACACAAAACTATCTAAGCTCACGAGAAATAACATTTATATACCTTTTTTGTGTTATTTTCGTTTTGTTGACAAATTCTAAATGGAATGATTGCAGACTACGAGTCTGGAAAGCGTCTAACGACAACGGTAAATGTTCCACTTTCACACGAAATAAAACAAACCACCTAAAAACAAAAATAAATAAAAGTGGTAACATAACATCCATGGATTTCCTTGAAAAAAAAAAAAAAATATCTTTGTTTATTGTTTATTTTCTTTTCACTCTTCGTTGGAAATGCTTTGAATTTAAAGATTGACATTAAGTGTTAAAAGAAATCAGAAAAGTGTGTTTCTAGTTTTATTTGGAAAATCAATTTAAACATTTCTTAACATGGTTTTCTTTTTCTAATTGTTTTATATTGTTTTTCGAAAATAGGTGCAGAGTTATGTCTTGTGTGACTTAATACTTTTGAAGAAAAAGTACTTCACTTTAGGATGAAAGAATCAAACAGCTGGTTGTCAAAACCTAATGGTCACAGCAACACAACGAAATTGATTCCCTAAGATATTATCTCGGTAGACACTGACTACTGCACTCCTACTTTTAGCCTTAGAAAGGTTTTTAAAGTTATTTTCCCATCCAAAGAAGATTGGGAGGATGAAATCGTGACGAAAGGTTTCGACACAACCATCTTTAATGACGGCTCAAAGATGGAGTGCGGAGTTGGTTCTGGGATCTTTTCTGAGTCCCTAAATGTAGATAAATCCTTTAGGCTTCCTGACTTTGCTAGCGTTTTTCAGGCTGAACTGCTGGCAATAAGGGAGGCATGTAAGATACTTGAACAAAACCCAAACCAAAACCGAAATGCGGCTATCTTTACAGACAGTCAGGCAGCTGTCATATCCTCATCTAAATTGGTCCAGCAATGTCGCGATGAGCTTGCTAGCCTGAATATTAACCTCGGTGCCACCCTGATCTGGGTTCCGGGCCATAGTGGTATCGTGGGGGCTGACGAGCTAGCCAGGCAAGTATCGGCCCTTCATAGCTCACTTGCGGAAATGGTTAACATTCCTCTTGATGCTATGAAGGGTAAAATCTTTTCTTTCTACCAAACTGAATCAACCGAAGGTGGAGCAATTTACCCAACTGCATTATAGATAGATAGATAGATAGATAGAACGATCTTCTATGCAGGCCAAGGCTCTTCTAGCCAGGATTGTTGCGGTTTGTACCGGACATTGGCCTATAGGAGTTCATGCAGAGAAGTTTGGTATCTCTTACAACACCTTTCGCCGTAGCTGTAGTGACCAAATAGAAAGTGAAACTATAATCCATTTCCTCTGCAAATGTCCTGATTTGGCAAACAATAGAATGAAATACTTTGAAAAAGCATTCTTTCACGAACTTGATGAGCTATCTGAGACAAAGAGTAGAGACCTAATCTTTTTTCTCAATGCGATAAAATGGGTCTAACATAATCGCTATGAAGCTTCTCTATAAATCTAACAATTTGAAATGGAGGCTGGGATGCGACGCACATTGAAAAATTCCTATTGCCGGCTTCAAAAAATATCTGAAGTTCCAAAATTGAAGATTAAGTTGATTTTCTGCGAGATATTCAGGTTACTAAGCTATTTAGTGGAATTTTGTTTGTTTTTTTTTTTTTAAATAAAATAGTCAATTCATTTTTTACTTGCGACTAATTGGAACTACATACATACATAAAGGACAACTTGTGCATTCGAAAAAATTTCGAACTCGAGATTGTAGAGAAGCCGAAAAAAGTGCTTCTCCCGATTCCACCGGTGCAGTCTGTACTGGTCTCTATAGCCCTAAGCAATGGGCAATTGACTTCAAATTTGGAGCCAAATCGCGTTCGGGCTTTTTTTTGAAACTAAAAATAAAGGCTAACAAATTTTTTGGTCAAAAATAGAAAATTCGCATTTACTGAAAAACCAAACATTTTTTTTACTTTTCGCTAATTTTTCTTTTCTAATTCTGCCTCTCTGAATATAAAAACATATTTTTGCATTGCTACAAAATAGTACCCCCCATAAAACCGTTTTTTTATTTTTAAGTTTTCTTAAGAAATAATCCACTGATTACAACAATATTCTTTCTTCACAAGCTTTTTACTGTTTTAATAATATTTGACGATCGAAAATGTCATTGCTTTTATTTTCCATTTAAAAAAAATGTTATATTTTTTTTTTCAAAATTCGATATCTGGAAAATGGGTCGTTATTTGCTTACGAAATTTAAATTTATTTATCACCAAAAGTATATTTAAACTATAAAATAAATATTTTATGTATCAAAAATGAATTTAAAAAAAAAAACGCTCTAACTATTTTCAAATACAAATTTTGAAAAATTAAGTTTTTTTTTTCAATCAATTGGTGTTTAAATTTTTAAAAACAAACTGTTTTTGCAGTGAATATTTTTAACATAGTTTTTGGATACATGAGCAAAAGTTTGTACGAAATTTATTTATTTATTTATTCATCAATATGAGATTTAAAAATCTACAATTAGAACAATTTGTTAAATAAACTTAAATAAAACTATCATGAAAAATATATAGTAAATTTGTTCATACATAATTAAAATACAAAATAAATTGAAATACAAATATAGTAAAAGTTTATTTTTCAAGAAGATCTACTTAATTAAAAATCAAAATCAATGAATTTAAGATTAAGTAAGTTTCTTTGAAACAGCTGGTTATTGGTTCATTTTTTGCGTTAATAACTCTGTGTTAATCTTCTCCAAATAAACAACGTATTCAAAGTTGTAGCGATGGAGCATACAAATTTATTAAAGACAACATAATAGATACGATATAATAAAATATCACTTATGAGCATCACAGAAAACATTTTACGTCTATTTTCAAGTTTTTGAATAGTTTAAAGTTGGCATCATGTTTTGTATAATGGTTATAAAAAGGGTTCCAGATTACACAACAATATTCCAAGATTGGTCTTACATGGAATTTGCGTTGGTTACACTAAATTCAATGTGCTTAACAAAGTTTAGTTTAGGGTCAAAAAATACACCAAGATCTTTCTTCTCCCTTACTCTTTTTAAAACTTGATTTTCAATTTTGTATTCAAAGATGATTTCAGAAAAGTTGCGACAAAAATAAAAACATTGATCTGTAGCGACATTTAAATATAATTGTTTTTTTGTGCACCATTGGGATAGTTTCCAAATATCGTCTTGTAAGAGATGGCAGTTATTAAAAGATTGTATGCAATGAAAAGTCATCGGCAAACAGAAGTTGAGGAAAATTTTAGTTAAGTTATTTATAAAAAATAGAAAAAGAATGGGTCCAAAATGGCTACCTTGGGGCACATCAGATAAAACCAAAATTGGTTTTGAGAGAATTTTGTCAATGCAAACAAAACATTTCAAAAACTTAGAATGAAATCCAAAGTTTTTTAATTTCTTAATAGGTAAACATTGAGTGACTTACTCTATCAAATGCTTTTGAAAAATAGGTACAAATTATATCAATTTGATGTACTTCTTCGAGATTATTTGAAATGAAATTGGAGAAAATATAAAGATCAGTCGTTGTTGATCTTAACTAAAAATAATAGTTTTTCATATATCAATCTCGAAAAGTTTTGGAATGCACGACAATTTACAAATCGGACGGTAGTTGGATGTTTGCTGTTTAGAACTTGATTTGTGAATAGGGTTTAAAAATGATTTCTTCAATGATGGAAGAAATTCGCCGTTCTTCAAAGAGCTATTAAAAATTAGGAAAAGCAGTTCAAGTAGAGAAGCAGAACATTTTTTAAGAACAATAGGTAGAATTTCGTCTGGACCTGGTTTATTGTCATCACTTAAACTCAAGAGACCATCTTTAATTTCAGAAGTATTTAATTCTAAACAACCAATATCTGTCCTACATTCAAAACACAAATATTCGGCTGTCCATGCTGAACTTAAATTCGAATTAGCGTAACTAGATTTAAAATAGTGTGCGAAGGAATCACAAGGACTTGATACATTTGTTGACCCAAGGTAATTCATACAACTGCGAATACCAATCAATTTTTGTTCACTCTTGATGTAGGACCAGAATGACTTACTTTTTTTTTAGGTTAGATTTAATTGATAAAATATAATTTTGAAATAAAAATTTGTTAAGAACATCGAATTCTCGTTCCAATTGGATACAAATATTTATGTTATTAAATATTAGTCAAATGTTAACAAATGCTTGCAAAAATATTTTAGACCAAAGCAAATAAGTTTGAAGTCAATATATTTGTTCAAAAGATTTTTATCAAAAATCAATTTGTACTTAATTTTTTTGAAGGTCTTTACTTTTGTTTTTTTAAAAAACTGTCCAGCCCACTTGATTTTTCTTAAAGTTTGACTGCATGTCAAAAATGTTAGTATTCTAATTAATTTCAGTTTGCTGATTTTTTTTAAGCTCATGCCAAGTCTGTGTAAAATATATATCAATGGAAGAAGTTAAAATGTTAACTCCGATATCAGGGGACAATACATTTGTTTACTTTTTTGAAAATGCTTTATTTGAAAATTAACAGATAGATAATTTTTGTCAAAATTTTCTGTACATTTGGGTGTGTTACAAAAATTGAATCTTAACTTGATTTCTTGTCCATTTTTTTAACATAATCGAGAAATGAAGATATCCCGAATTAAGAACAGTAGTGAAACACATTTACACTTCTATCGTAAACTAATGGTTTTAAATTTCTATGGATCTAGAAATATCGAGAAATTGCAACATTTTCAACTTGACGCTAATTTGAATGAGAAATTAAAAATACCCAAATACGAGTTCTTACTTTTCGTAAAACAAAGTTAAAAGCTGAAACAGTATTCATTGACCTTATAATACAATTTAAACTCTTGTTAATCTTGATTATGGATTGAATTAAAATGGTTAACTAAAAAAAAAACTTATATTTTATTATAAACAAAATTCAATAAATAAATCAACCGACAGGGTTTGCGAACTTGTGTTAAGAGTAGAGTCTGTTTAAAAATATGTCCTGTGTTTTAAGATTTAAAGATGTACGTTCAACAAAGTTTGTTTTCAAAAATTTAAATGCCGTTTGGTTTTTCAAAAACAATCTTAATATTTCGATTTTTTTAATTTAAATTGTTAGAGCAGTTATTTTTTTTAAACTGACGTTTTATGTCAACATTTTTCAATTTTAGTTTAACAAAATTTGGAAACAAATTTCAAATCAAAAAGAAAAACAACAACATTTTTTATCATCAAATATTATTGACATATTATTTTATTAGTCCCTGAAAAAACTTACAAACAAAACAACGTTTATATGGGGGTACCCCTCTGGAGCAATATAAAAGTATTTTTTATGTATATTGAAATGAGTCAAATTAAGAAAAAAATTAGAGAAAATTAAAAACAATCCATCGGTTCATTTTTGAGAAAATTCATATTTAAGATTTTTGAATAACTAATTTGTATTTTTAGTATAAAAAACGCCTAACAAGAGTCTGCTTAAAACCTGAATTTCCAAATTTAAAGTCAGTCCTTCAGCCCACTCGTTTAGATAGACAGCAGACAGATGCAAAGAATCGGAGAACCCACTTGTTTCGTAATGTCATGAATCATGATTGATTAAAATATCGAGTTAGAAATTTTCTACGAATGCAAAACTTGCACATATAGTTTATTTATGTCGCAAGTAAAAATCAGTTCAGAAAGCCTAAAAAACTTTAGACGGGAAATGTAAAATATTATTAATTATTATTACATATTTTCATTCGAAAAAAACGAACAATCAGAATTCAGTAATTAATTGGGTTTGTTCTAATTTAAAAAACCCTTGTTTCCAGAGGTTCTTAACATTTAAATTTGTGCAAATTTTATTCCATTTTCCATTTTTTACATTCGAATTTTTAAACCAAATTTATATTAATTGGAAGTAAATTTGTTTACCTTAATTGATAAAATTGTTATAGACAATTTTAAAAGCTCAGAATTTTATTTAATTGATAAAATACTATACATACATATTATGTTCATAATTTTAGAACTTCAAATATTCGTAAAGTAATCAAAACAATATTTTTTTAAAGTTTAAACTATACAATGAAGCAAAAGGTTTTTGAAAAATAAGAACTTTCCTGAAATACTATTTCCTGAATAGAAGTTATTTGTGTACTAAATTATGAAATTATGGCTATTACATATTTACAGCCAAAATTTGTGCTCAGAGATTTAAAAGGTACTCGTATGAATGTGTAGTTGATAAACATTCAAAAATGTCCTATAAGAAGCTGAAAATACTTTTGTACTAAAATTATCATTTAACTATTTGACAGCTTTTAAAATCAAAAATTTGATCTTAAATTCAAATTAATGTCATTTTTTGAAAAAACAGGTAACATTTTTAAGTCATTATTTAGAATTATTCATTTTTTTTGAAATCTTTTTCTTATGTTTTAGTAACAGTTTTTTGTTTTTGAAATCAGGGTAATAAAAATGTATAGTTCCTTGAAAACATTTTATAAAATTTTAAACCACGTTCCTTAGAACGAAAATGGTTTGTTTACTGCTCCGTTATGTTTTTCAAAGAAATTGAAATGAGTTGCATTATGATTTTTTTAGAACCTCGTCAAACCGTTTTTGAAAAACTATTTTCTTTAAAAAATGGGTGATAAAAAGCTTTACTCATAATGCAGTACTGAAGATAATAAGAAATAAACAGAATAAATATAGAAAGAGAATATTCAAGCTTATGTTTCTATTAAAAGGCTCTTAATTTTGACATTTTTTTTTGAATTAAACAAGGCTCTGCATTGAATATTGTTGTTAGGTTTTTTTCTGATGTTCGTTAAACAAATAAACGCAAAGTTCGTACCTGAATACAATAAACTTGGATTTGTTTGTAAGATTTTTAATAAACGGTTCCGAAAAGGTCAAAACTGCAGGATCATAATAATGCAAGTTTCTTTATGATTTACATTTTAATTTAGCACTCGAAAATAAATTTCAACACCACTTTAATTTAAGTCATAAAATTTAAGAAGAAAATACTCACTTGTCTATGCGCATAGACGACACTTCCCAATAATTTCCACGTGCCACCACGTCGATCCATTCGAACCATTCTTAATATTTGGAAAAATCTAAGGCCACGTAACGCACTTGTTGCAAACACTTGACCGGATGTTCCCATACCTAATACTACTAGTGATGCTGCTATTGTAACTACATCTGTTAAATAAAAACAAAATTTATTAAATATAGTATTTATTCATACATATTTTATTTAAATCAGAGAATTAGAAAACTTACCTATAATACAAAATGGTCGCTTTAAAAACTTTAACCGACCAACAGAGCCTTGATATCGTGACCGACATCCTGACGACCACAGTCTAAAATATGAAAGAAAAAAATACAAAATTTATATAAAATAAATATTTTTATTAGAAATCCTTGTGTGTTGCTATTTTTAAATTAAACTAAAAAAAGGAAGAAAAAAAGCAAATTTTTATTTATGCTGAAATTAACTAACCGAGTGAGAGTAGAGGTGTTTCAATATTGGCAGCCAAGTTTAAACTTAACTGAGTAAAAGAATGCGCGCGAAAAAAATATAACCTATATTAATCACAAACACGAAATTGCAATTAGTTTGAAAATAAAACAAAATACAAAACAAGGATCTGGGAAAAAATACAGTTATTTAAAATTCACATGCACAATGTGTATAGAAGCAGAGTAATCCTTTTGATTTTTTTATTTATTTGTTGTTGTTGTGTCAAAGTTAAACTATATGCGAGCTAGAATCCTTGCAAAAGGACACGTGGCTCGGGAAAATAATTATTTAAAATTAGTCGCGCGTCGAACCGGAAGCGGGGAGAAAAATCAACGCGCCCGGATGCGTTGTGAAAAATTTCACAAGCTGCATCCTTCCGTTGCGGAATGTAAATGCCGAATCAAAATCCGTTACCCAAACACAATCGATTCAAAAACAAAGAGCCTTACGTGACATGCGGAATGCTGAATGCTGCAATTGAAAGAAAAAAAGAAGGAGGAACGAAGCAAAGTGAAGGCTTGGTGTGTGGGGCTGAGGACCCGAGCCGAGTGTGTGTGTTCTGTGTTGGCGGTCTTGTGTCGTTCTCAGTTGAGTAGGCTCAAGTACCTTCCTCCATAACACTCCCATCTCATCTTCCCTCCCCGTTTGGTTTGGATGATGAAAAGGTTGCACCTCTCCAGCTCGGCTCGGTTCGGTTCAGCTCAGCTCAGCTCCTCGAGTTCATAACAATTTTTTTCGGATCATAAGGATTACAATGGACTAACATCCGGTTGTTATGACTGCGATGGTGTTGGTTCTTTGGTAAAGTCTATATGTATATATTTTATATAGGAAGTGGTATTGTTTCATGGCGATATGATGACGAGGACTTTGATGGTCGCCACAACATTTTGGGACTATATTCGTACACTCGTGTATAGCCTGCCATTGTTTTGCAGTCCAAACCAGGACAATGGCTATATCACAGGTAAAATCATTGTTTTAAGGAAAAGTTTTTTTTTGTATTTATTTATTTATATTTTTGTGGGAGCTATGAAAGATTTAATAGCGTAGAAAATAAAAAATATATAAACAAAAGGATAGCGAATTAAATCGGGATGGGGTGCTATACTCTCTGGGTTCCTCGAGGTGTTGTATGATGGTATATCAGGTAAATTTCAAAATAAGGTTTTCTTTTTTTGGATTTTTGGCGCAGATAGGAGGTTTTCAGGTCAAGCAAATAATAAGAAACTGAGAAGAGAGGTAGATTCATTTGTGGTTTTTCGTCCTGCCGTCATCGTCGTCGTCGTCCTGACCAAAACAGAAATTTAATTAATATTTTTCTATGGTTGTTGTTGTTTTGGGTATAGGTAAAGATATTAAAGAAAAAAAAGGTACATTTGTATGGAAGTGTTTTGTGGAAAGAAATCAGATTTAAATATTATTTCGTGTTTAATTTGTTTTTGATTATTTTTTTTTGTATTATTATCATAATTATTATGAGATTATATTATTATATTAAATAAGAAGGTTTTGAAGGATGAAAAGATGGATTCTTAAACGTTTTATAATTGCAATAAATGCTAAGATGAAAAATAAAATCGAAATGTGTGTAGAAGGGCTTCAAAAGGTTTGGTAAACTTTTATTAGTTGTCTTGATGAGTGACAGGATCAAAGATAAAAGGTGTGCGAAAATGTTATGCCTTAAGAAAATTTCGACAAAATTAAAACATTCCAAAAATTCTAAGGAATTTTGGAGTAAGGGGGCGTAACCATGGTATGAAGAACGTTTTCGTAGCTGATACAATGGTGGTGAATTGTAATACTGTATTGGCAGCGAATTAGAACTTTCAAACGTTTACCTATGCTTTGCAGGTTGTGCGTGTGTCCGAATTTGACTCTCAAATCTCATTAAGAGAACTTAAGAACACTTTTCGGGTTATAAACAACAAAATAACCCTAGGGAGTAATGCCATTCCAGCTGAGTTCTATAAAAATGCAACATATCAAGTTAACCAATACTTGTGAGAAAAAAATGTGTCCATAATTTTTTGATTGAAAACAATAACAAGCTCAGAAAATTCCAAGCTTGTATATGCCCTGGATTTTTAACCAATGATCATATTTCTCCTATAGCTAGGTTGTTAGAAAATATATCAAGACGAATAAGAAGCCTAAAAACTGCATTTAACACCGGTTAATAGGCAGGCATTGTTTTATAAACTGGCATCGATCGCAGATTTAACAAAGTTTTGAATGTTGTGCCAGAAATTTCTGGTGTCATCAAGTGCAGCTGTATTAATTTCTAAATTTCTAGAATGGTTTGATACTTCTGCAGGTGTACCACAGGGAAGCAATTTGAGTCCTATACTGTACACCTTTTACATTGATGATGTGGCTGATATTCTACCGGGAGGCGTAAAATTTTCTGCAGACGACTTGGTGCTGATATCATACAATAATTTTTCGCTTTAATTTCAAAAAAATTGACTTCGGATCTTCATATTAACATATTGAAAACAAAAATCATTATCTTCAATAATCGACAGAGAGGAAGGATTACGGGACTCAATAATGAGGGGATATATCTGTGGACCGAATTAAATTTTAAACTTTGGCAAACATGAAAAGGAAAAAAACACTGAAGATAAATTAACAATCAACTTGATGTGGTCAACATTTTTCGCAAATCCAAACATTGATCTTGCCTCTAAATACTCAGTAAAAAACTCAATCTACTGTGAAAACGCGTTTTAAAGTCAGTCGCGTTAAAGAATTGAAGATGTTTCAAGAAATAGAACCAACTGGTCTTATTGCACGACATTACCTTCGCTATTAGCAGGACATAGTTTCAATGATCATAGCTAAAGTGGATGAGAAAATATATGATCAGCTTTTAACTAGAGCATTATTATCAGCCTCTAGACTGTTCTACAAAAGCCTAAATTATCAATTGCCTATTACAGAAATAAATACTCATCTCAGTTCACAAGAACCATTTTTAAAGCAATGGTTGAGTTAATCAATCTGAATTTTAAACCTCACAGAACAGATCTTAAGCAAAACTGTAATCTATGTTACAGAAGAGTACTTGAAAATATCTTAAATTTTTTGGTAGATTGTTCTATTTTACAAAAAATTAAACAGTTTGAGAAAAGGGTTCCAGGAGAGTTTCTGGCGTTGAATAGACTCTAGAATATTTTTAAGGTTCTCGAGCTTTGTTTATTGTGTTCAGTTTTTGAAATCATGCCCTGACCTATCGTAATAGCTTCTGAATTTATCAGATATTATTTTGTTTTAATTTTAATTTTAAATTATTAGTCTTTATTGGAATGTTGTAATTGTAAATAAGCAAATTATTTAATTATTTATACTTTTTATTTTATTATATTTTCTTTTTGTAAAGTTTCATATCCGACAGACGACAAATTTTGTCATGTCCGTATTTTTTAATCAAAATGTTGTTATCCTTTTTTCTTAAATAAAGAAAAATGTATCTATCTCTTTCTAATGTGAAATTTGCAAATGATTAAAAAATCTGGTTTCTATAGAGTGAAATTGTCTAAGCGCAACTTTTAAAATTCTTCTAACTTTGGGATACAATGAGGCGGTTTTAAGAGAACTGAATTCTAAAACTTTTTTAATGGTTGCAAAATATTGAATGATGCTATTTCTAGGGTGAATAGAAAAATCGTGAAATTAGAAAATATCTGCTAAATTTTTCACGGAAGCCAAATTGACTTTTTACATAAGGTGTGTGTGTAGACAAAGTAACTGTTATATATGATTGAATTATAAATATTATTATACTTAAAATAGAGTACTAGAGTGCTGAGTGATACACATATGTGTAATAATTGTAATAGAATATCATCTTCTTCTAAGCTTCTTCTTTTTCAGTTAACTTAAGTTAGTTCTTTTCTATTTCTGACTGTCAAGCGAGCCAAATCTAACTTAAACACTTTAACAAAACTTTATGTTAGTAAGTTAAAGTTTTCTTTAATCATTTACAAGAATTCATAATAATAATTTTTGGTGAGAAAAGTTAACATTTAAAAAAATTTCAGAATATTGCATTGTGAATTCATAAAGTCAGAACTTTAAGGCTCTGTTTAAAAAGTTTTTTTATTTTAAAATAGATTTGTCTCAGCATCAAGATGGTAGTCAAAACTACCGAAGTGGTGCCAAATAAAAAACACAGTGACACATGTTTGATGAATTTAAAATCCCGCATCACGAAATCCCGCGTAACGAAATCCTGCAAAACGAAATCCCGCAAAACGAAATCCTGCAGAACAGAATCCCGCATAACAAAATCCCGCGTAGCGAAATCCCGCCGTTTCGCTCCTTTTCAAATTATTTGGACACCCCTGTTTTCATATGAAAGGATTCTCTTCGACGATAATCATGGATACTTTTTAGATTGTTTGAAAGACAGCACTGTATTGGTTTTGGTGTATCAAATCGTGAGAATCTGTGGAACGAAGGAAACCAATTTTTAGTTTCAAAATTGTATTTAAGCAAGAATTTTTTTGGAAATTCTTCAGTAGACGGCGGGATTTGTGCAAAGGTGGTTGGACATGAATGCTACTGAACAGGTAGGAATGGAGTAAGGGGTTTATGGTAAGTAAAGTATTGCTTTGAATGTTCTTAGCATTCAGGAATAGCAAAACTCCTTGGATGCGTAAAGGACATTTTAAGCATGCTTAGGGAATGGGTCAAGGCCGCTTAAAATGACGTTTAAGCATTTTAGACTTCCGTGGGATGGAATCCTCTTTTTCATTTGAATATCATTTTAAGCGTTTTGTTGCGATTGGGTTGAGAACGCTTAAAATGGCGTTTTAGAGTTCCGTGGGATGCAATTCTCTTTTTCGCTTCGATATCATTTTAAGCGTTTTGGGGTTGAAAACGCTTAAAATTTCGTTAAAGCTTTTAAAAACTTCAGAAATGGTGTGTTAAAATGTTCTTTTTAGGACTAACAGAAAATTGTAAAGAGTGAAACTAATTTCAAAAAAAATTCTTAAAAAAAACTTTCAAGAAATAAACATTTTTGTCTCTATAGACTCATAGAATGCTTCGGTAAATTCCATAATTTGTTCTTTCCTTTGACATTTTTTTTCTAAGTTGAATAGTTTTGCTACAAAGAAATTCTAAGGACAAACAGTTTCATTTAAAATTAGTCAGTGCAATGTTTTTATTTGAAACCAATTTTTTTTTTGTCCTTTAATGCATATTATAGGTCAATAATAAATAGTTTATAAATTTTTCTAATTTTTGATTTTTGATACGCAACAAATTGTCAAAACGGCATTAATTTTTTTTTGTTGAACAGCAGCAACAGTGTGTCAACAGCTTTTGTTGAATAAAAGGACATGTGGGTGGCTCGCTTCACGTGATCTCAGGATTTGAACTCCACTTTTCGGGGTTCACACCCACTCACGCAACTCCGTTGCTCTGCTTAGGGTATGTAAAGTCGCCAGGCAGGCGCCTATATCAACAACTTTTTTTTAATAAAAGCACCTGTGGGTGGCCCGCTTCGCAGGATCTCAGAATTTAGACTCCACTTTTCGGGATTCACTCCCGCTCACGCAACTCCGTTGCTTAGGGTATGTAAAGTCGCTAGGCAGGTGCCTATACCGACAACAACAACCATTTTCTGTGCGTGTGTCACACAAAAAATATCAAATTTAATCGGAGGGATTTCGTTTCGCGGGATTTTGTTTTGCGGAATTTCGTTACGATCCCGTAAATACAGCATAATTTCTGACATGCAGTTTGGTTTTCAGGAAGTTTCAACGCGACATCATTACAGCCATTAATAACCATCGCGTTAGAGGCTTTCTAGATGATGAGGAAGCATTTGAAAACGTATGGATAGAAGGCCTTATCCATAAGCTTCATATGTGCTTGCAAATTGGAAAATTGAACTAATAAGAATTATTTACTTTTATTCTTTCTTCTTAGAAAATTCTACGTACAACTGGAGAAATGCTCATCTCATCGTCAATGAAGAATATTAGGGCTGGAGTTGCTCAAGGATCAAAATTCGGTCCGTTTCTATACAGCATCTTGACTTCCGAACAACTTAAATCAGTCAACTGCGAGAACCTTCTGTACGCCGATTATTCCTTGACCTACTGCTCTCAGTGTTACCACTTATAGCCGTGAGGGATTTCAAACCACTAAAAGTGTGGAATTTCCTTGGAAGGAAATAAGTTGCCGAATTCTTATCTCGTACGATTCTTTTAAGGGTTTGAACAGGAACATTTGAAAATTCACAGGAAAAAGTTGCATTAAAAATTAAATCGAATTGAATTTGGGAAAATCAATGGCTTCATTCAAAAGTTTGAATTTTAAACAGTTCACTAATCTAAGGTCAAATTTTCCCATCAGCAAAAATGATAGTTACGCCACATAAAGGTAATCTTGTCACTGAGGATATTTTCTATTTAAATTTTGTCTACTATTATATAAAATCATTTTCTTAACACTAAAATAACAAAAAAAAATATCTAAAATAATGTATTTCTTACACATTTTTCCCCGAAAACTAAAAAATCATATAAAGACCTTAAAATCCTAAATAAACGAAAAAAGTAACAATTCCCTTACACAACAACAAATCGTTTTAAAAGGACACAGGTTTTACAATATCCCTGAGAATAATAAAATGGAACATTTTTGTTAAATGTTTAGCGCAAGTGAAAAACGATGAAAAGAAACTGGATGGGTAATTCAATTTCAATCTTGTTCTGAAGCAAGCATTTTGTAGTTTGCAGTAGGATTGCCAGGTTAGTTTTCTTATCAAAAAAGTTTCATTAATAATATTTAAGGATTTTTTTTGAATCAACTTATTAATACTTTAAAAATTGTGTGGGTACTACCAAGTTTTATAGAATTTTAATAAGTTTAGGACAATGCAACAATTTTTTTCTGGTATTATAACTTTTGTGAGGAAAATCATGTTCTTCTGAATTTGTAATATTCCATTACCTCATGACATTTCTGTGACCAAAAGAAGAGGAATGAAAGAAATTGAATTGAAAAAATAAAATTTTCCAATTGGCAACCATATAAAGGAGTGTTTCGTTATTCATATCGTAAAGTAGAAAGAGTCTCAGGGAGTTACATACACGATAAATTACGGAAGTAGGTTAAAATGACATTAAATATAATCTAGTATTTATGTTGAAATGTACGAAAGACTTCCCAAAAATGTAGAGTAGATTTATGTTTTATTTTATTTACAAGTATAAATAGTGTGACAAAAGCTAGAAAAGGGACCATAATTGGATTAAGCAAGGAACAAATTAGTGAAAGCGTTTTTTAATGAAGAATATTCAAAATATTATGTATGAGTATGTTCCGAAAATTATTTTAATTTGGTAGACAATATAATTCTTTTCTTTCAACTTAAATAGATTCTTGTTTTATTTTTGTATAGTGCAACAGGTGTATTTTAAGGACTCTATCATGCTAATTATACCAATTTTTAAGCATCAAAATATTGAAGGAAATTTTGTTTGTATATTTTGTAAAGCAGTTGGAGATGATTTATTAAAAAAAAGTAAGTATAATGTAGGATTCATTACAAAAGCATTTTTTTCTTATTTTTTAAAATCTCTATAATTGTTCTTTTTGGGGGTAGTTTTATTTTTACATAATTTTGACTTACCTTTAATTTTTATGTTTTAAGGATTTTAATTTAGTTTTGGATTGTTTTGCTTTGCTTTATCGATTGTCGCTTTATTTATAGATACAGATATCGAATTTACAGAATCCATTTACTTACTTAATATTCATAAGGATAATGCATGAAAGATTGTGAATTTGAATATAATAATATTTTTTTTTGATATTTTTAAGGAAGAGATATTAAGCGAATCAATATGAAAAACAAAATTAAATTGTATTTCGTGTTATTGGATTCGGTGTACGTATTGGTAAATATTTTATTTCGTTTTTCTGTGAAGAATTATTTTTAGATGGTAATAAGTAATAGGAGCGTTTAGCTTAAGTGAAATTGAGTTAATTTGGTTCATTTGGTTTAAGGTTTAGTTCAAATGTGAGTAGATATTCCTTAAAAGTTCGTATTATGTTCAAAAGTATGTTTTTATTTTAGATTTAATCTTTATTTAGAATATATTTCACAACTCACTTTTCCGCACGATTGAGGTTGAAATGTGACATTAGACTGCTTTATTTGTAGCTTAATTGTTATTATTTTGGAAGCGGATTTTCAGTCAAGTTTTAAAATCAAATTGTTCTTGTTTCGGGCATCGCTTATTTAGAAAGAATTGGTTAATATTCGATACACTTATTTAATATCAATAAATATCTGCTTTTTTTATAATTTCAAAGATTTTGAAAAAGTAGTTTTTAAGAACAAGTTTAAAATGTGTTAGTTCTTGTTTTGTAGTTGATTTTTCTAATGTTGTGATAATTTAGTACACAGATTTGTTATAATTTTATTCGTGTCTTTAATCAAACGACAAAAATATTTTTTAAATACGAAATATTTAAAGTGTTTAGACGGTTTAAAATTGTATTAAAATTCTTTCAGAAGTCACATACAAAATCTAATCTTTTTTCTATATTTCTTACATTCATACTCCAATTCATTTCTTTCAACAAAATTTGTATATATTTTAACTTTTATTTATAATTTGCAGGATTCTTTTTTTGAACATTGTCTTATCCTACTAATACATGAAAAAGTTTAACAAAATTGATGACTTATTTCACTGTGAAGTACAATTCAAAATTCAAGATGAAATAGGTCACCAAAAAGATAAAAAGAACTTTGTGTTCTCAAGTTGATGCATCTTGAATTTGACACCTGTCAAACTGGCACATCTCTGTAAATTTATATGGTTCAGAAATTGAAAATAAAACTGATTATTTTTCGAACAAGTGCAAAATTTCTAATTGAGTATTGAGTGATTTTGATGCTAATAAGCCTTCGAAAATTGCTATATTAATTTTATATAAAATTAATATCGGTGTTTTATTAGAAAGCTTATATATGTGAGATGTGTTCTTTTCGAAATTTACTGACTTAATTTATTACATTTTAAATATATGTAAAAATTACAAATATTAATGATGGATTGATAAGTAATGAACTTTTATTGAAAATGTTCTTCTGCAAGCTCTCTTTCGGTAGTAGTTGGGCATTTAAGAATTTCTTACGTACAAAAAGGGTGATTTTTTAGCTATTATATTTCTGTCAACACTGATTGAAATAGCGGACCCACGTCTCGTGTTTTGTTTCACTGTCAAATATCTTCAGTTTGATCTATAATTTAACAATGAATCGTCTAACAAACGAACAACGCTTGCAAATTATTGAATTTTATTATCAAAGTGCGTGATGTGTTAAGAAAGTTCATCGCGCGCTCCTTCCATTTTATGGTCTGTTCAATCGACCCACTAAAGCGGCTACTCGGGCTATTGTGAACAAATTTTGCATCAAATTTACATTGTTGGACATTAAACCACCAACACTTTTATGTAGAGTGCGAACAGAAGAAAATATCGCAGCTGTATAGGCCAGTGTTAATGATGACCATCATTTATCGATTCGTCGCCGTTCACAGCAATTGGGCCTTTTTTACTTAACAAGGTGGAAAATTTTGTGGATTTAGGAGTGATGCCTTTCAAAATACATCTAAACTAAACTGTACAGCTTTTCCGTAACATTTTGCTGACAAAGGTTTAGCTTTAAAATTTATTTCAGCCCATTTCTTTAAATCTTTAATCTCTTCTCACGTTTTAAAAGTGAAATTTTGGTATTGCTCGATCAATTTCACAATATCAATATCTTGAGTGAACACTTGAGCTTCGCGTCTTATTCACCTTTTGACAACAAAAATCGCATGCTGATTGGTGTCATTTTTAGGCGGACTTTGCAAAGTTCAAACTTTAGAATATATTTTGTATTAAAAACATATTTCTGTGTGTTTTTAGTTAACTTAACTTTTGAAACCGAAAAATGAATGACCTTTCATAACTTGCTTGTAGTGCCGCAATATTGTTGGTTTTGTAGACTTATTAACTTCCCATAGGAAGTAATGGGTCCGATTTGTCAAATTGAAAATTTTAATATTTCTCGACGTTTCAAGGTCTCTAGAGTCGAAATAAAAGATTTTTAGAAAGATGTCTGTCAGTGAGTGTGTAAGTCCGTACGTTCGCGACGTTTTTTTCGTCGTCCATAGCTCAAGAACCGGAAGAGATATCGATTTCAAATAAATTTTGTTATACAGATAATAAGGCAGAAAGATGCAGAAAGGGCTCTCAAAAAAATTGCGTGGGTGGTTTTTTTAATATAGCAGTTTGAAAAAAAGGTGAACATTTTGGGTAACCCTTAATGTCTTACGAACCAAAAACGCTTGAGTCTTAAATTAAATTTTATATAATATACTGTAACGTGATACCAAACAAATATCTTTTTTGAAAAAAATCCAATTAACGGTTTTTTTATAAATCAAAAAAACTGATCATTTTATGAATACAAAATGATTTCATCTCCAAAACAATTTTCTGCAACAAAAATAACGTTTTTAACATTTGATAAATTTTGAGAAAAATCAAATTGATAGTTTTTTTTATAAAAAATAAAAACCTAAAGAAGTTGGTTAAAATTTGAGATTATGGCTTCCAATAATTTTTAGTTTATAGCAAATATTGTTCTTAGCATTTTGAAAACATTTGAGAAAAATCGAATTGACAATTTTTTAACAAAAAAATAAAAACCTAAACAAAAAATTTAATAAAAGTTGGTAAAAATTTATTTTCGACTCAAATGTCTTTGCAAAAATTTAGGATTATAGCTTCCAACTTATTTCAACTTATAACAAATATCGTTTTTAAAATTCAAAAAATTTTGTGAAAAATCGAATTGACACTTTTTTTTACAAAAAATGAAAACCTAAACAAAACTTAGCAAAAATTCTTAAAAATGGATTTTCGACTCAAATATTTTTTTCAAAACCTTGAGATATTGGCCTTTATCTACTTCTATTTTTTTAAGTATTGTTTTTCAACATTTAAAACATTTTGAGAAAAATCGAAATGACAGTTTTTTTCAATAAATAAAAACCTAAAAAAAAACAATACTTAAACTTGGTAAAAAATTACTTTTGACTTGATTTGAATTGCAAAAATTAAAAATATTGTCTTCAAACTTTTTTTATTTCACAGAAAATATTGTTTTCGATATTCAGTATTTTTTTTAATAAAATTACAACAATTCTTTTTTTTTTCTCTCGAATTAATTTCATTCGTCCAATTTGTTAAAATGTAAAAAATGCTACTATTTAACTAAACTATATTTTTAAACTTAACTATTTCTTTATATAAAAAATGTTGTTGATTCTTTTCAAATTTGTAAGAATAATTCAAATGACAACTTTTTTAATCCAACACGAAAACCTTCAAACTTTTAAACAAGACAAATCGACAGACGTTATCAGTGTTGGTCGCATCCAAGCCTCTTCTTTAATTTTGCTTTCGGAAGCAAAAACTACTATGGTTTTATGTTTTTGAATTAAAAACTTTCTCTTAAAGGGGTCTGGAGTTAATAATCCGTTAGTTGAAGAATTCTTTTTTTAACAAATTTGTCAAATTTGTATCAAAACGATTTGCTTTAATAAATTATCAAACTATTGATAAATTTAAATATAAATTTAATACAATTAATTTAAATAATTTAAATAAAAGATTTCGTAAATTAAATTGCCAATTAAACTCTAACCGTAGCTTAAAAAGTAATTTAAAATTATTTTTAGATATTTTTGGAAGAGAATTGGCTTCCTCTGTTCCGCGATCTCTAAATAGAATGAGCTCGCATCCTCCGTGGTCTAATGCAAGGTTGCGTAAGTTTAAAAATGCTTAAAGTAATGCTTTTAAAAAGTATCAACTATCTTAAAACCAAATAGATTTCATGTTATATTCTCGCCTTAGGAAAGAGTATGTATTCCTGTCCAAGTTTTGCTATAGAAGTTATGTTCAAAAAACTGAACAAAATCTCAAGCTCAATCCCAAATGTTTTTGGAATTTTATTACTTTAAAACAGAAATCAATTGGTTTTCCATCGTCTATGGTTTACAATGATGTTACATCTAGTGATCCTACAATTATTGTTGATTGGTTTGCAGATAATTTTCAAAATATCTACAACTCCTCTGATGTTGTTATTGGTAATAACTATGATGCAAGTTCTTTATTACCAATGACTGACTGCTGTCATATCTTTTTAGATATTGATGATAAGTTCTACCTTGCATGAACTGGACCCATCGATTTATCCAGATTGTCATGGAATTTTTCCAATTGTTTTAAAGCACTGCTTTGAAACTTTGAGTTCTCCGCTTCAATTTATCTACAATCAATCTCTTTCTTGTGGTGTTTTCCTAGATGAGTGGAAAATTTCCACTATCAATCCTATTTTGAAGTCTGGTGATAAAAGGAATATAATAAACTATAGTCCAATAATCAAACTGGCTATTATTCCAAAAATTTTAGATAAACTCGTAAAAGTAAAACTATTTTGCATTATTAAAAATCATATTTCTAATTCCCAACATGGATTCTTTAGTGGCCGATCAACCTCCACGAATTTGGCTTGCTTTTCTAACAAATGTTTTAATGCATTAGAAAAGCGATGCCAATTGGATGTGGTGTTTTGATGGAACTTTACTAAAATGGTTTTGTTCTTATCTTATTGGTAGGAGGCAGATAGTGAAAATAGGTGACTTAGAGTCTTATCCGATAACAGTCCTATCAGGTGTACCTGAAGGAAGTCATTTGGGTCCACCTTTGTTTGATCTTTTTATAAACGACTTTCCCTCAATTTTATCTATATCTGAAGATCTTATATTCGCAGACGATATCAAAATATTCAAGGTGATTAACAAAATAAGTGATGGTCTTACATTCCAACAAGATTTATATAACTTCGAAAATTGGTGTAAGCATAATGATTTGCTTTTAAACATATCAAAGTGTTCTGTTTTAACTTTCTGTCGCAAATTGAATCCAATAATATTTGATTATATCATTGATGGGATTAAGTTACGTAGAGTTAGTGAATCAAAATATCTAGGTATAATATTTGATGAAAAACTATCTTTTGAATCCCATGTCAACTATATTGCTTCCAAATCAAACTCTATGCTTGGTTTTCTTAAACGAAATTCTTCCGAATTTAAGGATCCGTATATTTTGAAAACGTTATACTGCTCAAATGCTGGAATATAATTGCATTATTTGGAATCCAAACTCAAAAAAATTGATATATAGGATTGAGAAAATTCATAAAAACTTTTTAAGGTACGCATTGAAGGCATTTCTAATGACCGGTAATAGTATGAATTATAGGAGTAGATGTTTAATGTTGGGAATGCAAACTCTTGAGTCGAGGCGTAGAATGTTCAGTGTTTTATTTGTTCGTGACATTCTTTGTAATGATATTGATTCTACAGATTTAATTTCTTTAATAAATATCTATGCACCAAGTAGAACTTTGAGAATGAGGCAGCTTATTTTTGAAATACCAAATTTGGATTTTTTCTTAACTAGATTACAGTTCAAGACACTTCTTTTAAATTTACTTCAAAGTTCTTCTTAACTTTATGCTGTTTACTTGTAATTTATTTTGAATAATCCACTTTCAAATGTTATATAGATATATATAACATTTTAATTATTATATTATTCTATTCATATTATATTGTATTACATTAAATTATATTAAAATATTCTATATATTATATAAAGCTATAAAGCGAAATCTGTGGATGTACGATCGTAGATTGAAGTAAATAAATAAATAAATTTGGAATTTTTTTAAGGCGTGTAAACTTATAACATACTTATAAATTATAGACATATAATTAAACAAACTTTTTGATTTGGTGTTAGATTATAGGGTTTTCGTTATTTTCAAAACTTCGAATTACAAAAATATTATTGGTATAACTGAGTGTTAGAATAGAGTAAAATTCAATACTAATTAATCCTACCCTGTTTAATTGTTAATAGTAGCCACATTGGATAACCTTATTTAACAGTATTTAAATTTTTTTTTAAATCTCTTAAACTTTATTTTCCACCGACAACAAAAAAGATTAAAAAAAAGAAGTCAAAACTAACCTTGACTAATGGAGTTACTCTGTTTTGGGGTTTTTAGAAAGTGAGTTCTTCATGCTCTCATATCTGATATTCACCACAAACCACAATTTTTGTGACTTATTTTTGTTTTGCTTTGTTTTGTGGCCACTCTCTTATGAATATTTTATTAGTTTGTACAGAATTCAAAAACAATATTGTGAAACTAGGAAAGGAACTACAGTGAACATCCATACTCTAGTGGATGTTGAATTTGACGGGAAGATAGAAATGCACCTCTACCTTTTATAATCCGATTAAGCCAAAACTGAAAGCTGCTCCAAAACCCAAAAAAAAAGAAATACAAAAAAAAGAAAGCAATCTCACTCCTTTCACTATCAAAAAACAACCACGTTTACGAAAATGAAAACAGACAGAGAAAAACTTTTCAGAACAAGGTAAAGGTTTTATATTTTGAGCGGCAACAGCAGAGTTACAGCTACAACGTTAACACACAGAAACAGAAATAAGACCAAACTAAAAATTGAATTTAACCCGAATTTTGTCCTCGACCAATATTATAGAAAGGACGAAGAATACAGCCAAAGCAATGAAATCATAAGCAACACCGAACTAGCCAAAGGATTAAGAACCAGATATATAAAGCAAAGTTGTAGTAGAGTGTACATTTGTACATATACGAGTCGTATAAAGAAAAAGAAGAAATTCCTAGAAATACTACCTTGAAGTATAAATTGAATCTACATCCGGCAGAAGCGGATGCCATATGCAAACTGTAAGTGGGTGGATGGCTGTTTGTGGACGGACAGACGGACAATGACGTTATAAAATACTTTCAAAATGTCCTGCTTCATATAAAAGGGGGTACCTATACACAGTCAACTATTTTTGATTTTTTGTTTGTGGAGGGTAAGTTGTGATAGGGTTTCGTGTTGATAGCATTAGCGAGGTACATACTCTTGATGTGGGCCAAACGATGTTGGGGCCATAACGAAAAAAAAAACGAAAGTTAGAATGACTTCCAATTCCAATTCCTACAAAGATGGGATGCCGGAGGGTTGCATGTTAGCGTAAAATTTGTTGTAAAATAAAAAGTTTACGAAAGATTGTCTGCAAATAACGTTACGTTATTATTATGGTTATGGGGTTGGTTGTTTTCAGTTACGTTTCCGTTTTTATTGATTTTTTATTGTGTTGTTTTAAAATTTGCTTTTTTTCCAATTTTTCTTCCTTAGTTTTTCTGTTTGCATTTTCCAGCAAAAAGTCCTTTAAATGCAATCCTTGCTCACCGTTGTCATCGTTCAGTACATACGATAACATGCACCGTGGAAGTTTTCATATTTTGTTTGTTTATTGTTTTATTAGTAGATATCTATTATTAGTCCTGTCATTATGAGCAGTTTACTATCCTTTTCTATGTCATATCAGGATGGTTTAATAATGGAAAATAAACAAATGCTCACATTTTACAAGTTTGGAAGAGAAGGTTGACAGGATAATAAAGTTGATTAATAATAAGGTTGATAAACAGTAAACATTAAAGAGTATATTATATGAGATGCATATCAAATTGTTGCGTGTGTGGTGTAATTTTGTTTATTGCTGTTTTGGAATGTGTTTCAAAACATGTTTTTTTTCGAAAAACTGGAATGATTACACATAAAAACATGGATGTACAAGTATTTAAATGGTTTTGAAATAAAAAAATTAAAATGAATAGTTAAATAAAAGTGTGGTAATAATGAAAAATTTAAGGTTAGATTAAAATAAAAGACAGTTTGATTGCAATTTAATATCATGTCATCAAATCAGGGTCATATATGTATAGTGATCTTCATGAAACATTCCTTGAAGCAGTCTTGATATCAGTTGATATTGATAAAGCATTTATTGCATAACTGGAAATAATGGTTTACTACACAGCTTCAGGAAAATATTAACAAATAATTAATGGCAGATAAGTCGAAAAAAGTCCAATCTTTAAAAATAAGGTTTTAACCAAAAGTAACAATTGTTCTTGTACTTGTTTGGTATCGTCGGAGATATTGATAGCTTTAAAGGCAGAAAAGAAGTTCAAAAGTTTAATGAGTAGGTACAACAAAGTTCACAAGAACATAAATCTCGAACCCACCTCTGTCTATCGACTCCTACTATCATCTCCCAGTGGTGAATATCGGGTGCTTAGTACCTCAACTGGAGATTGGGTTCCAACCCGAGTGGAAAGTTTTTGGGACAGCAAACGAGAGAGGGGGCGTTTCCACTAAGGCACCTCTCCTTATCCAGACGGCGGTGGAGGAATTCCCGAGATGGAATCAACGGTGGGGTCTACAGTTCCAGTAAGGTTGAACTACTTAGTGAACACCTTATAGAGCTTCTTCGACTTATTTGGAACCCAGGCCTAAAAGGAGCGGTTTTATCCGGCTCCCCATCCCTGGAGTTATACTTAGTATCTGGCCCTCCAAGTTGGGGGTTGTGCCGTCGGGGTGACTTTCTGGCCACGTAAAAGCTTTCATAGTTGCGAAGCACCAACAAGCCTCGGATACGGACCGATTTACTGTTGACAAACAACGCAAACGAATTAAGGACAACGAACTTCGGACATGCACGTGAAATGTTTGGTCCCATACAAGCCATGTGCGGCCGGCCGAAGAATTAGCAGATGCCCTACACACCGCTATAAAGCAGATATCACCGCCATCCAGGAAATACGATGGGATGGGCCGGGCAAAAAGATGATGAAAAACTGCGATATTTACTGTGGTGACTACTACCGACAAAAACCAACAGCGCTTATTTGGATGCGGATTTATCATTGGAGCCAGATTTAGGCAATAAGTCTTGAGCTATAGATGCACGAAAGGACCATCCGCATCAAGACTAAATTCGGCAACATTAGCTTGATATGCTCAGACGCCCCACAGAAGGATGACAACACCAAAGATATGTTCTTGGAGCTCTTAGACAAAACATATGAGCAGTGTCCTAGCTACGATATTAAAATTGTTCTGGGCGATTTTAATGCCAAGTTAGGAAGGAAAGGCATCTATAATGAAATAATCAGGAAAAATAGCCTTAACGACAAAATTTCCAACAACGAATTCAGGCTCATATATTTTGCTGCGGGGTGAAACTTCACTGTAGCCAGAACGCGTTTTGCACACCTCAACATCTACAAAGGAACTTAGAGCTCTCCGTCAACCAGATTGACAATATTGTGATCGACGCCAGAAACGCTTCCAGCATCATGGATGTCCGAACTTTCTGAGGAGCTAACATCGATTCGGACCACTATCTCGTTGTAGCCAAGGTAGCACTTCGGGTTTCCATACCCATGGCAAACCAGCTAGATGTTGGGAGAAGGTTCAACGTCGAACGACCACAATCGTAAGAGATCACCAAATCCTTCTCCTTCCGAGTTACTAGTAACCTTTTTCGAAATTCTCTGTCGCCAACACAATGTATCAAAAACCAGTGGCAACATTGCCAAGATGCAATTAGACAAGCCGTCTCTGACGTGCTGGGTTTCAAGCAAACAATAACAAGGAACCCCTGGTTTGATGAGGAGTGTCGACAAGAAAATGCAGCTAAACAATAGGCACTCAAAACGTGCATAAAAGGACAAGAGCTGCTCATGAGATTATAGTGGACCCACAGTCAATGTTGAGGATGTGGAAAGACCTATTCTGCAGACTGTATAACGGCGGCGACGAACCGAATGCCGCTGTTAGGCAGAATAATCCATTCAATATAGACGACGAAAGCCAATAATTCTTTCTTCCCGACTTAGACGAAGTAAGAATTAAAATATTTAAGCTGAAGTTTACCAAAGCAACCGTAGCAAAGGGCTTAAACGCCGAGCTCTTCAAAGCAGATGGATATAATTTGTTTAGTAGCCTGATGAATGGAACCTAAGTGTTGTTTGCCCGATACTGAAAAAGGAGACCCTCTTAAATGTCCCAACTACAGAGGCATAAGTCTACTTAACATCGTTCCTAAAATTGTCTCTGCCGTAATATGTGAACGTCTAAAGCCCATCAAAAACAACCGAATAGGTGCTTATCATTGTGGTTTAAGACCAGGAAAATGCAAATGCAATAAAATATTCACATTGGAGAAAACCCAAGAACATGATATCGATACCCACCATCACTTCATCGTTACGGCCGCATACGACAGCATCTACAGTGACGAGCTGTTAAGAGCCATCTCTATTGTTGGAGTCATGGAGAATTAGTGCTGCTACATCAATGTTAGAAACAACTTAACCGAACTATTTCAAAAAAGGGTTTAAACAAAATGATGCGCTGTTATACGATTTCTTTACTATCGTTCTTCTAAGAATAGTGCAGAACTCTCAAGTCAACACTGTAGAGGTACTATCTTTCAAAAACCTATCCAATTATTGGAAAGAGCAATTGAGTAGTAAAGCCCTTTCTTGAGTGACCAAAGTGTCGCTCTTTAAGACCATCATCAAGCCCTTCCTGCTTTACTGTGTAGAAGCATAGACTATGCTAAAAGTAGATGAAAACTCTTTGGGCCGGTTATTGAAAAGTTTTTCTCGTGATCTATGGTCCAGTATGGCTAGAGGGTGAGTGGAGGAGAAGATGGAACGGTTAGCTGTTAGGGCTGTATATGAACAACATTTACATTTTACTTATGTCTTATCCATGCCCAAGGGACAGTGCAGTAAAAAAAGTATACGGGTCGGGTGGCATGCAAAAGTTGAAAGTGACCTCACCCAATTTGAAGTGCGCAACTTGAGACATCTAGCTAGGGACCGAGCTAGATGGAGATGTTTGTTGGGTGAGGCCCTATTTCTCGCAAGACACTAGCGCCACGTTAAGTAAGTAAGTAAGTATAATGTTTAACCAAATAGGAGATTAGACCACTATAACTTTTGACTCTAACATATTAAGTTTCGCTTCAGATATGGTGACTATTTTGAAGTACCGGTTCGCAGTTTGGAAGAAATGTTTTCTAAGAGGTTATCACGATTGGCCACCAATAGCTTTTGATTCAACACCTTGAGACTTTTTTGACCCTTGAAGACCGAATTCATTATCGAAGAAATACAGCCCCAAATATGAGTATTGGTTATGAAGTATTTTGTAAAAAAGGGTATGGGGTAGTAATAGTAATAGTGGTTACAACATTTGGCAGATATCGTTTTATACTTCTTCTTATTGAAAACCCTTATAGAAGTATCCTATCTTCAAAGTTATGCAAACAAATTTAAATGGTTCAATAATAAAATTCATTCTTTAGTTACATAACGAGCAGTTTAAATTTAATCAAAAAGTAAAACTTAAATGTACGCAAGTTATGTAAACTAAAAGTTGCTGTAATATATAGCTTCATGTGTCGTGTGCACAATTTTGACACTAAAAACTCAACCATCTGCATTTTCTGCCGCATAATTGCAAAAACCTTATCCTTAACTGAAATCTTTCCCACCCTTAATCTAGCAAAAATTTCAACACTTAAAGTTCAGTAGCCCAACATCGACAACGTAGGTATACACTTTAATGAAACCATTCCTTGGGAACCTCCTTTAGCTCCTACATACTCTTTTTTTTTAAATTTCGAAACAACTCTCTATACATCCTCACACATGCAATAGCTTAATTTTCCTTAAGAAAGTGTTGCAGTTTTTTGTTGGTCCCAAAATCACTGCATGCTGAGCTTATTCCCACCACCACCAAAGCCATAAGGAAGTCATTATGTGGCCGCTTCACCGGCAATTATAAAGTCAAACTTTCTATCGCGTGACATCACATTCAATAATAATTACTTTTTTCTTTTTCTTCTTTTAATTCAATTTTTTTGTTCGATTTTACTTCCGGTCACGCAAACTATAATAAAAAGGACTAAAAGGACCATTTTCATCAAAACTATATGTTCGAGTGTACCTATGTTTAGGTTTTCCTTAGAGTAAGGAAGTGCATAAGGTTGAAAAGAAAGTGAAAAATAGTTTTATCCTTTCTTAACAATCCGACCGTGAAAAGAATAAAAAATCCTGACATATAAGGATTATTGTTCTGTTGTTGTTTTTCTTGTTCTTCGATGATTGAATTCATTTTGTTCCTTTTTTGAAGGGAGTACAAAAATGAAAAATATGCAAAATGGTACATTTCCTGTTTACAGGATTTATTAACATAAACGTGTTTATAGAGGTGCGTGAGTTTACAAATGAAATCAGAATGGATTTAGAGTGAGAATAAGTGTTTTGTATTTTTGTACTTTAATTTCTGAAAATTTGTATGCAAACAAAATTATACTACAAAGAAGCAGAATTTTCTAAAAGAGACGTTTTTCAACACAAACATAAAAGCAAACAATTAAAAGAAATCGGATTTAAAATCAAAATAAAGAAACAGAGTTAAAAATAGGAAAGGACTAATAAATTACTCACCGGAAAAAGAATTCCACTGTAAACCAAATTACGACTAATATCTCCATCCTAAATAGTATGTATAATGCTTCCTTTTCGTATTCTTCGATTGTGGAAAACACGCTTAAGGCTAGGCACGTGAACACCATTAAAAAACTGAAAGAAAAAATGATTACATTTAAAAAAAAAATTGATTTGTAAAATTTTGAGAATGTTTTAAAATTAAATTTAAATTAATATAAATATAAATAAAAATATATGTTTTTAACCATTTTTAAAAAAGAAAATTTTGACATTTTCAAACTTCCTAGAATCTAATGTCATAGTTTGAATGTTTGTTTCCGCGTTTGTCATCCATAAGTTAAGGGTATATATTTTTGGTGGCCATTTAAAAAGAACCACCGGAAATATCAATTCCAAGTAATTTGTTTCCCTTTGGGGAAAGGCTTATCAAAGCTAGCATTCAGAGTAGAGTTAGAGTACGACCCGTCACTATCATACAGTGTTATGCCGCACGGAACTCGCATCTGATGAAGAGAAAGAATGCTTTTACAGTCAACTAGGATCCGTCTATACCAACACTCCCCATGGAGATATTATTTTGGTTATGGGAGACCTCAATGCTAAGGTTGGCAGTAACAACAACGGGCTAAGGCATGTGATGGGTGCTTACGGTGTCGGCAATTGCAATGATAATGGTGAGAGGTTCATTAACTTCTGCAACGCCAAGGGTGTTGTGATTGGTTGCACTATGTTTGAACACAACCTGTGTCATAAAATAAGTTGAATGTTGAATAAAAGGCAAGCGTCTTCCATCCAATTTGACTACTTCACGATTAGTCAACGATTAGTTTAGAAGCAGTCTTTAGGATGTCGGAAACAGAAGAGCCGACGACATGGGACTTGCCAGTGATCACCACTTAATGATACCTACCCTAATATTTCGTACAGATACAGTTCGAAGATCCAACGGAATAACACGAGCCTTAATGGGTCATTCATTCAACATCGCCAGACTAAAGGATCACACGACCCGTCAACAATTTAGGAACCACCTGTCTCACGATATGAGAACAATCTGCAGCACAGTACATAACGACATCGAACACCATTGGAATGCTGTGAAATATGTTTTCATTTCAGGTGCTGACAGAATAGTCGGTCCTAAAGAAGGAACTAACAACACTTGGCTTTCAGAAGAATCTTAGACAAGGATCAAAGAACGCAATCAGTCAAAGGCTCGAATAACTGCTGCACAAGGGGAAGAAAGAAATGAGCTGGAGTCCACATGAAAAAGAGGGAGATTCATCGCAGTGTGCGCCATGACAAACGTAACTACATTAAGGTATTAGCAGAAGAAGCAGAAGATGCTGCAAAAAGGTGTGACAGCAGGACCGTTTACAGAATAACTAAAGAGCTGACTGGTGCACACAGCTCAAATCAACAACTGGTGAAAGAAAAAAACGGTACTGTGATAAGTTCGGTGGATGACCAAGTCAGAAGGTGGAAAGAACACTTTTCCTCGTTTTTAAACCTAGTGTTTGCAAACAACGTGCGGCCGATGCCTTTTGTAGCGCCTGAACAAACTAATCTCCGAATCCGCACCGCAACTACCAGTAAAGATGAGATCGTTGCCGCAATTAAAGCACTTAAGAACAACAAAGCGGTAGGACTTGATGGAATTCCGGAAGAGCTTTTACAAGCAGCCCCAACGTCATCAAGCGAACTGCTTCATCCGCTCATCAAAGAAGCCTGGACCACCGATGAGTGGAAAAAGGGAATTATCGTCAAGCTCCTAAAAAAAGATATAACAAAGTTCGAAAACTGGAGAGGAATGTGCGTTGTACCTGCCGTTAGCAAAATAGTAGCAAAAGTCATATTGGAACGCATCAGAGAATACCTTGAGTCCACACTCGATGCCGAACAAGCACGACTCCGCACTTGATCCTCCTGTATTGATCATATCAACACCCAGAGGATCATTATTGCACCGTGAGTTGAATATCTTTCACCACAAAACCTGCTTTTCTTCGACTTAGAGAAGGCCTTTGATAGCGTTAACAGGGAGTATATCTTGTTAGCTTTGCGAAGGAGAGGCATCCCGGAAAAACTACTTGCTTTTATTAAAGCAAAATATGGTGGATCCAAGTTTCACGTTCTGCACGATGGTAGGTTGTCAGAGGATTTTGAAAACCGCAGTGGAGTCAGACAGGGCTGTATTCTGTCGCCAATATTTGTTTTGTTATTGATAAGCGATGAACTGCTCGGAGCTTTCTTAAGTAGCGAAGGGATCCAATGGACTTTGACATCCTATTTAAAGCATTTGGATTACGCCGCCGATGTTTAACTATTCTCTCATAGGATCATGGATCTCCATTAAATTACAACAAGTGTGGATCGAGAAGAAGAAGTTGTGGGGCTGACATTTAATTCCGGCAAAACAAAAATGATCAGCCTCAAAAACCGACCATCTTCGGTTCAGTTCCTCTTAACCGGTGGAAAAGGAGGAGAGCTTGCAATACCCTGGAAGTATCGTCTCTATCGAAGGCGGAACCAAACGAGACGTCATCGGTAAAGCAAAAGCGGTGCGATATGTTGTCAAAAATTTGGAGGACTTCTATCAAGGCTACAACTGTTTCGCACAAATGTCGAATCTGTGCTTCTTTATGGGTGCAGCACTTGGAAGGTTACTTCAGCCATTACAAGAAAGCAAACTTTCGTGAATAGATGTCTTCGTTACATCCTAAGGATTTTCTGGTTAAGCCGTATATCAAATGAGGTCCTTCATAAAAGGACAGGCTAGGAACCTAAAGGCTCTATAATACAAAGCCGCAAGTGGCAATGGATTGGAAATACGCTTTGAAAAGGTAACAACTCCATTAAAGGCTAAGCAATGCAGTGGAATCCGCTCACACAACAAGGAAGAAGAGTTGGACGACCGAGAAGCACATGGTGCAGGATAGTCGAGGCGCAATCATCGTCACTAGGAAAAAGTTAGAGGGAGCTAAAACATATCTCCAGAAACCGCACAGGACGCCGCGTAATAGTAGTAAAGATCCTATGCCTCTTAAGAGGTTCCCAACGGACTTAACAGGTTTGAGGACCTAAGTAAGAAGAAACTCAGCTTTATTTTAAAGATAAGAGTTTGCCATTATGTTTTGAATACGATTTCGAGAAAGTTCGAAGTCCTTTCTGTTTAAGCGTCGACTTTAAGTTTTTATGGAATTCCAATAAAAGAATTGGCTAATAGTTTTTGTTTCACTATTTTTAGTTCGCACTATTTTTAGTTTTTTTTTTGTAAACGTATGATTGAACTTTGGTTATTCAACCAATTTTAAAAATGTTGTTGCATATACCTAAAATTTTTGAAAGCCAGTTAAATTAATTTCGATTTGATTTTGATAAAAGAATAAAAAACAATGATTCATGAAATTTGTGTCTAAATTTGGTGAGATCCAAAATAAATGCTCAAGTTTTTTTCAACTCAAATTAATTTTAACTAACTTACTGTCAAGTGCTTTCAGCATGTGTTTATATTATTAAATGTAAAATTTACAGTCTGCGTCCGATCCTTGAATTAATTGTGTCTTATTTTTTGAAGTCATTAGTTCTCGTATCTAATAGCCCATGATTATTTATATTTTTTTAATGAAAGCATAAATCAAATCTTTGACATACAATTAATAAATTGTTTAAAATATTCTATTTTTTTTATTTTCATTAAATTAACGTACGTTTTTTATGCATATTTTAAAAATCTATATGCATAGTGCTTAATTAGAACTTTAAAATAAATACGAAAAACTAATAAGCTTTTCAGTTCATTCATCATACTCATAACAAAAACTAACAGATTCTATCCACTCCAAATCATTAGTTTTATACAATGAATGTATAAACGTTGGTTTGAATATATATATCTGACAGATACAACAACAAGAACAAAAAATTTACTAAAAATAATGAAAAATGATAAAGTACTCAAACACGACAACACACTGTGCAAAAATGTCTATAGACGTCATTAACCATAAAATATGTTCCAGTATATACGAGTAAGCTTATTCAGATAGTTTCAATATAAATTGGTATAAAGGTTTATATTTTTTTTTTGCTTCTGATTTCATTGGTGGAGTCCTATATTCTCTTTACCCATTCAATGTGCAATCAATCAAAATTCCTAACAATGAAAAATGTTCTCATCCTGATTTTTAACATTTTTTTCCCTTTTTATTTCTTGTTTTGTTTGTGGGTAAAATATTCAAAATATTTCAAGTGAGTTAAATGAACTGCAGATAGAAATGGAGGACGACACAAAGCTTTTATTTTTCAAAAAAAAAATAATATTGAAAATAAGTACGAACTGAAAAAATGCAATTCCCTCAACTAAGTCGCACCAATTTGATCTTAAAATTTATATATAGTTAAAGTTTTCAATAAAACTCTGGTTAAATGTTTTCAAATTAATGTTAAGTGAAAATAGAGTTAAGATTTTTCATCATTTTGTAAAAATTTACCCAAAGGATCCTATTTAGTGATTTGAAGTATACTGTGGCGTATACTTACTTTTTTATTAATTATTTTTGAATATTCTTGTATTTTAATGCAAAACGTAAGCAATAAAAAATGAAATACATTTTAATAAATAAAACTCAAAATAATAGTTAGAAGGTGAATCGAGTAATAAATTTAAAGGTGCATTGCGGCGTATACGTACTTTTTTGTGATTATTGTTTTTTTTAAATATAAAATTAAACACATTTAAATAATACATAATCAAATAGAATTGGTTAAGGACCAAAAGAATAAAAGTAATAAAATAATAACACTTTTGTTATATGCGTATATTTGTCGGAAATTTAATAAAGTGCACTATGACGTATACCCACTTTTTTGGTTAAAATTTATTTTTATTCTTTTGTTTGTATGAAAAATGAAATGAAATATGAAATAAAATTCATTATTATTTTAAAATAACATCTAGGAAAAATAACAAAAATTCAAATTGTAGTTGTCACAAAACCAATAGTGTGCCTTTAGTATTGAAAACAAGAACACAAATAACATTGCAGGGAAAAATCAATTTCACCAATGAAGCGTGTACTTTCCATACATTCATTCGGATTTGCATCGAACTCGTTGACTGATTTTGATTGCCACATTCAATGAAATTTAATCATAATTTACTGTAACCGGAACCGCTAACTGTAGGTTAGATACGACTATCTACAAGGACAATGCAATACAAAAATCAATTGAATAAAAATTACATCCAATAAAGTTACTATATCGTTTTTTTTGCATACGGTAGGGTAGAAAAAAATATGATTTCCATTCATTATTAAATAGAATAAAAATATCCTTTGTATCTTTTGAATGGTGCTAAAAATTTTGTTGAATAAAAAATTCAATTTACTTGTTATAAAAATACAACAAATATGTCATCAAATGGGGATGATGATGATAACGATGATCACGATGATGGAAAGGTATTAACAGAAGAGAATTCTATTGATTTAGTTTGATTATGGTTATATCTACATAATTAAAATGGATTATTTTGTAAAATATTAACAAAGGAATTTTTGTGTGTTTGAAAGTAAATTAATATATTCAAAGGATAAATCTAAAATTTCATCAGCATGCCTTTATACGAGTATGCAAAAGGACATGTAACAAATAGAATATTAAATTGATTTTCTATTGACTCTTTGCTTTGAATCAGTTTCAAATTTATCGAATAGTTAACTCGATGATTTAGTGATTTGGAAACAATGGCGTATTTTTTTTGGATAGTAGAATTAATTGATTAATTATTAAATTATAAGGCAGTTTATTTTTTTAATTTAATTTAGGTGATATATTAAGTCTATTACTAAGTACGAACAAAAATTAATAATTAAGTGGTCTTCTTATTTTCTGATAGATGTTTAAAATAAAATATTCAATTGGTGTAAGCATTGATTTGTTCGTATTTCAAGCTTTACATCTAAACTAAACCTTTATTTATTTTTTTTTACAAAAAAGCCTGGATTTTCTTTAAAACTTTTAAATTATATGTTCAGTGAGAAGAATTGTCATTTAAAAAACTTGAAAAAGTAAATCATCCAAAAATTAAGTCTAAGCTGATTTTAGTCCAGGTATTTGAGATTTTACTGTTTTCCACACCTAGTCAAAAACCTGAATTTCATGAAAATATCGGTTTTCGTCAAAGACCTACATCGAAAGCTCAATTTACAACATACAAACCACACGCTTTTGTAAGCCCCAAGTTTTATATAACACCTCTCAAAAACTAGTAGAAACTTAAAGTTGAACTAAACAAATAAACCTTTCGAAGTATTCAGTGCTCAAATTAATGTAAAAAAAACAGCTGATGGCTGCTGTCAAAACAAGTATTTCATTTTGAAATAAATTATTTATTTATACAAATTCCTTACAAAATGAGAATTGTTGCTTTTGTTTTTTATTTACAGAATATGGAAGAGAAAAAACAGGAAACTTTGGGGAAGCTGCGTGGCAGCAGGAAAAATTGCGGTAAAATTTTCCAACGTATAGAATAAAAGCTTAAGTGACTATTTGCGGCACTGGCGTTAAGACCTCAAGGACGAGGAAGACTTGCTTATAGTTCGTAATGACGTTTCCAAGGGATGCGTCTTCAAACTCGTAACCACAAATATGTTCGACGCTTTCGCTTACTAGCTGAAGAACGAAACAAGGGTTTGGGAGATACGAGAAAGGCGATAAGTTCATTTGTGGAGGAGAATAAGTATGAAAGAAAAGATGGAAAGTGATGGCAACGTCAAAAAGATCTTCAGTGCTTTGGGCAAGACGGGGGAGTCCTCAAAGAAAGAAGCCAAAGAGATAGTCATGGAGAAATTGCAGCCCATCAAAAAAACTTCAATGATTGCTTTGGATGAGTGTGATTTTGGTACGAGTCTGGAACTAGGAATTGATGTTTTCTGCTCCGGCCACAAGGACCTACACGAAATCGTTCAAAATATTTTCAACCCCGCCTACAAGTTGCTCAGACAGCCACAATATTGGTGATTCTGAAGCCACAATTGGCCAACAGAAGCAATAGTCATAAGCTCAGTATTTTGGATTGAATTTGTTGTGAAAGACGAAGAAAATGTTTTAAATATTATGAATTTTTATTGTAACAGTTTTGTTTGTCGTTGATTCTATAATATTTTTCTAGAAAATAAGGTAAGTGAATTTTGAGGATTGCTGCAGCCAAGCGAGCTCGTAGTTCTTGTTGGTTCATGTCGTGAGCCCATTCCACCCGTTCTTAGAGCCAGAACTTCAGTTGAAACTCCGGCCTTGTCTGCGCTGACATGCTGGTCTATCACAGTACAGAGAAGGATTATCGACAAACCCTTAGGAAAATGTTTACACTTCAAGAATTTTCAAAAAATTGAATCTTGAGAGAATGTAATGGATATTTTCATTTTATCTGCATCCGAGACAGTGGGTGGTGGTATACTGGGAGTTTTTTGTATTTTCGTATCGAAACATTTTTTAAACCACTCAATGACAGGATCCCATTCGTTATTTTGGAGCTCGTATAGATCTTTGTCTTCCTGAAAATCAACTTAATAAGTACCTACATAAAGCTTTAGTTTGTACCTTGCATTTCCAACTCCTTTAGTTGATTGCAGAGTATATCGAAAGTACTGTGGTTCAATTTGAATAGGTTAGATCGATCTTCGGGTTTTCGAAAAGTTTTTGCCGAAAACTCGGTTTTGGGTTTGGTGTGAAAAGGATTACAATACCTAAGGATAGGACATTAATTAATGTGGAATTAAATTACCGTCAATTGAATTGTATACAAAAATTGAAAAAAATATAAAAATAAATTTGTTTCAATTCGTTTTACATTTTGCCAAGATTTTCAAACGAACATAAATGTTAAAGATAATAAAAATATTGATTTTGATTAAAATACAAACTATTTAATAAATCCCTGTCACTTCTTGAAATTATGATAATATTGTCTTGATTTAATTATGCATGCAAAAAATATCGGTCCAAATGGCCACGGCAGCATTCCTCCGTTAGATGATCAAAATTTTTGGATGACGTTGAGGCGTCATTGAAGTTCTTTGCTGCTAATGTCCCGAATAATCTCATCTTTTAGCTTATGAATTGTTTTCAGCTTATCAACGTACATCGTTTCTATCAAATTAATCCTAAGAAACAAGTGCATCGGTTTCAATTCACATGATTTTGGCAGCTGATTGACATCGGAAAAAGACCAACATGGTTTACAAAAATATTAACAATCTTCCTCACGATATCATAATATTGATGGGAACATGGCTCTACAACGCTATCTCAGACTCGGAGCTTTTTGACTCCTCTTATCAAGTCTTTAGACGTGATCGTAATAACTCCTACGATAAAAGCGCAGTTGTTGGTGGAATTCTTGTTGCTATCAACAATATTTTCACTGGTTATCCGATCGACGATAACCAGTGATCAACAGATATCGAAATACAATGCTTGAAAATTAAAATGGCAACAGGACATATATTTATTGTATCAGCATATATACCTCCAAGCTCCAAGAACGAAATTTATGAAAAACTAAACAACTGTATAGAAAGTATTTCTATATTTTTGGAACCTGAAGAAGAAGTACTGGTTGTTGGTGATCTTAATTTACCCAATCTCAATTGGATTCAAATTGACGACGATAACTTCTATTTTCCAATAAACGCGGCATCTTCAAAAGAGCTTTTATAAACAGATGTCTTCATGTGGCTTAAGTCAACTAAACGGTGTGAAGAACCGTTTTGAAAAAAACATTTGATCTGGTATTTTTCCGAAACCATATGCTCTGAAGCAGCTGTGATTTCTTCTGCTTTCAAAATTGTGGACGAATATCGTCTTCCAACATGGTTTGAATCTCACGTTAAAAACTTAAAAAAACAAAAGGAACAAAGCTTGGATAAAGTATAATCAAACATTAACTGATTAAGATTATAGGACGTTCATTATAATAAAACAACTTTTCACTGACTACCCTAACATCCTTTATAATGACTACATTTGGGAAATTGAATTAAACCTTAAAATGAATCCTGATAGTTTTTGGAAATTCGTTAATCGTAAGAAGAAATTCGTTAATCGTAAGAAGAAAACATGTGGGTATCCTAACTTAATGACTGATTCGACATTAAAAAGTAATGAACCGAGAAAAATTGCAAACATGTTTGCAAACTACTTCAAGGATGCTTTTGTAAATTATAATACTATTAATTTTCCTAACACATCTCCCACTGTTTCGAATTTCCCCCACTTAAATTCTATCAATTTTGTTATGAGCGAAATATTGTCCTTAATAGTATCTATTTTAAAGAAATGTGCCGCGTATTAAGCACACCCATTATGTGTTCTTTTCAACACGTCTTTAAGTATCTTGCTGTTTTCTTTTATCTGGAAGAGCTCTGGTATTCTATTTGTTTAATTTATAAAGGACTTGTATTCGATCATACAAAATTCGTCTGTTCTAATATTATGCTGATGGCATTCATTTTTTTTTTAAACATTAACCTTACATCTGACTGTCTGAGGGAATGTTGCAATAATAAATGTCATGTTTTAAATGTTGACAAATGTTAAACCATAAGTTTTAAACGTACAAAAGTTACAATCGTTTTTGGGTACATGTTTCATTCTATTTTCTGACTTGGGTGTTGTCTTAGATTCTAAACTGACATTTTTAATGAACACATTAATTTCATAGCTAAAAAATCCAATAGAGTTTTGGGTTTTATTAAGGGATTTAGTCGTGATTACCGTGGCCCATATGTTTTAAAATTACTTTTAGTTTCATTTGTGTTCTGGAATATTCCTGTACAGTATGGTGAACTTATTACGCTGCGCCGCCGTACACTTCACAAGACTCGAAGCCATTCAGAAAAGATTTTTGCGTTTTTGTCTACGATCGCTTCCGTGGTTTCATGATATTCATGCATAAGCACCTTATTCACAAAGACATTCTCTCATAAATCTTCCTGCTTTTACAAATCATAGGATGTAATTGCAGTTTTGTTTTATTGTTGGAATAATAAACGGACAAATTTGATCATTATCAGTTCTTGGTAGTTTTAACTTTAGTTTTAGTCGTTCAAGTATAAGAATCCAAAAACCATTGAATACTAATTTTAGCAGATCAAACTATGGTGTACATAGCCCCTTAAATCAATTAATTTAAATCTATAATACATTTCACCCTTCTATTTATTCACCAAATGATAATGTAAGAAGTATAAATTTCAAATTAATACTTTTTAACAGTCTAGTTGAAGTTTTTAGATCTTATGTATAAAAATGAATCGCAAAATGTGTTGGTTACCGCATAACTCAACAACGCCTGGACCAATTTAACCAATTCTTTTTTTTTTCAATGTTCGTTGAAGTTCACGGATGGTTTTTAAGTTCCAATAATTTTCGGAAAATCATAAAAACAGATTTTTTCTTTTTCTCATACAAATGTTTTCTAACTAAAACGTAGTCGGCTTAAAGAATCTGACTTCAAGTCATATCAAATTAAAAAAAAGGAAGACACAAAAAGAAAAAAGTTTTGATGTCGATTTGCTCTTGTTTTTCTTGGATCTTCTGTTACCTTATCTACTGAGTTTGCTTTTGTCAACTGAAACGGCTGAAACAAATCCGTATATCGTGTTTTGTGCAGAGTGTTAGTATTAGTGTTTGTTTAGTTAGTGTTTTGTGACAAAGTAATTTAAATTTAATATGCCTCCTATAAGACGGAGCAATTTAGGTAGAAGAACCCGAACTGCTACAAAACAACCTAATTACCGATCTAATCGTACTGTACAAGAACGTGAAGACCAAATTGAACGTGAAAGAATTAGGATATCACAAAAACACGTGAAGCGCGAGTGCCATATTCAATTAATGGTCGCTCAAGTTTGAATCGAGCTGCTTTCAGTTACGATGTGTCAATTGACTACAATAATAACCAATGTGTTGTTATTGGTTGTATGAACTCGGTTTGCTAACATTGTAAGGCATTAAAATAAAAAAAAAACTAAGCTAATGGATTGTGTTGCGGAATAGGAACAGATTCCATATACTTTTTGACACATATCAAACACTATTACAATTGCTTTCAAATGACTTCATTTGGGGCAACAAACGTAGTTCGGGAAAATTTCAGGCAAACTTTCAAGGTATGTATTATAGCAGTTATTCATAATTATTTTAGCGAAAAAAATGTATATAATTTTTAAGATCAAATATTATTTAAGTTTGAACACTCACAATCCATAAATTTACACCCAATTGCGTATTTATTTTATTTTATAGTGTTTGGTACAAAAACATTTTTTTTTTAGTAGAATGGGATATCCAAATATACAAATCAGTGAAGAAATTTACAATAAAGCATTGATTTCAATTGAGGACATGTGCTGGATAATGTCAAACCAACTATTAATTCAAACTTTTTTGATTTCAATAATGTTATCAGCAATTCGCCCACAAAATAAAATTGAATTTCACTGGCTTTGTCGGCAACTTTGCTTGATGGTGTTCAAACAGCTTTGGAGGCTTTAGACAGAACCTTTAAAGATCTATGAAGCAATAATATCATATTTGGTGATGCAATAATTTATTAGTAGAACACTTTCGACAAACATTACCGGTGATTCCACGATCAACGCCAGCTAATGAAATCAATGCATGTCTTAAGTCCTTCAATTTGTGAAAACATGTCAAAGTGCTTCATTTAAGCAACTTAACTTTCCTAAATGTTTTTGTCAGTTAACACAATCAAGAGATAAAATTATTCAGAAGGTGTTTCCAGATGTTTCTCAAATGTACAGAAACCATAATTGGTTGAGCGAACGGGCTATATTAGCTGCAAAAAACATTGATCTAAATGAATTGAATTTAAAAATTCAAGAACAAATTACAGGCGAACCGAGGATATATAAATCAACGGTACACGGTAAACGATACAAATATTACTAAACAACGTGATAGAAGCAACTATACTCAAAGGAAAATATAAAGGAGAAGATGTTCTTATACCGCTCATTCCAATGATTCCGAGTGATGTGCCATTTAATTTAAACGACTACAGTTTCCAGTGACTATAAACAAGTCCCAGGGACAATTATTAAGTGCTTGTGGTATTAACATAGAAAACCCATGTTTCTCACATGGTGAATTGTATGTTACCTGTTACCGTGTTGGAAAACCATTAGTTTTACAATAAAGCGATTACTTACTTTTGAATCGTTCAGGAAAGTGTTAAGCCACGACTTTAAAATACTTATGAACAAAACTGCCACTTTGTCGGGTCCGCTAGTTTCAAATATATATTAAATCAATAAGTGGCACTTTCCTGTTGAAACCACATATTGTCCACATCCATATCCTTTAGTTTGATTCGACGGGCCATAAAAAGTTGCTGCCTTGCAGCCTCATTTCAGAAAAATACGTCCAGATGATGCCACCAAAACATATACTGCACCGCTTTTTGACGAATCCACTGAGATAAAAATGCGCTACATCACTGGAGATGATTTTCTTCTAAAATTGATCATCAACTGTTGTCATTTGTTGCCACCATTCTGACCATTGATGGTGCGATGCTTGAAATGGCCAAGAGGCTTTAGTTCTAGAGTCAATTGCACCTTGTAACCGTGTATCTGCAAGTCTTCAGAGCGTAAGAAGTGCAATTTACCATTATCGGTCAATCATTACCATCATTTGGATTTTTCTTAAAATTCTACTTTCACATATTTTAAAAATGTAATTTTTCGTAGTATAAAAGTATTTTATACGTAAATAATATTTTGTTCGTAAAATATTTGAATTGACAAATATTTCTGCGTTTTTTGAAGAAATAAAACTCAATTGAAAACGACCCCATTATAATAATTGGTGTCAAGCAAGTTTGTCACATTTTAAATATATTATTAAAAGACACATAACAGATATCTCTTTAAAAACCATGCATTTTTAAATATCGATAAACTTCAATGATTTAAATTCGACAAACAGGAAAGATTACAAAAACTTAAAATAGAGCTCTTTCAATTCCAAAAATTTCAATCTTTTAAATTAGTTGTCGTTAGAAACATTTTTTCTCCGTATACATATATCAAAGTTCAAAAATTATTAATCAGCTAAGTAAAATAAATTGTTCATCTTCTCCGTTAAATAATAAAAACCAAAGCTTTCTTTAATTAGTCTAAAAAACGTCCTAAATAACTTTTGTATTTCTGTAATAAGGAATATCTATACCTCAGCCTCAGGGAAGACCATAAACTTTATATGGCTATGCTACAGTTATGATGAAATTATATTATTTAAAGGTATGTCCCTAAACAAATTTATTGTTATTATTCAAACATTCAAAGCCAAACAAAACTTCCAAGACAGATAGATACCTGGATATATGCGCCTTGAGCAATTTTCTGTTAAACCACATTTAAGAAAATAAAACACAAAAAAGTAAAAAATAAACGAACACAAAACACACAACTTTTCCAAGAGACCTGAGCTACACAACGATTCATTAAATTATTTATCCAATAAATACAAAGTAAATCAACTTTCAAGCACCCCATTTATTTCCTTATACACATAATTATCCCTTGAGTCCTTCTTTGGCCTTTGAATCAGCCTTAACATCTCAGCCTTAGCATCAGCATCAGAATCAACATCCAAAAATATTGGCAAAGCAAAGCAAGGCAAGTTGTAAGTTGAGAAGTTGTATAAGAAGTTCAGATTCTTCTTCGTCGTTCTTTTGCATTCGTCTAAGGACCGAATAAAGTAAATTGAAAACTTTTTAATAGCCAACTCCTCTCTCAACTAACAACGAAGGACCTTTAAGCAATTTAGTGGTATTTTTGGTTGAATGAACCAAACCACACTCAGACACACCGACAAGAGGGAATATTAAAAAAATAAAAAAAAATCCCTAGAAATAACCAAAAACTTGCAACCACTTACAAAACCAAAACTCACAGGATACAAAAGAATGAAAAGAGAAAAAAATGAAATTCTTAGGCAAATAATAGAGAAGAATAAGAAAGAGAGAAAAAGTTTTCTTTAGATCAACTTTATCCTTATTCTTGATCCTTTCTGCATCTCCTAGTAGAAAGTACGATATACTTTCTCAGAGTGCCATCAAAAGCCATAAGCAAACGGTTATTTATGTGATTAACGGAAGTCGAAACGGATAAGTTCGCTTGGAACCTCAACAACGAACTGAGGTTAATTTCCAGAGGATGTGGCGTTAGTTCTCCTTGAGTGAACTTTGGCGCATTATTTGTCATTTCACGTCTCAAAACAATTGACTGCTAATTTTAAGTGTTTCCTTTGTTAAAAAGGACCTAAACAAACAAAAAAACAACATCCTTTTGTTGTAACCTAGAGAAGCTTGTTCAAATTATTACCACAAAGTATATTCGTGTGGGGGAGAATTTGGGGGCTCAACCCGGCTCTAAAAAGAGGCTATCGGTCTTTCTTCTGTCTCGACTATGGTTTTCCAATTAAAATTGATTTATGTTCAAAAGCTTTGGAAATTAATTTCCTCGTCGTTGTTTTCTGTTGAGCTAGCGTTATTCTCCTTCCATGTGGCGATACGAAAACGCACGGTATGGTCGACGCAACGAACGGCGTGGCGTAGAGGTAGTGGTGTGACTGTACGGTGTATAAATTTGCCCCATAACATCACGGTTTATTGTTTGAATGGTAATCATCGATGTCCTTATAATGTGTCCTGGTTTATTGTTGTCATTGTCATAGCTTGTTGTATAAACTCAACTTACAAGCGCACTCTAGAGATCCTGTTGGACATAACAATGCCGACAACAATATCGAGAACATTGCTGGTTAGCACTTAAGAGATTTATGACCAATACCTAAATTATATAGTTTGGTCAGGGAGTGTTGAAAAAAATAATAGGAAATACTTGAACTTGAGAAAACTAATGAATGCAAAGGAAATAACTTCCTTGTGTGATATGTCTAAGAGTTGAATATTTCGTAACTTTTGACAAAGAAGAAATAAGTCCTAAAGGTAATACAAAATTTTAGTTTTTTCTACAAGCTTTGGAAGTCAAAGTTAACACAGCCGCCAGGACTATTAAGGAACGATATGGAATAAACCAATATCCTTTATGCAAATTTTCAAGGTACACATGCAAATCACAGGTCTATTTATCATGAATTTCATCGATGGCAAAAGTCCGAATAACGTGAACTAGTTGAGCAGAGAGAAATCATGTAAAATGATAACAATGGCGTCAAAATTATAAAAAAAAACGTATTTTCCCAGGAAATTATTCTGCCTTGGTCAATAAAATTAGCATTTATATAAATTGAGATTCAAAATTGTATTTAATAGTTCTAAGAATTTTTGAATGACTCTAAATAATCACATTATGTTAAAACTTTGTGGGAAATAACAACCACAAATAATTATTTGAAATTTAATTGAGTTTGAAAAAAAAACAAGAATTCAATTGTTTTTATAATTTTTCAGAATTAACACCCGTCTTTTGTTTTTACCCACTTCCCGTTTAAAAGTTGATAGTTCATTTGAAAGGCATGTGGCTATAAATATTGGTTTAGGTAACACCAATAACTTTGTGGGTAAATTCAAAATCAACAAATTTACCGATACCCTACTTTTGATGCAGAAAACGACACTAACATAGTTGCCTGAAAGGGGGTTCATTTTTAAAAATGTAAGGGTATTTTGTATTTATGTGTAGAAGGAGCATAATAAAATAGTATTTCACACCCGCAATTCACATGGTTATTTTTTGAAATTTGAATTAATACTCATACGTTAAGTGTGAACTTAACAAATCAATAATTTTAAGTTTCATCGATACCTTGTGACAGTTTTTGGAATTTGAATTTTTCAGAGAGAACCTAAAGCTTAAACTGTAACTGTGATTGGAGGTCATACCCGCACAGGTTAAATCACCCAAAATTTATTCATTTTTCCCCGCAAAAATTATAGCTTTTTGGAATACGCATAAAAATCCACAATATAATAGAGATGTGCTGATTAAACAAAAATCAGGTCAATAGATTTAATCGTCAAATATAACTTCGGTATATCACTTTGCGGGTACAAAGGAATTAGTCCCTAATATATCAAAGATTGCTTCTGATGGGATATTTTAAACGATACAAAAAATGTAATCAAACGAACAAAAATACCTTGAGGGAAATATTTACTATTTTTGGTATTTACTTTACTATCACCAGGGAATAGCTTTTCTACGTTACTTCTATTTGCAGTAAGGTTTTCTCTTTAAAGTATTGTTCTGCCAGAAATTTTAAGCTATAATGTAAAAGGTATTTGCCGCGAAAAAGGGTTTTTGTTTAAATAGAGGAAAAATTCTCAAAACAAAACATGATGTCACACTGTCCTTCGACTGCTCTATTAGGTTTTCTCATTTCCATTAACGTCTCCCTATTATTTATAGTTTTTTCAGATTTTGGAAATTCTGTTGTCAAAGTAGTTTTTCTGTTAAAAGGGTTTTTATTTGCCCAAACAAAATTAAATTGGCACTAAGATCCTCAGTTAATCGAATTTGAAATGTGATTTCCAAAAATCACGTCAATAGATTTCATGGCCAAACAAAAAGTTTAGAAGACTACTTTACGTTTACAAAGGGTATAAACCCAGTTGGGCTAAATTCATTATCAACACAGTGTCTTGGGACCGCCTCCTCACTCAATAGATTATAGTTTTTCCACACACAAAAATTTGCAAAAACAATTTTTTCTATTAATTTCTAAAAACGAAAATTGGAATTAAAAAAATAGCCTAAATACCCCTCGGCAATAATTTCCTCTTATTTTCGAAAGTTAAACTTGTGGGGATTCATTTCACTCTAAAGGAGGATCGCCATCTTGGGCATTCCTCTTTGCAGTAAGGTTTACCTATTATATTTTTTTCTACCAGAAATTGTTACTTGGTAGTTTTTCTGTTAAAAGGGTTTTTAATTTACTAGACTATACATTGGAATAATGAATGAATTTAGGGTAAAATACCCTTGATGGGTTCTTTTAACTGCCAACACAGTATTATTAATTAGATTTTTAGATTGTTCGGATTTGTAATAAAGTTAGCTCATTATAATATTGTAGTTTTTGTAGACGTTATAAATATTTTGTGGAAGGATTTTTTTCTTTTAAAAGAGTTTATATTTATAAAATCCACCATTGGAATTTAGACCAGAGCTAAGAGACCTCATGGAAATTACTTAAACTTATTGCGGGTAACAGAACTTGTGGGGTTTATTATTATTTTAGTGCCAAGAAGGTGTAATCGCTTTCTTGGATCATTCATATTCGTTGCAAGACTTTCCTTTTATATTTTCATTCTTCCAAACATTGATATACTGGTATTTTTTCTGTTAAAAGGGTTTTCGTTTAACTAGAAAAAAATTTACATACAAAACAAAAAATACCCTGTGAAAATCCTTTCCGTTTTCTATGGGTATTAAAAATCTTGTGAGATTTGATTGATTGTCAAGGTAGTGTCGTTGGACTGCATTCTTAGGTTGTTCTTATTTGCAGTAAAGTACCCTTATCTTATTTGCAGTAAAGTACCCTTATTAAATTTAAGTTTTTCCATACATTGATCCTGAAATGAAATGTGTTTTGATAAAAGGGTTTCTATTTAACCAGGTGAACGTTGGAATGAAAACATGAACACAAATCTGAAGAGGAAACTATTTTCTTTAGTTTCAGGTAAGGTTACCCTATTGAGTTGTCATTCAACCAGACATTGGGACATGGATTTTTTGTGTTCTTATTTAACTAGACTAAAATTTGGAATTAAGAGAAGAAAAAATATTCCAATAGAATTACTTTTTTAATTTGGTTAAATATACCCTCTACGGTTTATTTCATTGTTAACACAGTAAAGGCTTTGTGAAAAGTTTTTTTTTATTAAAAGGGAATTTTTTTAACTTGGGACAAAATTGAAATTAAAAACAAGAGAATGTATTTTCAGTTTGAAACAAGAGACAAATACCCTGTGAAAATTACTTCCTTCTACTTTTTGGGCAATAATACCCGTGAGAGTTTTATTTCGTAGCATTTTCTGTTGATCAAGCATTTTGCTAATTATTATTTTGTGAATAGAAAAATCTCTTTTTCTGTTTGTCTATATGACTTGATTTCAATATCGATTTTGTCATTTTATGCTACCAATCAGACCTCACAAGACCATAATCCCCCAGTGATTTCGTTCAAATCCATTTTAGTTTTTTTCTTTGTTTCACTGTATAAAACGTAGTACCGATATTCCACATCAGATATTCCACCTGCAGTGACTTTAGATTCGAACAGGAGTCTATACCAGAAATACTACCTATCTAGCCTGCCTATATTCTCTTTTGAATACTCAATAACACAATAAACTCATCGAATGCCCATCAAACTGGAAAAGTGATAAAAATTGTTTTTAAAAGCCCTGGTGAGCCATCCTCAGCATCGTCGTCGTCGTCGTCCTCATCTCGTTGAAACTCTTGCATTGTTCAAAAACGAACGAACTCTATTTTCCATATCCACGTACATATAGGATTTGGTTGGAACCATTCCAATAAAAATTAAACTTCCTCCTTTGGGCAATATAAATCGATTCAACTCAATAAAAGAGACATGGCTCATAAAAAAAAATCATACACCCCTCCCACAGGTTTAAAGCTAAAGACGAGGGTACAGCATTTCAAAAAAAAGAAATAAGTAAAATTGAGAAATAAAGGACGACATTTTGTACACTTAAATACGAAACAAAATCCTTTAAATAGGCTCCTTGATGGTCCACAGTCATACCAGCAGCAAATTGTGCTGACATTAAATGTCCACTCCACATCTCTATACAATCAGATCAAAGAGTTCAAAAAGAAAAAAAAATCAAAATCAAAATAAAAACAAATAAACAACTTTTAAAATTGACATTCATGATGATGTAAAAAAAAAAAAAACAGAAAGCAAAACACAAAACAGTAAAAAACCTTTAGAAATGCATTTCAAATATTTTTGGTCAAACGGTTGTTATTCTGTCTCTGAGCCTCTGTCAAACTGCCTGCCAGGACCTTTATAGCAAGGACGACGTCAAAAGCATGACTATTGTCGCAGGGTGGCCGGCAGTGGTTGGCCAACATTCTAAAAACCCCACATTGAGTATTCATTTCAGTTGAATGGCTATTTTTGAGGTATTTGACCATGGGGTTTGTGCGGGGACACGGTGGGTTTTGTTTTCAAAAATAAAGGGCGCTTATTTCATAGGTTTTTTTTTGATTTTGGGAAGTCACATTTTTTCGTATGGCAAAGTGAAATTCTTGGAATTTAAGCAATTAAGGGTTTAACTTTTACAAAATTGTGGAATTCATGAATATGGTGTATTTCTTGTTTTTTTTGTGACTAAAAAATTTAATATTAGTCTACAAAAAGTAAGCATCGTTTTGAAATATTTTACACTGTACAGGGAGTTACAAAAGCAACAGGGTGTTAAGAAAGATAGTTACACAATAGTCCTTAAGAAAGTTTTATTTTTTTAATAAAAAAAAGTTTGTGTTCATTTATTTTTATCCAAAATGTGTCGAAAAATAAGGGAAAATTCATTCCACATTCATGTAGTACTGCGTAAGAACGAATCTTTGACCTTAATAATAGTAGGGATAAAGTTCCACTCAAGAACAAACAGATGGAAATTTATATAAGAGTGAGTATTGATTTTCAAAGCTTTAGCGACTTTGATGTTTGGGAAACGTATTTATTTTTCTCATACGATGCTTTTTAGGAAATTTTTACTTTATTTTGGTAGTTTTTTTTCAAATTTTAGTTTCTTATTATTGAAAATTTGTCAAAATAAATTTAAGATTTTTAATTGATTTGTGACTTGCTTCACGGAAGACTATAATTTCACCAAGCCTAACGTCTTTTAAAAACTTATCAATTCTTACGATCGTGGACTCTAAATAATGGTAGCCTCGAGTTGAAGCAGTTGTAAAATTTTACTTTAAATTGGCTTTAATACTTCTTATTCACATTGCATAGAGTGAGTGTGCTTGATCCAACCATTTAAACTATTTGGATTTATAAATTGGTGAAAATAGCTTGGAGTCAAATGATTCACTTGTGTATCGTAAAGTGCTAAGTTTAAAGCATTGACGCTTGTGAAATCCGAACACCTGTTTTTTTTGTTTTACTATTACAGTTTGGAAAAGTCAAAGATAACGTGCTCTGACCAAAAAAAAGTCCTTAAACATTGTGTTGGTCTTAGATACTCATCCTCAGTGTTTCGCCTTTCAAAATATTTTGAACTAGACATTTTAATCAAACATGACATTACGATTATAGACGTCAAGTCAAAAACAGATCGTCCTAACGCCTGGACCGTTTGTCAATGGAGTTCAAATTTGGAAATAGTGGTATTAAGCACATTCACTTTAGCCTTTTTTAACAGGAGATTAGATACAAATTTTAAAAATAGAAAATTCGATTTTTTTTAAAACAGCTCAAAATTTATTTTATGATTTTGATTATTTGATTAAAAAAAAAATACCATTTTTTGTCAAAATTAGATATCTCAGAAACTAGTCACCATAAGCACTCAATAACTGCTACAAAAAATGAGCAATAATTTAAAAATATCATGCATACAAAATTCATTTCTACATATAACAACTGGTCTAGCAAATTTATATACAAGATTATCAAATTAAGTTTTTTTGAAAAATTAAATCGCACTTAAAATTTTGAACATAAACTCATATTGCAACTGTATTTTTAAGATCTTAGAAAATTGTTACTATTTTTAAACAGACTCTGTGGATACGGGAGTAAGTTTGTTGCACCCAGTCTTTCATTTTATTTTCAATAAAATTTGTGAAGATTTTATAAATTTATAATACAAATCTTCAATAAACCGTTTCAATATCTTGAGAACCTTATTTAGTTTTCAATATTAGCCTTCCCCAATTTCCTCTATAGTCAGCCCTTGAAAGGGCTACAAATTTTAAATATATGACAAAATGAAGACTACACCCACTGCAGCCCTAGAAACTTGATCTCGCTAGCCCTTTTTGATATATTTTAGAAGGAACTGGCAGCCAAAAGCGCATTATATGATACACAGTGTATTACGTGAAAAAGGGCTTCTTCGGCCACAGGAACATAAAGAACTATTTGAACATACCTATTGGCACACAGACAGACTTTATAATTACTAAGGACCTATCTTCCCAAAATTTGGATAAAGTACAAGGCCATACCTACCGGGTTTTAGGACACTGTGACATTGATGGTAAAAAAAGGCAGACAAATTCTCTGTCCAAGCCATATGGTATCAATACCTTCGTTTGAGAAGCACCCCTAAAAATAAAACTTGACGGGGTGTTTAACAGTCCGTTGAAGCACTGGTGGAGGTTGTCCAGGCATGTTTGATGCTCGGAAATGCCCAGAAGGAGGATTTATCAGAAAAATTACATTGCTCCAATCGCGGTCCAAGTTTTCCTTCGATTATTCCACTCGTTTTTCAACCTGTTTTGCATTCAACTTTGGTTTTTCAAAAGTACTGCGATATATCAGTTTATCGGCCAGCAAATGCCTGCGAATTGTTCTGTAAGATATGTCAACAACTTTTGCTTTCAATTTCACAGCAGCTTCACCTAAAGTCAAAGTTGGATCTTTCGAAAACAATGCGAGAATATTTTTTTCGTCTTTTTTTGAGATTTTGATTGCACTTTCGCGATCAGGAAAATCATCAACTTTACCGACTTTTTTATAGCGATTTATCCACTTGCTAACAAACTGCTTCAACTTTCCTATATATTTCGCAGCAGCAGTTTGCGTTTATTTGGGACCTTTTTTGTGCAAACAGAAAATTGCCTCAAAGCGAGATGCGTAAACAGTACTCATTTTGAAAAACCTCTCAATTAAAGACTAAATTTGTGAGCCCCTGAGTTTTTAGGAATCTATGGCCAAATATTACTAAAGTTTAAACTAGGTAAGCCTTAGCTATTCTAACGGGCAACCACAAAGACAGATTGGGTATAGGCTTATCTGATTTATGTATGGGATGTGTGGACAAGAAGATGGAGGAAGATAAGTTATACTTTCTATGCGAATCTTTTTTCTTTTTTAAGACTAATGCTTCTTTTCGTCCTTGCCACCTAGATATATTCTAAATTCTTTCAAGAATTCAGAAGGCTTCAGGGAGGCGCCCTCAACCTAAATCCTATTAAACCTTCCGATTCCATTTCCAAGCCTATCCCTTTTCTGGGGAGCACAATCGATCCAAAAAGATCCAAGTGAGATGTTTTGTCGAATTGTACAAATCCATACTAAAACAGTTTTTTTTTTCACAAAAATCTGCAAAACAGTACAAAATTAATTTGATGTTTGTTAAAAAGGGTATTTTAAAGCCAAAATAGCAATTTGAATTCAGGATCAGCACCAAAATTTAATTCTTAGCATAACGCACAATGTTTTTTTTAAAACTTCATATAGAACCATAATGAAGACTCATATGTCATCTCATAAATAATGAACATTTGCGGAAGCTAAGTGAATCTTTTTTTATCTAGAAGATAAAGATTTGTACTTTAAAAAATGATGTTACAATTATTATTTGTTAGGATTTGTGTATTGCTAAAACCTAACTTCAAAAACACCGAATTACGTTTTTTTTTTGTTTGTATTTCTAAAGGGGAATATTTCACAAACTTTACCTCACAGAGAACGCTTAAGACGAGATTTCAAAAGGACATACAGGAAAACAAAATCCATTGGAAGAGAATTGCTTGGTTTGTATGTCAGAAAAATGATCATGTTGAAAAGTGGAATAGTACAAGGCCATAAAACATTCAAAACAGTCATTTTTTGTGGATGCATTGGTTGTTAGTCAAATACTTGGAGATTGGGTTCCCTCTCATAATTGCGGTAAAGCTGCTTAGCCAAAAATGGGTCTGGACCAAAAAACTATTTTGTAGTCAAAATCTTAAGTTAGTTAGGGTTTAATTTGCCTGACAGGGATATACGCTTAATCCATAGATCCGAAAAGACTTTTCGTACTGATGCCCCTCATAATATAGGTGGCTTAAAGTCTTAAAAAGCTGATAATTTTCAGCTATGAAATGTTGTATCTGTGCAATATAGATATTAGGATATTTATGTAAAATTTCAAGGTGCGTTTCTTAAATGAGCCGGAATTTTAATATTTTCCTTAATATCTTCCTTAAGCCTAAAACAACATTTAGACTTTTTGGCCTATACATTTTTTTTCATTGTTAAACCTAAGCTCTTATCAAAGATTCAATACAAATACACATTTTACGTCTTAAAAGAGTTACTAAAGTATCACAAATTCAACTTTATAAAACTAAACTAAGCTTCTTTACGTATTAAATCAAAGACGATATGTTTCCCAGGCCCGAGTTATAACAGAGTCTCTATAAAAACCCAATAATTCATTTCTTAAACTCCACTCCTGTTGCATTTGCAGGTAGATATAAAGAGACAGAGAAAGTGGAAAGGGAGGGTATTTCTTATATTGCATATAGCCCGGAAATTATATCTATTTGAATAACAACATCCGCATCCGAAACCATTTTGTAAATCAACCGATACACCGAAATGAGAGTGTTTCCAATCCAAAAGAGTCGGTCATGGACAATTTACAAACGTAACGGGAATTATTTTACTAGGTTATAGCTTTTAGGTATAGGGATTGGATTCGAATAGGTACTTTGTAATACTGCAACTGTAAGCATATCCGGAAGTAAAACGTTTTCTATTGCATAAAGCAAAAACGGATTTCGATACAAATTCAAAATGAATTCACGTTCGTCAGTTGGTGGATAGGGCGTTGGGTGTCAGGGGGGCAGGTGGTTGGTCGGTCCAATAGCACGTTCAATCGTACCTATACATAGAAATAAAATACAATTTTATGCTTTTCAAATGCACTCTCACCATTTTCATGTATTTTGATACTCGTCCTTGCGTTTGTTTCGTCCTCTACAACACTGTCACAATCTCTATCTCTGGCCCTATCCATGTTCTACTCGTTGTCCTTTTTGGTTTTTGGTTTTTGGTATCGATGTCCGCTTCACTTGGTTTTGTGGAAAATGTGTTTTTCAGAGAATATAAAATATACACTAAAGTTTCGAAACACGTGATATCTAAAACTGGGGGTGGATGTGCATACAAAAAGGACGACATAGAAGCTATAGAGACACATCATATAATAGAGGATAGATGATGTGATGCTTGTTTGATTCAATAATAATTTCCCAATAACTGATCTAATCTCTGAAAATTGGGATGGGATTAGATGGCCAAAGGAGTGTGAGGGAGAAGAGAGATAAATTATTTTACATCTCTGTTTGTTTTTTTTTGTGATTTTGAAGTTTCTGCTGTTTTGTTTTTGTACTATAAGGGCATACCCTGGGCTGGGCAAGGGCATGGGCATGGGTCTAGCTATGCCTTTGAGTTGTATTTATGAAATGATGAATGAAATTAAATTTGTTTATGTAAAATATTTTGGATTTTTGAATTGTGATTGAATTGTTTACCGAAAATCTTGTTTTTTGGGGTTTTGTTGGTTGGTAGGTAAAAAAATCCATTGAATTTATTATTATTTTTCAATTCTGTGGTTCTAATCAGATTATTCTAGGAATTTTATTTAGGTTAGGTTAGGTAGATACTTTCATTATCTATTAACTGCAGTATGTGAAGATTTGTGGATAATTGTTGGTTTTTGTTTGCAATTGACATTACAATTTATTGATAATCGGATTTTAAGTAATATTTAAGCTTTGGGGATAAAAAACTAATTAAAATGTGAATAATATTTCCAATTTAGAATTTAAATTAAGGTTAGTTTTGCTTGTGGTTTTTGTACAACTAACATAGAAATGTATACAAATTATAAATGACACAGAGCAAAAAGGTATTTAGAAAGGGTAATGCCACTTAAGCTTCGTTTAGAACAAATCAATTTATCGGTAACTTTTGTGATATTCGAGTCTGAAATATAATTTCATACGAGTTTCAGGACATTTTAGGAATTATCTTATCTTTCAATATCGGATTGATATTTTAAGCTTTTAATTTTTTGTCACCAATCGCACAACTCTTATAACGATTATGGGGTCTTGCATAGAACTTATTTTTCTTCGAAGAAAAAAGTTGAGAAGCAATGAATCTCAAAGCTTCGGTAAGAAATTTTGATCAGCTATTTCTTGTAAAATTCTAATTGTTTGGTTGATGGTGTGGCAAGTAAAGCGTAAGGTTTAAATGCAGTCTTCAAATTACAAAACAGCACCAAACAGTGATATTTGAAGCATACATTTTTTAAATATGACTCTTGGATTTTTCAACCCCAAATAATTGTTCTTATTAAAGTAGTCTCCAAGTTAAAAAAAGGGCCTCATCACTAATAATTATTTTTTGATGGAAATTATAACCACTTTGATGCATTTCGAAGACTAAATCAGCAAAGATACAATGTTTTTGGATTCAGATCTTCTAGTAAATAAATTTTAAAAGACTTGGATTAAATAAATATATAAGGTGGCTCAACAGTCCGTTAACAACTAACTCAACAATTAATGTGTGCGAGTAATGTTGTGAGGGATGGAAGGGACCTGCAGTTTAAGGCCGAATCCAAAAGACTACTTTAAGTAAGCACTTTTCATGACAAGAATTACTCTTGGAGAACTTATCAATTTCTGGCAAGAGGCAGTATCCGTGCAAAAAAAAAACTTTAGATGGCACAGTCAGGGATCGAACCCTAGACCTCTGGCACGACAGTCCAACGCACTTTTTTTTTGTTTAACTCATTTTTATAAGTTCATTACTAAACCTATCTTAAAACTGGACAAAAATTCATAAAACTAGCCTAATTATCCATTACTAACAACTAACGTAATGGTCCCATACGGACACTCTAAGTTAAACTATAACACTTAATACTAATGCCTTTCGGCCCTATGATCTATTGAACTTCAATTCCATTTTGTTTATTGTTTATTCATTAAAAAATTTAGAAAAAAACTAATATCGATATCCTTTTTTATTTTTACTTAAAAACTACTTAAAATAAGGTATATTTTTGTGTATATTTTTTGTTGGTGTGCCTATTCTTCTTAAAACTAACCCTAAAACTATTAAACAAGTATGTAAGCCGGCCAAGACTTAAAACCCCATCCCGACTACCCACTATCAGGTACCGATTGAATCCACCAAAACTGGTTTTCCTGCTTCACCTTATCAGTTCCGTCCCGTTTGAACACAGCCCTACTGAACGGAAGGAGCTCTGCTCCGCCTTGTGCCATGACGTCCCGAATGTACAATAGTCGCCTATCCACGGTTCTTCGTCTGACGTGATAGATTAGCGGAACTGCCAATCTATCCTGTATCAAACCGCATCTATCTAAAAAAAGAGGAATGCCTCTGGTGGAATGAAGCCATTCAAGCGTGCACTCTCTAAATGTTCGTCGTTCGGATAGAGCGGCCTGAAAATTAATTTGTTGGTCGAAGACATAGCTGTTGCAATGTGACCTCGAACGAGTTTTATCATGAAATTGTCAATTCTGTTGATTCGAGCCCCGTTGCATAGGACCTCGTTGGAATAGTAATGCACCTAAGAAGAATCGGCTGTTTGATATAAGCCGGTATAGCGTCGTAAACACTGCCGCTCGAACACCCGAAACTTCTCTATCTGGGAAGGGGCAACGTTGAACCACACAGGACAACCATAAACGATCATCGGCCGTATGAGGGCAATGTAGTAAATTACCTTCACTCTTGGGCCAAGACGACTGATAAAAACAGCCGTTTGGTCAGAGCGAAGGCTCCTCTGGCCCTGGTCAGTGCAGCATTTATATGTTTGTCGAAATGTAAATACTGATATAACCAGATACCGAGGTACTTCACTACACTTTTGCTCGCTAATGGCTGCCCGTGAAGATCAACGATGACCATCTTGCGCCAATTCTTACACGTATCCCTCGTGGCCCTAGCCAACGGAGTCCGGAACAGAATTGTCTCTGACTTCTGGGAATTTATTTTCAGTTTCCAATCGTCGCAATATCGCTCAATCTTGTCAAAATCACGCTGCAAGAGAATTCTAATAACTTCAACCTTTCAGGCCGTTCTGTACGCAATTAGATCGTCGGCGTACGCAATTGGCTTTGTAAGACTACCTATCAGATCGCTGATGTAAATGCTGAAGAGAATCGGCGAATTCACTGCTCCCTATAAAAGTCCATTTTTAATTAGGAAAATAGAAGTTACATTGCCACTTTTGACAACAAACTTTCTACCGTTAAGCATGTCATAAAGTATATACAACAATGGCTTGCTTATGCCAAGCCTGCTCAGTTTTAGGACCCTCTAACCATACGGTGTAAAAGGCCTTTTCCAAAACAACCAGAACAGCACCTGTGCATTGTTGTTTTGATTTATTCCATTGGATATCAGAAAGAAGCTTAGACGCAGCATGAATTGTGTCATGACCCGCCTTGAACCCGAACTGTTTATCCGGAATTATTTTGTTGTCCACAGCCCACTTCAATCAGAGCGCTATTAATGATTTTTTCGAAAATTATTGACCGAAGATTTGACGGGTTGGAGCTGTCCTTTCTCTTTTTCGGGAGAGGATGAACCACAGCGGTCTTCCAATGCACTGGATAATATGCATTATTGAAGAGTGTGGTGTAAATGTCAATTGCTTCCATCTGTAAATGTCATAGTACAACGTCGGATACAATCGACACCTGCTGACTTTTTGTTTTTTATTGAATTGAAGATGAGCTGAAGCTCAATCTTCGTCACTAACAAGGGACTTGGTCCCGTTTGCTCGGCGATTATGGTATTTGCCAAGGAATCGTCATTGAACCGCATAAAACTGCGGTTCTCAGATCGCTAATGTGTGACATCATTACGGAGGTAACAGAAAGGAGACGCTTCTTGGATACGATGGGTTTTCAGTAGCCAGCAAGTCGACGCCATATTCAACTCTCTAAAGATTCATCAAATTAAAAAGATGCTTACCTCTAGGATTACTATGTTGATTTCCCCAATCTTCATGTGTTGCGTTCAAATCACCGGCAAAGATGAAATAGTTTTCTTCCAAGCTCAGTTTCAGTTCCCTACAAAGAATCTTGAGTTCTGAAGTAAAGTAAGTAACCTGCGGAGCTCCAGCCGCATAAGTCGCAATCATATACATCCGCTTTCCTTGAGTGAGGGAGATGCATACAACGCAAACTTCTTGCATCTTAAACTTTCGCAATTCATTGTTGTATATGACTTTATAATTAATGCCTTTTCCTATAAAGAGAGCGACACCGCCCCCTTGAGTGGAGTCGGGCCGGTCTCTTCTTACGATATTGTAATTTTTATGATTCAATTTGTGTTTGTGGCTTAGCTTAGTTTCGCTAGCCATAAACACGTCGGGACTGTAGTGTTTCAACAATTGGAACATATTGGCTCTTCGTTCAATCCTGATCACTGAATTTACATTCACAGCTAGGACTTTAAGGCGCGTCTCCGGCAGCGCGTCCATTATGGTCTAAATTGCGCCAGGCCAGGCAATAAAGAGTAGAGATGATCTACCCTTTTGCCTTGCATCTTTATCTGACTTTAGACGCAACGCAGTTACGATCATGCGACGGGTACTACCTTAGATTGCCTACATAAAAATGTTATAAAATTATTCAGAAACGTAGGATTTCTCTAGCACAACGGTCTCCAGCAGCTTTATTCTCAATTCTCAAAAGTGTCTACATTTTTATAACTGTGACTGCAAAATGTTCATCATTATTGCAGTTAACGTTAACAATTTCAATGAGTTCTGAAGCACACTACGACAATAAAAAAATCTACAATAAACTACGAAAGTTCGAGTTGTATGCATTCCTTAGATTTTTTTTAACGATAATTACTTAAGTATGCATTTAGGAGTTATTTGAACTATTGACCTACTAAGATAAAAATGTACACATTTCAGAAGAAGTATTATCAGTTAAAGATTTTAAAAAAATTCATTGATTTTTCCTGTTTCTAGAAGCGAAGTGGATAGTTTTTAGATCAATTATTTGTATTAGTTGCTTTGCATAATTGGCTATCGCATTTAAAATTACTTGAATATATTATTCATTTGGTGATGTGTTCTTTGAAAGTTAAAATGATTGTTAGAATATGAATAAATCAGTAACCATTTATGTTTTCCGAAGTCCTTAAAAATTTAGAACAATTTTAAGCAAATCTAATGAGAACGATAACGAATAACCAAATAGCGACTTCAAATTTAGAATGTGCTTAAAAAAGATTAATTTTTAATGAATGCTTAACTAGGTCAATTATCTATTCATTCTATAACTTAGTTGAAGCACTCAAGAGGGCATTCGCTTGCATATCAATTCCAAGACAAACTTTAATCCATTTTCTTTTTAATTCACTTAATTTCTCGTTCGTTTAATTTTTCTGGAAATAAAATCTGACTTAACATTTTTTCCAACACCCATCCTTTTTTTTTCTTCTACATATAAAATTATATTCATTTTACTTAACAAAAATTACCACCATAAACACACCAAATCCCCAGAGAAAGAACCGCTGCCTCAGTGACAGCAGCCGTGGCGTTGCGTTCCGTTTCAAAATAATTCCACTAAATGCCATCAGCACTACTACTGGAAAACTTAATTGGAATCGCTAATCCTATTCCGTTTGGGGGATAATGGCATTCCGTCCTTTTAAATGAACATTGATAATGTCAGAATCCCGTTAAATTGGCTAAAATAAAAACTAACAATATCTACACACACCAACCAACTGAAAAAAAAAATTGAAAACGCACCATGTTATAGCGGTTAAGCCTATGGTCTGGGTCTAGTCCTGTGTATTATTTCTATTAACGAGGCTATAGCCTGCATACCTCGTTTTAATTGATTCGACAGGAAGAACAAAAATTTCGTCCTTAATATTATTGTGTTATGAATTTTAATATGTCGTCTCGCTGCACGATACCGACACTTTTATACGCTACGCACAGCACTGCCATCGGACATAAAAATACTAACACAAAAAAATAACAATTCCCTGAGGCCATCATGAGGCTACATTTACGCCACCGCTCTCTGATGGTACCCGTTTAAATAAATATATTCCATATTCTTTTCGTCATCGTGCTGAACATAACAAAACATTTAAATGAAAACTATATAGGAACCCCTTTTTACATCCCCCTATACTAACGACTCCAAAACTCTACGTACCTTATACTAAAAATAGTGGCGTTACTGACATACAAAACAACGCCGGTCGGTATAATGTCCTGTATATGGAAAGGACATTTTGTGGACATTCCATTTTCATTACGCTGCATATCCTTATTTAGGTTGGTTTGGTTGGTTGGATAGGTTGTTTGTTGTGGAAAATTGCTGAGGACATTGTAATGTCCCCACAGGATTATTGTTGTCTGGTGGTCACACAGTTATACCGTATGTTTACAAAATTGAACTGGACAATAATTAAGGACATTTTGTTTTAATGTTGGCCAAATTAGTTCCATTGCAAAAGAATATACCCACCACCAACAACGAATGGGTGATATTTTAGAAACCAAACAGCACACATACCTATCTAACGAATAGAATACAAACTCATAGTTCCGCAAGTCGTGGTTTATATTTAAAGTAGCTGTTCCTATTACGAACTTGTAAAATATATATCCCTATGTATACCAGATCCAGTAATTTAGCTAGGATGCCTCATTTGTGTAGTAAGTCTTTGGGGACAAAGTTAAAGAAGCCTTAATTGTTGTGTCCACGTGCTTTTTGGTAAATTAACTAAGACTAAACAAACTTAAATAGCCATGGGGGCACTCTGGAAGAACATTTTAATTAAATCCTATTAAATTCACCCAAGGGTAGAATAGGACTCATGTTCTGGAAAAAGTGCCGCTGTGGCAAATTTAAGAAAATTTGAATAAACTGTCAAAATGTGGATACATGATTTTGCTTCTCAAATGAAATATTAACACAAAGGCATTATTTTGATTTCTTAAAAGATGTTTCCAATAAGAGGTTTCATTTTGAATATTCTACTTTTTCTGTCAATTTTAATGGTTCCATCTTTTAACATATGACAAGTAAAAATTATGTCACAATAATAGGTAAGGTCAGGTTGTAAAGGCTGTCCAGGAAGGAATAGGATTAGGCCAGTTTATTGTCCCATTGTGATACCATATGAATCTCGAGGTTTGAAAAGGCTAAGACCGCAATCGCTGCCACGTGGAACAGGTGTTTTTCGAACAAAAATATTAGACAAAGTGCCAAACTTCGAGTGTTTGAAGCAGTTTTAGAAGCCATCATGTTATATTCGGTGCAGGTGTGGGGCTAGAAGCAGTATGAAACGTTGGAAAAATTGCTGAGATATTATATTAAAAGAATCTTTCATATTCCGTCCAACGCCCCAAATTATCTGGTCATGCTGGAATCTGGACTTCCACCTCTGTTTATATGGACCTTTAAGCTTCATATAGATTATATTCTTAAGGCTATCAATATGTCAAATGAAAGACTTCCAAAGATAGTAGCGCTTCATATAATAAGAAGAAATACAGGCTGGATGGAAGAATGGCAGGAACTAAGTCAATGGTGCGGGATGCCACTCAACCTCAATTGCGATAACTTAAGCGAATGGAAACCAAGGCTTTATGAACTAATAGTAAATGTGGATCGTAAGTGTAGGAAGGATATGTGATGGAAGCAACAGGCTCAGTTCATAGAACCCTATACAGCAGTTTGAACCATAATCTTAATGAAAGGAATTATTTTGAGATGAATATAGTGTTGACGAAATATCCATGATGGGAAGATTAAGAGGTGAACTTCTTTGCCTCAACTACATGCCACATAGAGACGATCTACCGATAATTTGTGATCTATGTAACATGCAAGAGAGAGAGGATACCCTACATTTCATAGGCCGGTGTCCGGTCTTAGCTGAAACCAGGAGATATTACCTAGGTGCCAATATATTATCGGTTATCCAGATAAAAGATCTCCTCAATGAGATGAATGTCCCAAAATTATTTATGTACTGCAAAGCTGCGTTAAGATATCGACAAAGAATAATAGATCAAGACTTTTAATCTTTGCGTAAAGGTAGTCATGTTAATTACAAGTTATATAGTTCTTTTTTTTTAATTAATTATTCTTGTAAAATAAGAGATTTAATACATGTAAATTTTATTTTTGTCAATCGGCTGACGGCAATGCCATGCTCAATGATTTTGTATATATATTATGTAAACTAAATGTTTGTAATAAAGAAAATCTATCTACCATTTTTGGAGACTTAATCTGCCTTACTATTTCCTGAAATGTATTTATGGCCGGGCACCCAGAAAATATAAATGTCAAACTGTTGTTCCATCTCTATTAGAGATGATCGACAATTATGGACTGTTATAGAATTTGTAGAGACAGAGTCCCGAAATTTACTAGCGCCCTGATTATCTAAGGAAAAAAATGATATCAGCTGTTGATAACACGTTTTCTGTAAGTCAGGGCAAGACTCCGCCTTGAAGACGCTACAATGATTGGGAAGGCAGAATGAGAGTCTTAGATTTAACCATTATGAGTACACGCCTCCACCAACCCCTTAATTTGTTTTAGATATATCTGTATAAAAGATTATTAACTCGTCTTCAAGGAATGCCCTATCCTCCCAAAGAAGTCCCAAAGGTATAGGAATCTCAAAGTTTCTGTCGAATTCTAGTTCGAAGATGGTGTGTTCTGTTTGCTTTAGAATTGATTCTAAATATAAATCTTTGAGGCAAATAGCACAGCTTACAGCTTTTTGTTTACTTAATATATCAAAAGGTGTTAGGTAAAGAAGGGTATCCAGTGCCGCAGATGAGGTTGTGGGAAGCGATGCGCTTATACATAGGCAAGCTGCGAACTTTTATTGGATACCTTTGAAAAAAAGGAGGTTAAGGTATGAATTTTATATTTCGGTTCACCGTACAGCCCAAAGTATCAGTGTTAATCTAAGGCTTTTTGTAAGAGTTCTTTTTGGGTGTTAAGATGTATTCCTGAAACCTATATTGCAACAACAGACACATAGACAATCACTCTGAAACGCTCCACATCCAGTGAGGATTTCATGCACTATTAGGTTGCAGAGGATGTAAATCTCCTAACAACACTTTTCGGTGTTCCTAGGCTAACTAATCTTTTAGCAAAATATTCCTTAGCTTTAAGTTAATTATTCTGATAGTTACGGTTTAATGAATTAACTCCCAAAGTAAGGCCCTCTAGGTTTAAAGATGTCGGTGCAGATGTGTCCACGTGTACCTTCGATAGCAGGGAAAGCAAACATAGTGTAGTCTTTAAGATGGAGAGAGTATTCGATGGTGCGTACTAATTTATGTAAGGCCGTTTCCACCGATTTAACTTTACAGTAGGCAAGTTGAGACATAGGCAGAAGTCTTGCATCACTATTACTTGCCTTTTAATGGATATTAATCAATCTTTCTAAGGTCTTAGAGATGAGGGATGATATAATTATAGGTCGTAGATCTTTAGTGTTCAATTGCGAGCATTTTTCTGCTTTAAGTATGAAAACAACTTTCTATTTTGTTTATGGCGAGGGAATATGTACCAGTTGACAGCTGTTAAAAATTTCCCAAAATATTGTTGCAATTATATCTGAGATTTTTTGGAAATCGTCTGATACTATACCATTTGGTCCTGCAGAGATTAAAATCGTTTCTTGTTGTTAAAAGAACATTTACGCTTATCCCTTGTGACATGTTATAGACCTTGTGGATATGTTAAACTCACAATACTTAAAATGGAACTATAGGACTTTTAAATTGGCGCGGGGGGGGTAGTACCCGTGGCATGATGGTTAGTGCGTTGGACTGTCATGCATGGGGTTTTGGGTTTAATCCCTGCATGTGCCTACCTAATTTAAGAAAAATTAATTTTCGTGGGTACTGCCTCTTGCGAGGAATTGACAAATCCTTCAAGAGTAATTTTTGTCATGAAAAGTGCTTTCTCAAATTAGATGTTCGCATTCAGCATATAAACTGTAGGTCCCTTCCATCTCTGAAAACATTACTCGCACACAGGAATGGTTGAAAGTTGTAAGTAACTAGGCCCTGGTTTTTCATGGACTGTTGCGCCACTTGATTAATTTATGCCAAATTATCATTATCAAGTTACACAATTGAACAGCAAGTTCAAATGATAAAATTTTGTAATCAAAATGAGTCCGTTAACGCAAACATTGCACGCATTGCACCCATTTTACGGTAGGCGTGGTGGCCCTTTAGTAAACAATTAGCCAACACCCGTACACTCAAGGAGAACATCGTCGTGAAAGTGTACATCAGAACCCGATGCAGTCTATTAATAGCCGTGCACAAGAACTCGGCCTTTCGCAGACTTCAACTTGGCGAATTTTGCATCGGGACTTGGGCTTAATCCGTAAAATATCCAACTGAACCAGAACCTCAAAGTTCAAGACCATAGACAAAGCCGTATGTAGGTTCCGAAGAGGTCCCCAATTTTGGTAGAAAATTCATCTTTAGTGACGAGGTGCATTTTTGGATGGATGGCTGTGTTAACAAACAAAATTGCCGTATATGGGACGATACCAACCTACTTGAGGCTCACCGGTGACAATGCATCCTCAAAAAGTTACCGTTTGGTGTGGATTTTGGGCCGGCGGTGTAATTGGGCCGTTCTTTTTTGAAAACGACGTTAGTAAACATGTCATTGTTAACACCGATCGCTACATAACGATGATAACTAATTTCTTATGGCCCAAATTGAACCAGATGGACTAAGACGACTGTGCTGTGGTTCAAGCAGAACGCGACACTACGTGACACACAGCAAACGCCACAATTGACATTTTCATCATCTACTTGTCCTTATTGAAAAACCCTATATATGTTAAAAACTGTCAAAACATAGCCTTTATGTTAGTACGTTAATTTAGGCTTTGAATTCAATATCAGTACAAAGTGTGATATTGAAACAATCTATTAGGGATCGAGTTTTCTTTCAATTCTAATTTCCTAGAAAAAGTTTTTCAATTCTGTCTAGTTTCCAAAAATCTAAGATCCTTGTGCTTCCTTTCATAGTTTATGTTACTGAAACTCTTTATTCTTAAATCCATTTTTACAAAACCATTTAACCCAACCTTCTAATTAAATTTTCTGAGTCTAAAAATTTCACTCTTAAGTATCCCATTTTCTTTGAATCATGTTTTTCGTCGTGGTGCACACAAATGTAACTGACAACAAAATCCTATTAATAATAATTAACTTTGTCGTCCTGAATTTCGTGAAGAATGGAAGAGGAATTCTTTTTTTGTGTTGTTCTTTTATTTAACCTCGAAGAGAACGAGATATTTCAATTAACAATATAAAACTGTAAGAGAATAACAAAACATCAGTGACAGGGCAACATTAATTTTATTCACTATCCGAAGGAATTTTTTCATTAAAATGAAAAAAATCGTGGAAAAGTTTATAGAGCAATTTTTTCCCATTTTTGTTTATATTTTATCTTCTTATCTTTAAAGTTAGTTTACCTAAGAACTGTAAGCTTAACAAAAAGAACATAGAAGATACAATAACTCAAAAATCAATTTAATGTTTATTTTTATTTTTTTCTCAGTCTCCAGAGTCACCATTCTAAGGATCAGAGAAATAAAGTAATATATCTTAGTCACTAAAGGATATAGTTTGATATTCTAATTATCCTGAGTTTAAAAAAATTCAAGTTTTGCATTTTTTTTAAATAATATAAAAATAGATTTTTAGTAATTAATTGTGTATGTGGGATACTTACACCATAACGTGATATAAAATGGCAGGTACTCCTCTGGGGCGTTCTAGAAAGTTATAGATTCGGCTTTGTAGCCTTCTATAACGGGCATCACGTCGTGAGCCACGATTATAGTTCAATGGTTTCCCCAGTAGTGACATTCGTGGTCGTGCAAGCCTATCGGCTCGATCTCTATCACCAAGCTTGCACGCACTGTAATGAAAAACAAACATAAAACAAAATTAGTATATTTACATTTTCAAAATCAAAAATTTAAAAAAAAAAAATAAAATATTTTAAAAATTCATGAAAAGTTTATATAGAAACATGATAAATGCACATTTGTCAAATTGTTCAAGTATATCTCGAGTTTCTTTCCAGGAAAAACTTCCCTTGCAGTTGAATAAATTATGAAGCCTTATTCAAGCTCAAAATCACACTAGTATAATTTATGCGTGTATCACATTCACAATATGTTGATAAATAGCATCAATATTTTCTCAGACAATTTCAATACATTCTTCCTCTTTTTCTTTCCTACAAAGTCCTGTTCGTAGAAACAGATTGATCAATTGACTGACACAAATTTCGGACGTGTTAAATTCATCTAACATGGGTTAACTAAATTGAAGAAAATATGCTTCTGCATGACTTGAGAATATACATTTCAAAATACAAGAACATTCTAGTATAGCTACGTTATATTTCTGAACAAGGACAACGAAGACGACGACGCCAACGAACAACGATAACTTTAGAACTTACTCAGCAAGATATTATGTACATAGGTAGGTTTCGTAGGAAACGTCTTCTGAAGGAATTTCAAATATATGGTATTTCCTGTTCCTATTTGAATACAAATTACATTTCAATTCTTCCTGAAATATGTGTGTTTGTACGTAGTTCAATACGTTCATATATCCATTAGGGTGGTATCAGTTTTTTTTTCATTTTCGGATGGCGTTAAAAAGTTTTTTTTTTTATTGGACAGTTATTTTGTGTCTCTTAAGCTACCATTAAGAACTGTTAAAAAAGTATTTATCTTTTTCCCCTTTATCAAGACTTGTAGCAAGATCTTCAAACTATTAAGAAAATAGTGAGAAAAATCGGTTCAACTTCAAAATTAAGTAAAAGTTTGTGATAGATACGTTATCACATATCGCTCAGCAGTAGCATTCCGGAGAGCAGTATCACAAGATTTGGTTTCATAAAAGAAGAAAATGGAGAACATTTCATAACTTCTTTAAACTATAGAATTGTAGAAATGTAGATCATTTATATTGAAGGACAAAAGAGCATATTTCAATACTCACAGAACTGACATTAAACTTCTATTTGGACAGTGAACAACATTTTTCGAAACAGGAGAAATAATAGCAGACTTGATAAACTCCTCCTTTTAGTACAGAAAAGCTGAGATAAAACAGCAATAAATAGAAAAAAGGGGTTATCTGATTTTTTTAATCGAATTTTAGAATAACGAGGAAATAGTTCATATGCCAACTTAATGATACTCTATTAGCTGTTTATTAACATAATTTAAAGGGCGGTTAAAATTAAAGGATTTAGAATGAATATTCAAGATTTGATTATTGAAATTTCATATATACAATTTGATAGTCGATTAAATAAACTGAGCTAAAAAAATTACGCGCCTTGAAATTTCGTAATATTTTCGAATATGTAAAAGCAAGACTTTTTTCTTAATTTAGTGTTGTTTATTAACATTTAATATTATTAATTTATGTACAAAATAAACCAATGGGAAAAACTCTTGGATTAAATCTTAAATTAAATGAGTATTTGTTCACTCAGTAGTGGGTCCCCCCTAACATATATCAAAACTTTAATCCATCGCGTCGACCCAATTATCTCACTCTTTAACCTGACCTTAATGCTGATAAGTGTTAAGATTTTCTTCGAAGATGCAAGAAGTTTTTATCCCCATCTGATCTGGATACAATCTATAAAGCTTATATTTGTCCGTAACTCGATTAGAATTCTCACATCTGGGAAGGTGCTCCAATAACACATTTGAGTCTCTTGGACAGAATTCAAAACAGAGCTCTAAAATTGATAGGTGACCGTTGTTTAACTGAAATTGCATCTCTTGAGCACCACCGTAAGGTTTCATGTCTGCCAATACTTTATCGTTCTAGGGAAATAGCCAGTTGCATTTCTCCCCCCGAACAATATAACACTAATACCTGTTCTTTTAGGAATGCCCATCAGTTTACCCTTGAGCCCAATTTTGGACGTACAGTTAAGTACAGAGATTCTCTCTTTAGCCGCACTACACGAATGTGGAATGCTTAACAAGACTCAATATTTCCCACTCATTACAATATGCAGACACTCAAAGCCAATGTGCATCGGTATCTCCTTTCCAATCCTATCCTCCCTTCCTTGTTGCTCGCACTAGGAATAAATGGTGCGAAAGGAACCACATTTTCTTCCAAAATTTTGGTGATGTAATAACTGATCATTCCACTATGCACAGCCCAGTTATTTCGTGCACGGAAATTCCTACCCACACCATGACGTTACATCCCCAGAAATTTTCCCGCTGGGCAACTGTTGTCAAATCTGATCTTCTCCACACTTTTTTTACGTCCATCTGGTAAGCGTGGACAAACCCTAGACTTACCAGTAAATAGAATTATACCCTAGTCGGCCTCGGTTCAATCTTGGTGAAGGCGAGTAAATTCCCTTCGATTGTATACGACCAGATCACTCTCAATCTTCAACCGCTGCTGTTTAGAATGCTTTGAAGGCTTTAATAACGCTGAGGTACCTGGGTTCTGGCAATCGCTGTTGGGTAGTTATCCGTCTTATAAGTTGGTCCGGTCGGGTAGATGAGTTACATTCGGTCGTTTTTGAAGTATTTTTTACGCTCCTTGTCAAAGACAAGCTCAGTTCAGATTCTCAGTATCTTTTTTGAAAGCTTTTAGCTGTTTCATGCCCGTTTTAGAGATGGTGTTTCAAACGGGAAAGCTGTTACCAATGACTCAGCAGTTGTTTGTACATCAGTATGTAGATCTGTTGACTTAGTTCATCAGCAATGGATGGACTCAACTAAAGGCCAAGGTAGGTTTCCTGAGAACTTTCTGGGAATGCGAGTTAAAATTTAGTAGCTCTAAGAAATTAATTCCCAGTTGCTGATTTAAAGGATTTAAAGGGCCGATATTGAATTTGAATCACACCTAAACCTCAAGTTTTTTCTGCTTTTCATTTAAAATTTCTCAATTTAAGCCTAGCTTAATTTGAACCATTGGTAATTCTTGAAAGTTATTTAGGCTTCTTATAAAAATTTGCGTTCAAATCAAAATGCATGTCGTGCACTTCGTAATTCTTTTAAAATTCTGCTAAAAAACCTCGAAAAAATAATGGAAGAAGGAAAACTAGTTCGGAATGATCACTAAGGATTCAGGAAAAAAAACTTCAAGATAGAGAAAGTGAGTTGAATTATGGATGTGGTGAAGAAAGACTCAACTATATTATTAGATATTTCTCTTTTGCTACGGATTGACACTTGGGTCAAAAGATGAGATAAGCTTGAAGCAGAGACAGATGTACTAGTGACCAGAAAAAAAACTATGGGGCTGTTCAAAGAACTAAAAAATGCTGAACCGATCCAAAAATTCTAAAAATAAGTCCTTAATGGAATAATAATGTCCTTAGGTGAATACAAAATAGCGATTTACATCGAGACCTAGAAATTGAAATGGTAACAAAGGTTTTTTTAAAACACTCTATATAACACATTTAGAGAATAAAAAGTCACATTTTTTCCGAAATGGTGACCATCTTAAATGCAAGAGAAATTCGGAAATCAAGAAGAACTAAGCTGCATAAATTTATGGCTTAAAAGCTATAAAAAAGTGCTACAACTTTAAACTTCCCCTAAGGTAAATTATAAATTAAGTAAGAAAAACAGTTGCTGATCTTTTATAAATATATTACTCCTTATTAACCGGTGGTCTAAGAGCGGTAAGAACCTTAGGATTAGGACCTCAGTTTTATTTGGAATCCTATGGTCTTAAAGCGGTAAGGACCTTAGGATTAGGACCTCAGTTTTATTTGGAATCCATAAGAATATAATGTAAAATTGTACATATCTTACTGTTGCTGAGCTTAAAAAAACCTCAGGTAACTTAACATCTTTATTCAAAGATATCGAAGTTTTCCTTAACGCTGTAAGCAAATAATTCTGTCCAAAACATTAAATCAATTAGGTAGCGCAACAGTTGATTGGGAACTAGGGCCTAGTGACTTAACGATTCCTGTGTGCAAGTAATGTTGTCAGGGATAAAAGGGATCTACAATTTTAAGCTGAATGTAAACGTCTTATTTGAGAAAGCACTCAACACTTGGAAGAGAAGATTTATCAATTATTCGCCACAATCAGGACCGTAAAAAAACTCATAAATATGACAGCCCTATGCACTAAACATTACGCCACAGGTACTATAAATAGATTATTCCAAAAAAAAATCGATACTGAAAGAGTTTTATTTTAAAAAACATTTTAAGTTTTTATCTAAAGTAGAGGGCTTAAAACGTATTTCTTTCTATACATTTTCGCGTCACCCTAATGTATATCTTTAAGTTATGTGTGTCTCATAGATTCATCACTATAGATGATACGAAAAAAAAACAAAATCCATTTTCCGGCTCCAGCTGCTTCTATGCTCAAGGAATTTGCAATTCTCTCACAACTAAGGACCAACCCAAGGCAACACATACTCCACACTTATACTGTTCCTTCACTAATGTATCTACAATGTGCGTTTGGCATAAATAACCAGAATCCAGATCAACAGGTGAATGTTCGAAATACTCCAGGAATTTATTTATAAGCCCTTAGAGCTGTATGTTACCTACACAGAGTCTCTGATGATGGTCCTTTGGAATGTAGTATACCCGCTATACCCTACACGCCCTCCATTTAAACATTCTACATTCTGAAATTCGTCAGCTTCGTTGGCAACCTTGAATAAGGCATAAACTTCATCCCAATGCATTGCCTCAAGCACAATATTGCACTATACTCTGTTGCATTATAAAGGAGTCGAACTGGCTTCTAATAATGTTTGTTTTTCTTTTTTCCGACGCACGGACGCGACGACGCAAAGCGTTCTTTTTACAAAACTCTACAAAAGCCATTTCACGCCTCAATGCATTCTGTTTCAAGTTCCGATTTCAAATCCGGCAAAAGAACACCCAACCGAAGATGCTTATGGTGTGGCAAGCGTTTTTCAGATTCCTCCGATTTGAAAAATCCGTAAAATAGTGTAGATACTTTACTAGACGCCTTTTCTATGTGTGTATATTTATAGTCTTCGAGAGAGAGAGTCGGAAATTTATATTTGCACTTTGCTCATTTATCACTTTAACGGAATCAACAGGTTAAATCTAGTTTTCCATTCTTGGCCGAAGTGGTGGCAGTTTTAGCAGTTGGTTGGACGACGACGACAACAAGGACGATGACGATGAGGCGCATTAGCTTGAGTCCTGGGGTAGGATACTATTGTAGAAAGGGATGATGGTCCTTTATTCTTTTTTTGTTCATATAACATGACACCATAAAGATCTTTTCTCCATGGGTATAGCAATTGTGTACACACAGAAGGCTTTCCTCTATTCGAGAATCCTAAAGTGCAAATACTTGGGTTATTTATGAGACGCAATTGAGCTTCTCGAATTTGTTGGAAAACGGAAAAGCAATCTTGCGTGGATGTGAAAATGCAACATATTGCACAATGTCAATATTTCTATAGGGATTTCTAAGGGATTGGATGCATTCTTTCACTAGAAACGTTAAGGCATGTGTGGGGTATTTAAACAGGAAGTCTGGGTAGACATCAGTATAGTGAAGGATAATGTTATTTTTCAAAAAAACAATAAGCTGGTTTTGCGGGCTGGTACTTAACCATTTGTGTTGTTTGTTTGTTTTTGATTTGAAGCTTTGAGATATTCCAAAATATTTACATACAAATGACAATTTTTGGTTTGAAAATCAGTCTTGAACTTCTAAGGATGAACATAATCCAGAGAAACATGCTTCAATTTATGTATTCGATACATCAGACTATAAAATTATCAAAATTTCGGAATATCAGAGTATCAGCAGAATATCAGAAAATTTGCTATCAGAATATCAGAACAACAGAACATCAGAATACCAGGATATGAGAACATCAGAATATCAGAATATCGGAATATCAGAATATCAGAATATCAGAGTATCAGACTATCAGATTAACAGTATTAACCCCTCAAAAAGTTGGACATGACATTGAAAAGTTTTGTAAGGAAATTATTGTGATAAGCTTAAGGTCAAATGCATTATCTTTATCAATAGTAGTTTCCGTGGCATGATGGTTAGCGTGTTGGTGCCTTCTACAGTTCCTTACAGTGGTATTACATCTTACTAGGAATTGACAAATCCTCCAAGAGTAATTCTTGTTATGAAAAGTGCTTTCTCAGAATTAAAACTGTATTTCCCCACCCTTGACAACAGTTCTCACACAAAGGAATGGTTGAGAGTTGTAAGTCACTAGGCCCTAGTTCTCAACGGATTATTGCTTACTTACTTAAGGTGGCGCTACAGTCGTGTGTGAACTAGGGCCTCACCCAACAAACTTCTCCGTGACCGAGCCATCTTTCATCCGCTTTTGTCATGGTCCATGCTTCTGCACCGTATAGCAGGACGGGGATGATAAGGGTCTTATATAGCAACACTTTGGTCCCTCGAGAGAGGACATTATTACTCAATTGCTTTCTTAGTCCAAAGAAACAGCGGTTACCAAGAGTTATTCTGCGTTTGATCTCAGCGCTGGTGTTGTTTTCTGCGTTTACAGCGGAGCCTAGGTAGACGAAGTCCTTGACTACCTCAAAGTTACGTCTGTCGATTGTGACGTTTTGACCAAAACGTCGGTGTTGTATGTCCTTTCTAGACGACAGCATGTACTTTGTTTTGCCCTCATTAACCGTTTAACCCATTTTTGCCGCCTCTGCCTCAATACTCACAAAAGCCCCATTGACATAACTCTGAGTTCTTCCGATTATGTCAATGTCATCAGCATATGCCAGTAATTGGACAGATTTTTGAAAGATAGTGCCTCTAGTGTTGATGTGTGAGCTCTGCATTATTCTTTCAAGCACGATGTGAAAAAAATCGCATGACAGCGCATCACTTTGTCTAAAAGCTTTTTTGACATCAAAAGGTTCTGTTAAGTTGTTCCCAACCTTTATGGAGCAGCGTGAATTCTCAATGGTCATCCTGCACAAACGGACGAGTTTGGCAGGGATGTCAAAACTAGACATGGCTCTAAGGAGCTCGTCCCTGTAGATGCTGTCATATGCGGCCTTGAAATCGATGAAAAGATGGTGGGTGTCGATTTGGTGCTCTTGAGTTTTTTCCAGGATCTGCCGTAATGTGAATATTTGATCAACTGTGGACTTTCCCGGTCTAAAACCACACTGATAAGGACCTATCAGGTTGTTGACGATGGGCTTTAGACGTTCACATATTACGGCAGAGAAGATTTTATAGGCGATGTTAAGTAGACTTATTCCGCTATAGTTGGTGCAGTTTAGAGGGTCTCCTTTTTTCAGGATTGGACAAACAATACTGAGGTTCCATTCATCGGGCATGCTTTCTTCCGAGCATATCTTACAGTTAAGTTGGTGCATGCTCCTAACCAACCTATCTCCAGCTGCTTTAAAGAGCTTGGCATTCAAGCCATCCGCCCTAGCGGCTTTATTAGACTTCAACTTAGATATGGCAATCTTTACTTCGTCTAAATCGGGAGGACGGAATTGTTGGCTTTCGTCGTCTATATTGAATGGATCATTTTGCCTGAGAGCGGAATTCAGTTCTTCATCGCCGTTATACAGTCTGCAGAAGTGGTCCTTCCATATCCTCAGCATTGACTGCGGTTCCACTATGATGTTTCCACTTTCGTCTTTGCAGCCTTCGGTTCTAGGTTTATGTACCTGTGAATTTCGTTTCACCTGTTCATAAAACTTTTGAACCTCATTCCTGCTTTTATACTTCTCAACATCTTCGACCGCACGTTTCTCATGTCCTCTCTTTTTTCCTTCTGAGAAGTCGGAGTTTGTCTCGCCTCTTCTAATCATAGAGCTCACGAGCAGTTCTCGTCCTTTTATGTAGCGCCACTTTGCGTGCCTGTTGTTTGGCTGCATTTTCCTGTCGACATTCCTCATCAAACAAGGGGTTCCTTGTTGGTGGCTGTTTGAAACCCAGCATCGTATTTCCTGGATGGTGGTGATATCTGCTTTATATCGTTCTAGGGCCTCCGCTAATTCTTCGGCCGCACGTGGTCTGTTAAGGGACCTAACATTCCACGTGCATATCCGAAGTTCGTTGTCCTCTATTCGTTTGCGTTGGTTGTCAACAGTAAATCCGTCCGTATCCGAGGCTTGCTGGTGCTTCGCAACTAGGAGGTTTGTACGTGGCCAGGAAGTCACCCCAACGCACAACCCCCATCCTGGAGGGCCAGATCCTAAGTATAACTCCAAGGATGGGGAGCCGAATAAAACCGCTCCTTACAGGCCTGGGTTCCAAATAAGTCGAAGAAGCCCTATAAGGTGTTCACTAAGTAGTTCAACCTTACTTACTGCCGTTTGAATAAGGAGAGGTGCCTTAGTCGAAACACCTCTCCCCACCTCTCTCGTTTGCTGCCCCCAACAACTTTCCACTGGGGTTGGAACCCAATCTCCAGTTGATGTACTAGGCACCCGATGTTCACCACGGGGAGGTGAGAGTAGGAGTTG